>NC_053491.1:407814908-408507408 GCF_905171775.1 Rana temporaria
ATTGACTGTGTGTGGGGGAAAACGTCGTTTTATGTCTTGTAAAAAACGACCAAAAAAAATTGAAGCATGCTTCAATTTTATGTGTCGTTTTTCAAAAGTGCACTTTTTACTTCACAGAAATTGACCGTGTGTAGCAAAAAACGTTGTTTTCTAAGATGTTTTTTCATCCACGCATGCCCAGAAGCTACTTATGAAGCAAGCTTCAATGGTAAAACGTGGTGGAACGTAACCTCACTTTGCAAGAACATTGTGAGAAAAACGATGGTGTGTAGGCAACTTCGTCTTTGAAAATGGAAGTTTCAAAAACGTAATTTTTTACTTCACAGAAAGTGTCGTTTTTTTTCATCACATAAAGTGATGGTGTGTACGCGGCATTAGGCTGCATTCACACCTAGGCGTACAAAATCGCGGCGTTTTGTCCCGCGAATTGCGGTGACAAATTGCGGCGTTTTGTACCGCGATTTGCGGCGACAAAACGGCGCGATTGTGAATGCAGCCTCACCCCCTCTATGGAGATGGTTCACATCTCCTATGCCGAACGCCGAAAGCCGCCTGAAAGCAGGCGTTCGGCGTGGAGATGTGAATCATCTTCATAGAGGGCAATGTGTTTTCATCCCTCCAGCGTCTCGGGACTGCTGCGGCGTCACACTACAGGCGACAAAACGCCTAGGTGTGAATGGGGGCTTAGGGTTAGTTTACACTTGCTTCAAAACTTTGCTTGGGACAGGCTTTGTTAAAGCTCTCTGAACATCAGTCAAAGCCCCTGTCACTAAATAAATTGGTTAGTTTACAGTCCTTTTTACACCTTGCTTTTGCTTGGTGCTTCGATGAGGCATTCATGAGGCTTTGGTGGAGCTTTGATGGGGCTTCAATGAGCCTTTGGTGGGGCTTTGGTGAGGCTTTAATGAGGCTTCAGTGGGGCTTCAAGCGAGCTTTGCCATAGACTTCTATGGAGGCTTTGAAGACACTTTAAAGCACCAATAAGGGCTCATTTACACTTGCTTTTAGCTTCAACGCACATTATTGGCTAGTTTACACTTGCTTCAAAACAAGGCTTTGGACAGGCTTTGTTAAAGCTCTCTGAACATCAGTCAAAGCCCCTGTCACTAAATAAATTTGGTTAGTTTACAGTCCTTTTTACACCTTGCTTTTGCTTGGGGTGCTTCGATGAGGCATTCATGAGGCTTTGGTGGGGCTTCAAGCGAGCTTTGCCATAGACTTCTATGGAGGCTTTGAAGACACTTTGAAGCACCAATATGGGCTCATTTACACTTGCTTCGGCTTCAACACACATTAACGGCTAGTTTACACTTGCTTCAAAACAAGGCTTCAGACAGGCTTTGTTAAAGCTCTCTGAACGCTAGTCAAAGCTCCTGTCACGAAATAAAATGGTTGACTTATAGTCCTGTTTACACCTTGATTTTCTTTGCTTCGGCTTCACTTCAAAAATTATACCCCATGTAGCTTTAGTGGTGCTTCAAAGCGTCTTCAAAACCTCCATAGAAGTCTATGGCAAAGCTCGCTTGAAGCCCCACCAAAGCTTTATTGAAGCCCCACCGAAACCCCACCAAAGGCTCATCAAAGCCCTATCGAAGCTTCACCAAACTCTCATTAATGCCCCACTGAAGCCTCATAGAAGCACCAATCAAACGCAAGGTGTAAACAGGACTGCAAGCTAACCATTTTATTTAGCGACAGGAGTTTTGACTGGCGTTCAGAGAGCTTTAACAAAGCGTGTTTGAAGTCAAGTTTTGAAGCAAGTGTAAACTAGCTCTAAAGCTACATGGGGTATACTTTTGAAGCAAAGCAAAAGCAATTACGCTTGTTTCTTCTGGCTGGAGGCTGCAATTTTGATAAAGCCCAGAGCTCCTGAGCAGCAGTAGATCCTAAAAGCGTAAATAAACCCACCGATTTAACGGTTTAAAAAAATAGCTGCATTCCTGGAATGCTGGGATTGCTAACAAAAGAACATTTGTTTCTGCTCGCAACCAAACTGTCAACCCATCAAATGGCTGGTGTCATAAATGATCACACGTGCAGCATAATGCAGATCAAACAGAAGCAGCTTCCTTGGCTGTAAAGGATAGGAGGGTCTAATTCTGCTTTAACAAAGTCGCCAATGCCTAAAAATGGATAGCAACTGAACATCCATGACAGAGCAGGTAATCCATTTGCCTTGAATGTGGGCAATGTGGATAGGATGCTCTATGGGCTTATTTCACACGCCCACCTTCTCTTGTCCATTCCCCTTCGTCTGGTGCTAATTTTGAAGCCAACCTGATTGGCTTAGAACTTTATGGGCGTGCTATTTAAGAGAGACTGAGCGGCTTACACACTGCTGCACAGCCAGGACCCAGACACACAAAACGGTCAGTGACTAAAGGTTTGGGGGGAAAAAAAATTTTGTTAATGGTTTATCTTTTTGGGATACCTGCCAATAGCTGGTGCTACTACACCTACTTGGCATGCCGGATTATCTCTAATATTTATTTTGGTATATATTTTTTCTGTTTATTCCCATATAGATTTTTTATCGCTCTGTCACACGCTGTCCCTGTGAGCATTGGTGGGCTGTGTTGGGTCCACTTCCTGGCAGACTCCCATAGCGCCCCTAGGGGTCCCTCCATCTTATGGCATTCCCCTTGTCCGGTTTTTCTTCATACATACAATCACTTTGTGAGATGTAAGTATTATTATATAGAGACATCAATTCCTTGTTGGTGTTTTTTTTTTTTTTTTTTCTTGCTCTGCGTTTGTTATGTATATAAACTATGCTGTTTATGAGAGACTCAAAGTAACAAATAATTGTATTTACTCCTATAATAATATCATGTTTTTTCTGTTTTTCTGTTCAATAGACAAACTAAATGCTCTGTACTTATATACAAACCCTGAAGAAGGAGTTATACATATGTGCTGTAAATAAACCCAGCCATTTGTTTCCGAAACATGTCAGTTTTCATCTGCTCCCATATGCATTGAACTACCTGTCAACGTTGGAGTGTATATATACAGTACAGACCAAAAGTTTGGACACCCCTTCTCATTCAAAGAGTTTATTTTATTTTCATGACTATGAAAATTGTAGATTCACACTGAAGGCATCAAAACTATGAATGAACACATGTGGAATTATACATAACAAAAAAGTGTGAAACAACTGAAAATATATTTCATATTCTAGGTTCTTCCACCTTTTGCAGCAGACACATCTCTAGAACTGGTAAGAGGAGACTGTGTGAATCAGGCCTTCATGGTAGAATATCTTCTAGGAAACCACTGCTAAAGAAAGGCAACAAGCAGAAGAGACTTGTTTGGGCTAAAGAACACAAGGAATGGACATTAGACCAGTGGAAATCTGTGCTTTGGTCTGATGAGTCCAAACTTGAGATCTTTGGTTCCAACCCCCGTGTCTTTGTGCGACGCAGAAAAGGTGAACGGATGGACTCTACATGCCTGGTTCCCACCGTGAAGCATGGAGGAGGAGGTGTGATGGTGTGGGGGTGCTTTGCTGGTGACACTGTTGGGGATTTATTCAAAATTGAAGGCATACTGAACCAGCATGGCTACCACAGTATCTTGCAGCGGCATGCTATTCCATCCGGTTTGCGTTTAGTTAGACCATCATTTATTTTTCAACAGGACAATGACCCCAAACACACCTCCAGGCTGTGTAAGGGATATATGACCAAGGAGAGTGATGGGGTGCTGCGCCAGGTGACTACCTCTTGAAGCTCATCAAGAGAATGCCAAGAGTGTGCCAAGCAGTAATCAAAGCAAAAGGTGGCTACTTTGAAGAACCTAGAATATGAAATATATTTTCAGTTGTTTCACACTTTTTTGTTATGTATAATTCCCCATGTGTTAATTCATAGTTTTGATGCCTTCAGTGTGAATCTACAAAAAACTCTTTGAATGAGAAGGTGTGTCCAAACTTTTGGTCTGTACTGTATATATATATATGTATTCGAGCAACCTGAATTGTATGCTAGAGCTTGTTTGTAACAATTTTTCAGTATTGTATGTATATATTTAATTTCTGTTCAATAAATATATTTTTCTACTTTTTATACATACGTTTGGCATTCCATATTGTTATATTCCAATCCATATTATCCCAGGGGCATCCTTTCCTAAAATGTTCTGATTTATTTGGGATGCGATTGGAAAATGTGGAATTGCACCTTTCCTATTGGCTAAGCTTCATCATATATCTTTCCCATATGGGGGAGATACCTATACAAGTACGGTAACTAGTGCATCTAAACAAGCCCAGGTCTCTTGAGGGTTTCATGAGAGTCTATGAGGGTTTCATTTGAAGTGTATTTATTAGAGAAAGGATATCCAATTGGAAAGTCATTTTGATTGATACCTTCCACCCGTATCAATTTTAGGGCTTGGTCATGCCATCTCTATTGTGCTGGGTTGATCTGCATAGATCAACACAGGCTTAACACAAGGACACATGAAAAGTGGTTTCTATGTGCCCTATTCACGCCATACATATGCTGTGATTTACAAATACAAATACAAATGCAGCATGTATGCATTTTTATGCAGCACAAATCACTGCATCGCATGCCACCATGTGCTGTGGTACAGAGAGGTGAATGAAGTATCATTTTGTGACACTTCAATAAAGTTAAAAAAGAGATAAAAGGTAAACCGTGCGATGCCTTGTAGCAACACATTGCACCACCCTACACTAGTGTACGCCAGGAAGAACCCTTATGCCGCAAACACACGGTCGGAATTTCAGAGGAAAAAAGTCAGATGGAATTTTTTCATCGGATATTCTGACGGAGTGTATGCCTCATCTGTCTTTTTCCGTCTGAAATTCTGGCGGACTTAGAAAGAGAACATGTTCTCTTTTTTCCGACGTAAAAAAAAAATCGGAAATTCCGTTCGTCTGTATGGATTTCCGACGGAGAAAAAAACACGCATGCACGGAAACAATTTGACGCATGCTCGGAAGCATTGAACTTAATTTTTCTAGGCTCGTCGTAGTGTTGTACGTCAATGCGTTTTTGACGGTCGGAATTTGGTGTGACCGTGTGTATGCAAGACAGCTTGAGTGGAATTCCGTCTAAAAAACTTGTCGAAGTTTACTCCTCACGGAAAAAAAAAACGTGTGTACGAGGCATTAGAACTTAAAATGTAACAAATGTCATATGTAATGTCAGTTTTATATATACTGCATATGTGATATTGATTTCATTTCTTTATATTTTCTCCACGTAAATACAGAACAAACTGTGCTTCAAAAGTGACAGCAACATGCTTGAGCAGGTGTGACAGTAGTTTAAAAAAAAATGAATAAAGGGAACCATTGTAAGGACACCTGGCAGCATTTATCTCACCCCCTGTTGCTGTCACATTTGCTGGACAGTTTGGACTGCATTTAAAATAGAATGAAAAAATGTAAATACATGTATAGGATATTAACCACTTCAGCCCCGGACCATTTGGGTGGTCAAAGACCAGGCCACTTTTTGCGATTCGGCACTGCGTCGCTTTAACTGACAATTGCGCGGTCGTGCGACGTGGCTCCCAAACAAAATTGACGTCCTTTTTTTCCCCACAAATAGAGCTTTCTTTTGGTGGTATTTGATCACCTTTGCGTTTTTTTTTTTTTTTTGCGCTATAAAAAAAATAGAGCGACAATTTTTTAAAAAAATGCAATATCTTTTACTTTTTGCTATAATAAATATCCCAAAAAAAATATAAAAAATATTTTTTTTCCTCAGTTTAGGCCGGTACATATTCTTCTACATATTTTTGGTAAAAAAAATCGCAATAAGTGTATATTGATTGGTTAGCGCAAAAGTTATAGCGTTTACAAAATATGGGATAGTTTTATGGCATTTTTATGAATAATTTTTTTATCTAGTAATGGCGGTGATCAGTGATTTTTTTCGTGACTGCGACATTATGGCGGACATATCGGACACTTTTGACACATTTTTGGGACCAATGTCATTTTCACAGCGATCAGTGCTATAAAAATGCACTGGTTACTGTGAAAATGATACTGGCAGTGAAGGGGTTAACCACTAGGTGGCGCTGTAGGAATAAAGTGTTCCCTGCATAGTGTTTATTACTGTAGGGGGGTGGGCTCTGTGTCACATGACACCGATCTCCGCTCCGAGTACACGGAGCCGAGATCAGTGTCATTCTCACTAGGCAGAGCAAGGAGATGCACAGCATCTCCCCACTCTATACCTCCGTGAGACGATCGCAGGGATCCCCCTGGAGATTGAGTCCGCGGGCCCTTCGGTCCAACTCACAGGGAAGGGGGTACGGTCGCAAAAGCGCGCCGGCGCGCTCGCGACCACACAGCAGGCATTTAAAGTAGGGTGACCAGACATCCCCAGTTTCAGGGGACAGTCCCCTGATTGAGGACACTGTCCCCGGACCAAGTCTGTCCCTGGTTTTGTCCCCAGATTGGATTTAATAGGGGGCTGGGGCAATTTCAAAGACAGCCAGTGCAGAATTAAAATAAAAAAAATGGAATTACACATCCCCCCCCGCGCTCTGCCGTGCCTACTAGAATAGGGGGGTTGTATTTTTCCCATTATCTGTGCCCCTTTCTGATAATCATGTGCTGGTCGGAGCGGAGGGAATATTTCTTCAGTTTCGGGCGCATGCCCATTCAGCTCCGCTCGCATGTTCTTCTGCCTTGGCTCAAATCCTGGCCAGCCACCTGCCCATCTCCTTGCCTTCCCTGGCAGAGTGATCTTCCTCAGCTCCCCATCCAGTAGTAGCCTGGGCCCGAAGAGTAATGCCGCGTACACACCATCACTTTATGTGATGAAAAAAAACGACATTTTTGAAACTTCATTTTCAAAAACGACATTGCCTACACACCATCGTTTTTTCAAAATGCTCTAGCAAAGCGAGGTTACGTTCAGCACTCTTTTTCCATTGAAGCTCGCTTCATAACTTGCTTCTGAGCATGCGCAGGTTTAAAAGCGTTGTTTTAAACGTCGTTTTAGCTACACGCGGTCATTTTCTGTGACACAAAAAACGACGTTTTGAAAAACGACACAAAAAATTGAAGCATGCTCGAATTCTTTTTTTGGCGTTTTTCAGAAGACATAAAACAATGTTTTCCCCCACACACGGTCATTTAAAATTACGTTTTAACAAATGTCGTTTTTTTTTCATCACATAAAGTGATGGTGTGTATGCGGCATAAGACTTGAGAGGCTGGGAGGCGGCGGGCAGAGAGTGCTGATTGCCGCCATTACTAGTAAACAAAAAATATGTCCCCGGATTTCATTTTAAAAATCTGGTCACCTTAATTTAAAGGGCCATGTACAGGTACGTGATTATGCCTGTCTCCACCACATTATAGTTCTTGGGCTTGGTGACTGTCTGTTCAGGCACTAACAACTTCACAGCAAGGGGCAACAGAAATGGTCAGATACTCCCCAAAAATACAGAAGTCCTGGGTTTTTCCCAGGCCGTGATGGTGGAATGCAGTGGCAGGTAAGTAAAAGTTTCAAGATTTCCAACCATGACTGCTATCCAGCAAACCTAAATTAACAAAAGATCAGGTTTATTTTAAATACAGTTAATATAGTTTCATAAAAAAACAAAACATTTTCTTTGTGCAGGCTAAAGGTAGATACGCACGGATTGAAATTCAGCTGGGGCAGCAGGGACGAATTTCTTTCTGTGTGTGGCCCTCCCTGTTCGACACAAGTTGATTGGTAGATCGACTTCTGTTGACTGGACATGCTGGAAACTTTCATCAATCAGCTCCTGCGGCCAAATGGTTGCAGGTTCTGATCAGTGTATCCTAACAGTGTAGAGTGTCCTCTATCAGAATACAGTGGCATAACGGGGAGGATTCCGCTTTCCACCTCACTTGTGTGGTTAGGTCAGGGGAAGTGCTTTTCTCTGCCCCCTTCCCACAGCAAGGTCCTTTAGCATCCAAGGCCAAATGGCCAATCCACCATGAGCTTAGACCACTACAGTGTCCCTCTCCTGCTAAGCCAGGTGCCCAAGGTGGCCTCCTCTTCAGCGTACCCATTTGCGACTCCTTCAAAAAATACTCAGTTCCTTGCTTTCTGCTTAAAGAAAGTAATCAGTAGATTGTGGTAAAACAGATGCAGTCAAGACACTTGACTGGTGTACTGCTAGTGTCCTTGCTAACCAACCCACCCTGTTATCCCACATAACATAACCTTACCACTAAATTAAACACATGACACCTTCTGGATTAAATGGCCAACAAAGGCCCCTTTATTAATTCCAAAAGATAACATATGAAATGAAATATATATGAAATATATATATTTAAACATGAACAATTTTGACCCAAACAAAGGGCCAGATTCACATAGAATCCGGCTACGCTGCGGCGGCGTAACGTATCCCATTTACGTTACACCGCCGCAAGTTTACAGCGTAAGTGCTTGATTCACAAAGCACTTGCCTGTAAACTTGCGGCGGCGTATCGTAAATCCGCCCGGCGCAAGCCCGCCTAATTCAAATGGGGCGGGCACCATTTAAATTAGGCGCGTTCCCGCGCCGAAGGTACTGCGCATGCTCCGTCCCTAAAATTACCCGACGTGCATTGCGCTAAATGACGTCGCAAGGACGTCATTGGTTTTGACGTTAACGTAAATGGCGTCCAGCGCCATTCACGGACGACTTACGCAAACGACGTGAAATTTCAAATTTCGACGCGGGAACGACGCCCATACTTAACATTGGCTAGACCACCTAGAGGGCAGCCTTAGTTTTACGCCGCGTATCTCGACAGAAACAACGTAAATTTAGAGCGACAGGCAAAGCGTACGTTCGTGAATCGCGTAACTAGTCATTTGCATATTCTACGCCGACCGCTATGGAATCGCCACCTAGCGGCCGGCCTAGAATTGCAGCCTAAGATCCGACGGTGTAAGTCAATTACACCTGTCGGATCTTTGTGAGATCTATGCGTAACCTGATTCTATGAATCAGGCGCATAGTTACGACGGGCGGATCTCAGAGATACGACGGCGTATCAGGAGATACGCCGTCATATCTCTTTTGTGAATCTGGCCCAAATTTCTTTAACTGCTGCGTAAGAGGTTCCTGAGAGAAGGTAAGAAATGCTATGTCATCTGTCCACCATCACCAAAGTATCCTGGCCTCTAGCCGTGATCCCACCAGCTCAGAGACAATTACTCAATCCTTCTTTCACTCTTCAGCCCGAATGATCAATAGCCCGTTTAACCAGATAGGAAAGGTGCCCATACCAAGACAGGCCCCAACCCCTACCAACCATCTCTGATATATACATATAAATATATAAATACCAACCACCAACTGACCCTCAGGAACCCCAGACACCTGCCAATACCACCTGAAACAAAAAAGACACATAAAACACAGATACCCATACCTTCCAACAGGGAAGGAGGGAGGGAAAATCAGTCTGTGTGTTACCTCTTCCTCCGTGGCGCCAGAATGAATAGCTCCGCCCACCCCTGTTAAAGGAGTTGTAAATAAAAAAAATGTTTTTGCTGAAATGACTGTTTACAGGGTATAGAGACATAATAGTTAACTGATTCCTTTTAAAAACGATTAAAAATAGATAAAAATCAATCATATAATGTACCTGCAGTTGCTAGTTTCATTTTTGCATGTTGTTTCCTGCCTCTGTGCTGTACAGAGCCAATACAGGGCAGTGATGGTTTGAAAAACGAAACTGATTGGTGCTGAGGGGTTTTAGACACACAGTAATCACACCTCCTTAATTAGTGACCACAGAGAGAAAGCTCCCAGTACTGTGGTTATCAGGAAACAGACAACCAGGAAGTGTGGAGATCAGAGAAGAATTACAGCAACTTGAGAGCAAAAACGAACAATGAGGACATGAAAACAGCACTGCATTAAGGTAAAGGAAGCTATTAAGATAAAAAAAATTCCTTTACAAACCCTTTAACTAAAAGCCCAGCTTGTGCTACCAAAACTCCGCCCCCTAACAATACTGCACCCCAACCACATATATTCCTAGAGCAACCTCCACAGCATTCCCCCAGTCATGTGGCCCCTCCACCTAGGTTCCCTTTTGCTCCAGGGCGTTCTTTACCACTGCCGCATTTTGTATAAGCCAATGACTGGAGTTTACTCTTTAAATAGGGCTATATAGCTGGATTCAGGTAGGGCGGCACTCTGTCCCCCCCTCTTTTCTGCGGCCGGCCAGGTCAACGTGCTCGGATAACGGGTCTGGTTATGGATATTTAGGGGGAACCGCACATGATTTTTGTTTTAAATTGACGGTGGGGTTCCCCTGAATATCCATACCAGACCTGAAGGGTCTGGTTATGGATATTTAGGGGGAACCGCACGTAATTTTTTTTTTAATTGACGGCGGGGTTCCCCTTAATATCCATACCAGACCTAAAGGGTCTGGTTATTGAATTTGCGGGGACCTCCGCGCATTTTTTTTTCTAAAAGTCCGTGTCCCATTGACTACAATGGGGTTCGGAGTTCGGGTTCGGGTTCCCGAACCCGGACTTTTTTTTTAAAGTTCGGGTTCGGACCCGAACCCGAACATCCAGGTGTCCGCTCAACTCTATTCATGTGTCAAACCACGGGGGGGGGGGTGTTGTGTGGAGCTGGAGGAGGAGGGGGGACATAAAAAGTTAGGGGGAGTGATGGGGAGGCTAAGTGGAGGGGTGGGTGCCTGTGTGGCAAGCAAACCCCATTAACCTCAGTGTTACACCTAATATAAAACATGAGGGGATAGGTGTGTGCACAGGGTGTGCCGGCCGTGCCTAATCACCCCATGTGCATTAGCATTATCCAGGAGCAGCACCAGGTGGGTGGTTGGGGGTGCCAGTGGCCATTGTAAATGCTCCCATTATATTAAAATCTAGATGCATCTTTAGGAACACGTTACACTCGTATTTAGGGTATATTGTAATATGCTCCCAATCAACTGGCTGCCACCATCAGCGCCCCTTCCTGTGACAGCAGGTGGCATTCATGTGTGTTTGAGCTTTGGGGTGCACACCCTAATGCAATAGGCTGCACACACCTAGGCATGAGGGTAAAGATGGTCAGATTAAGGTGTAGGTGGTGATAAGGTGGACTAGAAATCCCAAATAGTTCTGAATTTTCAGGTTTGCACACATCTCAGGAGGGATTTTGTCCCACTCCTCTTTGCAGATCCTCTCCAAATCATTAAGGTTTCGAGGCTGATGTTTGGTGACTTAAACCTTCAGCTTCCTCCATGTATTTTCTATGGGATTAAGGTCTGGAGACTAGCAAGGCCACTCCAGGACCTTAATGTGCTTCTTTTTGAACCGCGCCTTCTTTGTTGCCTCGGCCGTGTGCTTTGGGTCATTGTCAATGGAATACCCATCCAAGACCCATTCTTCCCCATCTCCCGAAGTCTCTTGGAACACGTCACAGGTCCCAGGAGACTACGGGACCATTCACAAGGTGCAGCGTTGCTCATGCATGTGCAACAGGCAGCCAGCTGTGAAGCCCCAAAGGAGTCACCATTGACTGCTCACAGTTAAGATGCCGGCACCTGGACCCGAAGACCATCAAAAAAACGGGTCAGGTGAGGACATCGCTGGATCCTGGTACAGGTAAGTGTGTGTTTTTAAAAGTCAGCAGCTACAGTATTTGTAGCCGCTGACATGTAAATTATTGTTTACAGGGTGAAGCTCCTCTTTAAACTAAGGATTTAACCTTGGGAAACCAGAATGACACAGTGGGAAGTGTATCTTGTTTCCACGGAACTGGTATACAAGCTTTTGAAGCATTTACTGAATGTATAGTTAGGGAGTTGAGGCTAGGCAGAGACATGAAGCTGGGTTGTCTCTTAGGACACATGTCCTAACGTTCAGTATAACCTGTTAGACTTGCCCAGAAGTGGAGAATACAGTCACACTTCCAGAATATGAGCAGCGTGGTCCCTAAGGGAGTTCCCATACCAACCAGTCTCTGGGATCTATCTGTTAAACATATGGAATATAGAAGGAACTTGGTACCAGTAAGATAATATTTTGCATCCTTGTTCTGGGATTTGACACCAAAGAGTTGTATTTCAGAATTATTAACATTTCTTGTACTGGTGTAATACTAGTTGATCATTCCCATTTTTGAATGCAGGGAGGAAGGAAGTCACATGGAAGGAGGTGAGGTTTTTGTTAACAAAGTAGTTTAAAGGATAGGAGGGTTTAGTACAATCCTATAGGATAGGAGGGTTTAGTACAAACCTATACGATAGGAGGGTTTAGTACAATCCTATAGGATAGGAGGGTGTTAACAAAGTAGTTTAAAGGATAGGAGGGTTTAGTACAATCCTATAGGATAGGAGGGTTTCGTACAATATTATCGGATAGGAGGGTTCAGTGCCATTTAATAGGATAGGAGGGTTTTGTACAATCTTATAGGATATGAGGGTTTAGTACCATTTTATAGGATAGGAGGGTTTAGTACAATCTTATAGGATAGGAGGGTTCAGTGCCATTTAATAGGATAGGAGGGTTTTGTACAATCTTATAGGACAGGAGGGTTCAGTACCATTTTATAGGATAGGAGGGTTTAGTACATTCCTATAGTATAGGGGGTTTAGTACCATCTTATAGGATAGGAGGGTTCAGTACCATTTTATAGGATAGGAGGGTTTGGTACAAACTTATAGAATAGGAGGGTTTAGTACCATTTTATAGGATAGGAGGGTTTAGAACAATAATATAGGATAGGAGGGTTTAGTACCATTTTATAGGATAGGAGGGTTTAGTACCATTTTATAGGATAGGAGGGTTTAGTACAATCTTATAAGATAGGAGGGTTTAGGATAGGAGGGTTTAGTACAATCTTATAGAATAGGAGGATTTAGTACCATTTTATAGGATAGGAAGCTTTTGAACAATTCTATAGGATAGGACGGTTTAGTACAATCTTATATGATATGAGGACAATCTCATAGGATAGGAGGGTTTAGTACAATTTTATCAGATAGGAGGGTTTAGTACCATTGTATAGGATAGGAGGGCTTAGTACCACTTTATAGGATAGGAGAGTTTAGTACAATTGTATAGGATAGGAGGGTTTAGTACAATCTTATAGGATAGGAGGGCTTAGTACCATTTTATAGGATAGGAGGGTTTAGTACAATCCTATAGGATAGGAGGGTTTAGTACCATGTTATATAATAGGAGGGTTTAGTACAATTGTATAGGATAGGAGGGTTTAGCTTTGCTTTAATGAGTTGGAACTTTTTTATTTTCCCATCTCTCCAGAAAACGTTTGCAAATGCTTTATTGAATTTCTCCCTTCATCTCCTCCCTGCTGTATTCAGACACAAATGAGCCTGTATATTTCTGGTTTGTACAGATTATTGGCATAGATGAGCAGCTTTTCCTGGTCATGGGAAGTATCTCATTCACAAGAGCTTGGCTCTGATCAGTATCACACCCACCTACTCTGTATAATAAAGTACACCCCCCCCCCCCCCCCCCAATGTCCTAATGCACATCATATCAGACAGAATGGATTAAAGCGGACCTTCAGTCTTTTTTCATCTTTCCATCCATTAAATCTTCTGTCCTTGTTGTCTGAACTTTGGATAGTAAAACATTTTTTTCTGCCAGTAAATACCTTATACAGCCCACTTCCTGTTTCTTGTCTGGCCAATAGCCTAGGCTTATGACATCATGCACAACTTTCTCTCTCACTTGAAAAAGGAAAATGTGAATCTGCGCTACAGGATATTTTCAAACTAATAATGAGGATCTCAGGTAGTAGTATATAGTATAATTAGTGTGAGTGGCTGCCCCTGCAAAAATCCCCAAAAAAATGGAGAAAAGTATGAGAAAATAATAATAAAAAGCAGGTGGTGGCGCCAACCTAAAGTGTAGGATATAGACTGATGTCAATTAATAATTAATATTGTATAAGTGATATAATAAAACAGAAAACCAAAAACCAAAAAAATATATTACGTGGTGATCGAAAAACCAAAAAAACTAATAAAATCAAATCAAAATTGCGTGGTGATCCAAAATCAAATCAAAAAAGTGTTCCAGTGTTAAAATCTCATTCCTTCTCTGCTTCATGCAAAAGTTGAGTGAATCAGTAAAAATATATATAGTGCAAAGTGCTTTCAACAAACAGTATTCATACTGTAAGTAAACAGTCTTTATGCAGAAAAAGTCCCATGCATTAAAATGATTGAAACAATTACAAAGTGCTGTGTGCTTCTTCCACGTGAAAACAACGTAAATGTAAATCTTCTGTGCAAAAAAACGTGCTCTCTCCCTGTGGTCCCGCACTCACCAGATACTTGAACCCCTGCAGGTTTTGCACAGAAGATTTACATTTACGTTGTTTTCACGTGGAAGAAGCACACAGCACTTTGTAATTGTTTCAATCATTTTAATGCATGGGACTTTTTCTGCATAAAGACTGTTTACTTACAGTATGAATACTGTTTGTTGAAAGCACTTTGCACTATATATATTTTTACTGATTCACTCAACTTTTGCATGAAGCAGAGAAGGAATGAGATTTTAACACTGGAACACTTTTTTGATTTGATTTTGGATCACCACGCAATTTTGATTTGATTTTATTAGTTTTTTTGGTTTTTCGATCACCACGTAATATATTTTTTTGGTTTTTGGTTTTCTGTTTTATTATATCACTTATACAATATTAATTATTAATTGACATCAGTCTATATCCTACACTTTAGGTTGGCGCCACCACCTGCTTTTTATTATTATTTTCTCTCTCACTTCTTTGTCTGAAGGGAAGGGGGGGGGGTGAGTCATAAGAGGGACAATGAGAGCTGCAGAGCTGGAGGTGTGCCTCTGTGTATCTGTATAAATCCAAGAAGTGAACAGGCAGCAGCTCCGAAGGGGAAGTAAACCCTGATGGGTTTTACTTCCTCTTTTTTCCCCTGCAAAGTAAATGCACAATGGGCTAGTATGCATCGCATACTAGCCCATTATGTTGCACCTACCTGCAAACAAAGCCCGCAATGTCCCCGTCGGTGGCCGCAGCCATCTTCACCCCTCTTCCTTCCGGGGCCGTGGACTCCGGCTCATGCGCACAAGAGCCACTGGTCATGGCACAGGCCATTTATAAATGGCACGATCCTGCCCTTTCTTCAGTGCGCATGCGCCGATGACATCGGTGCAAGTGTATATGGTAAATATCTCCTAAACCGTGCAGGTTTAGGAGATATTTCCAGTACCTACAGGTAAGCATTATTATAGGCTTACCCATACCTCCCAACATTTTGAGATGGGAATGAGGGACACCTACTAGCAAACGTATGTAGGCGTAGGACATGCCTACTGCCACGCCCCTTAAAGGGGACATAACAAAAAAAAGGTTAATTCGATTATTTTACCACTAATATTCATTTAAATTGACTTTTAAAATTGCAACAATTTGAATTTGGATGAAAGGTTTAGTACTGGTAAGCACTTTTTGAAAGCTAAAAAGTAAATTTTTTATACATCTATAGAGATCAGACCACAATGAGAGACAAATGAGGAGAAAAGAGGGACATTGCTCAAAATCAGGGACAGTCCTTCGAAATCAGGGACAGTTGGGAGCTATGTGTAGGTAAAAGTGGTGTAACTAGGTTTACAACCACTTTCAGCTGCCCACAGTTAAAGCGGAGTTCCACCCAAAATTGAAACTTCCGCTTAAACCACTCCTCGCACCCTTACATGCCACATTTGGGGGGGGGGGAGTGGGGGCTTCAGTAGGAGTGGGACTTCCTGTCCCACTTCCTCCTTCTGCCCAAGGACCGCTTAGGCGATACGTCATATCGCCTACGGCGGCCCCTCCCTGTAGGCGATCATCTGGGACACATGACAGGTCCCAGGCGATTGCCTGTCCACTCAGGTAGCGCAGCACCGCTCGCGCATGCGCAGTGAGTGCCCGGCTGTGAAGCCGAAAGCTGTCACGGTCACGTGCCTACAGTTAGAATGGAGGCGCCGGCGGAGAGGGGGGAGAGGAGTTAACGGACTTGTAATGAATCCCTATGGGAACGCGTCCGTTAGCGGATGGAGCATCCACGTCAGTCGGGATCCGCTTTTCCGAACGGAAGAAACCCTATTTTTCTTCCGTTCGGCGGAGCGGGGACCGCCCTATCCGCCGACAGCTGAGCGGGGATCCCCGCTGAGCCGACGGAGACACACGGAGCGGACCCAGAAACGGTCCAGAAACGGTCCGCTCCGTGTGAAAGAGCCCTAAGTGTCTGTTTATCAAAAGCCAGCAGCTATGCTTTTTGTAGCTGCTGACTTAATAAACATAAAAAAAGGGCTGGAACTCTGCTTTAAAATGGATGCAGCCATCAGTGCAAATAGATTTCTGCAGCATATTTGGCAAGTAGAGCATCACAGTATATTTAAAATAATATGCAAAGTGGTTGGAGGGAAGCTTCACAATGGTAAAGATGTTTTTATTACAAATTCTGTGTGCTGACTTCAGTTGCTCTAAAAAAAAAAAAAAAAATAGGAATGGTATTTATTTCTTCCAGTCGAGGTTTGCCCTCAGTGAAGATGGCGGCGGCGGCCTCAGACCGGAGGCTCGGCGTGGTGGCGCAGGACGTAGGCAGGAAAAGGCGGAGTTTTCGGGCTGAGGCAGAGTGAGTGAGTGAGAGAGCGAGAAGGAGAAGGAAGCTGAGGGGCGAGCAGAGCGGAGGAGGGAGAGGAGTGGCAGAGAGCGGGTGACTGAAAGGCGGGTAGCCCGCGGAGAAGGAGGCGGAGGAGGGAGTCCCGGCTCGGGACCTGAGGGACGGACGGAAGCCGAGAGGCGCCAGTATCAGAAGGCGGCTGTAAGTGCGGAGGAGGTTTGAAGAGGAGAAGATGGCGGACGCGGATAGCGGCAGCGAGAGAGGGGGCAGCAGTGGCGGCGGCGGTGGAGGAGGGGGAGGCCCCGGCAGCTTCCAGCAGCACATGTCCCGGGATCAGGAGACCCAGGAACTGGCCTCCAAGCGGCTGGACATCCAGAATAAACGTTTCTATCTGGACGTGAAGCAGAACGCCAAAGGCCGCTTCATTAAGATCGCCGAGGTGGGCGCCGGGGGCTCCAAGAGCCGCCTCACCCTCTCCATGGCCGTGGCGGCCGAGTTCCGCGACTACCTGGGAGACTTTATCGAGCACTACGCCCAGCTGGGCCCCAGCAGCCCCGAGCAGATCGCCCAGTCCTCAGGGGAAGACGGCATGGGAGGACCCGGGGGCCCCCGCCGGGCCCTGAAGAGCGAGTTCCTGGTCCGGGAGAACCGCAAGTATTATCTGGACCTGAAGGAGAACCAGCGCGGCCGCTTCCTGCGCATCCGCCAGACCATTAACCGCGGGCCGGGCTTCAGCGGAGGTGCCGGAGGGGGAGCCGGCCTGCAGAGCGGACAGACCATCGCCCTGCCCGCCCAGGGACTCATCGAGTTCAGAGACGCCCTGGCCAAGCTCATCGATGACTATGGCGGGGAAGACGACGAGCTGGGCTCCGGAGGAGGAGGAGGGGCGGCCGGCGGAGGTGGGGGAGGAGGAGGCGGCAGCGGCGGCATGTACGGAGAACTGCCCGAGGGAACGTCCATCACCGTGGACTCCAAGCGCTTCTTCTTCGATGTGGGCTGTAACAAGTACGGCGTGTTCCTGCGGGTGAGCGAGGTGAAGCCCAGCTACCGCAACTCTATCACCGTACCCCTCAAAGCCTGGGGCAAGTTCGGGGGAGCCTTCTGCCGCTATGCCGAGGAGATGAAGGAGATCCAAGAGCGCCAGAGAGACAAGATGTATGACCGCCGGGGACCCGGAGGAGAGAGAGGCGGAGGAGGAGGAGGGGGTCTGAGCTCCGGGGGAGGAGAAGACTCCGAGACTGAAGATGTGGATGACGACTGAACCCAGAGAGAGAAAGGGGGGAGGGGCACATCCGGGGGGGGTGAGGGGGGACTACAACTCCTAGTAATGGGACCTCTCATTGGGTGGGAGGGGGACTACAACTCCTAGCAATGGGTGTTCTCTGGGGGGGGGACTACAACTCCTAGTAATGGGGCCTCATTGGGGGGAGGGGGACTACAACTCCTAGCAATGGGTGTTCTCTGATTGGGGGGGGGGGGACTACAACTCCTAGCAATGGGACCTTATTGGGGGAGGGGGACTACGGATCCTAGCAATGGGTGTTCTCTGGGGGGGGGGGACTACAACTCCTAGTAATGGGACCTCTCATTGGGTGGGAGGGGGACTACAACTCCTAGAAATGGGACCTTTCATGGGGGGGAGGGGGACTACAACTCCTAGCAATGGGACCTCATTGGGGGAGGGGGACTACAACTCCTAGTAATGTGGCCTCATTGGGGGAGGGGGACTACAACTCCCAGCAATAAAGACCCTCCTCACAAGGGGAGGGGGAACTACAACTTCTAGCAGTGGGATTCCTCCTCACATGGGAGGGGGCTACAGCTTCAGCAATGGGGTGGGTCCTCACATGGGAGGGGGCTACAACTTCTAGCAATGGGGTGGGTCCTCACATGGGAGGGGGCTACAACTTCTAGCAATGGGGTGGGTCCTCACATGGGAAGGGGCTACAACTTCAGCAATGGGGTGGGTCCTCACATGGGAGGGGGCTACAGCTTCAGCAATGGGGTGGGTCCTCACATGGGAGGGGGCTACAGCTTCAGCAATGGGGTGGGTCCTCACATGGGAGGGGGCTACAACTTCTAGCAATGGGGTGGGTCCTCACATGGGAGGGGGCTACAACTTCAGCAATGGGTTTTCTCCTCATGTGTGGGGGGGGGGGGCTACGATTCCCAGCAATGGGGCCTGTAGTTCCACCTCAGCTGGGGGATCCTAGGATCTACAGACATAGTGTTACTGAGCAGTCCACCTCCAGCTGTAGGGACACCCAGGGTAAGGTCCCCTTCCCCCAGCTCTCTAGCTGTTGTGGGACTACAAATTTCAGCATGCTAAAACTTGTACTTTCATGTCACCTATACTGACTCTACACTCTGCGACTGCAATCCCCTTAAATCAATTGATTGGGTCTGCTATATTGCAAACCTATAGTAACTCTTGATGAGATTTTACAATTGGATTGTATAGTGTATGGCCAGTCTTGGAGTCACCATACATAACATAATCTGACCATATAATCAACTTTAGATTTATCAAGACTATTCAATATGTACACAGGCCTATTTCATTCAGACAGGCCCTTGCACAACATAGTCATTGATAGATCTAAAGCACATTGTGCAGTCAGATTGTAATGTGTATGGGCAGCTTTACAGAGTTGTAGGTGACCCAAGACTGTCAGTTTTTGTGGTTATGCTTCTGGGATTTGTAGTCCTTCCTCAGCTGGAGAACCTCAAGACTGCTTGAGACAGTCACAACACATTAAAGTGGCTGCTTATTAGCTAGCCCCCTCCACCTCTGAATAAAGGCAAGCTTAAGGATTGGAGAATCAGTCTGTGGCGAGGTGAGGGTGGTGTCATTGGGCATTCTCCTGGCATCCTATGAAGTGGGTGTAGAGGTGTTGACCCTTGTGGGGTTGGCCAGGGGAAGGCTCAGTCATGTCACTATTGCCTACAGGATTTATTATTGCGTTAACCTAGCAATTTTTATTCCGGGGTGGGGCAGCTAACCAATGAGTGGACTTTGCATTGTTCCTGCAAGGTTTGTATTTACTGGGCGGCCTGTTCCTCTCCAGTTGCTGAAGAACAACCAAACCTACTCTGTGGTGGATCTTGTGGCAACTGAAGAGCAACAGGCTGCCCTAACCGGCCTTGCTGGGGTGTCAGGGACTTCATGGGGGTCAGCAGGATCCAGGACAGTCTCATGCTGACAATAGGACAGAATTCAGTACAGTGATGAACCGTAGGAGAGCAGGGAGTTAGCAGCCCTCCTTCAGGAAAGGTTACAAACAAAGTTTTGAGACTGGAGACGCGGTCTTTACTGACAAACTAAAAGGTGTCTTCTGCAGCGTTTTTGGATTAGTGTTTGTAACTGTACTTCTGGTTCCTGTATTTTCCAAATCTAGATAGACGTTTTGGGCTAGCTCCCTACTATAAAATGCACATATTATTTTTAAAGAATAGCTTTTTTTTTTTTTCTCCAATTCTTGTTTAGGTGCTGGGCCAAATATGGCACAGTGCATCTAATCATGGGTCAGCGTCCAATGGCCATCTACTATAGAATCCTAACTATTGTTGGATCGCCATTGGCACCGGCTCAGGATTACAAAGTGTAAAGAGTTTAGTCCAACGAGTTGGATTATTGACTGACAACTGGAGAACCCGACCTTCCCCATAGATGGGTCTAGAGAGTAAGAGTTTAGAATAAGGGAGACCTGCAATTTGTTGCTCAGTACATTGGTGCTAGATAATGTACCACATGCCACTTGGCATCCCCAAATCCCTTTCTCATTGATGGTAGGAACAAAGCGAGGGTTTCAGAAGCCAGCTTGAATAGGTTTTAGAAACAGAACTACCTGCCTCACCTACCACATAGGTCTACCACAAACACACAGAATTTACAATAAGGTTTAACTCTCATCACTTCTACTTATACAGCTAGGGTAGAGGGGCTGGGCTAGGAAAGTGAGCGCCACTTAGGGAGCAGACTCACCCTTTTCTCCCTTGCCTCTCAACAACTGTTTCAACTTGCTTCTGTTTTAATGGGGCGATGCGCCCCCCAAGGAGAAAAGACCAGCAGTTCTGTTCCCAATATGCTCTGCACCAGGCCATCCATTCCTAAAGCACAAGGGAAGCTTGTTTGGATTTCTTTTAAAATCGCTTTTAACATCAGCAGAGTATCCGGTGACAGAACCAGCTTACCATTCCTACCAGGACTGAATTCAGATCCCACCAATCATGGATTATTTCCAACTGCCATAGTCACCTTTCTTTTTAAAACCAGCATTACCAGCGCAAGATTCAACAAATATCTTTAAAACAAGGGACTACCGATAACACATCTACAAGGAAAAACCATACAACCTGAAATCTGTGAAATCTCCAAATAAACCCTTCCTTCGTGGAAGTGAAAAAGACAAAAAAAAAGTAAGGTTCATGCAAAACGGACAAATGTCAAAGATAAGCTCAGGTCCATGATTCTTCTACCAGGCTTTTTATTAAAAAAGACCTGCATTCAATTCTCAGTACCTCGGAGGGTGATGGTGCCTCCACTATGTTCTCAGCAGATGGCTGGGAAGAAACTGTCCAGGTGGTGGCCAGTCCACAGCAGTACAAGCAATGGGGATAAGAGCGTGTTGTCTGTTCCCATCCAGGCATAACTACCAATAGGAATCCCAGCAGATGAACTTACTGCCTACAAGATGGTCTCCTTTCCCCTAGAAATGTCAATGGGGGCTCCTGTATCTAGCTCTCAACCTGTGCTTTTAACCTGAATTTTAACTCTTTATTGGATTGCTCCCTTACCTATACACTTTGACAAGAAATAAACCTTTTGAGGACACAGGCCAATGCATTTTCATGCTCTCCTCTGTCCTCCAAAGAGTTGAAATGAAATTATAGTATTTTATTTTCCTTTTGTGCTTATACATAGTTTTTACAATCGGATTATCATAAAACTCCCTACTAGCTGTCATGTTGGTGTGTAGTTATTGGCATGGCTGTTCCCAAAGCCTCTGCAATACCCATCTTCAGTCGCTTATTGTGCAGGCTTTTGGAAATGTTGAGCTGGTTAGCAGCTTCCAGTGTTTGATGCATAGAGATTTTATTTCTTCACGTGAGCTGCCTTTCTATTTTCACACCACTTCATTGTTTTAATTGGGTTATCTATACTAATGTATTTATTTCATCATCCTACCTAGTGGTTTAATCCTTTTTGCTGCTGCAAAAAAAGGCTTCTGGAATCGTAGGGGTGTAATTGTAGGCCTAGCGAGCAACAAAAAGGAGAATGTTACTGTTCTGCGAGCGAAGCTTGCTATGAAATGTAGAGAGGAGCAAGTTGATCCACGGATCTGGGTGAATCGGATTCTTTTTGGTGAAGTGTGGTCTATTAGAGATTCACACAGGTCATGAATGGTAGAACCCGTACTAGATGGGGTGAATTGGTACATATTCAGAAGCACAGGGGTTTGCCACAATGGATCAGATTTGCCCAACTGAGTTGCATGTCTTTTTAATGCAGAGAATTGCTTTTGGCAGTAGTAGATAATACGCAGAAAGGTAACATTTGCTGCTGTTTTTAAAATTCCGACAACGCGTTCTAAGTTTTATCCCAGCGTGTAATGTCATCTGATTGTTGCAGGTTTTTTTTTCCAGAACTGTATGGGAGCAATAGTATTTCTTGATGTTTTAATCACATCAGTATATTGTACTGTATTTTTGTACCTGCAAGGCAGCTGTTATCGATTGTGTCCTGCTGTATCAATCTTGTGTGGATTTTTTTTCCCCCCTTTATGTTACTTGTGGCAGACTACATGCTTCATCCACAGCTAGAACAGCAAATTCAGCCCATGCAGGGTTTATGTATAAATAGAAAAAAAAATCCTCTTACTTTTTTATTGTGTCCGTTGCACAGAAAATGCAAGAGGCGGCATGTCTTGCTACAAAGTTTTATTTATATTTGCACCTGGAGTAAAGACAGGCAAATCTTAAATATGACACTTGCTCAATGAGCTGCCGGTAGTCCTGTGCATACTACTACTGTGCATAACCTCTTACTGGGGAGGTTGTAAAATTCTACCCAGGCCTGCCTCTTCCTGCTCACTGTGGCTTAAGCCTCTGAATTTAGTGGTTCACCATTAGATAAATAAGCTATTAAGTATGACAAGTGTTTAGAGAGGAGAGAAACAAACCCCTTCCCTAGAAGATTACTGTTTATCCCCCAGTCAGCATTGCACAGAAGGACTCGTGTAATAAGGCATTTTTACACCTACTGCCTTGATCTACAAAAATAAAACAACCACAGGGGCTGATTTACCAATAACACTAGTGCAAAATCTGGTGCAGCTGTGCATGGAAATCAATCGGCTTCCAGGTTTATTGCTAAAGCATAAATGAACAAGCTGACTTTATTAAGAAGCTGATTGGCTGCCATGCACATCTACACCAGATTCTGAGTGATCCAATCACTTAGTAAATCAACCCCACAGTGTACTAATGAGTGTGACAACCTACTGGCTTGTAAGGTGTGCTGGAGCTCTGTGGTGCCTTCACAGCCTGAAGCCTGCTGGTTGGCATTGCCTTTACATACCCAGTTTAGAATAACTGAAAACAGTCTTTTATGGGGGGGGGGGGAATGTTGAAGGTGTTGCCTATAGCAACCACATTACATCTGGTATTGTGTACTTCAGAAATGAAACCAAGCACCTGCAAGGTTTACTATAGGGAACGAAGACTGTTTCCTCTGATTCTTCTACAAATCCCAGGCCAGTGATTGGATTGCTGTCAAAGGTGTATTGTTTTAATTGTCTTCACTGGCAAAGGATATTTTGGTTGAAAGCTGAACTTAATTATTTTATTTGGACACCTCACGTGTGACGTAGGTTACTTCTAATGAGGATTCTACTAGGTGTGGAGGCCTGCTGTTTACTGTAGAAACAAATGCTAGCTGCATTGATGCTGAAACCTACACACAGCCATATACTTTGCTGCTGTGGGGATGGGAGCAGCGGCTGTGACAATACAAGGGATCCTGTCATTCACCCTCCCTTTCCTCTCTGCTTGTCCATTCACAAAAAGTATTTACATTTTTATTTTTGAATAGACATGGGGACAGGAAAGGTAGGGCAAATGGCTGGATCCTGACACTGCCACAGTGCCAGCTCTTTATCCCTACAGCACTGGAAAAATGGCGCTGTGTGTAGGACCTGGCATCAAAACAGCAAATTTTTTTTTTTTTTTTTTTTTTGAAAGTTTTGTTTTTAATTGTATTTTTACAGTAAATGTCAGTCGTCAACACCTAGGAGGAGGTAACCTCTTTGATTTGTGCTGTATCCAAGAAAAAAATAGTTCAGCTTTAACATTGGTTGTGTTTTCATCGGGTGGGGTAATTGAGCCACAACTAATGCAGATCTTGAAATATTAACATTTACGATTTGAAAAATGTCGGATGGAGAGGAGAATCTCCAAAATGGAGGTTATTTTGAAGGTCACATTTGCTGACCTTGTTACACTTCCAGACTCTGGAACTATCCTTGCTATAGTCTTAGGTTATTTCCCCACAAGACTTACACTGTTTAATGCAGCTTGTCCACAATATAAAATGCCTGTAAAAAACTAGCGAATCCTTACCTGTAAATGTTGTATAGCCTCTTTAAAAATATATATCTGTACATAAATATATAGGGGGTGTCAGTAATCTGAATGTTTTATGGATGTGCTCATCAAACCCCTCCCCTTCTGGTTTCTCTCTTGCTCAGATACAGCATGGAAATTACCATATCTTATGGCCCATATGGTATTATGGATTCAGCTGCAGTTATTGCTGGGAATAGGGTGATAATGTATTTACTTCAACCAAACTGACGTTTATCAAGGCCTTTCTATACCTGAATTAAACTCGGGCAAACATGACAAGCAATTACCACAGTTACCAAGCCATCGATGCACAATTTTCTATCTAACGGAACAGTGTTAAATCTGTACACTTGTGCTTAGCAAGACACCCTTATCTACAGCTTTCTATACTATTTTTGGCTATAGATGCCAGCTTTAATGCTGCATTGAAATCAGATTAGGTTGTTACAGCTCTAACCTGCAAAGTGTCCTCCAATGCTGTCAGACAAAAGGTCAGCTTCCAAATTGGTGTGTATCTGGCAAATCCTCCCCACGCAATGCATGTAATACTATGTTTTAGGAAATGCATTTTAAATGGCTTTACAGACAGGAGCAATGCAATGTGCATGTAGAGAAATATACATTTCAGTCTTGCACAACTGAAAGATGGAAAATGTATTTGGTTTAGTTATGGCTGCACTACTGATTCTAAGAATCGATTGTGCACATTGACCTCTTCACTACAAGAAATCCTGTTTAAATTTATATTAGAATGGTGAAGTAGTAAATATGAGAATGCTGTTACGGTCTGAACTTCCGTCACCATATTTAAACAGGGGCCGATATTTTTTTACAAATCCAAAGACCTGCATTGTAACCAGCCCCCACATTAAACTGTGTTGTGCTGCTCTGAAGGTTGTGGTCATATATTAGAGTTGAGATTTGAATGCCTTGGCAGAAATGAACCTGGTTGCCATCATGGCCTGTCATGTAAAGGGAAACACTACAGCCTGTCTGTAATTTTAGCAGTGCTTAGTGTGCATTTCTCCCATATACAGTGTAGGCTCAACCAACTTGGCTGTCCAGTAGTGACATCACTACCATGAACATTAAAGCGGAGTTCCACCCAGGAAAACAACATTTGGCCAAAAGTCCTAAAAAAATAAAATAAAGTGGAAAAAAAAAATTATACTCACCTGAAATACCTGTTGCTATGCGGAAGTCCGTAATCTGCCTCTTCGGCACCGCGGCATGTTTTCTTCTTCTCCTCCTAGTGAATGGGGCGCGCTGCTTTCTGGGAACTGTGTGTGTTCTCAGAGAGCAGCCGCCCATTCACAAGCCGGCACGAGACTCACACAGGCGTAGTAGGAAATGGGCAGTGAAGCCGTAAGGCTTCACTGCCTGTTTCCCCTGGTGTGAATGGCGGCACGGGACCTGCATCAGTCGTGCCATCGGCATCGGGGGGCCATCAGCGCGGGCACGTAGGACAAGGTAAGTGTCCTTATTAAATGTCAGCAGCTACACTGTTAGTAGCTGCTGACTTGAAAAAAAAAAAAAATTGCTGGTGGAATCCCGCTTTAATAGACTCATGGTCTAGTTACCTGACTCTCTATTGTGTGGGAGTGATATGAATACTTAAATACCTCCCTGGGATCGCAAAAAAAAAAGCTGTGTATTGGCCCACACATACTGCAAGGATTAAATGGATTCTAAAGGATGTATTTTTCCTTAAAAACAAAATGGCAAACGTGTTATACTTATCTGCTTTGTGCAATGGTTTTGCACAGAGCAGCCAGATCCTCTTTTTGGGTCCCACATCGGTGGTCCTGGCTGCCCCCCAATAGCAAGCCTCTTGCTATGGGGGAACTCAAGTAGGCTTCCTCCACATTCTATTCACACACAGAGCATGGCTTGGCCCTGCCCCTGCTCTCCTTATTAGGCTCACTAGCTGTGATTGACAGCAGCTTCTGCTGCTGTGTGAGCCAATGAAGAGAGAGTCGCTGCTCACATGCACATTGCTGAATCGAGATGTGGCTTAGGTAAGTATAAGGGGGAGCTGCACCCAGAAGGTTACCTAATTTTTAGAATGGGGGGGGGGGGGGGGCCTGCCTTTAGAACCACTTTAAATGTTAAATGACAGGGGATGAGAAATAAGGTAAAAATGCTTACTCTGCTCTTGCAGCTCCCCCCTTCATTTGTGTGACCACTCTCCTGAAGCATCTTCTATAGCAGTGATGGCCGAGCCTTGGCACCCTAGATGTTTTGGAACTACATTTCCCATGATGCTCATGCACTCTGTAGTGTAGTAGAGCGTCATGGGAAATGTAGTTCCAAAACCAGCGGCCACATAAAATCAAGTACAAGGCAGGGCCAATAGCCCGGCACTGTATAGGAGGATGGCGAGGGAGCGCCCACAGGGAAGAGAGGAATTAAGACCCCTTTCACACAGGAGTTTTTCAGGCGGTACAGTGCTAAAAATAGCGCTGCTATACCGCCTGAAATACTCCTTCACTGCCTACTCAATGTGAAAGCCAGAGGGCTTTCACACTGAGGCGATGTGCTGGCGGGAGAGAAAAAAATCTCCTGTCAGCGACATCTTTGGAGCGGCGTGTATACCGCTCCTTCCCATTGAAAACAATGGGAAACCGCGGCAATCCCGCGCGCATTGCGGGCTGTATTAACCCTTTATTGGCCGCTAGCGGGGGCTAATACTGCACCGCTAGCGGGCGATTCCCGCGGCAATCCCGGCAGTATAGCGCTCCTATTTTTAGCGGCGATATACCGCCACCGCGGCTCCCGGTCCAATGTGAAAGGGGCCTTAAGGAAGTATTGCATCTTATTCCTCATCCCCTAGAGTAACATGCATTTAACCCCTTAGCAATGCTGGACCAGGGGTAGCTTATTTTATTTTTTTCTAATCATTCTTTAAGTTAGTCTTTTGAAAAGGTATCAGATTTTTGATGCTCTTGTGTTGCTTGAGGTGCTCACTAAGTCAAAGTACAGTTTGCGTTTGTTGCCCAAATTCTGACTAAAACCGTTTGGCCCTATGATCGTTGAGTGAGCCATACCTTAAAGTGCACTACATTACTTTCACCCACCTTTTCCACTAGAGAATTAGCAGGCACATTAGGTGGTTAAGAGGAAAGCACATAATGACCATTGCACTGGCTCAAACCAAGCCGAGACATGTGTTGGCAGCACATGCTGAGCTCAGCCTTATACCTACGGTGTGCTAACAAAGGTTGAGCGTATAGATTTCAGAGTTACACTATATAGTTTCTAGAAATCATTTCTGCTCTAGGCATTTATTCAACATACTCTTCAAATGCTTTTAGCTGACTAATAAAAAGAATTATATTGAAAAAGGTATATTTTTTGTTTGTTTAAAGCACTTTAACTAGTAAAAGCAGCTTAACCAGCTGTATGATTAGTGAAATATCTTTCAGTTTTCCCTATGAGATTATCCAGATGATAGTTGCTCCCCAGTCCCTATTCAGCTTGCTGACCACAGCTTCATTCTGAGCCTTTCCCCACCTCTCCTGCAGGCACCCTCTATGGGTTTGGCAATACACAATTGGCCTGACTCGTGTTAGGAGTATTGAACAACCTATTGTGGGTGAGACTTCCCACCAGGAGGCAGCTGAGAAGGTTCTGTCCCTGTTGCTGTTCCCTGATAAGGGAACACACGTTGGATTTACCACTAGCTTTACAAAGCAGGGGAAATTGTTGTTATTCATGTAAAAGGAAAAAAAAGCAATTCAATTAAAGCATAAGGTTCAGAATTCATGCTCGTCGGCACTCCTTACAATAAGAATTTTACAAATTGAGTTTTACAATCTCTATATATTTAAAATAAAAAAAATGTATGTTTGTAACAAATAAAGTATGCGGAAAAGTGAATGAAACCATATATAAATGTGTCTGGTGGTTTGTGTATTGTAAATGGCTTCATTTTATTAAATTTGCTGTTGAGGGCAGAGCTATAAAAGTTTGCCTGTTTTGAGTCAATCATTTCCACAGCAGACTTCGTTATGGAGGACAAGTTGAAGCTACAAGATCTAGTAAAAAATGGGGAAGCAGGTAAGAGGTGATGGTCATCATGAAAGGAAACCTGTAAGAAATTATGGGAGCTGCCCTTGATAATCCATCCTTGTAAAAATACTAATTGCTTGGCTATCATATTGATTTTAATAGTACCTCTGGAGTCACTAACCTTGGAAAGGTATTATTAGCGTGGCCTTTTTTTTTTATCTAAGTGTGTGTTTATAGGTAGTGAAACCATTAAAGTGGTTGTAAACCAACAAACAAAAACCTGCAAGACACAGGCATAATGAGCTAGTATGCGTAGCACACTAGCTCATTATGAAGATTGAAGACCCTGTAGCGGGCCAGTATCCCACTCCGGCCAGTGACATTGCTCCCGGAGTTACGGAGCCGCCGGTATCGGCACACTCGCTGAAGCATTGCTTCAGTGCACATGTGCTGATGTCGGCAGGAACATGGGATATCTCCTAAACCATGCAGGTTTACAACCACTAAATCAGCCTTATTATAGGCTTACCTGTAGCAAAAAGGGGTTTACAACCACTAAATCAGCATGATAGCTATGCCACTGACATTTCCTTTAATGCCCAACTCAATGAAAATGAATGATGATGCTGAGCCTCCACCTACAGTTGGGAGACAGGTCAGTAATACTGCCTGTTTGTTTTTTTTGTTTTTTTCCCAATCTTTTAGACCTAATGAGTGATTAACTGTTACGGGGGGATTGGGTAAAACGGTTGAATTTTATCTGCGTTGGGCTTTAAGAGCCCTATCATGGCATTTTCTAAGCTAGGCTTCATAATAAGTTCACCTTAAAATTACAGTATGGGAATTAAACAGCTGTGTAACACCTGTACCTTAATAAATGCATAGCCCCATATTTTAAATTGTCTGTCCAACAATTTGCATTGGAAACTGCTGCCTTTAGAGTGATTGGAAAGCTTCTTTCCATTTTTAGCAAAATAACAAGCATGATGTACTTGCCTACTCTGTGCAATGGTTTTGCACAGAGCAGCCCCAATCCTCTTCTGGGGTCCCCTGCCCGTACTTCTCTGGCTCCAAATCCCCCACCGAGTGCACCTATAACAAGCTGCTTGCTATGGGGGCACTTGTGTGTGCTCATGCTTGAGCCCTTCTCTGTGTGTCCATAAGATAGAGAGCTGGACTCAGCCCTTCTCCTCCTCACTGGCTCTGATTGATACGTTTGGTCATACTGGTAAGCGCTGACAGTTTCCACAGCGGATTGCTGAAAAACTGGATCACAGACAGAAGTCAAACCCAGTGCTATGGCCTTCTCAAGGTACATGTTTAATGTTCATGAGTAATTCTAGGGTAAACCTGCTTATATGTCATTGTTCTTTGACATTGCTCCAAAACACACTTCTGCGAGTAACATTTTCTTAAGACCCCCATAGCTCTTGTTGGTCCCTGCTGCTGTCCAAGCCACTCCTTTAATGAATGAAGGGCAGCAGGAGGAACCAGAAGGCTGTGGGGGACTCTGGATTTTCTCTCTACTGGTGTTCTAGAACAGTTTCTCAACTCCAGTCCTCAGGGTGCCCTAATGGGTCATGTTTTCAAGATTTCCCTCACCTGAAACAGCTGTGGTAAATACTAAAGCAAAATCACCTGTGCAAAATAATGGGAAGCCTGAAAGCATTACCTGTTGGGGCACCTTGAGGACTGCAGTTGAGAAACACAGAAAAGATGAGTTTTGCCTCCTGCAGGTATGCTGGGGTGTAAAGAATGTTTTGTCATGATTGATTGTTAAACTAAAAGCTCTAAACCTGCTCCCAGCCCCATTCTAATTCCAATATACTAACTAGCCTGTAGAAGAAAGATACTTGCCTATTCCCTGCATGTTCCAGTCTGGTCACACGATCGGCTTTAAGGGGCAGCTGACAATGGATGCCCCATTAGTAAGCCTATAGTAGACATCACTGCTCGGGCATTGCAGTCGTTGTCTGCGATCTTTCACTTCCCCTAAAGCTGGTCGCTGGGGAGATCACATGACTGGGAACGCTCATGGAGTTGGTAAGTATACACGTCTTTCCTCTACAGGGATATGCAATTAGCGGACCTCCAGCTGTTGCAAAACTACAAGTCCCATCATGCTTCTGACTCTGGTGTCATGCTTGTGGCTGTCAGAGTCTTGCTATGCCTCATGGGAATTGTAGTTTACCATTATTCAAAAATACCTTTCCTTTTCAATCTGCACCCGCTGTCATTTTTTTGAAATGCAACATGGCTACCTGGAGATGTTCTGTACACAGAATGTGTACAGATCGCCCCCCAAAAACATTTCCTGCTTGTGTGATTGGCGTACTGATTTTCTCAGAAGTCTGCACTAAGATGCAAGTCAGATTTCAGGCATTCCCTGCAACACAAATGTAGGAACAAGTTTAAGGGGATGCAGGCCCAGCAGCTTTCCTCATTAGTGCCCTGCAGCTGATTGATAGTTATAAAACCACTCCCATTAGACTCATTCAGCACAGAGGAACAAACAGGTAAGGACCTGCAGCAAAGTTTGTTAAAATCCTTGTAATGTACATAGATCACCTAGAGGGTGTTTTTCTCAACAAAAGTGGAGTTACGCTTTAAACATGTTCAAATGATCGTGTTTTTTGGGGCATGAGGATGCACAGGTGTTGATTGCAACCCCATAGATGTCTCTTGGGTCATGCAGCTGAACAGACAATCTCTTGTGTTCCAATGTGACATCCATGCGGGTACACGGCCCAGAACGCATCCACACAGATGTCACATTGGGAACATAAGTGTCTCAATAGACTTCTATGGGACTGTGGGCACACGGGAGTAATTGAGAGTGTGACCGAGCCCTTAGGATCAACTAACTGTTAAATGACCATGCTTGCAAGTTAGGCCTCCTGCTAACATGATGGGAAAAGAGATTGCGATACAAAATAAAAATCAAAACAAAAGCTATAAATGTATTATGCGTTTCCTGCTCCAGAGGTCATTACTGCTGTTTACAAATGTGTTACTTTGGCCTATGACCTTGTTGTCATACAGGATGGGGGAGGGGTGCATCCACAGCATACCACACTGTAGTGCCTTTAGCCTCATGCTGTACATGTGCAGTGCAAGATCAAAAAGGTACAGCTGTCCCTGATGGCTTGTCTCAAATGACTTTGAGGATGTCATTACTCTGCTGACTACAATTCTGGCTGGAGAGGAAGCTGTACATCACGACCTGCAGTGCAATGATTTCCCTTCTGCTTCATTCATTCAGCTGATCTGTTCTTTCAGAAACCTCTCCTGCTGCTGGTTAACCACTTCAACTCTGGAAGATTTTACCCCCTTCATGACCAGGTCGTTTTTTGCTATTTGGCGCTCTGCTACTGCAGCGCTGCACACTAACACAATTTATATAATTTCTTTTTCACACAAATGGAGCTTTCTTTGGGTGGTATTTGATCACCACTGGGCTTTTTATGTTTTGTGATATAAAAAAAAAAAAAAACATTTTTAACTTTTTGCTATAAAACAATATAATTTCTTCATAATTTTTGGCCAAAATGTATTCTAATATTGGGCAAGTGTATATTGATTGGTTTGCATTAAAATTTATAGCGCCTACAAACTATGGTATATCTACTAGAACTTTATATATATATATCTATATATATATATATATATATATATATATATATATATATACACAGGTGAAACTCAAAAAATGTAAATATCCTGCAAAAGTTTATTTATTTCACTAATGCAAATTAAAAGGTGAAACTAATATATGAGATAGACTCATTACATGCAAGAGGAATATGACCTTTAAAGCCCATGTCCAGGATCTGTCTGTGTGTGGTGGCTCTTGATGCACTGACTCCAGCCTCAGTCCACTCCTTGTGAAATTTCCCAACAATTTTGAATGGCCTTTTCCTGACAACCCTCTCCAGGCTGCGGTCATCCCTGCTGCTTGTGCACCTTTTTTCTTCCACACCTTTCCCTTCGGCCGAGTACTCACGAGCAGACATGTCCGATGAAACCGGTCCGCGGACCGTTTTCATCGGACATGTCTGCCCGGGGACTTCTGTTCGATGGCTGTACACACCATCGAACAGAATTCCGTGCGTAAACAATACGCGGGGCGTGTCCGCGGTGTCGCCGCGACAATGACGCGGGCGACGTGGGCGGGCCTGCCTTTTAAATGCTTCCACGCATGCGTCAAAGTCATTCGACGCATGCGAGGGATGGCGGGCGGCCGGACATGTACGGTAGGTCTGTACAGACGACCGTACATGTCGGGGGGCAGGTTTCCAGCGGACTGTTTTAAAGCAAGTCCAGGAAACAGTTGTCCGCTGGAAACCTGTCCGATCCGCTCGAAAATGGTCCGCTCGTGCCTACACACGGCTAAACATGTCTGCTGAAACTGGTCCGCGTACCAGTTTCAGCAGACATGTTTGGTCGTGAGTACGGGGCCTTCCACATAACTTTCTACCTATGTGCTTTGATACAGCACTTTGGGAACATCCAACTTCTTTTGCAATTACCTTTTGAGGCTTTCCCTCCTTATGGAGGGTGTCTATGATGGTTTTCTGCACAACTGTCAGGTCAGCAGTCTTTCCCATGATTACTGAACCAGACTGAGAGACCATTTAAAGCAGGGGTAGGTTATAAACAAAATATCCCAAGCTTTTAACATCTCACGGATCACTGTTCAATCCATCATCCAAAAAATGTAAAGAGTATGGCACAACTGCAAACCGACCAAGACATGGCCGTCCACCTAAACTGACAGGCTTGGCAAGGAGAACATTAAAAAGCCAAGAGTCCCATGGTAATTCTGGAGGAGCTGCAGAGATCCACAGCTCAGGTCGGAGAATCTGTCCACAGGATAACTATTTGTGCACTCCACAAATCTGACCTTGGAAGATTGGTGGATTGGAAGAGTGGAAAGAAGAAAGCTATTGTTGAAAGAAAGCCATAAGAAAACCTGTTTGCAGTTTTCAAGAAGACATGTGGGGGACACAGCAAATATGTTGAAGAAGGTGCTCTGGTCAGATGAGACCAAAATTTAACTTTTTGGCCTAAAAGTAAAAACGCTGTGTGTGGCAGAAAACTAAGATTGCACATCACCCTGAACATACTGTGAAACATGGTGGTGGCAGCATCATGTTGTGGGGATGCTTTTCTTCAGCAGGGACGGGGAAGCTGGTCAGAGTTGATGGATGGAGCCAAATACAGGGCAATCTTAGACGAAAACCTGTTATGCCGCGTACACACGGTCGTTTTTTGTGATGAAATAAAACAAAGTTTTTTATCATGAAACAAAACGACGTTTTTCAAACTTCATTTAAAAAAACGACGTTGCCTACACACCATTGTTTTTTCAAAATGCTCTAGCAAAGTGCAGTTACGTTCAGCACGTACGACGGCACTCTGTTCCATTCAAGCTCGCGTCATAACTTGCTTCTGAGCATGCGCGGGTTTAAAAACGTTGTTTTATCCACACACTATCATTTTAAATGACACAAAAAACAACGTTTTGAAAAAACTACATACAAAAATTGAAGCATGTTCGAATTTTTTCTTTGTCGTTTTTTAGAAGACATAAAACAACGTTTTCCCCACACACGGTCATTTTAAATTACATTTTTAAAAATCTCGTTTTTTTTCATCACAAAAAACGACCGTGTGTACGCGGCATTAGAGTCTGAAAAAGACTTGAGACGGATGGAGGTTCACCTTCCAGCAGAACAATGACCCTAAACTTACAGCCAGAGATACAATAGAATGGTTTACATCAAAGCATATTCATGTGTTAGAATGGCCCAGTCAAAATTCAGGCCTAAATCCAATTGAGAATCTGTTGCAAGACTTGAAAATTGCTGTTCATAGATGCTCTCCATCCAATCTGATAGAGCACAGGTGTCAAACACAAGGCCCGCGGGCCAAATCCGGCCCTCCAGGTCATTTCATGTGGCCCTCACACCCCCCTCATCTCCACCCCTACCTGGTCTCAGCAGTCAGCAGCATAAAGGACAGGACTCCTCCACCAGATCCTGCACTTTTATGTCCCTCCTGGCAGCAGCACAAGACAAGGGGGTGCACTGATGTAAGGGATGCTCGACTTCTGATGGCGGGGGGGCTCTTGACATCTGATGTAAGGTGGGTGGGGTGCTGATACAGCCGGCCCTTTGAGGGCAACCATAATGCTGATGTGGCCCACAAGCAAATGGAGTTTGACACAGCTGTGATTGAGTTTAAGCTATTTTGCAAAGAAAAATGGGCAACAATGTCACTCTCTAGATGTGCAAAACCGGTAGAGACATCTCCAAAAAGACTTGCAGTGAAAGGTGGTTCTACAAAGTATTGACTCAGGGGAGCTTAATACAAATGCACACCACATTTTTCAGATATTTATTTGTAAAAAAAATTGAAAAAAACATTTATAATTTTCCTTCCACTTCACAATTATGTGCCACTTTGTGTTGGTCTATCACATAAAATCCCAATAAAATACATTTTTGGTTGTAACATGAGACAGAATGTGGAAAATTTCAAGGGGTATGAATACTATTTCAAGAAACTGTATATGTTCAAATAGTGGTAAGTGCTGCTGTTTTTTGTTTTGTTTTGTTTTGTTTTTAAAGGATATTGGTTGTGATGTGTAGCACTTTAGTGCTGGTTTGTTGATTTAATTTGGTTCTGTAATGTGATCGGCAGTCTCACTAGCCAAATTGAAGGATTTGAACACAACAAAGTATTACATTTCTTCTCTTTTCATGGGTGTTCTTTTAAGCATCATCTGTGGTGCTAATCTGTCCCATCATTCCTTGTGCCTCATATTCTTGCTGCTTGAAAGCATCATTTTGTGTGCTATTTAAGCATTGGCATTGGCAGGAGGAAGTGCTTTTCATCACAGTGACATATTCCATATCAAGTGGATCAGTCAAAATATTAATAGTATTAATACTAGAGATATTGCATGAAATTAGACATCTGATGTGCTTACTCACAAAGAATGTATACAGAATATATAATACACACACACACATATAAATAGCATTACCCCTGAAGGAGCTGCTCCTGGGTATAGTGCACCTGGACAGGCCTCTCTCACAAGCCTGGCAGCCAGAGTGTCACTCAAACTTGGGATCAAGTCTCTTCCACAGACCCTCCCAAAAAGAATGGAGACAATTATGGTCCAGAATCCTCTCTCAGTAGATTCAGCACCTGGATCTCCTTCAGGTAGTTTTTTGCAAGTTAGGTTGGTGTAAATAACATCAGGAAACAATGGCCAGATTCTCGTACATTTGCAGCGGCGCAACGTAACCCGTTTACGTTACACCGCCGCAAGTTTTCAGTGAAAGTGCCTGATCTACAAAGCACTTACCTGCAAACTTGCGGCGGTGTATCGTAAACACGTCCGGCGCAAGCCCGCCCAATTCAAATGGGGCTTGTACCATTTAAATTAGGCGCGCTCTCGCGCCGAACGTACTGCGCATGCTCAGTTTGGAAATTCCTGCCGTGCTTTGCGCGATGTGACGTAATTTGTTTGAACGGTGACGTGAGTTACGCCGTTTCGTATTCCCAGACGTCTTACGCAAAAAAAAAAAAAAAATTGAAATTCGAAGCGGGAATGGCTGCCATACTTTAACATGGCTCGTGTAAAGTTAAGGCATGTTAAAGCATGACTAACTTTGCGACGGGAAAAAATTACTAGCGACGACGTAACGAACGCGAAATCCGTCGTGGATCGCCGTAAATGCTCATTAGCATACCCGACGCAGGAAAACGACGCAAACTCCACCCAGCTGCGGCCAAAGTATTGCATCCTAAGATCCGACGGTGTAAGTCAATTACACCTGTCGGATCTTAGGGCTATCTATGCGGAACTGATTCTATGAATCAGCCGCATAGATACGACAAGAGATACGACGGTGTATCAGGAGATACGCCGTCGTATCTCTTCTGTGAATCTGGCCCAATATGACCACATAATTACTGCATTAACAAATGCCCAGGACCTCATTCATAAAAGTGTGTTATATCCCATTCAAAATTTAGACCGTATGGCATACGTGTTTGAAATAAAAAATCCAAAGAAGCATAGAAGTCTGAAAACATCACCCCCTCTCTTGGGAACACTGACCTTTTCTAAGACCTGCACTCGCGCCGATGAAATATCTCTTTTATGGTACTGGTTAAAGTGACGGGCAACGTTAGTAGATTGATTTTTCACTATGCTAAATAGATGTTCATAAAATCTGTCCTCAACACGTCTAGTGGTGTGTCCTATGTACTGTATGTTACACAGCTTGCATGTGATAATATAAACAACACATCTAGTACTCCAATCGTAAAAAGACTGCAATCTGTGTTCCTTGACAGTAGAAAAAGACAGTACAACATCACCTTTGATGATATGTCTGCAACACGGACAGCTAGTGGCACCACATCTATAGTTGCCCCTGAAATGCAGCCAGGTTCTCTAACAGGGTTGAACATGCTCAGAGATAAAGAGTTCCCCAGTGTAGGGGCCCTTCTGGACACCATGTTTACTGTTTACTCCATCTCTCAAGAGATCGGCACAAGTCTGATCCTCCGAGAAAATGGCAAGGTATCTGTGCATAATCCGCTTAATGTCCTCAAACTCCAGACTAAACGATGTGCTAAATGTGGGTCACTCTTTATTAAAACTCTTCTTGGTACTCTTGTGATCATCATGCCCAGTACCCTTGAGTAGATCACACCTGTTTTTGGAGTCAGCAAAAGACAAAGCTTTATCTAGCATCCATCTGGGATATCCCCTTTGCAAAAAATGTGAATATAGGGCCTAAACCTCCGTGTCATAAGTTTCTTGGTCACTGCATATGCCGCAAACTATTACAAGTTGGCCAACCTGAGGTGGTACAGGGTACCTACCACCTTGCACTGTTTCCTCCCACATGTCCCCAGTGTTTGTTGGCGGTGCGCAAATGCTGAAGGGACGATATTGCATATTTTCTGGGATTGTCCCAAACTTGCCCTCTTTTGGCAGGAAATGATCTGCACAGTCAAGCGCCTGACCGATGTTGACCTGGAGGGGGACCCGGTGGTCTGTCTGCTGAACCTTTCTAGAAGACCGCTCAAGAAATATAAAGCCTCTCTCACAATCCAGTTGCCAAGGCATGCATCCCCTTTGCTGGAGATCGGAAAACCCCCCATCCAAAGGCCTGTGGTTCTCTAAGGTAAACGAACTGTAGGTAATCCAATGGAGGATGCACATCCCGGAGGAGACCTTCCGAGGGACCTGGCAAACCTGGAACCATTTTATATACACTGACGCCTATTTGCAGGAGGTGGCTCAATCGAGCTAACCTTTCCGGATCCAGCTTCACTCTCTGGGCGAGAGGCCCTCTCCGCTCTCTGGGCGAGAGGCCCTCTCCGCTCTATGGGCGAGAGGCCCTCTCCGCTCTCTGTTCTCTTCTCCTTTCCCTTTTTCTCCGTTTTTCCTTTCCCCCTCTGGTTTTCCTCTTCCCCTTCTTTTTCCTTCCTTCTTTGAGATACAGGGGTGGGAAACATTATACAGATATGTGCATATTCTTGAGTATATTTTGCTTCCATATTACCCCACCCCTGGGCTCATTATAGGCCCAAGGGAGGTTCAACTTCCCGCCAGGTTTATCTAAAAATCCCAATCCAAGTTACGTTATGTTACCATATGTTTTGTGATTAGTTCATTTTACCGCTTTTTGCTTTTCAAACATATTTGCCATGGCCATCTACTTAAATGTTTGATAATTGTTCCAGCATGATGCACTGAGTAAATATCTTTGCAACTGTGCTCATTGTTAAGATTGTATATTCCATGCAACGCTGGTCTGTTGTTTTTCGACTTGGCTCTCAAGTGTCTAAACGTTTCCATGATATTGTGAACATTGGTATTGATATATTGTGAACATTGGTTTATTTGTCTGTTGCATGCAACTTTCTTTGGTAAATAAAGGAATAAAAAAAAATGGCCAACCTGGATACTTTTTTATTTCAAAACACATACGCCATACGGTCTAAATTTTGAATGGGATATAACACACTTTTATGAGTGAGGGCCTGGGCATTTGTTAATGCAGTATTTAAATGGTCATATTGTTTCCTAATGTTATTTACACCAGTGTCTAGTGGCTGTGTATTTTGCCTGTCACCATCCTACAGAGACATGACATGAGAGAAGTTATTTCTTCCACGTGATACAACGTGGATACTTTATTGTTTTTTTCTTTTTTTTTTTCTTTTGTTACATACGGATATTATTCCAAATTTGTATCATGTTCTGTCTCTGTGTTTTCAATGATGGTGGCCTATTGTGCTTCCTTTTTGTCGCTATTTCTTTTTTATTGATCTGTTTTTGTTTTTATTGGAATACAATTGATGATTTTTTTCAGTTTTTTTCCTTTCCTTCTTTCAACATTGTTTTTGTGACATTCCTGATAGTGTTATTATAGTGTTTTTATTTTTCTTCTTTTTTGTCTAAAAACACGTAATGATTGATCTTGTTCAATGTTTTTACCATGTGTATTTTAAGTGTTTTATTAGCCAGCCTTTCAGGTTCCTCTCCTTAAAGCTGTGCATGTAAATGACTTGTGTTGAGGCCATTCTTGCGTTGTGAACAAGCACGTAATTATTGTGTGAAACGCGTCAACAAACAAGTCACGCTCGAGCATTATTCCTCTCGTTGTGGCATGTGGCCATCCTCTTGTTCTTCATACTGGTCGTGGCCGGTGGTAAGCCGGGGCGAGGTTGTGGTCTGATTATCATCTTACCGAGCGGTATTCACATTTCTTTCTTTCATAAAGGTATGGACATGATCAGTAACAATACTCAGGTAGGCCGTGGCATTTAAACTATGCTCAATTGGTACTAAGGGGCCCAAAGTGTGCCAACAAAATATCCTCCACACCATTACACCGTCATCCTGAATCATTGATACATAGTTGCATAGTTAGTCAGGTTGAAAAAAGACACAAGTCCATCTAGTTCAACCATAAAAAAAAAATATATCATACAATCCAATATACCCAATTCTATACCTATAGTTGATCCAGAGGAAGGCAAAAAACCCAGCAAAGCATGCTCCAATTTGCCACAGCAGGGGTAAAAAATCCGATATTCCCTGGATCAACTTTACCTATAAATGTTAGTAGCCAGTTATATTATGTACATTTAGGAAATTATCCAGGCCTTTCTTAACGCAATCTACTGAGCTGGCCAGAACCACCTCTGGAGGGAGTCTATTCCACATTTTCACAGCTCTTACTGTGAAGAAACCTTTCCGTATTTGGAGATGAAATCTCTTTTCCTCTAAAGTCTAGACGTAAAGAGTGCCCCCTTGTCCTCAGTGTTGACCGTAAAGTGAATAACTCAACATCAAGTTCATTATATGGACCCCTTATATATTTAAAAAATGGGAGTTGCGCTAAAAATAATAATAAATGAGTGACCATATATAAATAAAAATGAAAAAAGCGCTGAGCCAGAGTCAGCTCAATCAAAAACCAAAATGTAGAATATAAAATCTCAATGTGTGTTCATAAACAAATCAATAAAATATATATATATTATATAATTGAAGAAAGTCCCCAAAAAAAGTCCAAAAACACTAGGAAGTGAATCCAAATCTGTGGTTTAAAGTTGGGACAATATCCAAGTGAAAGAATTCAGGCTTGACCCTTACCAGAAGTATAGATCCCAGAGGATCAAGAAGAGCCATCCATACTGTAGCCACAAATATGTGGAGCGGTCCTATGTGGAGCGGTACAGGGGTTCCTACTTCCGTAGACTCAGCCCAGTGAAAAATAAAAGGGAAAAAAAAGAGAAAAACAAAAATAGTGCAAAAACGGATGATAAGCAGACACAGACTAACTCCCAGTGGCTAAAGTTGACAGACACTGTGCAGTAAAGCTGGGGTCCCACCACCAAACGAACACACTGACCCTTACCAAAGATAAGCGACCCTCAAAGGATCAGTTTTGCATGTCAGTGTGTAACGATCTACAGCAGGAAGACGCTTGTCAGGCAGGTCATTTTGATCCAGAGGTCAGGTAACCAGGAACCATGAAAGATATGCAAACTCTCATAGTGAAATACCATCAAGGTTTAATTAATAAAAAAAGTAGAGCACTTACAGTTAAAAAGATTCAATGCAGCAGAGATAAAATGTAGCCGGCCGGCAAACAAACAAACGAGGCACGTCCTCTGTACGCGATGACGTCAGCACGCCAACCTCCCAACGTTTCGTCTTCGTATAGACGTGGTCACGGGAATGAGGATGCATGCCGCGTCACCGCGTTAAATACGTGCATTTCATGGGGCGTGTCAGATACTTGATCTTTAACGAGTGCAAGCCCGCCATCTTAAGTGAGGGAACCCAACCTGGCAGAGCCAAAACTCTAATGGTAAGGCGGATGTTGCCCCGGGACACAAGCAAATATTGAACGCGCTATACGCGCGGACATTACAGAAATTAAAAAAATTGGGAAATTATTAAATTAACAGAAAAAAGGAGGAAGGGGTGTTACAAGACCTAGTCCAAAATGATTGGACAAACGGTACAGGTATAAACTAATACAAGAACATCATCCGTGCTTCCTTACAGCTGGTTTATCAATCCCAATAGAGAGGACAGAAATCTACAGCAGCAGGCTTGCAGACATCAAGTCACAACATCATCACTAGGCCGAATTATGATGAATAACCAGGCAGTGTAGATAATATATTACACATACTATAACAGACATAATATACAAATGAGCGGTCATGTTAAAAATCAACCTAGCAGTGATTAAAACTCATTACAAAATTTATGTGATCAGGCTGTCATAAATCAATCTGACAGCAAAAAAACAAAATGACCCTACATATATATTTGTACATGTTGATCATATCCCCCTTATTCTCCTCTTCTCAAGAGTGAATACATTTAGTTCTTCTAGTCTTTCCTCATAGCTGAGCTTCTCCATGCCTCTTATCAGTTTGGTTGCCCTTCTCTGCACTTTCTCCAGTTCCCCGATATCCTTTTTGAGAATTGGTGCCCAAAACTGAACTGCATATTCCAGATGAGGTCTTACTAATGAATTGTACAGGGGCAAAATTATATCTCTCTCGCTGGAGTCCATACCTCTCTTAATACAAGAAAGGACTTTGCTCGCTTTGGAAACCACAGCTTGGTATTGCATGCTATTATTGAGCTTATGATCTACCAAGACCCCCAGATCCTTCTCCACTACAGATTCCTCCAGTTGTACTCCTCCTAATATGTATGATGCATGCATATTCTTAGCCCCCAAGTGCATAACTTTACATTTACCAACAATTAAACCTCATCTGCCACATAGTCGCCCAATTAGACAGAGCATTGAGGTTGGCTTGTAAATTGAAGACATCCTGTAAGGATGTTATTCCACTGCATAGCTTGGTGTCATCTGCAAAGACAGAAATGTTACTTTTGATTCCAGACCCAATATCATTTATAAAGATATTAAAAAGTAAGGGTCCCAACACTGAACCTTGGGGTACACCACTGATACAAGACAGGATCGATCCTTTTTTTTCCTTTTTTTTAAGATTTGTATTTTTTTTTAACTGCCCTTTTGGAGTCTTACATTTAAGACTGAAAAAGAGACAGAGGACAGGATGGAGGCACAGATGCTAGAATCGATCCCCCTACAGCGCAGCCAAAGAGAAGGAGAGGAGGAGAAGCCGGAAAAGCTGCAATGGGAGGAACAAGAGGATGGATATCTGCAATAAGGCAGTATAGCCATTCCCCCTGCTCGGCAGGTGCCTGGACCCCCTTTAGAACTAATAGGGCGTGGGCCTGGTACAGGAGGGTAGGCTGTACTACCTTATCATTAGCCCTGGTACACAGGGTGATTAGGGTGTGCCCAGGCACACCCTGCGCACACCTATGACTATGGTAAGAGTGCACTTCCTGGCCACCAAGGTAGTTTTACTGTACAGTGGAATGGCAGTTCTAAAGTGGTTTTAAACTCAAAACAGAAAATGCATTGTATTGTGGCCTACCAGTCCTTAAAGCACTGTACTCCCAAGTGCACTTTCAGTGCAATTTCAAGTGCACTTTGCACTTGTAGTTTGCACTTGTAGTGCAAAGTGGATTTGCCTTTAGTAAATAACCCCCACTGTGAATTTATGTGTGTGTGTGTATATATAATTGCATTTTATAGTTGGCCCCCCTACTTTTGCCTGTGCCCCCCCTAAATATGAAAGCTGGAGACGTCACTGTCTCTCACTGCCCCCTGCATCACCACATTTCTGCATCTAAATGAAGACTGTCATTACTGTGCTGATGCAGAGAGATGACATCATCTCCCACTGCCCACCCTCACTCTGGGACAACAGGGACACTGTCACTGGCCACAATCCGCTTCTGGTGGCAGGCGACGATGACAAGTGACAAGCTGCATCTGATAACAGGCGACATAGCAAATGGCAATCCCCATCTGGTGGCAGGCGACAGTGGCAAGTGACACGCTCAGGGCTCCCACTGATTCTGCATTATGATAAGTTTAACTATTTCCTTTTATATTACAATGTAATATTAGAAATAATTGGCTTCAATCATTCTGACACCATATTAACCATGGTGCCGTGATGATTGTAGCGCCAACACCAGCCATTGCCCCGACAAATTGCCCGCAATTTTTTTGGCAGTGCCCATCCCGAGATTCGACTCTGGATCCGCCCCTGAATGCAATAGCCTGTGCACACCTATTACTGGCTGGATCACCAGCTGAAAATAAAATAAACAACTAATGCAGCCACCTCATCGGCCTTTATTCATCGGAAATTAGAAAGAGAATGTGTTCTCTTTTTTTTCAGAGGGAAATTCCGTTCGTCTGTATGGAATTCCGACGGAGAAATTTGAAGGTGGGGGATTGTGATTAATGGAATCAAGATTAACGTTTTCCTTTAATGCATATACCTTGAAGTTAACAATATATCTGCTGAGTGTGTAAGTTCTATTTATGGGGCTATTGAATCAGAAAAATGTAGTCGATTTCAGCATTTTTGTCCCATGTATACAAATTGGAGTATCCACTGAAAGAAACAGACTGTGCACTTCTGCTGTTTCCCCCGTGAGACTGTCACCTATATGAAATATTTCTCATTTTCCTGTTTCATGTGCATGCTGAAGTAGTGACAGCTGCGAATGCCGAGTCCTGTACATATGCAGCTGCAGGAGACATATCTATATATAGACAGTCTTATTAGGGGAGGGGGTGGGTGATTCACATTTTAAACTGTGCAGTTTCTAGCCCCCCTTCCCGAGCAGCCTATTAAAAGAAGAAAAGAAAGCAGGTCAGATGAAATCCATTGGGTATTGTCGTTAACCTGCTGTGTATGGTTCATACAGGGCCATAGCACAATGGTGACTATAGAATAACAGATACGTATTTTGAAGATGTGCTGTCATTGATGCAAGCTTCCTCCAAGCCTCCAGCTATCAAAGACTACATGGTCTGTGCCATAAAATCTTGTGCTTTAGGCCTTATGCACACAGGGCGTTAGAAAAAAAAACGAGCTGCAAAGCACTGCCAACGCCAGGAAAAAGCAGCTGTAAAAACGTGCTTTTAGCATTTTGCATTGGCGTTAATGCACGTTTAGCCACGCTAGCTTTTAGCAGCATTTCTCTGCCTCTATTCAAAATCAATGGTTCCCTATGAGAGCCCATTGATTTGAATAGAGGGCAAGAAGTCGCACCACAAGTCGGATCATGATGACACGATTTGCGGTGTGGCTTGTGCGCTGAGGATCTTGAAGGGGAACCCTTGCCAAAATATAAAAACAAACTGGCATACCAGAGCATACCAGACCCTTATCCAAGCACGCAGCCTGGCAAGTCAGGAAGGGGAGTCGGGACGAGGTAGCGTTCCCCAGACCATACCAGGCCACATGCCCTAAACTTGGGGGGGTAGGTGCTCTGGGCCGGGGGGCCCTGCGCCCCCACCCCAAAGCACCTTGTCCCTATGTTGATGAGGACAAGGGCCTCTTCCCAACAACCCTGGTCAGTGGTCTCCCATTGCCGGTTCTCCTCTCTCCGCTGTATTCTCCCTTTGCCGGTTCTCCCCTCCCTGCTGTCTTCTCCCTTTGCTGGTTCTCCCCTCTCCGCTGTATTCTCCCTTTGCCGGCTCTCCTCTCTCCGCTGTCTTCTCCCTTCAGGGCTGGACTGGGACAAAAATTTGGCACTGGACTTCATCCAGACTGGCCCACTTTTCCAGGTCTCTCCCACGGCGACCGGACAACTCCTGCACCCACCCGGCCACCCAAGCCCCCTCTCCCCTTCACTAGCCACTAGCCGTTTTACTTTATTAGAATAGAACGGCTGGTACTGGTACTCTTATAGGCAGTACCAATGGGGAAGCTAGACATTATTTCACCCGGGGCAAAGAATACGTTTGGTGCCCCCCTTATGGGACAAGATTAGGCAGAAGGGAGAAACTGCCAGGCCATAGCTGTTGAGTCAGCTGTCTGTCCCCTCCCCCATGCTCCTCTGTCATCCCCCCTGCTCCTCTGGTCCTCCCCCTGCTTCTTTGTTCCCCCCAGGTGAGTGCTGAGGGGAGGGAGAGGAGGTGAGCGCTGCGGGAAGGGAGAGACAGAGGAGCGGAGGTGGGCGGCAGTCCGCTGTCACTGAAGCTGGCCCACTGAGCCATCGGCCCACCGGGAAACTCCCTGTAGTCCCAATGGCCAGTCCATCCCTGTCTCCCTTTGCCGGTTCTCCCCTCTCCGCTGTCTTCTCCCGTTGCCGGTTCTCTTCTCTCTGCTGTATTCTCCCTTTGCCGTTTCTCCTCTCTCCGCTGTCTTCTCCCTTTCCCTGTTCTCCCCTCTCTGCTGTCTTCTCCCATTGCCGGTTCTCTTCTCTCTGCTGTTTTCTCAATAAAAACAATTATTAATTTACAAATGTGATTATCCTGACAGCCAATTACAATTGCGATCAGATGATTAAAAAAAACACCCTGATTGGATATCCGATTAGTGCACTGTCAGTGACTAGGAGCAAACAGGTGCGTGCTGCTAGTTCTGCTTACAGATCAGTTTAGGATGATTATACAAAATATTGGCATGACATTCCATAAAGTATGTATAGAGGGGTGCATTACATAATGCCCCGTACACACCATCACTTTATGTGATGAAAAAAAACGACATTTTCTGTGAAGTAAAAAATGACGTTTTTGAAACTTCAATTTTCAAAGACGAAGTTGCCTACACACCATCGTTTTTCTCACAATGTTCTAGCAAAGCGAGGTTACGTTCCACCACGTTTTACCATTGAAGCTCGCTTCATAAGTAGCTTCTGGGCATGCGCGGGTGAAAAAACGTCGTTTCAAACGACGTTTTTTGCTACACACGGTCAATTTCTGTGAAGTAAAAGTTGACGTTTTGAAAAACGACACATAAAATTGAAGCATGCTTCAATTTTTTTTGGTCGTTTTTTAGAAGACATAAAACGACGTTTTCCCCCACACACGGTCAATTAAAGTGACGTTTTTAAAAACGTCATTTTTTTTCATCACATAAAGTGATGGTGTGTACGGGGCATAAGAGTACAATACACGTAGATAATATATATTGCAAAATTAATAAAGTAATATAAAATATTTTGCATTGGCCATTCCATTTGTGTAGTTCCCTTGCATAAATGAATCCATTCTGGAAATCTATATGGTAATGCAGCTAGTTACACATTGATGTTGACTAATGAACCAGCACTGTTTCCCTGACAACAGAAATAGTTGCTTTTGTTTAATTACCAAGAATTTTCTCATGTAAATTGCAAACTAAAGTTGCTGACAGCCTTCAGAGGATAGATAGGGATTAGGAAATTTATGTAAATTTCCATGTAAAAATTATGCTTGTCATCGCAGAGGATTATTTCAAGTGACACCTAACTATTTAACCACTTGCCGACTGCCTTACCTAGCTATAAATACGGCATAGGCAGGCAAAGCAACGTACAGGTACGTTGCTTTAAATCTGCTGCCTAGCGGGCACTGCAAGCCCGCTGATGTCCGCCAGTGTCCCGCGATCGTGTCACGGAGTGGCAGAACGGGGGGATGTCGTTGTAAACAAGGCATCTCCCTGTTCTGCCTAGTGACAGGACACTTATCCTCTGCTCCCTGTCATCGGGAGCAGCGATCAGTGTCGTGTCACAGGCAGCCCAGCCCCCACAAAGTTAGAATCACTCCCTAGGACACACTTAACCCCTTTATCACCCCCTAGTGGTTAACTCCTTCCCTGCCAGTGTCATTTACACAGTAATCAGTGTATTTTTATAGCACTGATCGCTGTATAAATGACAATGGTGGCAAAATAGCATCAAAAGTGTCCGATGTGTCCGCCGCAATATCGCAGTCCTAATAAAAATTGCAGATTGTCGCCATTACTAGTCAAAAAATTAAATAATAAAAATTGCATAAAAGCATCCCCTTTTTTGTAGACGCTAGAATTTTTGCGCAAACCAATCAATATACGCTTATTGCGAAGAAATGTTCACACAGGTGTCTTTTTCTGTGCTCTTTATTACCCAGCCAGATAAAATAATAAAACTTGGTGAAGAGTAGAGGTTTAGTAAAAATGGAAATAGCAGATTCAGGTGCAAAAAACAGGGAAACAGTCCTGCTTCCAACAACGCTTTATTTTTCACCACTCCAGCCTGAGTGGGTGTAGTGCACCTGGACAGGCCTCTCTCACCAGCCTGGCAGCCAGAATGTCACTCGGAACTTGGGGAAAAAAGTCTCTGCCACAGACCCTCCCTATGGTTGAACTAGCAGAGATAATCCTCCTTAGCAGACTTGACACCTGGATCTCCTTCAGGTAGCTTAGCAGGTTACCGACTGATAGGCGACCGACGTCCAGCCTCTCAGTACCCGGTTACCTTGATCCCTGGTGGATGGTCGAAGCCCTTTTGGATCGCCAGCCTCTCTTGGCACTCCTCAAGCAGACTTTCCACTGAACAGCTTCCTCTATCAGGAACTAACGCTTGGGATCTTCTTTAGATTTGGGGACCCAGTCGATCACTGGGGCCCAGCCACAGCTCAGATGCTCCGAACCAAGGTGGTCCCAGAGCCAGGAACACAGCGTGGCACGCACACCCCGGCCTGGAAGGCCATTTCGCCGGGGGGGGGGGGGCGTGGTATGGCTACCCTGACGGTGGGCGCCACACTCTCGAAGAAGACCCAGACTAATGGCGTCTGGCCCATAAATACCCTCCCCCAGCATGCACAGCGAGGCAAACTCCCCCTGATAGGCTGTTGGGTAAGAGCACCCAATCCTTGACTCCACTGCTGCCACCAACCAACCTGGGGTGTGATCAGCACCCCAGAAGCAACAGAATGAGCCCACAGCACAGCCAAAGCTGAGCCAGAGGCACAAATTTGAACAAATTTACATGGTCAGAGTTACCTAACTCTCTGACCCCCTCTAAATTTACACTAGCACCGGTTCTGGAAAGTAACCAGGCGCTACACATATATATATAGATATATATAGATATATATATATCCATACATAGATATAGAGTTGCAAGAAAAAGTATGTATGCTTTGTGAATTGGTCCAAATCATTTGGTGGGGGGGGGGGGATTATGGTGTGGGGTTGTTTTTCAAAGTTTTGGCTTGGCCCCTTAGTTCCAGTGAAGGGAACTCTTAAGGAGTAAGCATACCAAGGCATTTTGGTCAATTTAATGTTCCTAACTTTGTGTGAACAGTTTGGGGAAGGCCCCTTCCTGTTCCAAAATGACTGTACACCAATGCACAAAGCAAGGTCCATAAAGCATGGATGAGCGAGTTTGGGATGGAGGAACTTGACTGGCCTGCACAGAGTCCTGACATCAACCAGATAGAACACCTTTTGGATGAATAAGAGCAGAGACTGCAAGCCAGGCCTTCTCATCCAACATCAGTGCCTGACCTACCTTATAAATGCGCTTTTGGAAGAATGGGCAAACATAGACACGCTCCTAAACCTTGTGGACAGCCTTTCAAGAAGAGTTGAAGCTGTTATAACTGCAAAGGGTGAGCCAACTAAGCAGGGCAATAAATTCTCTGCAGGATGTGGAAACCTTGCAAGAAGATCTGAAAAAATTAATGGGGTTGGCAACTACATGGCAAATGAGGTTTAATGTAGAAAAATTGAAAATAATGCATTTGGGTGGCAAAAATATGAATGCAATCTACTCACTAGGGGGAGAACCTCTGGGGTAATCTAGGATGGAAAAGGACCTGGGGGTCCTAGTAGATGATAGGCTCAGCAATGACATGCAATGCCAAGCTGCTGCTAACAAAGCAAACAGAATGAAAGAAAAAGGTTAATGGCAGCCTCTGACCCCTTTTTCCCATGGGAAAGTGGCGGAAGAGGGGTTTTAATTAACACTATTAAATTAGGGTATTAGAGGACAGGGCAGTTATTATCCCCTCAGGTGGTTTTGGCGGGCTCATGGGTTGCTGGGGAGAAAAGGTTCACTGACCCCTGTGACTTAGGAGCCCGCTCAAAACCAGGCCACTGATAGGTCAACCCCTGCTGCCAGGCAGAAATGAAAAAGACCGCGTAAAAGTAGCCTGAACTCGCCTGAACCGGCTGGGAGTCAGGGCTATAAATACGGAGGTCCGTGGCTCACAGCTCAGTCGCTCCAGAGGACGGAAGAACTGTGGTGTTCTCCCCACCCCCCCTCCCCTGTATTCATTTTGTCGCGGATGTTTTTGTGTGTTGGGGTCACCTTTGCGTGTGCATAGGGGGACGTCTTGATGGTTATAAGTTTATGATTTCAATAAATAAAATTTAAAAAAAAAAAAAAAAAAAAAGAAAGAAGAAAATATATATATATAAATGATTATAGGAGGTTGGATGTGTTGAAGCTTGGTTGGGTAGTTTGCAGCCTGGGCCGTAGTGGCTAGGATTGCTAAAGCTGTACTTATTTCTATATATTAAATTATCAATTATCATATTTATATTATTTATATATTTAATATTTATTTATTTATTATTCAATTTAAAACAACAATAAACATCCGCGGCCGTTTTATTATCCAGCAAGTGGTCTGTGTCAATTCTTTTATTTAAGTTTAAGGTAAACTGTCTCCATCTCATTGCCGTCTGCTTTCCCATATTGGCATGCATTAAAAAGGGGATTAACTCCAGAGATAAAACAATAATTCTCCCGCTCTACAACACTCTGGTCCAGCCGCACCTGTAGTATGCTGTCCAGTTCTGGGCACCAGTCCTCTGCAAGGATGTGCTGGAAATGGAGCGAGTACAAAGAAGGGCAATAAAGCTAATAAAGGGTCTGGAGGACATTAGTTATGAGGAAAGGTTGCGAGCACTGAACTTACTTATTCTCTCTGGAGAAGAGACGCTTGATAGGGGATATGATTTGAATTTACAAATACCAATCCCCACCCAAATACCCACAATAGGGACAAAACATTTTCGCGGATGGGAGTTTAACAAGACACGTGGTCACTCACTAAAATTTTAGGAAACTAGGTTTAACCTTAACCACTTAAGCCCCGGACCAATATGCTGCCTAAAGACCCAAGGGGTTTTTACAGTTCGGGACTGCGTCGCTTTAACAGACAATTGCGCGGTCGTGCGACGTGGCTCCCAAACAGAATTGGCGTCCTTTTTTCCCCACAAATAGAGCTTTCTTTTGGTGGTATTTGATCACCTCTGCGGTTTTTATTTTTTGCGCTATAAACAAAAATAGAGTGAGAATTTTGAAAAAAATGCAATATTTTTTACTTTTTGCTATAATAAATATCCCCCAAAAACATATATAAAAAAAAAAATTTCCTCAGTTTAGGCCGATACGTATTCTTCTACCTATTTTTGGTAAAAAAAATCGCAATAATCGATCAGCGATTTTTTTCGTGACTGCGACATTATGGCGGACACTTCGGACAATTTTGACACATTTTTGGGACCGTTGTCATTTTCACAGCAAAAAATGCATTTAAATTGCATTCTTTATTGTGAAAATGACAGTTGCAGTTTGGGAGTTAACCACAGGGGGCGCTGTAACATTTAGGGTTCACTGTGTGTGTGTTTACAACTGTAGGGGGGTGTGGCTGTAGGACTGACATCATCGATCGAGTCTCCCTATAAAAGGGATCACCCGATCGATGCGCCGCCATAGTGAAGCACGGGGAAGCCGTGTTTACATACGGCTCTCTCCGTTCTTCAGCTCCGGGGAGCGATCGCGACGGGGCGGCTATAAACGAATAGCCGCGCCGTCGTCCCGGATCGCTCCCCGAGGCTTACCGACCACCGCATGTACCGGGGGGGTCCCGATCGGACCCCCGACCCACGTCAACCAGAGGACGTACAGGTACGTACATGTGCCTGTCTGTGCCATTCTGCTGACGTAAATGTACATGAGGAGGTCGGCAAGTGGTTAAACTACGAAGAGGGTTCTTTACTGTTAGAGCGGCAAGGATGTGGAATTCCCTTCCACATGCGGTGGTCTCAGCGGGGAGCATCGATATTTTAAAAAAAAACTATTAAATAAGCACCTGAATGATCGCAACATACAGGAAAAAACCGACATATAATCACACACATAGGTTGGACTTGATGGACTTGATCCATCGAACCCTACATACTAAGACTGGGGTGTCATTAAAGATCATGTGCATGTAAAGGCAGGCATCCCAATACTTTTAGTGTAAGCCCATCTAGTTCAACCAATAGAAAGGAAAAAAACATTTATATAATCATATATACACAATCTTATACCCCTGATACCCTGGAGGCATTCGGAGGAAAACAGATAAATTCCACCTAGATTTGTCTAGGAAGTTTATAAATTTTCCCAACTTTAGCCAGTGTGGCTGCATATAACTGAATCCATAAACGTCTGTTACACCAAAAATGTCAGCTTTAAATAGTAAGAGCCCTTAGGGCTACATCATAATTGGGTCTGCCAGCACAGGCTGGTGCCCAGACTAATGTTTAATAATAGAACAGTCTTACTAATAATATATACTCTGAATCCATTGGTAAAAGGTGAAGATTCTTAGCTTCTCTTCTGTATCTCACAGGCAGGAACTCTTATACAGTATGTGTAACATTGTATATGATACTTGTACTTATATTCCACTTTGTAAGAACGGGTTCAGTGGAATGGAAGGTTAAAAGAGCTACAGCCTGAGAGATAGTGAAATTGTAGACACGGAAGACAAAATAAAAAGTCCACAATCTGGTAGCCGTATTAGGATGTTCAGAATAACCGCTCTCAACTCCTAGGTTACTAAGGGTTCCTTGTACAGTGGCAGATTGACCTTCCATCTTATGGTGCCAGCCAGTGGCGGCCCTTCCATAGGGGGCACAGGGGCGCCGCCCCCCCCAAAGCTACTCATCAAAAAAAAAAATGAAAATTAAACAAACATATTTTTTTTAAATTTTTTGTTTTTAGAACATGTCCCTTTAAGGCCCCTTTCACACTGGGGCGGGAGGCGCAGTGGCGGTATGGCGCCGCTAAAAATAGCGGTGCTATACCGTCTGAATTTGGCGGCATTCGGCCGCTATAACTTAAGGGTTAAGTGATCTGTGCTGGATCAGAACACTGACAGGCAGATCTACATTCTCCTGATCATTAAATATCTCCTTCATCGCATCCATCGCATCCATTCCACCCACCCGACCCCATTCATCCACCCACCCTATCCATCCATCCATCCATCCATCGCATCCACCCACCCATTCCATGCATCCATTCCATCTACCCATTCCACCCACCTCATCCATCCATTACATCCATCCATTGCATCCATCCACCCACCCATTCTATGCATCCATCCATCCACCCACCCATTCCATGCATCCATCCATCCACCCACCCCATCCATCCACCCACCCATTCCATCCAGCGCATCTATCCATCCACCCACCCCATCCATCCATCGCATCCATCCATCCACCCACCCCATCCATTCACTGCATCCATCCATCCACCCACCCCATCCATTCACCCACCCATTCCATGCATCCATCCATCCACCCACCCCATCCATTCACCCACCCATTCCATCCAGCGCATCTATCCATCCACCCACCCCATCCATCCATCCATCGCATCCATCCACCCACCCCATCCATTCACTGCATCCATTCATCCACCCACCCAATCCATCCACCCACCCATTCTATGCATCCATCCATCCACCCACCCCATCATATGCATCCATCCATCCATCCACCCAGCCCATCCATCCACCCACCCATTCCATCCAGCGCATCTATCCATTCACCCACCCCATCCATCCATCGCATCCATCCATCCACCCACCCCATCCATTCACTGCATCCATCCATCCACCCACCCCATTCATCCACCACATCCATCCTATCCATCCACTGCATCCATCTATCTATCCACCCATTCCATCTATCCACCCATCCCATCCACCCACTGCATCCACTGCATTCATCCATCCAGACAAGCTTCCTTCACTGTACACTGATCTGTGCTGGATCAGAACACTGACAGGCAGATCTACCATCTCCTGATCATTAAATATCTCATTCCTTGCTGCATCCATCCATCGTATCCATCCACCCACCTATCCATCAATCCACCCACCTATCCATCCATCCCATCATCCACCCACCTATCCATCCACCAACCTACCTATCCATCCATCCATTCTCCCACCCATCTATCCACCCACCTACTCACCTACCTGTCCATCCATCCCTGCACACCCCTTCCTGCTGGTTGTGTATATTGTGGCTATCCATCCTCTTTCCTATATAAAAGTAGTTTATTTCTTGGTATTGTCCTAAAGCTGACCATACTCTGTCCAATCCCCTTTTTCATCAGACCATACACAATACATACAGTCTGTGCAATTTCCTATAGATCTGCCAACTACTTTGTAGTGCAAGAGCCTGCCTTGGGGGGAGAGCAAGTGAAGGGGGCCAGTTCTGTTTTGCGCCCCCCCCCCTAAAATTTTGACCACCAGCCGCCACTGGTGCCAGCAAAGTTCCAAGGCCAACGTCACTTGGCAAAGCCGACAGCATGGCACTAACGATCATTTTTCCCACTGGCTACAAATGTAAGGAGGCACCTTTCTCACTAACAATCTGTATGGGTGCCCTTCTGCCAATATGATGAACATTCTTTCTCTCACTTAGCACATATAACTTCTTGATCATATCAGTGTACTGTGAGCTGTAGATATAATTTGTAGCAGGGGTTCCCAGAGACTTGGAAATTATTTTAAAGCGGAGTTCCATCCAAAAATTGAATTTCCGCTTTTTGGAACCCTCCCCCCCTCCGGTGTCACATTTGGCACCTTTCAGGGGGGATGGGGGTGCAGATACCTGTCTAAGACAGGTATTTGCACCCACTTCTGGGCATAGACTCCTGTGGGAGTCACGCCACTTCCTGCCTCCTCTCTCCCGCTGTCTCCTGGGAAACACACTGTTCCCAGGAGAGCGGGTACCAGTGAGGACGGGCCGCGCCGCTCGCGCATGTGCAGTAGGAAACCGGGCATCCTCTGTGATTTCCTCACAGAGGATGGCGGCGGGGGCAACCAAGAGATGAACGATTGCTCGGCCTCGCCTGCCGACATCGTGGGTGCGCTGGACAGGTAAGTGTCCATTTTTTTTAAGTCAGCAGCTGCAGTATTTGTAGCTGCTGGCTTTAAAAAAAAATATGGGTGGACTTCCACTTTAAGGGTTCCTCAGGGATAAAATGGTTGAGAAAGGCTGGTCTAGATACAAGGCTGTTTCCATCTGCAAGACAATACAGCATAATTGAGCATTATTTGCAATAGCTGAGAGCAAAAAAGGCTTGTGAATGTCATGATGAGCACTTGCAGGCATGTTGCTCACAGAGATTTTCCAGCATTTTGGCATGAGCGATTTATTATGCTTTTCCCCAAAGCTTGCATGATGGCCAAAGAAAAATGTTGCAGTTGGTCTCACCTGTGAATGAAACCAATATGGGGTATTAAATTCTTCAAGACCTATATACCTGTTAATTGGGGGTCTCAAACCAAAGAAAAAAGTTTCCAAACAGGTAAGACCAGAGCTCCACAATAAGACATAAAGGAAATTTGAATGAAATAATTTGCAATATTCATTAAAGGGTATATAACTTAATGAGACCCTGTCACTAGAACAATCTTTTAAAAAAAAAAACTTTCCATAAACCTATATGTGTATTTACCATAGTGGTGTACCTAGCCTACTTGTCACCCAGGGCAATTGTATTTTATGGCACAAACACAGAGCATCAAAAAAAAATTCAGTAATAATCGTGAAAGTTTCAGTAATAATAGTGAAATTAAACAAATATGAATAATGGACAGATAAATAAAAAATAGAGACTATAGCCTGGTACGCACATCGGATTTTCTGCGGACAAAGCGTAGGACTTTTGTCTGAAGGGTGTTGGCTATGAACTTGCCTTGCATACAAACGGCAAATAATTGGATTTTTGTCCGAGGGACTTCTGTATACACGATCGGATAATCCGACAACACAAATTTGTTGTCGGAAAATTTTAAAGCATGCTACCTAACATTTGTTGTCGGAAAATCTGACAACAATTGTCTGATGGAGCATACAAACGGTTGGATTTTCCTACAGCAGCCTGTCATCACACAATTCCCAGTTCTGCTGATGTCTTTCATCCAACCATGTGCATGTGTTTTTTTTTTTCTTTGCACCTGATTGGGTAGTCTTTAAAAACAGCTTCACCACATTCACAAACTTCTGTGGAAAAGGCACATTCTATTTGCCTTTAGTAAAGCAACCCCAATGTCTATGCCCACTGATACCGGAGCATTTTCTACTATCACTAGCCACAGTCTGGTCCTCTTTTAGTCTCGGGGACGAACACTTTCTCTGTGTTGCAATACCACCTCTGCATGTTCCGCCCCAAAAAAACAACAATAAAAGCCAGCAGCTACACATACTGCAGCTGCTGGCTTTTAATAAATGGACACTTACCTGTCCTGACCTGGAGTCCAGCAATGTCGGCACCCGCAGCTGATGTTTCCATCAGCTGTCAGGTACTCCACCGCCATTGCGGGTACGGGAACCCGGCAGTGTAGCCATTCGGCTTCATGCCGGGAACCCTACTGCGCACGCGCGAGGCCCGCTCCTCTCTCCTATTGGCCCGGCAGCAGGGGGAGGAGGAGGGAGCCTGTTGTAATATATGTTGTAATATGTTGGCCGATTTATGTGGGATGATATATATATATATATATATATATATATATATATATTGTATTATAAGTCCAAAATTGACCAGGCAAGATTTCAGTAACCTCTAATTACACGTTACACATCAAAGGAGGCTTGTTGATTGTCAATATGCAAAGAGACAGGATAAGTCTATTTTACACATCAAACCTGTAATTATATGTTACACATCAAAAGACGCTTGTCGATTGTCAATAGGCAAAGAGACAAGATGGGTCTATTTTACACATCAACCCAATCTCAGGCCACATGAAATCTAATTACATATTAGAGGAAGCATATTAGTATGCAAGGATGCAAAATTAGGAATAGGTGATGATTGAAGCCGTCTCCGGCTGGGCCATTACCTGTCACTCTGAAAGACAGGATGTAGATCAAAGACAGCCAATCAAATTGCTCAGCTATTCAGTGATTAGGGAATATAATCCTGTAGGTTAGTCTTGTCACTCAGAATATATTCTCTATGTATTCTCTGATATGGAGGCACAAGTCTAGGAAGAGATTTGAATTATATGTTCTGTTGGATCTTGTATCGTCTGTGGACTTTGGACTTTGTTCGTTATTGGAAGTCAAATAAAATGCATTCTCTGGAGAGTCTAGTGTGTTGCTGCAGAACAACAAATTTATAGTCATCATACTAACATCTAAATATCAATTATCTGATCGGACTACACTATACATTTATATCACTACAGAGCCCAGCTGTGATGTCACGGCTCCGCGGCAGGGACTCCCGGAAGTGGGAAAGGATACCTGCCAAAGACAGATATCCTGTCCCCTCTCCCCACAAAAGGTGCCAATTGTGGCACCAGATGGGGGACGAATAAGATGAGTGGAAGTTCCACTTTTGGGTGGAACTCCGCTTTAAAGGGAACCTGTTACTATTCTCTGCTTTTATTTTAGTTGGGAACTTTAATATATTGTGACTAACTGGAAATTCATCTAACACACTTATCACATTATTCTATCCACTGTTTTGCTTTGAGAAAAAGTTTGCAAACTCCCCTAGTCATGCACAGATATATTTTATGAATAGGTCAAATGAACTCAAGAAAGATCACTTTACTGCCAAATATCCCATATTATTTTTGTATGTCATCAATATAATGAGGCTATGGTAAAATCTAATAATGAAATCAGTCCAGGGGCTCCTATATAAACACACAACATAGAGGTCTGCGATGTATCAATGTAGATTAAACGGAGGATTAGGTATTCAACATTCTTTGAAATCTTTTTCAGATATGCATATTTGACAAATCTCTGGTAGTTCTTAGAATAATACTTTTCTTTGGTACCTCTTGAAAATCATATAATGTCATCTCATTGAGATTAATATGCCTGTGTGAATACCCACTAAACTATAATAACAAACCCCCATAATTAGCACCTTGTCGTGATTCTGCGATAATGTAAATCCAGACAATTTAATTACCCCATTGTTCCTAACTCTTTTAAGTAATTCCTTTTCTTCTTTGCTCTTAAAGAACGCATACATTTAACTTGTGTTTTAGAAAAAAAATGTATAATGCATTTTCTTATGAACTCAAATTAATTCCTAGTGTTTTATATCTTGCAAAGAAGTCCTATGTAATAAATTCCAAAACTGTAAAAAAAAAAGGGAAAGGGGAAGAGGAATAGCCTAAGGCCCCATACACACAAGAGGATTTATCCGTGAATACGGTCCAGCGGACCGTTTCCGCGGATAAATCCTCTCGAGGATTTCAGCGGATTTCTCTGCGATGGAGTGTACTCACCATCGCATTGAAATCCGCGCCGAAATCCTCTGGCGATGACGTGTCGCGCCGTTGCCGCGATTATGATGCGGCGACTTGCGCGACGCTGTCATATAAGGAATTCCACGCATGCGTCGATTCATTACAACGCATGCGGGGGATCCCTTCGGATGGATGGATGGATACGTTGAGTCTATACAGACCAGCGGATCCATCCGTTGGGATGGATTCCAGCAGATAGATTTGTTTAGCATGTCAGCAAATATTCGATCTGCTGGAATCCATCCCAGGGGAGAAATATCCGCGGAAACAGATCCGCTGGAGTGTACACACCATAGGATCTATCCGCTGAAACCCATTCACTGGGATTTTTCAGCGGATGGATTCTATCGTGTGTATGGGGCCTAAGGGAAGGCTAAGTGAAAAGGGGTTACTAATGGCAACAAGGAATGATCTAAACAAAATATGATACAAAGTGATTTATTATAGTATCAAATGAGTATAAAAAATGCAGTTTAAATACAAACTTTATGAAAAAATTAAACATTTAAAAGAAATAGATTGTCATGGACATATATAACAAACAGGACTCACAGTTAACAAAACATAGACACAGCGTTAGTCCAGACTTAAATGGTTCAGCCAGGAGTTGTATGCAGGACCGGACTTACCATTGGGCTTGACTGGGCTCAAGCCCATGGGCCCCGCCCAATAGGGGGCCCCGGGAGGAGGAAGCAGGAAGAGCCATGCCGCTGCTGATGAAGAGGTAAGAAGTCCCCTTCACCCCCCGCTCAACAACTACGATCGGCGCCCCCCCTCAACAACTTTGTTCAAACGGCGACCCCCCCCCTGCTCAACAACTCCGATGGGGCCCCCCCCACCGTGCAACAACTTTGGTCAGCTCCGATTGGTGGCCCCCCCACTCAATAACTCGGATTGGTGGCAGCCCCCCCGCCCAGCCCCCCGATCATCTTCGATCTCGGCGGCATGCCCCCGCCGCTCAACAACTTCGATCAGCTTCGATCTTGGCGGCACCCCCCCCGCTCAACAACTTCGACCCCCCCCTGCTTCTCGGCTACAGGGGGCACCTCAATCAACACGCAAGCCCAGGGGCCCCCACCATCCTATGCACGTCATCCTATGCACGTCATCCAATGGATTATTTAATTTAGCTGTTAGGAGATTGGTAAGGGCAATTAATAGTTCAGGTAAAAAATACACCCGTTAGCCTCTCCTTGTTCAAGCCAATGGGTGCTTTTTCTGGTGGCTGAACCCTGTGAGTGAGGGAAGGGAGGTAGGACAGGGAGCAATGGGAAGTCAAGCTAGGGACTATTTAAGTTGCTTCTTCTTCATATATAGAGAGTAAGGGCCGTGTAAATACACTAATTGAATCCGTTGTTAATTAGTAGTCCGATAGCTTGTTAAGCAGGAGGGAAAGCAGGTATTCTTCAGTTAGTCAAATAGTTCAACAAGAATAGGTTAGTAGTATTATTAGGACAGTCCTGATAAGAGTTTATCCTGTTAAGTCTGTTTTAGCAGGCACTTAAATTCAGAGTGAGTTTAATTTATCAACTCAAGTTGTATTGACCAACAACTTTCTATTCATTACTAAGCTGTGCATGACTTTTTCTCCATAGGTCCTAATGCAGAACTATTCTTTAGGCTACTCTCTTGCAAGTAGATGTTTTTTTCCATTAGTGTCTATGTCTACAAAATAAAAGCCAAGCATGTGCAGTACTGTGCTCTTGGTTGTCTTGGGGAGGATGAAAGTGTTGCATGACCTAGCATAGGATTGTCTCTTTGTGGAGGATGCTTACTAAATGAAGGTCTGTAGGAGGGCTAAATATTGGATGGGAAGAATTAGGGGAAGCAATTGGGATTAGAATTCTTTGTAAATACAATTATCCTTTTAGGCAAGTAATCAGTTGCAGCTGCATGACAGAGGGTTATAAGCTGAGCTTTGTTTGCTGATACATTACCGTACACAGTGCATCCAGAAAGTATTCACAGCACTTCAGTTTTTCCACATTTTGTTATGTTACAGCCTTAATTCAATATGGATTAAACTCATTATTTTCCTCCAAGTTCTACAAACAATACCCCATAATTACAACATGAAAGAAGTTTGTTTGAAATGTTTGCAAATTTATTAACAATAATAAAATGAAAAAATCACATGTATATACGTATTCACAGCGTTTGCCATGACACTCAAAATTGAGCTCAGGTGCATCCTGTTTCCACTGATTATCCTTGAGATTAGAGTCCACCCCTGTGACAAATTCGGAAGTGACGAAACGCGTTGTGCGTGGCTACACGGCAACTGTATGCTGAAGCTGGGATGGCGATCTGACATCTATCGAGTGAAGGAGTGGTGAGAACGCAGTGCCTCCCAACTTGTACCTTGTACTGTAACAAAAAGCTGATTTTAATTTGAATTGATGTACATGCAATATATATATATTACATAAAATAGTTATCCCAAGTGATTTTACACTATTGGAGACTTCCATCTCTATTTTATTCCCTATATGTGGAGTTTATAGCCAGTCAACTGAACAGAGTAAGGCATTTGCAAGAGACTCTTCAATATACTTTGGGCCAGATCCACAAAAACCTGACGTAACTTAAAAAATCCAATTTAAGTTACACTGGCTTAAAGTTTCTACCTAAGTGCCTGATCCACAAAGCACTTATCTAGAAATTTCAGGCTGTGTAACTAAAATTCCGCCGGCGCAAGGCGTTCCTATTCAAATGGGGCGAGTCCCATTTAAATGAGGCGCGCTCCCGCGGCGGCCGTACTGCGCATGCGCGTCGGCCGTACTGCGCATGCGCGAAGTTACGTTACGCCGAGTTTTGAGGATCGCGACGGCTTAAAGTTGCGTCGGGGAAAAAAAAAAATGACAGCGGCATGCATTCCTGAGGGAGAACTCCATGCCAATTCTCAAAGAAAAAACCGGCATGGGTTCCCCCCCCAGGAGCATACCAGGTCCTTAGGTCTGGCATGGGTTGTAAGGAGACCCCCCCACGCCGAAAAATTGACGTAGGGGGTCCCCCTACAATCCATACCAGACCCGTATCCAAAGCACGGTACCCGGCCGGCCAGGAAGGGAGTGGGGACGAGCGAGCGCCCCCCCCCTCCTGAGCCGTGCCAGGCCGCGTGCCCTCAACATGGGGGGGTTGGGTGCTCTGGGGCAGGGGGGCGCACTGCGGGCCCCCCCACCCCAGAGCACCCTGTCCCCATGTTGATGAGGACAGGACCTCTTCCCGACAACCCTTGCCATTGGTTGTCGGGGTCTGCGGGCGGAGGCTTATCGGAATCTGGGAGTCCCCTTTAATAAGGGGGCCCCCAGATACCGGCCCCCCACCCTAAGTGAATGGATATGGGGTACATCGTACCCCTACCCATTCACCTGGAGGCAAAAAGTAAAATGTAGTAAACACACAACACAAGGCTTTTTAAAATAGTTTATTATTCTGCTCCGGACGCCCCCCCTGTCTTCGTTATTAGCTCAATTACCAGGGGGGGCTTCTTCTTCCGCTCTCCGGGGGTCTTCTTCCACTCTCCGGGGGTCTTCCGCTCTCCGGGGGGGCTTCTCCGGACTCCGGGGGGGCTTCTCCGGACTCCGGGGGGCTTCTTCCATCTTCTCCCCTCTTCCGCTCTTGACTCGGCGAACCCCGGTTCTTCTGCAGCTCTCCGGTGCCTTCTTCTTCAGCGCTGGCTGCCTGCTATGTTTGTGTGTTAGCTCGATTTCAAACAGGCAGCCAGCGCGGTCTTCTGTGGCGTCAGGGTCTTCTGGTCTTCTGTTCTTCCGATGTTGCCTCGTCGCCGGTTGTCGCTGTAATGATGGAAGCGCGCCTTGCATCCCATTTATATAGGCATCACCGTCCCATCATGCTCCGGTAGGTACCCACGTGGTGGGTGCCTACCCACGTGCACCCACCACGTGGGTACCTACCGGAGCATGATGGGACGGTGATGCCTATATAAATGGGATGCAAGGCGCGCTTCCATCATTACAGCGACAACAGGCGACGAGACAACATCGGAAGAACAGAAGACCAGAAGACCCTGGCGTCACAGAAGACCGCGCCGGCTGCCTGTTTGAAATCGAGCTAACACACAAACATAGCAGGCAGCCAGCGCTGAAGAAGAAGGCACCGGAGAGCTGCAGAAGAACCGGGGTTCGCCGAGTCAAGAGCGGAAGAGGGGAGAAGATGGAAGAAGCCCCCCGGAGTCCGGAGAAGCCCCCCCGGAGTCCGGAGAAGCCCCCCCGGAGAGCGGAAGACCCCCGGAGAGTGGAAGAAGACCCCCGGAGAGCGGAAGAAGAAGCCCCCCCTGGTAATTGAGCTAATAACGAAGACAGGGGGGGCCTCCGGAGCAGAATAATAAACTATTTTAAAAAGCCTTGTGTTGTGTGTTTATTAACTTTTACTTTTTGCCTCCAGGTGAATGGATAGGGGTACGATGTACCCCATATCCATTCACTTAGGGTGGGGGGCCGGTATCTGGGGGCCCCCTTATTAAAGGGGACTCCCAGATTCCGATAAGCCTCCGCCCGCAGACCCCGACAACCAATGGCAAGGGTTGTCGGGAAGAGGTCCTGTCCTCATCAACATGGGGACAGGGTGCTCTGAGGTGGGGGGGCCCGCAGTGCGCCCCCCTGCCCCAGAGCACCCAACCCCCCCATGTTGAGGGCATGCGGCCTGGCACGGCTCAGGAGGGGGGGGGCGCTCGCTCGTCCCCACTCCCTTCCTGGCCGGCCGGGTAGCGTGCTTTGGATACGGGTCTGGTATGGATTGTAGGGGGACCCCCTACGTCAATTTTTCGGCGTAGGGGGGGTCCCCTTACAACCCATACCAGACCTAAGGGCCTGGTATGCTCCTGGGGGGGAACCCATGCCGGTTTTGTTTTTTACAAATTGACGTGGAGTTCTCCCTCGGGAATGCATACCAAATGCCGTCGCTGCAATGGGCCTTTACAAGGTGTGACTAACTTTACACTTTGTAAAACGAGCCCTAATTTTACACTTGCAAAATAACACTTACGGCGCAAAAAAGAAGCTAGAAAGCTTTGTGGATCGCCTTAAGTGCTAATTTGCATACTAGCAACGGCATTTCGACTCGAAATGCCCCCAGCGGCGGATGCGGTACTGCATCCTAAAATTAGGCAGTGTAAATCAATTACACATGCCGGATCTTCTGTGTAACTTTGGAAAAAGCCTTTTGAGGATCGTTTCCAAAGTTACACACAGACTGAACAGCACTTAAGTCGGAGTATCTCTTTTGAGGATCTGGCCCTGTGAGCTTATTTTGCCAAACACGAGAGTGAATAGCAACAATATTTGGTGAGCGCTTTTCTTAAAGAGGGGTTGATGCCCTTTTTATCACTGGTGGAGGATTTCAGTGGATGTTCATACATATACATATATATATATGTATATATTAAAAAAATGTGCACTATTCAAAAAGGACTGCTTTCTGTACATGTGTGGAATTGCTAAATATTTTTACGATTTATTTATGGACATTCACATATTTTCGGATAATATTTTTGGTCCAATTATTTAATTTGATCGCTACTGTGGAAATGTTATATGTTTTTGCATTTATTGATTTTTTCACCCGATGGTTGTCATTTTAAAGATACCCTAGTAATTTAGGCTTAGGCCTGGTACACACGATAGGATTTATCCGCGGATACGGTCCGCCGCACTGTATCCGCGGATAAATCCTCTGCGGATTTTAATCCGATGGAGTGTACACACCATCGGATTGAAATCCGCGCCGAATTCCCATTGCGGTGACGTGTCGCGCCGTCGCCGCGATGATGACGCGGCGACGTGCGCGACGCTGTCATGTAAGGATATCCACGCATGCGTCGAATCATTACGACGCATGCGAGGGATGGGTTCGGACGGATCGATCCGGTGAGTCTGTACAGACCACCGGATCGATCCGCTGGTGCCGATTCCAGCGGATAGATTTGTAAGCATGTCTACAAATTTTTATCTGCTGGAAATCGGAAATATCCGCGGATAAATATCCGCTGGAACGTACACACCAGGGGATCTATCCGCTGAAACCGATCCGCTGAGATTTTTCAGCGGATGGATCCTCTCGTGTGTACGGGGCCTTACAAGATTTACTTATTGTATTTAAATTAACCTCCTAAATAATTATTAACATAAGCTCCATCTGATATGGAATCAGTGATTCCAAACCTATTGAAAAAAACATTAACGTTTCTCTCTTCTCCTCTTTCCCAAATACATTATACATATGTAAGCCATATGTTCAGCTGGCCGAAGATGGATCGAAATTGGTTCGGCTAAGCAGAGACCAGACGAATTTTGATTCATCTATGGCAGTTTTGGCTAGACAGAAGTCGATCTAATGAACAATTTCTGTTGAACAGGAATGCTGGAAATTTTTCATTTGATCAGCAGCTGCAGCCAATCAGCTACAGCGCTGATCAGTATATTCTGACCACAGAGGAGTAGTCTCGCTTAGGGTTACCACAAACCCGAACACTTTAGCGGCACACAGCAATTATTTTTTTTTTATAGTATAAAGCTATACATATATTTTTCTATTAAATAACATTTCTAATCATATGAAGTTAATAACAAGAGTCCCCATTTATATCAGAGTCCACAGAGTTCCCCTTTTACATCTGAACTTACAAAGTTCCCCTTTTACATCTGAACTTACAAAGTTCCCCTTTTACATCTGAACTTGCAGAATTTCTCTTTCAATGTAAGGGGGACTCTGCAGACTCTGATGTAAGGGAGAACTCTGGGGACTCTGACATAAGGGATGCTCTGAGAACCCTGATTTAAGGGGAACACTGAGAACTCTGATGTACAGAGAGGACTCTGATGTAAGGGGGAACACTGTGGCCTCTGGTGTAAAGGGGAACTCTGATGTAAGAGGTGCTCTGAGAACCCTGAAATACCTTAGTGTACTCACTCAGATGCAGGAGAGAGAAGGAGGAAGACTTCAGACACAGACAGGGATGGATGTGAGATTACTCACCCCTTGGCAGTCAGCACCTCTCATCTAGATGTGTCTGGAAGCCATAGTCCGGTCTGAATAATGTGTCTGGCAGTCTGAAACCTGGAAGCATGATTCCGAAACCAAACTGTCCGGGTGAATCCCGGACAGGGGGCAACCCTAGTCTCGCTGTCGGAGTGCAATAGCACAGCAGGAAGGATTCCATCTGCCTCAATTGTGTGGAAGGGTGAATGAATTTGCATGCAACAAGTTGAAGTTGAAAAGTCCATCTTAGGCCTATTTGGCCGCAACACGTTAGCAGTACTTTTGTGTTTTTAAGGAGTTTCTTGTGTAATTACTAATGAGGATTTGAGCTGATTGTCGCTGTATTATCTGTGATACTTTTTGCATTAACATACAAATTCTCAGGATAAGCTTCTTAAAATTTGGATGTTAGTGCAAATAAAAAAGTATCACGGGCAGTACTCAATTGTTCCTAATAAGTGTTTGGAAGGAATTTCTTTGGAGGATTGCATTGTAAATGGCCAAGCAGGGTCCTTGAATCGAGCACCGGAGTGAAAATGTGAAAAATCTGTACATGCCTGACCAATTTGATAAGATACTGATATAGGGCCAGATCCACAAAAGGGATACGCAGGCATAGACCAGACGACTTTTGATTCATCTATGGCAGTTTTGGCTAGACAGATACTACTGATACGCCGTCGTATCCCTGTTTCTATCTATGCGGCTGATTCATAGAATCAGTTACGCATAGATATTCCTAAGATCCAGCAGGTGTAATAGTTTTTCACTGTCGGATCTTAGGATGCAGTACGTCGGCCGCCGCTGGGGGCATTTCTCGTCGAAATTCCGCGTCGGGTATGCAAATTAGCACTTACGGAGATCTACAAAGCTTTTTCCCTTCGTTTTTTTTTCCGTAAGTGTTAGTTTGCCGTCGCAAAATTAGGGCTGCTTTTACAAAGTGTAAACTTAGTACACCATGTAAAAGTAGACCCTTCTTTCCCGCGTCGCTGTCAAATTTTTTTTGAATTTTTTTTTTCCCCGTCGCAACTCTTTTTTTTTCTTTTACACCCGTCGCGATTCTCAAAACTCGGCGCAACGTAAATCCGCGCAAAGCACGTCGGGAAAATAGCGTCGGGAGCGCGCCTCATTTAAATGGGACTCGCCCCATTAGATTGGGCACGCCTTGCGCCGGACGGATTTAAGTTACACAGCTGCAAATTTCTAGGTAAGTGCTTTGTGGATCGGGCACTTAGGTAGAAATTTTGCGGCAGTGTAACTTAAATAGGAACAGTTAAGTTAAGCCCGCTGGCTGTGGATCTGGCCCATAGTTCACAAGCTATGGTTGGGCAGCTTTCCCAACATATGGTGAATCATGTATACAAATGTTTGAGTGAAAGCAGAATTTTCTGAGGGATCTGAACTTGGCACACTGGTGATCAGCACCCCTTGCATGTAGCGGGATTATGCAGTACAAAGACACCATGACCTTTACAACTCTCAGCAATATTTTGTGGACTTGCTCCAAGGACTAATGACATCTAGCTTAACATATACAAACTTTGGAGCTTCATGTTATGCAGTTTCCTTCTTGAAAAATATTTTGATTAGTTACTTCTGTGGGTGTTTGTGGTATGTAATGTGTTGAGACTGCACACAGACTAGTTATTTATGAAGGCCGGATCTATGTAAGGCCTGGCTAGCCACTCAACTCAATTGAAAATTCAAATGAGCCAGGTGAAAACTTGTTGGCCAAACAGTGACTTCAACCACGGCAATAATTTTCGATGATTCCTGCTGAATCAGCCAAAATTCGAGCCATGTACGTCCACTACAAGAGATAGGGTCGGTTTCAAGCACAGACGAAGTGCTATAACCACGAAACGCGTCGGGAGGACTCCACTGCCGCCCCATCTTTGTATACAAAGTACTTTTACCTTCAGCAAAATGTAAGTTTGACAGCTGCAAAATAAATATACTTTTTATTTATAAAACGGGATTACACTATGTGGCCACTTTTCTCTCCTATCTACATACACCATTGATACTTTGGGAGGAAACAAGCCTTGGGATCCTATTTTCAGAATAGCACCGAGTCTCCTTCTATCCACTTATCCCATAGAAGATTTGATGATCGGTTGATGTACAACTCTACCTTGGATAATTTTATGACACCAGTCATACAAGCCTTCTTTGATCTGCGGTGGCATATGTTATCGCAAGTCAACGTGCTCTGGTAAGCCTGCATTATTACCGGTGGTGGGATTATCACACATTGGAAAAGTCACTTTTCTCATCCATTCACAGATTCACTTGATTGACTTTTTTTGGACATATGCTATTTTATTCATTGATTATACCACTTTGTGTTTTGGTATCAGCCAACAAGACGCAACAGTTCACGCTTTTTCACATGCCAGCAGCACAATATTTGTTCCTTGTAAAATGGGTCTTATATGTCATTAATGCATATTTCTAATTAGTATGTGTTGTATACTTTCACATTTTAGATTTTCATCATTGATAGTCATTTTAGCGCTACACATTTATATTTTTCGGTTTCAAGCACATGTCCCCCAGGCTAGTGACTCTGTTGGGGAGATTTACTAAAACTGTTGCATGCAAAATCTGGTGCAGTTCTGCATAGAAACCGACAGAGGTGGCTCCATACGATTTTTTTTTTGGGGGGGGGGGCTATGGTGGTGCTTAAAGTATGAGTGGGGGAGCTAATGTGGAATGCACAGTGCTGTGGGTATGGCAAAATGGGTGTGGCCAACAAGTGGACGTGACTAGTAAGTGGATGTTTCATCATGGTCTATGGCTTGTAGTGTGATGCCTCGTACACACTTGATCGGAATTTCCAATGAAAAAAGTCAGACGGAATTTTTTCATCGGATATTCCGACCGTGTGTATGCCCCATCGAACTTTTTCTGTTGGAAATTCCAACGGAATTAGAAAGAGAACATGTTCATCTGTATGGAACTCAGAAGATGGGGAAAAACATGCATGCTTGGAAACAAGTTGAGGCATGCTTGGAAGCATTGAACTTCATTTTTCTAGGCTCGTCATAGTGTTTTACGTCACCATTGTACGTCAACACATTTTGGACTGTCGAAATTTGGTGTGTATGCAAGACAGCTTGAGTGGAATTCCGTTGGAAAAACCCATCAGAGTTTATGCCAACGGAAAAGCCATGACACTTTTCTCCCTTTGTATAGACCAAATAAGATCTGCGGTGTGGCAAAAATAGGTGTGGCCAGAAAGTGGACGTGACTAGTAAGTGGATGTGTCGTCATGGTCTATAGCAGCGTTTCTCAACTTCAGTCTTCAAGGCACCCCAACGGGTCATGTTTTCAGGATTTTCCTCATATGAATCGGTTGTGGTAATTACTAAGAGAGTGAAACTGATCCATTCACCTGTGCAAAATAATGAAAAGCCTGAAAACCAGACCTGTTGGAGCACCTTGAGGACTGGAGTTGAGTAAATACTCACTATGGGACTCGTTTTCTGTATTCTGCAAAAAACTAGATTGATCCTGCTGTTTTCTGTCTCGCCGTCCTGTCCATGTCCTTACTGTAGTTTGGGATTTTGCAGAGCAGTGCTGGCAGCTAGTGCACATGCTCCAGTTTTCAGTGAGTTTCTATGCTGAGCATTTCCTCCCTATCACATCTGAACAGCCAATGTGACTATAGAGTTACACATGTGGGAGTATACACAGTGGAAAATGACAGCCGACTCTCTCCCTCCTCCTCCATGCCCACTAACCAGCTAAACACAACAGGGGTGGAATATTAGATCTTGATTGATGGAGGCTTCACCTCTCTGTTATACTTAAACATAGGCTGGAGAGGTGTAACACAGCCTGTGACTGGCAGAAATCTGCCTACACCATGTTACTGCTAAAAAATTAATAACGGATTTGATTTCAAATATATTTGTATGACCATCTAAAACTGTTTACTTAGGCCCTTTACCTTTACTTAGGCACTATTCGGCCGCTAGCGGGGCGGTTTTACCCCCGCTAGCGACCGAGAAAGTGTTAAAAACCACTGCTAAGCGCCTCTGCAGAGGCACTTTGCTGGCGGTATAGCCACGGTGCCCCATTGATTTCAATGGGCAGAAGCAGTGGAGGAATGGTATACACACCGCTCCAAAGATGCTGCTAGCAGGACTTTTTTTACCCTTTCTGCTAGCGCACCGCCCTCTGGGCTTTCACACTGGAGATACAGTAGCGGCTGTTTCAGGTCGGTTTGCAGGCGCTATTTTTTGCGTTATAGCATCTGCAAACCGACCCAGTGTGAAAGGGGTCTTATATTAATGGCTTATTTTTACTCTGTATCCCAAAGGCTGTTTTTTTTTTTTGTTTTGAACATGAGATCAGCAGCAGAGGACTGGGTGCTCCTCCTGCCACTGTTTCCCTACAGACAGGCTGGGAAAGAGCTGGGTCATGTGACAGCTGTATATCAGTAGCAAATTAGCCAAGAAGGTACTTAGATGTTTTTTATTAAAATAATTACAGTACCATCACCCATATACAGAAAGATAAGGGATATTGTAAATAACAGTGTGTGTTTAGTGTCCCTTTAAGGTATTCCAAAGCAGTGCAAAGACATCTCATAGGATGATTGAAAATCCCCATAAACCCAAAGGTGTGATGGGGCATCTGTCACATACCTGATCGGAGACTGAAATGACAAGGTTGGCCTCTCTTGTATCTCCAGCCCAGTTTCTGCTGAAGATGGAACAGAGGGTACCGAGGGACAGGAGGAACATGAGTGCTGATAAGTCTTGATAGAAGTGCTTGCAGTAGGAAATACGCTCCCTGGCAGGCTGGCAGAACATCAGGTCAGGAACAGTAACTGTGCACAGGGATCCAGCCAAAATTAAAGGGGCACTTCACATGGGCTGCAGGTTCCAGATACAAGGCTTGTCAGAGCTCCCAGCAGACTTGAGACAGGAACTCACGGTGGTGAGCAAAGCTGGTACAGATGACATCCAGGTAGGCACTCAAACCAGACAAGAGAACAGAACCAGAAACAGAAGTGTGGTCACAGGAATAGTCAAGGTCAGCAGCAGGCGGGCAGCGAGGTATAGAATCATAAGGCAGAGACGTGGTTCAGGAACAGAGCCGGGGTCAGGAACTGGTGACAAGGCAGAAGCAGGATCCAAGTTCAGGTCGGAAGCAAACTGGGTCAGCAACAAGGGAACAAGCAGAGTAGTAGTGGGACCAAGATTTGTCTGCATTGCTACAGAATGAGGGAATTTGTACCAAGAATGTTTTTGAAGAAAAGATAATTAAAGGCTTCTAAAATCACCTCGACTGCACTGTGAGGTGGTGGTTTGAACAATCCAGGTCGAATGCCGCCACCTGTTTGGAGGCTGCAATCCTAGGCTCGCTTAGGGAATTGGGGAATCTGGTCTATAGAGGGGCGGCTGCATACCCGTCCCTTCTGCTCTCCACTAAAACGACCCTACAGGTGTGGACTGTGGCCCGTAGGCGACTGGTACGCCCTCACCATTATTCCCCCTTCTGCCCGATTTGGGGAAATCCCTCCCTCCCTCACTTCAGAACAGTTCCGGATCCGCAGTTGTGGGCAAGGTATGGGGTCACGGTTCTTCGAGATTTTATTAGCTCGGGGGCGCTGCTGTCCTTCCGAGACCTAGTTGTCAGGCATGGACTTCCGGGGCAGATGCTCTTTAGGTATTACCAAATGAGGCATGCGGCTAGGGCACAATTTCCGCAGCCTATCATACTAGTGGCCGACCCCATTGAGGGGATTCTAGCGCAGGAAACCCTTAAAAAACGCTCTCTACATTATATCTGGCCCTTCTAGAGGTTGATTCTCCCAAGATGTGTGTTCTCTGGGACAAGTGGCATTCAGACATCCCTGACCTTGACAGGGAGGCGTGGGAGGAATGCTTTGAGGATGGGGCAAAGTTGTTGATCTCATCTAGAGACAGGCTGATACACACCAAATTCATGCATCGTGTCTATTACACCCCCCAAAGATTGCATCGAATATTAGATCTCCTGACTGCCCCAGATGCCATTTCACTGAGGGGACATTTTTTCATATGTTCTGGACCTGCCCGCAGGTTGTAGTGTATTGGGGAGAGGTTTTTGAGTGTATCAATATGCGTCTTGCACTGTCTCTACCGATCTCACCTGAGTTGGCCCTGCTCGGGATCCATGATGATGACCAGCGCCCTAGATGTACCAAGCTGCTTGTCTCTATGTTACTCTTCTATGCCAAAAAAGAAATTCTTAAGAAGTGGTCCTCTTCCTCGCCTCCCATGGTGGCGGCATGGGACTCCTCTGTGAATGCACTGTTGCCATTATATAAACTGACTTATATTAATAGAGGCTGCCCCCAGAAATTTTACAGAGTCTGGCTTCCCTGGACACAACAGTTCTAATCCCCTGTTTTTACTGTATGTGGGATGTTTTCTTCCTGTTTAATTGCCTGACCAGTATGTGGGGTGGGTGGTGCTGGTACTGGTACTGACTGTTGTTACTTGTATATGCTTATTTGTGTGCTACTTCTGAACGAGCTGTATACAGATGTTTCTTGTTTTATGATGCCTTCTAAATAAAGACCAATCTCTTTTTAAAAAAAAAAATCACCTTGACTGTCAAATGAGATTGTTTTAGACCTAATCCTTTGATAATTGTGCTGCACTTTGGCCAAATAGCTCTTAGGCCCTTTCACACAGGAACCTCTTCTAAGCAGAACCTGCTTGTTCAGTGAGGGATATTTTTGCTGTTCCCCGCTGAACAGGCCGATGACAGCTCCGTGTCTGCTCCGCCAAGCAGAGCAGACACAGTCCCACTCTCCTCTATGGGGCCGTTTCCATCCATTTCCATATGATCCGATCCACCAGAGGGATGGGGATTGGGACCTTCATCCGTCTGTTTTTGGTGGACAGGATCAGATCAGATGGTGGCGGGTGTCAGTGGACATGAAGGGTTCAATCAGGTCCGCCTGAAAAACTGACAGGCAGATCGGACAGCCCGTGAAAGGGGTTCAAAGTATCGAACATGCAGGATATTTGATTGCAGCATTTGCCTGTAATCATCATGTAATTAATGGCATTGTACTTAATCCAATTAATTTGGAAATGTAAAGCTCTGATCTGTCCGATTTAACCATAAAAGTATGTGGTAAATCTGTTACATGTGCCGTATATAACGTTCTCAGTTGGCCTGCAATGAAGTGAAATTCCGTTTATCACAAAGAAAACTGTTTTATGGTCAGCAACTGTGACTCGCTCCCTGAGCTGTAGTGTTTACACAGTGTCCTTCAAAAGCCATTAACATTTTATATCCTTTGTCACTGGTGACACTGTATCCCGGATTTCATTTTAAAAGGCAGCCTCTGCCTCGCTAGGTACACATTCATCATTTTCATTATGACATCCAGGGGGATTTACTTCTTCTGTTTAGCAAGGATCACATTTCTTAAATGAGCAGGTGTTAAACATCAAGTGAAACCTGGAAACCACTGACGATTTTGTCTTTGTTATTAAAGCCGGACTCCATTTTATTTTTAAATGGAGTCAAATATTGTGTTGGGTCTTGAATTTAATTTGTGACCCCCCCCCCCCCTCCCCCCTTATTTCGGCATTGTTCCTTCACTTCCTGTCCCAGTGACGCCCATATAAAAAATTAGGAATACAGTTGTCACTAGAACACAATTACATGGACAGCAATGAAAACACATCCAGACGTTCTAACCCTTCTCTACTAAAAATGTGTAATTTTTTTGTATTATTGCAGAGGTTTCCCATCACCTCCTGACTTGACACAAATGCCAAGAAAATTGTTAGAGGTGAAAAAAAAAAAAAAATTCCCCACTGAGCTATTGTATTCTGACAGCAGGGAGACTCCGCCGCTGTCAGAATTCACTGATCAGCACTGCCTTCCTTAGCCAGCAGTACTGATTGAACAGCAAAAATCTGATAGGGTCGTTGTAGTGAAGTCAATCATTAGAGTGACTTCTCTACAACCTCCTTGCCCGTACATGGATCGAAATTCAGTCGCTCACTACTGAACCAGCTGAATTTTGATCCATGTATAGCCGGATTAAATCAAGCTAATCGTAAAAATGTTTCCTTCCCCCCTCCTTCCACCTATTCTGCCTATCCTGCATAAAAAAATATCTGTAGACTTACTTATTTTTAATCCACTCTGGTCAGGTGTTTTTTTTAACCCCTTGACGCCAACCGTACACAAATATGCGGCCTCAGCTTGAAGGTGTTGTACCGGGGTGATGCCGGGGGTGCCCAGTTGTACCGGGGTGCAGCTGCAGACATCACCCTGTACCATTTTTTAGAGCCATTGGTTGGCATTCTTGGAATAACAACCAATATGGCTAAAAGCCACTCGGCTGTTATTCCAAGGAGCATGAGGAGGCGTCCTCCCCTTTCCCACCGCGGCTCTCCCAGGCTCTCCTGTCCCACCAAGAGGCCCGAGCGACCAGCCAAAACGCCTCAGATCTAGTAACCCGGAAGCGATATTATGACATCACTTCTGGTTTACTCGGCTGCCAATGGCGCCGATTTAAAAAAATCCCTAGTACACATGTGGGGTATTCCCGCGATCATTTTAGCGAGAGCAATCATTTTAGCACAGGATCTCCTCTGTACCTCTAACCTGTTAACCTGTAGACATTTTTAAAGTGTCGCTTATGGAAGTTTTTAAGTACCGTAGTTTGTCGCCATTCCACAAGTGTGCGCAATTTCAAAGCATGACATGTTGGGTATCTATTTACTTGGCGTAACATCATCTTTAACATTATCCAAAAAATTGGGCTAACTTTGTGTTTTTTTTTAATTCATAAAAGTTTATTTTTCCCCAAAACATCTGTTTCTGGAAACAATCCGACTCCCCTTCTTTTATACCCCAAAATATTGCGTTTGAAAGACCACTGCGCAAATACAGTGTGACATAAAATATTGCAATGATCACCATTTTATTCTCTAGGGTCTCTGCTTAAAAAAATATATATATATATCTATATATGTATATATAGATATATAGATATATATCTATATAGATGTATATAATGTTTGTGGGTTCTAAGTGATTTTCTTGCAAAAAATACAGATTTTAGTTTGTAAGCAACAAATGTCAGAAAAAAGGCTTGGGCATGAAAGGGTTAAGGTCTGGATGAGTTGCTGCTGCAGGGGAGAAGAGGATGCCAACATGCCAACTTTTTTTATCTACTCTGGTCCAGTCAGGTCATCCTGCAATTCTGGATCTCCTGTATCAGTGAGTGGCTACTGTAGGGGAGAAAATGGCGCACCAACAAGGGAGCCTATGGGTGAAGTTACGGCTCCTGGAATTCCCAGTTGTCAAGCGTTCCCTTCCACAGAGCTGCAGGATCACGTGATAGAGCAGGTACTGCAACATACTGCAGCAAAGCATTACGTTAGAAAAATAATAATAAAATCCCCACTGCAGCATAGCACAACACAAGTTAAAAAATGCATGGCAACACATGCACCATTGTATGAACAAGTCATACCGCAAACATGCCCTGAGAGCACCCAAAATGGAAGTGGACTTTTATTTTTTTACTTGTACCTTATAATAGGCTTACCTGTAGGTGCCGTGATTATCTCCTAAACCTGCAGGGTTTAGGAGATATTTACACTGCATGCAGCCGATGGCGTCACCAGTGCATGCGTTCTAAAGGGATGGTATACCTGTGCCATCCCTTCGGAGCTCTGTGCCGCGCTCTGTGACATCTTCGCAGCGTGGCCAATCAGACGACCGGGGGTAGTGAACCTGGAAGGATGAAGATGGAAGCGCCTGACAGCAAGGCGCTGGAAGACTTTGTTCTAAAATAAGTATTTAAAAAATAGGTGTGGTTTGCTACCACTTTAAAGCGGGGGTTCACCCTAAAAAAAAAAAAATGTTTTGTCTAGCATGCCATCCAGCATACTAGCGTGAGCTACAGTATGCCTTTATTTTTTTTTTTTTGTGCTGTACTCACAGTTTAATCCGTTAGTTAAGTTTCAGACTCCCCGCGGGGAGTAGGCGTTCCTATGAAGAGGGGAACATGATTGACGGCCAGCTATGGCGCGTCACGCTTCCCGAAAATAGCCGAAATAGGACTTGACTCTTCACGGCGCCTGCGCAGTCAGCTCCTAGTCGTCTGTGCGCAGGCGCCGTATAGCGCCGTGAAGAGCCGAGTCCTACTCCGGCTATTTTCGGGAAGCGTGACGCGCCATAGCCGGCCGTCAATCATGTTCCCCTCTTCATAGGAACGCCTTTCCCCGCGGGGAGTCTGAAACTTAACTAACGGATTAAACTGTGAGTACAGCACAACAAAAAATAAATAAAGGCATACTGTAGCTCACGCTAGTATGCTGAATGGCATGGTACAAAGTTGTATTTTAGGGTGAACCCCCGCTTTAATACGCTAACTTCATTTGCTGCATGCTTGTTCCAGGTCTCTGACCCAGAAAGTGCATAAAGGAAACAGAATACAGTTGGATTTATAAAATACTCGACTGTACAATATGTTCTTTGTGTGACCTTATACATTGTACACTTACATGCTGGGAAACTGTATACCAGGCAGTTAGAGGCAGCAAATATCGAAGTTTAAGTTGCACACGCTGACGTGTGAGAAAGTAAGAAAAGCCATAAGAGGGGGCACATATCTGTGAGATGACACACTTTACCATATGATATGCTTTCAAGCTAAAATAATGTCAGATTAAGCAGTAACGCATACCAGTGTGTTGAATCACCAGGAAAGACAAAAACCATTCACTCTAAACTGTTTTTAAACAGCACACATTTGCTAGCGGTGTTTAAATCTATTTTATTATTATTTATATAAAAAAATTATCTTTTATTGTAAAGAGAATCATAATTACTGAACACTCCCTCTAGTGGCCAATCTACTAATATTTAATACAATAGCTAAAAGCAAAGAAGAGGAAATATGTACAAATGTGAATGTATAAACTGACTTTAAGGTAAAAAAAAAATTGCAATACTAAATAAAATTATGTACTAAGAATTCACAATTATTTTAAACCAGAAATAGCCAGGCAGCTGCGCTTTTCAGAAGCAGGTCAATAATGCTGGCCCAAGTCAAGTCTCCTATGTCAGGGATCATTTAAAGTGGTTGTATACTGCTGGATGTTTTTTTTTCCCTGCTAGGTAATGTCATAATGTGCTAGTATGCATCGTATACTAGCATATTATGATCAGGTCTTTAGGCAGTCAGGTGGTTCTCTCCTTCAGCCGTCAATTGTAAATATATTCACACAATAGTTGTTGCATCAATACCAATATGTATCACTTTTGAGAGTGTTTTGTTTCTCGAATAATCTTACTTGTATAACGTATCTCTTTCTAGAGTTCCTTCTCTTTTCCCCCAGAAGAAGACCTCTACTGATAAGGTCGAAACGCGTTGGGTCTCTAGTGTGATTTAAAGCAGGGTTTCGGGCATAATTTTTTTTTTTTCAAGCTAAAATTAATCACAGTAAATAGTCCCTAAAACATATTAATAGCTCCCCAATCGTTCCAGAAATTATTGCAAACACTTGCCTTATATGCTCCAGCTCATGTTGTGGCCGTATACATCATATGTGTGGAGATGTGAAGCCCAGTTCCTTTTTCTTCCTGGTTTTCCAGGGAGGTGCATGCTGGGCGATTTTTAGGCACAAAAATGCCCAGAGACTCCTGGAAAATGAGTGTCATCATTTCCCACGAGGCAATGGGGTCTTAGGTCAGGAAGTTCAACCACCTAGAACCAGGAACTAGGCAGATTACGAATACTGCCTAGTAACAGCCAGATAGAAATGAGTAAAATATATATATATTTTTTTTTTTTTTTTTACATTTAAGGCAAGCTGTTAATAGAAAGTTCATTTTTAGGGTGGAACTCCGCTTTAAATATAGTCATATCATACCACGTTGTTTCTATAGTTACTCATACGGCTGTATCATGATGCATATGTTTGTAATTCAATGTTCAGAGCTCATGTTTTAATATTAACAAATGTCCTCTGTGTGAAACTTTTTTCAATAATAAAATATATTTTTTAATATTACAATTAGTATTGATCTTTTGCTGCAAAAAAAAAAAATCCAATCAAAGCCTTATTATAGGCTTACCTATAGGTAAATGTCAGCAAAGGAAGATAACTTCCTCTTTAAGGAGTAACTATGGGGCATATGGCATATATTTTCTTACCTGTTAATTCTGTCAGTAGAGCTGCTACTTTTCTACTTTCTGTAATGGGGTGACAACACTGTTCATTCTGTAGTGAATTTGCACCGCAGCATTGTTACCCTTTCTGAGCACGATAGTCTTCAAAAGACATGCAGCTTTAAATAGACTTTAAAGTGTTTGTTACCCCAGAATTGTATGTGAAATCCCTGGTGTTTCTGTCAGTCCCTCAACTTTTCTATTAAAAACTGACCACATTAAGCAGGGGAGCACATCGTGGTCAGTTCTTTAAGTATGCTGGGGACTCAGCCTGCTCTCCTCCAATGATGATAGGATATAGTCCAGACTTATAAATATAGAAGTAACCATAAATATCCAAAAGGGGAAAACAAATGTCCGGTGTAAAGCAATATACTCCGAACAATGTAAATCCCAGTATCTAAGACAGAGGGGATAAGTCCAATACCAAGAAAACATATGCTGGCATTGTGGTAAGTACATATCCACCTCTCCTCTGGCAGAGTTTGCTATATGTGTGGTCCTGAAGAAGTGGGGGATCCCGTGTAACGTGTAGACCAGTTTCGGGTACATGTATCCATCAGATTTACATATTTTTGGATTTATTGCAGTTTCTCTATGCATATCTATGTTTTTAATATTGTGTCTATGATAATCTTTTATATGTGATAAAATGTATATAGATTTTTATCTTGGTTCTGTTCTCATTTGGCATATTTAAAGTCCCTCTACTCTTTTGTTTCTAAAATACCATATTCATTAATGGAATGATGCCAATGTGAACTTGAAATTGGATTTCGTGACATGTCCTCTACCTTACAACCTAAGAAATTAGAAAACTTGAGTTTGATTAAGGGACTTTTCCACAAAATATATACATTTTGTCCATTTGTTATGGTAAGACGTATTAGTAGATGATTTTCTAGCTTTCAGAGTAGAGACTACTTCAACAGTCTCTCCCTCCCAATTTCCATACCACTAGATGTAATTTGTTGGGAGAAGGGTGGAGATATTGGCCTTGAAATGGTGATCTATTGTGTCTGGTAGAAAAATCAGTTGCAGTAACATCGGAAACTATGATCTTCTGGGCCAATTTAGGATTACCACTATTATCATGATTGGTCGTCGTCCCCCAGCTTGGTCAGAAATCTGGAAATCAAGAGGGCTGGTGGAAAAATATACCATAGCTAGAACTACCACTGATGATGTAAAAGGTCTGCTCCTTTCACTGTGGGGAATGGTGTCCAGGCTAGAGCATGGGAGCCTTTCATATTCATAGGGTTGCTGCCAGATAAATCTGTGATGTCCCTCATTAGCATGTCATTTGTTTGTAGACCCCCCTCCCAATTGAGTGATACAGTAGTGGGATGATGATTACTAATTAATATAATTCAAGTTATCTCCGCAGCAATCGGTTCCTCAAAGAGATGCATTTATTGAGTCCCAGCACAGAAAAAAGTTCACAAGGTACTTGGAACAGAAGAAAAAATCCAATATTCACTTGTTAATTAAAAATGAGTGGCTCAACTGAAACGTTGTTTCTTAAAGGGGTTGTAAAGGTAAAAAAATTATTCCCTAAATAGCTTCCTTTACCTCAGTGCAATCCTTCACTTACCTCATCCTTCGATTTTGCTTTTAAATGTCCTTATTTCTTCTGAGAAATCCTCACTTCCTGTTCTTCTGTCTGTAACTACACACAGTAATGCGACACTTTCTCCCTGGTGTGGAGAAAGCCTCTTGAGGGGGTGAGCAGGAGGGTCAGGACGCTCTCTACTGATCAACCAGTTGGCTCCACCAGTTGGCTCTGAGTCACAGGGAGGTTGAGGGCTTTCAGGTCAAGGAGATGACATTAGGCCCATGCCATGAACGGTTGGACTTCTCATGTAAGTGTACAGCTCCTGGTCCCACCTTGCCTTTGGATATAGGCCACTCTAACTTTGTTGTCTATATATAGTCCAGAAAGAGTATATGTCATAGATATGCAGTAATGTCTGGCAGCTTACCTTCCTCTCCATGTGTTCACCTTAGAGGCCAGGCCCTCTCACCTGGCTGCTTTTATCATCTCTCCTCCCTGTATGGCTCGACCCCATGCTAATACAGGAACTCTATATTAACCAGTGCACTGCAAGTCTGCCTTGCTGATCAACGTTGTTTCTTAAATGGGTTGTAAAGGTAAAAAAATTATTCCCTAAATAGCTTCCTTTACCTCAGTGCAATCCTCCTTCACTTACCTCATCCTTCGATTTTGCTTTTAAATGTCCTTATTTCTTCTGAGAAATCCTCACTTCCTGTTCTTCTGTCTGTAACTACACACAGTAATGCAACACTTTCTCCCTGGTGTGGAGAAAGCCTCTTGAGGGGGTGAGCAGGAGGGTCAGGACGCTCTCTACTTTGCAGATAGAGAAAGGAGCTGTGTGTTAGTAAGCGTCCTGACACTCCTGCTCGCCCCTTCCCCCTCAAGAGGCTTTCTCAACACCAGGGAGAAAGTGTCGCATTACTGTGTGTAGTTACAGACAGAAGAACAGGAAGTGAGCATTTCTCAGAAGAAATAAGGACATTTAAAAGCAACATGGAAGGATGAGGTAGGTGAAGGAGGACTGCACTAATGTAAAGGAAGCTATATAGGGATTTTTTTTTTTTACCTTTACAAACCCTTTAAGCATTGTGTGTTTGGGTTCCTGCTTGCCGTGTGCTACGTTTATCTCTGTGTACCGATCTTGGCTTGTCCCTGACTACTCCTGTTTGTCTGTGACCCTGATCCTTGGCCTGTCCCTTGTTTTTCCTTGTCTGCTTGTCGCCCCAACCTTAGCTTAACCCTTTACTATCTCTTGTGTCCTGAGTGGCTGCTTCCCCTCTCTCCCTACAGAGCGTGACCTAGGGGACTCTGGGGGCCGCGACCTGGATTCAGTTGCAGCTAAGGCCATCCTCACCACTAGAGGCTCTGGTGAATACCAGCTGGATTTTAGACTCCGCGCCCTGGGGAATCTTGGGCTCAAGATTCCTGTGGGATCCCTGTTTGTGCTCCAGTGGACCTGTCCTCCATATCCTCTCTGTTGTCCATCTGCAGCAGTCTACCATAGGGTTCACTACCTTGTGGTGCACTCCTGACTCCGAACGGGGTGCATCTGTCATCTGGCCACAGGAGACCTGACAGTGTAACAACGCTCAGACTGTGGATAAAGATTGCCTCGTCGTGGGTGCTGGCCCCGGTAGTTTAAGAAAAAGAATATTGGTCGTACACCAAAAACTTCTGTAGAATAGTCACTTTATTGTCAAGGACATTACAGGAACATTGGTAGACTGGTTTCACACGGATAACTCGTGCTTGTTCATATACATAGTACCCTTATTCTCCTGATTTGAAGAGCAAATGCTATTCATAGGGTTGCTGCCAGATTGATCTGTGATGTCCCTCATTTGCATGTCATTTGTTTGTAGACCCCCCCAATTGAATGATATAGTAGTGGGATGATGATTACTAAATATTATAATTCAAGATATTACCACAGCAATCGGTTCTTCCAGAGAGATGCATTTATTGAGTCCCAGCACAGAAAAAAGTTCACAAGATATATGCCACGCTAACTTTGTTGTCTATACATAGTACCCTTATCCTCCTGATTTGAAGAGCAAATGCTAGTAGCGCCTTGTTTGCTGCTCTGTATATTTTTATATCACTTCCTCTGCAACACACGATCAGCGACCCTGTGCTGCTTGATCTTGAAATGGGCTTCCCAAACTTTTTGACTTGTGTGGGATGTAATTTTGTTCCAACTCGAGACAGCGATTTTTGGATGCTTCAATAGATTTTATTAGTGCCTCCACCACCTGAGAGACCCTTTCACCACTCTGGAAATTCATATTATTTGGCAAACAGTCACTCCTCTAGCTTAGTACTGAATTCTGGAGAGGACATGCGTGCCAATGCATCCACTTCACCAATGGGGTGGTTGTGTTCCCCGTACACTGAAGCATTGTACTACTGTTGTGATTCGCTGTCTCACATTTGAAAGGATTTTGTCTGTGGGGAGCTTGACTGATTTTTTTTTTCTTGTGAGCCAATCCCTGTTTCTGGAAACACCATCATTTGAGTTGGTTTTATGGTGCTTTTGTTGATCAACCAGCCAAAAGTTTGCAGGTTGGCGAGAATGAAAATAATGGCTTCCTCCATAGATGAAGAATGAAGAAATGAGAGTAGACATGCAGAATTACCAGATAAACATTAAGGATTAAAAAGTTTAAAAAAGGGAAACCAATACAGCCACCAAATCTAAGGATTTACAAGCTGCAATATATGACATTTTTGTTTTAAGGTTAAAGTGGATGTAAACCCGAATTTTGTTAATTTTTTTTTTTTATGTCACAATGTACAGTATAAGATTTCCTATCATCTGTGCCCAGTCTTGCCACACAGAGTTAATCCAGCTCTGAGCAATCCTCTTTTATTGTTCGACACAAAAAAATCACTGGCGCTCTATGGGAAGAAAATTGTCCAACAGTAAACATATAAAAACCCTCGTATGGGCTGTGAACAACCAGTGCTGCGGAGTTAATGGTACCCGGAAGTACCAAATATACACAGAAACACCAATAATAACTCTGCGCTCATGGGAGTTCAGCTCAAAATTAATCAAAGAAAAAACATGTAATAAAGTCTCTGTTTGGGAAGAACCAATCCGTTTTAATTTAAATGCAATTTCGAAATTTCCACAACACAGTCCAAGATATATAGTATACCAATAAAAAAATATAGTTCCAAGTATATATGCAGTGGTAGTCCAACACACTCTCAGTGCCTCAAGGGGTTAAAACTTGCGGTTTCTGTTTGAACTGTGATTCATGATAAAATCAGAAAAAACAGTGATCACAGTACCTCTTCAGGCGAATGCAGGCGTAGAGCATTAGTGAGGGGAGGGATGTCACCCCCCTGAGCGGAACGGGACGATCCGGGGTCCCAGTGACCCTCTCGTGTGAGTGCCGGAGCGCCACTTGGTCCAATACTTCCGACCGCCGGGACACAGCGCGGAGAAGCCAGTAGCAGCGGACGCTCTCCCTGGATGAGCGCGCTGGCGTCTCACGTCTGAGACGTCGTTATGCTTCAACACGATGTGGTGCAGGGAAGTGCTGGACGCCCTCTGGTGGACAGACCATAGGAAGCGCTCCTCAGAGTTGGAATTCAGGAAATGCAAGTGGAAATTCGATGAAAATAAAAATAAAGTTCTTAATACAGGATTGGGACTTCCATGATAAGAAGAAAATAGTTTAAAATATGTCCTAGACGACGCGTTTCGCGCTAACAAGCGCTTTTTCACAGTCACTTCTTTTATTGTTCAGTGAAATAAAACTGACTTACAGAGAAAAACCTTAGTCCGTTCCACCACCTTGCTGTGAGTGACAGGTCATTATTTTTTAATTCCCACCCCCACTCCTTTTCTGAAGTCATGTAGTTACTTTTCTAGATTTTGACTGGATGTTGGTGATCATAGCAGAATTTAGTGTAAGGAATACACAGGAAAAATGTATGTTGACAAAGGGAGTGTAGAGGAGGGCAGGGAGTCTACTGACATCACGACTCCACCCACAGAGCTCCAGACAACAGATACACCCACAGAATCTGCAGTTTTTTGGGTCTTATAACAGACAGAGGGGAGACATTTGACAAGTAAGGATACATGCAGGAGGCATCTATATATCCTTACATAGTTACATCCAGTTCAACCACAAAAAAATAAACAAACAAAATAAAAAACACAATACAATCCCATACACACAACTCAATACCCACAGTTGATCCAGAGGAAGGCAAAAAAATAAAACAGCAGAGCATGATCCAATTTGCTACAGCAGGGGAAAAAATTCCTTCCTGATCCCCCGAGAGGCTATCGGATTTACCCTGGATCAACTTTACCTACAAATCTTAGTACTCAGTTATATTATGTACATTTAGGAAAGAATCCAGGCCTTTCTTAAAGCAATCTACTGAGCTGGCCAGAACCACGTCTGGAGGGAGTCTGTTCCACATTTTCACAGCTCTTACTGTGAAGAAACCTTTCCGTATTTGGAGTTTAAATCTCTTTTCCTCTAGACGTAAAGAGTGCCCCCTTGTCCTCAGTGTTGACCGTAAAGTGAATAACTGAACACCAAGGGCCAGATCCACAAAAGAGATACGCCGACTTAACTCGAGATTTCTAAATTTACACGGCGTGTATCTTTGCGCCCGATCCTCAAAACGAGAAGCGCCTGAAATTCCGGCTTTTCCGTCTTACCTAAAATAATTACACCGGCGCATTCTCGGGCGCAAATTACGCTAGGCACGCCGCTTTTTTTGATAGGCAAAGATGCAAATGAGGGAGATAGGGCGATCCACAGAATTAAGTGTGTGCGCCGTATATTACGCCCTGTGCGCACCTGTTAGTTTCCCGGAGGGAATTTACACTTTATAAAAGCAGCCCTAATTTTACACATGCCGTCTGAATGTCTGCTGAAGCAACACCATTGAGGAAGAGCTCAGCACACACACACTTTCAGGACTACAATCTGTCTGCCAAAATGCCAGGGCCATCAATGATCCTAGCTGCATTAGTGTCTTTAGAGGCACAAAGAAGGAGGAGGGCACAGAGGAGGAGGAGGAGGGCATAGGAGAGGGTATACCGCCCACGCCAAAATGTGTTTGGCATGCCTGCTTCTGAGGTATTCCGCAACTTCAGATTCAACCGTGAAGCCATCCTTGAATTAACCACAATCCTTCAGGATGATCTCACCAGCCCAACACAACGCTCCCATGCACTGCAGCCACTCATCAAAGTACTGGCAACTCTGCATTTTCTTGCCACTGGCTCTTTCCAACGCACAAGTGGAGGCGTGGCTGGGATGGCACAATCCTCCATGAGCAGGTGTGTGCACCAAGTGGTCCCTGCAATCCTGCGGCGCATGGGAAATCAATTTCAAAAACCCACCCAGGAGGACCAGCGTTTGAAGACCATGACAGACTTCTATCTCATTGCCAGATTCCCACGCACCATCGGGGCCATTGATTGTACCCATGTGGCACTACAACCCCCCCATGATACTGAGCACATGTTCCGGAATCGTAAAGGCTGGCATTCCATAAATGTGCAGGTGATCGTAGATGCCCATGGCCTCATCTGGCACGTCTGTGCTAAATTTCCGGGATCCTGCCATGACAGTTATATTTTCCGGCAGACCCAGATCTCCAGAGATTTGGAGCTGAACGTGTATGGAGAAAGCTGGCTGATTGGTGAGTGACATGGGTGTCAGGTATGTCCCCCCCCATGATGCTGACATCACAAGGGGCACATGCATGACTAATATCCTCCTGTCTTTTCCCTTACAGGTGACTCTGGATATGCCCTGGGACCTCACATGATGACCCCATTCAGGAACCCCCAAACCCCAGGTGAGCAACGCTACAACCAGGCGCACATACGTACCCGGGGAGTGGTTGATTGTACATTTGGGCTTATGAAGTCCCGCTTCAGATGCCTGGATAAGTCTGGGGGTACATTGTTGTATTCCCCAGACTTTGTGTGCCAGATAATCGGGGCATGTTGTATACTCCACAACTTTGCCATGAGAAGGGGACTGCATATTGACTTATGTGCTGACCTGACCCCTGACCCAGGCAATACCCCCCCAACCAACTCTACCCGGTCTGCTGAGGGCACAGCAGCCAGGAGACGCCTTGCAGAAGGCATTTTTTCCCAGTAAACGTACATGAATAATGTCACAATAAGAATGTATCTTTTCCCTGTAAATGCACATCAATAAAGTCACAATGAGAATGCATGAATGCACACCACTGTGGTCCCTAGCACAGACACATCACATGCACATCGAATTGGATTAGATCCAAGTACCCCCCCCCCCCTTTGGTACTTGGGAGCAGTAACGCCACGCCACGGCTCCAATTATGTCACTGTGCATTCATACACCATTCAGGAACCTGGGATTGCACTTCTCCCTGGTCCTGGGGATCCCTACTCCACCAAAACTGAGGGTGACACCCTTAATTTATCAGGAATGCCACCCCCCCCACATTCACACATCATTCACACACATAAATCAAATCATAAGTACAGAAGACCAAATTAAATAATAAAAAAAAAAAAAAAACATAAACAAAAAAACAAAAGTATCCCTGCTAATTAATTAGCGGCGGCGATTGCTACGCCTTGGCTGGGCAGGGGCACGGGCAGGGGCACGGGCAGGGGCACGGCCACGCCATCGCGGAGGATGTCCATTGGGGGGGGGTGAGCTGGGGAAGGAGGAGCCTCCTGGGGGGGTGAGCTGGGGAAGGAGGAGCCTCCTGGGGGGGTGAGCTGGGGAAGGAGGAGCCGCCCCTGCTGGCCTGCCCTCCATGGCCCCTGCAATTCTAGTGAGACAGGCAGTGAGGGCAGCCGCATTGGCCTGGCCAGACCTAGTATTGTCCTGCACAGCCTGGGTCAGGGCACTCAGCTCATGGGCCACGCGTGTTGTGGCGGTCTGTATGTCGTTCAAGCATGTAATGACCGCCGTTGAGTTGGTGGCCACATCACCGAGTGCCTCCATCATTTCACCCTGGCTGTGCTCCATCTGGGTAATTTTTTCGAGTATTTTCCCAAGAGTGTGGGTCTGCCGGGCATTGTCCTTCACCACACTGGCCGACAGACGCTCGCCCACAGCCACGGTCTCCTGGGTCGGCCCCCTGGCTGCCGCTGAGTCTTGCGGGCCTGGAGGAGGGGAGAGAGTGACCCTTGTGACTGGAGGCCTGTTGGGGGAGAAGTGGGAGGGGCTACCCCTGATGGTGGCCTGACTGGTGCCAGCCTCAGGGGTAGCCTCAGGGGAAGACTCAAAGGTCATCATATCAGTGGCCAGGAGGACTTCCCAGGCCAATCTGCATATTTTCGTCCTCCTCCCCCTCATCCTCCTCCCACTCATCCTCCTCCCCCTCAACCTCCTCCCCCTCAACCTCCTCATGAGGGGAGGTTTGGCCAATCCCCTCCCCTGGGGAATCCTGCCCTTCTTGGGACTCATCATCAGCCTGTCTTGGGGGTGGTGCAGCAGCCTGGCCCGATGGGCCTGCAACCTCCTGGCCTGCAACCTCCTGGCCTGCAACCTCCTGGCCTGCAACCTCCTGGCCTGCAACCTCCTGGCCATCTGTGGAGGACACAAAACAATCACATGTTTGAGGAACCACACACTTGGCACATCTTCCCTTCCCCCACCCACACATGATAATCAACAGAGATTAAAAAAAAAAACGTACCTGTCCTCCTAGGAACATCTGACGTATAGCCAGGCAGGCCCACCACCTGCTGTGGGTGGAAACACTGGGCCACTGCCCATTCCTCCTCCGTCAGTCTGACTGGGCAGGGTCCCCCTCCTCCAGTGCCCCTGGTATGGGCGTCGATCCTTGCCATCTTATTCCGGACGACGCTCCTCAGATCATTTATTTTTTTCTGTATGCCAGTGGGGGTCCTGGTCTCCCCCCCCCAGCCGCATTGATCTGGTCCGTGATCTTTTTAATAAGCTGCCTCCTCCTGGCCGGGGTGGTGTTCTGGCTCTCAGGGCCATGCAGAAATCGCCCATATTTCACAATGCCCCGAGCAAGAATTTGCTTCTCTCCCAGGGTGAAATTAAGCTTCCTGCGTTTGGGGGGCATCACATACACCACCCAGCAACAACAAACACACCCGACAAACAATCTAGAATACACACCCAAAAACCAGACAAAAATATACACCACAAAAAACTAACAAAAATATAAACACACAAGGACACAGCTAATATAAATTCAAAAACAAACACGCACAAACAAAAAAACAAAAAACAAACACCAAAAAACAATCAGCAAAAACACTAACAAACAAATTAAATAAAGACACTTCGCAAAAACAAACAACAACTAGACTCTCCAACTCCTCAAACACTTTTCTCACAAACACAACTTACCAACACACAAACAAACAGAGCAGAAGCAAATTGCTCATGGAAGGGAAACAATGGGATATACTTTTGCAAGGGAAGTGTGTTTGTGTGGGGCTTTTTAGACACAGGGCGATCCTCAAACTAAGTACACTTGACCTTTTACCTATCTCACTGATTGCGCCGAGACCAGTTCTGCACATGCCCAGTGAGGTCCCGATTCGTGCGCGCATGCGCAGTACGGCCGGCGCCTCATTTGCATGGGGTCACGGCTCATTACAATGAAGCACGCCCACTTCCTTCCCACTTGCAATAACCCCGCCTTACGCCTCGGAATTTAAGTTACGCTGGCTCAAATTTACACGCAAATGCGCTGTGGATACGGCACTTACGACACCAACTTAGGGCAACGTAACTTAAATGACATAAGTTCGGACGAACTAAATTTGCGCCGCTGGCTGAGGATCTGGCCCCAAGTTCACTATATGGACCCCTTATATATTTGTACATGTTGATCATATCCCCCATTATTCTCCTCTTCTCAAGAGTGAATAAATTTAGTTCTTCTATTTTTTCCTCATAGCTAAGCTCCTCCATTCCTCTTATCAGTTTGGTTGCCCTTCTCTGCACTTTCTCCAGTTCCCCGATATCCTTTTTGAGAACTGGGGCCCAAAACTGAACTGCATATTCCAGATGAGGTCTTACTAATGATTTGTACAGGGGCAAAATTATATCTCTGGGCCATATCCTCAAAAGAGATACGACGGCGTATTTACTGATACGCCGTCGTATCCCTGTTTCTATCTTTGGAACTGATCCACAGAATCAGTTTCCAAGAGATAGACAGAAGATCCGACATGTGTAATTGAATTACACTGTCGGATCTTAAGGATGCAATTCTAGGCCGGCCGCAAGGTGGCGAGGCCATTGCGGCCGGCGTAGAATATGCAAATGAACACTTAAGGCGATCCACGAATGCTCCGACGGGCCTGTCGCTCTAATGCTACGTCGTTTACGTCGAGTTACGCCGTGTAAAAATAGGGCTGAGTCCTATTTGACTAAGCCCTATTAAGTATGGCTGTCGTTCCCACGTCGAAAATTCAAACTCTACGTCGTTTGCGTAAGACGTCCGTGAATGGCGCTGGACGCCATTTACGTTACCGTCTAAGCAAATGGCGTCGGAGCGACGTCAGTTAGCGCAATGCACGTCGGGTAAGTTACCCGACGGAGCATGCGCAGTACGTCCGGCACGGGAGCGCGCCTAATTTAAATGGGACTCGCCCCATTAGATTCGGCACGCCTTGCGCCGGACGGATTTGAGTTACACCGCCGCAAATTTCCAGGTAAGTGTGTTGTGGATCGATACCTAACTTAGGAAATTTGCGACAGTGTAACTTAAATCACTTAAGTTACGTTGCGCTGCGGGGCTGTGGATTTGGCCCTCTGTCTCTGGAGTCCATACCTCTCTTAATACACGAAAGGACTCGCTTTGGAAACCGCAGCTTGGCATTGCATGCCATTATTGAGCTTATGATCTACCAAAACCCCAAGATCCTTCTACACTACAGATCCCCCCAGTTGTACTCCCCTAGTATGTATGATGCATGCATATTCTTAGCCCCCAAGTGCATAACTTTACATTTATCAACATTAAACCTCATCTGCCACATAGTCGCCCAATTAGACAGAGCATTGAGGTCGGCTTGTAAATTGGAGACATCCTGTAAGGACGTTATTCCACTGCGTAGCTTGGTGTCATCTGCAAAGACTGAAATTGTACTTTTGATCTCAGACCCAATATCATTTATAAAGATATTAAAAAGTAAGGGTCTCAGCACTGAACCTTGCGGTACACCACTGATAACCTTGGACCATTCAAAGTAAGAATCATTAACCACTACTCTCTGAATTCTGTCTTTTAGCCAGTTTTCTATCCATTTACAAACTGATATTTCCAATCCTGTAGACTTTACCTTACACATGAGCCGTGTGTGGGGAACTGTATCCAACGATTTTGCAAAATCCAAGTATACCACGTCCACAGCCACGCCTCTGTCCAGGGTTTTACTTACCTCTTCAAAAAGGAAATCAGGTTTGTCTGCCAACTTCTGTCTTTCATGAATCCATGCTGTCTGCTGCTTAAATCGTTTTTTCCATCAAGAACTCATCTATGTGGTCTTTTATTAAACGCTCCAGTATCTTCTCAACTATAGAAGTTAAACTAACAGGTCTATAGTTACTTGGTAAAGACTTTGTTCCCTTTTTAAATATGGGCACCACATTGGCCCTGCGGCAATCCAGTGGTACCATTCCAGTCATTAATGAGTCCCTAAAAATGAGACACAATGGCTTTGAAATGACAGAGCTCAATTCTTTTAGGATCAGTGGGTGAATGCCATCTGGTCCAGGTGCTTTATCCACCTTTGTTCTGTCTAAATATTTCTGGACCATATCACTTTTGAGCCATTGTGGATTTGGGGCTGTGTCACTACAACCCCCATTATGAACATGAGCTCCCCCATGCTCCATTGTATACACAGAGCTGAAGAAAGCATTTAATAAATTTGCCTTCTTTTTGTCCCCAGTCACCCACTCTAGATTATTTTGTAAGGGGCCTACATGCTCAGACTTCACCTTTTTACTATTAATATATTTAAAGATTTTTGTTGGGGTTTGTCCTACTATCTTTTGCAATCTGTCGTTCATTTTGAATTTTTGCATCCTTGATTTCCTTTTTGCATATCCTGTTATATTCTTTGTAACATTTAAACAACACTAGTGTTCCTTCATTTTTATATTTTTTAAAAGCTCTTTTCTTATAGTTTATAGCTTTTTTAACTTTGACCGTGAGCCACATAGGTTTTATTTTTAGCCTTTTAAGCTTATTGCCCATGGGAACATACTTTGCAGTGAGGTTCCACACAGTCTTTTTGAAGAATTCCCATTTCTGTTCTGTGTTCATGGGTGCAAATATTCCCTCCCAGTCCAAGTCCTGGAGAGCAGCCCTCATCCTTGGAAAATTTCCTCTCTTGAAATTAAGTGTTTTTATCTTTCCTGTATGTATTTCTTGCTTACAGCTTACATCAAATGAAATCATGTTATGGTCACTGCTACCCAGGTGTTCCTTTATCTGAACATTAGTAACAAGCTCTGCATGGTTTGAGATTACCAGGTCCAACAGAGCATCATTCCTAGTTGGGGCCTCAATAAACTGGACTATAAAATTGTCCTGCAATAGGTTTTTACATTTTTGTCCTTTAACTGTCCCAGCAATGCCATTATTCCAGTCAATTTCTGGGTAGTTAAAATCCCCCATTATTATCACCGATCCTTATAGATCAGCACTATGGCAGTAGTTTAGAAAGGATGAGAGTGGGTTTACATCAACTTTAAGATACACTTTAGTCAGTTACAGAAGCAGTGTGAAATGATTTGTGCTAATTTTTGTAATTAAAACAATTTCTGGACAGCTAAAGAAAGTAGAAAAAGACTGGATCTACTGGCATGATCAACAAGTAATAAAAATATGTTATGAGGCTAGGGGCTCAGAAAAAAACAAAAAAACTGCTGTATTACTATTCACAGACTGCATAGTATGATTTTTTTTGCCCACCGTTATACTTTAAAGCTCATCTCAAAATAATCCATATTTTTCAATGCCAGTAAATAATCAGAGGGGAGCGGAGAGAGGGGTGCGTGGAAGGCCAAAGTTCAGCTTTAAGTTTGTTAAATAATGTCATTTTTATATGTAACTAAGCTACCTTATGGCATGTAACTGGTTGGATTTGATTTGATATTTGTCATATCTCTAACCTTTTCGTTCTCTTGCCTGCTGAGTTATTCCTGGTGAGAATGCAGTAATAAACTGGTTTGTTACAATTCGCAATTAGAGAAAATCTATATAGAACAAAGTGTGCGGTGAAACACGTGTACTAGTGTTACTAGTGCCTATAATTCATATCCAAAAGCCACACTCCTAGACACATTCCTATAGCTTCTGTGTTTACAGATTGAAATACCAGGTACAAGTTATAGGGGCAGATATACCGTTTTGCAAACGATCAGTTAAGTATTTAGACCAAAACCATATGTGAACTGTGTCTGAAGTACTATCCCAATGAAGAGACATAATCTGCTGTTATGAATGGCTTAGGGGGAAGATCAATAGTAATATTCCTTTTATAAATGAACTGGTTGGGTGTATTGTCCAGTGCCAGATGATATGTGGTAAATGTCAATGTGGATAATTAGCTTAGAATTGAGGAGATGGGCCCTGTGCCTATAAACACAATGAAACCCTTGACATGCAAGCAGCATATATTGTACATTCCACAATTTGAGGTTCACATAAAAGTTAATGTTAATATAAAAATACATTACATTATGTTTATTTAAAATGAAGTTAAAGTTCAACAAATACAGATATGTCATACTCTATTAGCCGGATTCTCAAAGACTTACGACGGCGTATCAGTAGATACGCCATCGTAAGTCCGATTTTGCGACGTCGTATATTTAAGCGTATTCTCAGTCTGAGATACGCTTCTCTGTTGCTAAGATACGACCGGCGTAAGTCTCCTACGCCGTCGTATCTTAGCTGCATATTTACGCTGGCCGCTAGGGGCGTGTACGTTGATTTATGCCTAGAATATGCAAATGAACTAGATACGCCGATTCACGAACGTACTTGCGCCCGATACACTGTTTACGTAAGGCGTTTTTCCGGCATAAAGATAAACCACCAAAAAGATGGCGCAGCCCATGCAAGGTATAGACGACGGAACAGCCGTCGTATTTTACGTCGTTTGCGTAAGCGTACGTGAATGGGGCTGGGCGTAGGTGACGTTCACGTTGAAAGCATTGAGTATGCGCCTTCATTTACATGGGGTCACGATTCATTAACATACAACACGACCCCTATCTGCCTATTTTGAATTAGGCCATTTGCACTACGCCGACGTAACTTAGGAGGCAAGTGCTTTGTGAATACAGTACTTGCCTCACTATGTTACGTCGGCAAAGTGCAAATGGGATGCGCTACGACGACCTAAAGAAGCCACGCTCTAACTGAATCCGGCTATATATCTTTTTCATTAAAGATAATTTCAGTATAAATAGAGATTCCTTTAATTCTGTGTGTCAGTATGTTATGACTCCCTTTGCAACATCAAAATAGCAAAAAAAGGGCCAGGGGTTGTTTTCAGATTTCACCTGCAGCACCACCTTCTGTTAAAATCTGGTACTGAACGTGGTATATTTATTCAGTTATTAAAGGGTCACTAAAGGAATTTTTTTTTTTAGCTAAATAGCTTCCTTTACCTTACTGCAGTACTGGTTTCATGTCCTCATTGTTCGTTTTTGCTTTGAAGTAGCTGTAATTCTGCTGTGATCTCCACACTTCCTGGTTGCCTGTTTCCTTATAACCATCGTACTGGGAGATTTTCACGGTGGTCTAAGCTGTCATTACTGTGTGTCTAAAACTCCTCAGAACCAATCAGATTCATTTGAAAAACAAAACACTGCCCTGGATTTGTTGTTTTTGTTCTGTGAGTCTTCCCGACTCACCTCTCACCCGGAACTTCATGTATGTACCTTTAAAACCGAACGTGAAACTAGAGGCACATTATATGATAGATTAAATTACATTTTTAATCATTTTTAAAAGGAATCAGTTAACTTTTATGTCTCTATACCCTGTAAATAGTCATTTCAGCAAAAAAACAATTTTCCTTTAGTGACCCTTTAACCAGACTACAAGATGCATTTTAGTCATGTTATTAAGCACTAACTTGCAAATTATCATTGCCTTTTTAAGTACTTTTTAAATTTGGTTAAAGTCAGTTTGAGTTCAGTTAGTGCTTTGCATTTATGACCTCAAACTAACTGGAGGGAAGTTCAAAACTAATCTCCAAAATTATTATTTTACTGAAAGGGTAATTGATGTTCCGAATAAACTTAGGCTAGAGAAAAGTATGAATCTGGCTCTGCTTGCTTCATGTTCTTTTTAAACCAATCAAAATGAAGCTCTGTGCAGCTGTCTATAGAGGGCACTGAACCCTATAAACACAGCCTGATGCAAACAGCAACCCTTCATGTTCCATAATCCAACAGTAGGACAAGATCACCATGAGTGCTTCCAAGGCATCATCGTGAGAAACGAGACACCTCTTTATCTTACTACACAAAAGCGTCATAAAAAGGGAGAAGAGAGGCTTGAATCAACTGGAATAATTATTTAAAGGAAAAATATGGTCGGCATTGCTGATCTTTTGGAAATACCAATTGGGCGTCGCTAATCCTGGTTCTCTGCTTTCAATAATTTCTGATTCAATGACCTGGAAAACATATGCGGATCAGGATTTATGGCTTCATTTGCTGCACTCAGGGAAAACCAGAGGATGAACAGTACAGTAACTAGCATTTTCAGAACGAGGTCACAAAGCCTACTGTATATAATATGCTTTTGATATGTTTCCTTTATTAGTATCTTTAGGTACAGAGAGGGGAAAAAAGTATTTGACCCCCTGCTGATTAAGTACTTTTTCCCACTGACAAATAAATGATTAGTCTATCCTTTTTTTTTTTTAAATAACAATTTTTATTTTTGTTCGGCAATAAAAACAAAGCAGTGGTACAGACGTACAGTCGTAACAAAGAGACATTGAATGTAATCAATTCCAATAGCGTATCCAAAGCGTGCCAGACACAGGCAAGGGGGGACAACCACCCCCGGTCGCCGGCGCCGAGCCGCCCGGGGGCAGTAAAATATGTCAAAAGGCACCTGTGGCATACATCCCTAAGACATAAATATCTTCATCAACTGTGCATACAGAATAACCAAGGAAGAACTAAAAATAAAGAGAGAAAAGAAGAGAAGGAGGAAAAGAGAAAGGTTAGGTTGGACAGGGTAGAATACCAAGGTACCTCTATGGCTCCGCTATCGGCTCATGGCGGGTCTTCCCGAGAATGCCAGCGCTCCCAGACCTCTTTGTGATCGTCTAGTTTGTCCCGTATCCTGGCCGTCATCTTCTCCATTAATTCTACGTCTTTGACTCTAGCATAAAGAGCCTCTTGGGATGGGGGTGCAGTTTTTTTCCAATGGAGGGCTATCAGGCACCGTGCTGCGGTTAGGATATGGCGGAATCATTTTTTATAGGGTTTGGCTAGTTTTGGCTGAGAGAGGCCTAAGAGGAAGAGCTTTGCGGTCATGGTTATGGGTGTGTCAAAGAGGCGAGTCAGTAGGCTCTGCGTCGATGTCCAGAATGGAACTATCGCCGTGCATGTCCAATAAATATGGAAAAGGGTGCCCTTGGCTTGTTGGCAACGCCAGCATCGGTCAGTGGTTGAGGGGTAAACTCTATGGAGTACGTCTGAAATCAGGTACCAGAAGAAGAGAATCTTGTAAGCATTCTCTTTGTAGAGGGTGCATAGGGAGCTCTTGACCACTCTCCATGCCTCCTCCGGAATCTCCTCCCCCAACTCCCTCTCCCAGCGGAGCATGTATGCATGCTTGCCCCGGTCCCAGATGAAATACTCATTCAAGATTCTGTAGATATCCGATATGAGGCCTGTGCGTGCGCTACCCTCGAGTATAACATGTTCAAACAGGGAGGGTTTCGGGAATTGTAGGTGTGGGGCCACCGTTTGGGCATAGTGACGTATCTGTAAGTAACTAAAGAACACCTGTCGGGGAAGATCGTGTTTGGTTTGGAGCTCAGAAAAAGATAGCAGTTTACGGGATCTGGGGTCCACCAGGTGCCCGAAGTGGAAGAGGTTCCACAAGGCCCAGGGCCAGGACATCTGGTGGGTAAGACTCGTTGGCACTTTGGGATTGCATAGGAAGGGGGTCATCAGTGAACTCTCAGATTTGAGTCTGTAATCACAGGCCAATCTCTGCCAAAGACGTCGGAGCAGTGACATAGGTCCCAGCAATCGCCCAAGTTCAACCTCCACATTTGCATTGCAGAGAAGACTATTAGGGTGCACCGGTGCTAGCCAGATTTTTTCTATCTCCGTCCACTTATTATATAACCTTTGGGGGAACCAAGACGCTATCGCTCGCATCTGAGTCGCTTGATAGTATTTTACCAAATCAGGGAACGCCAGGCCCCCCTCATTGCGCGAGGCCATCATGACGGATCTTGGGACCCGATGTCGCTTGTAGTTCCACACGAAGCGCAAGAGGTTTGCTTGCAGCAAGCGCAGATGGGCGTAAGGCACAGGGATGGGGAGTGTTTGGAATAAGTAAAGGAGTTTAGGGAGGATGACCATCTTAATGGATGTGATGCGGCCTAAAAGGGATATGTGGTAGAGCTTCCATTTGTGGATCAGCTCCCTGATTGATTTGTACAGGGGAGGGAAGTTGGCCTGGTATAGAGAAGGGAAGGTCGGGGTGAGGTGAACCCCTAGGTATTTTAAGGAGGTGCATTCCCAGTTATAGGGGAACTCGGATTTCAGATGGAGGAGTTCTGGCTCAGGAACGTTAAGCGGGAGGGCCATGGACTTGGAAGTGTTTGTTTTGTATCCTGAGAGTGCTCCGTATGACTTTAAATCTCAGAATTCTGACTTTCAATCTCAGAATTCTGACTTTCAAACTCAGAATTCTGTAATTTTTTTTTTTTATGATGGCCCCATGGCTCTGTCATACAGGCAGCAGGGGGATATGGGTGGGCATAAACACAGTGGGTTGAGCCCTGGTTTAATTTCCCCCTGATTGGCTACTATACAGCTGGACAACGGCTCCTCCTGAGCTGTCAGTTTTTTTTTTTTTTTTCGATTAACCGACTGGGTTGAAAAAAAAAACAGTTGTGTGTACGAGGCTTCGACCACCTTTTTAAAGCTCCCATGCTGCCTGTCAATGTGCTAGGTCAGTACCCATCAACCCTGTCCTTAGGGCCCACTAACAGGTGAGGTTTGCAAGATAACTGAAATACATCACTGGTGATATCATATCTCCCCAAGGTAATACATAAAACCTGGCCTGTTAATGGGCCTTGAGGACAGGGTTGATGCACTGTGCTAGGTAATAAAACAATGACAGGTGGATAGGACAGTATACACCTGCACATTAGCATCGCTTTGTCATGTATCATGCCCAGAAATGTGGGTATTCTAGGCTTTGCCAAGACCTGCTGCCTTCATTGAATAGAATTGCAACTTTTCAAAATCGCTATAGGGCTGTTTTTGAAGTGTTCTGCGTGCATTTTCTGGAGCTTTTAGGGCTTGTCCACACCAGATGCAGTCCAATGCATTTTTTTATTCTGCATCAAAAATACATGGACAGTATTTAACATGGATTCCAATGGCCCTAGTTCACACAAGTGCAGTCAACAAAAGTAGAACCTGCTGCATCTTTCCTGTATGAAACACATCTGGAACGTGGCAAACACAAAAAAAATGCACTGGAACACACATGTCCTCAATTGGGATAAAGAAAAAAACAAAGGAGGAGGGGGCACACTGCAATGCATAAAAAATGCATCAAAAACATGTATGCAGAAACGCATCCGGAATGCAGAGATTGTGGTGTGAACTGGCCCCATTGTGAAAAAAAACTGAAAACCAAAAGGTGAGGTGTCATTTGGGTACCACTTATGAATGTGACGCAATACATGTGAAGTGCGACAGCCAAGTTAACCCCCACTTGTCATTTTGCAGCATCCATATTCCTTTGTGAAGGAAGCTTCAAAGTGGTTGTTCAGTCTGTAAAAAAAAAAAAAAGTCAGCAGTTACAAATCCTGGAACACTTACCTGTCCATCGATCCAGCGCCGTCCTCACCTGGGCTAGTTCTTCACTAGCCTCCGGGGGTTCCCGGCGCCGACATCCTAACTGTGGGCAGCTGGCTATGTGACTTTCAGCTTCACAGCCAGTGCCCACTGCACGTGCGAAAGTCGGGCTGCACTTGGCGAATGGTCCCATAGTCTTATGGGACCTGTGACGTGTCCTAGAAGATTGGGGAGGGGGAAGGAGAACTTGCGCTCCAATCGATTGGACAATCCGAGCGGAAGTGGGAGTGTGTATCTGTCAAAACTAGGTACACCCCCCTTCCAAAATTACATACCAAGTTAGGCATGTCTTAAAGCGGAACTTCTTCTTTTGGGTGGAGCTCCGCTTTAAAGAAGATTGTAACTGAGCAGGCAGGTACATTTATTTTATTGCAGAAATACATTGCAAGTGTCCTCTGGAGCCTGCCTGCTCGCAGTTTTCTACTTTATAACCAGAGTTCCTCTTTAACCACTTACTTTAACCACTTACGGACCGCCTGCCGCAGCTACCCCGGTATCCTCTTCTTCAGCGGGCGGTCCGCTTTCAGATAAAAGTGGTCTCTGCGGCAGATTCGTTCTATTGGCGAGAATATTCAATCGTTCTAGCCACTAGAATGAATTTACACTTGTTTAACCCCTTCCATACAGGGCATTTTCACCACCTTCCTGCCCAGACCAGTTTTTAGTTTTCAGCGCTGTTGCACTTTGAATGACAATTGCGCAGTCATACAACACTGTCCCCAAATGAAATCTTTATGGGTTTTTTTTCCACCACAAATAGTGCTTTCGTTTGGTGGTATTTGATCATCTCTACGGTTTTTATTTTTTGCTCTATAAACAAAAATAGAGCGACAATTTTGAAAAAAAACACAATATTTTTTACTTTTTGAATTAATAAAAATCACATTTTTTTTCCCTCACTTTAGGCTGATATGTATTCTTCTACATATTTTTGGTAGAAAAATAAGCGTATATTGATTGGTTTGCGCAAAAGTTATAGCGTCTACAAACTAGGGGATAATTTTATGGTATTTTTATTTATTTATTTTTTTTACTAGTAATGGCGGCGCTCTGCGATTTTTATTGTGACTGCGACATATCGGACACTTTTGACACGTTTTTGGGACCATTCACATTCATACAGCGATTAGTGCTATAAAACTGTGTAAATGTGACTGGCAGGGAAGGGGTTAACACTAGGGGGTGCTGAAGGGGTTAATGTGTTCCCTGGGAGTGATTCTTACTGTAGGGGGAGGGGGACTCACAAGGGGAGTAGACCGATCTGTGTTCCTCTGTACTGGGAACACACATCGGTCTCCTAACCTCTGACAGGAGGTGGATCTGTGTGTTTGCACACACAGATCCACACTCCTGGCGTGATCGGCGGACATCGCACACCAGGTCACGAGCGGTGCCGCGGACGCGCACCCTAGATGCCGGGAAGAAAGAACGTCATATGACGTCCACCCGGAGGAAGGTAGGGTTATTGCCAGGGTCATATTATTATGGTCCGGTAAGGAAGGGGTTAAAGCAGAGGTCCGCCTAAAAAAAAAAATATTAAAAGCCAGCAGCTACAAATACTGCTGACTTTTAATATATGGACACTTACCTATCCAGGGCGCCCGCGATGTCGGCAGCCGAAGCCGATCTGTCGCTCGGCTCTCGGCAGCTGCCGCCGCCATCCTCGGTTAGGGACTCAGGAAGTGAAGCCTTGTGGCTTCACTTCCTGGTTCCCTAGTGCGTATGCAAGAGTCGGGCTGCGCGTCCTCACTGGTCCCTGCTGTTTTCTGGGACCTGTGTGTCTCCCAGAAGACAACGGGGGGACAGAGTAGGTGCCGGAAATGGCGTAGGTCACCTCGATCACCTGTATTACACAGGTATCTGCTCCCTCCTTCCCCCTGAAAGGTGCCAAAAAGTCTAAGTTTTTGGGTGGAACTCCACTTTAAGCGTAAAAAACATACATACGCTTCTAGGGGAACACAATTTTGAGGCATTATTATTTTACACCCCTGAATGCTGCACTCTGAACTCTGCGCACCAAGTGTTTTTAAATGCCTGCGTATGGATAGGCACATTAGCTAATAGACATGTGCAGTTTGTCTCATTCCGAATTGAAATTTAGGCAAATTTTCATTTTTTCGTAAATTTTGATGTATGGGAATTTCCGAATTACAAATAAACCGAATTTAAACAAATTCGAAGTAACGAAAAAAAAAATTTGGACGAAATTCAAATAGTTTTCGAATTCGAAACGTTTTTTAATAGTTTTCAAATTTGAATAGTTTTCCAGTTTCCAAAGAGAATAAAATAGAATAGCAAAAAAAAGAAATGGAATAGAAAAAAAAAATTGAATAGAAAAAAAAAGCAATGGAATAGAAAAAAATAGAATAGAAAAGAATATAACAGAAACGATTCGGCAGATCAAATGGCAGTCAGATGAAAACCCACCCATAAAGAACAGTGGGACAGACTGACAGAGTGTGCCCCACCTTAAAGGGGCCTTATGCCCCTTTCACACCAGCGGACCGATCGGGTCCATCTGTCTGTTTTTAAATCGGACCCGATCAGACCCCCTATTGTTCTCTATAGAGTGACAGGTGGCCGTTTCCATCTGACCTTCCCATAGAGACCGGGTTGTGTCTGTGTCTGCTCTGCATAGTGGAGCGAAAACGGACCTGTCACCTGCCTGCTCAGGGGTGCAGACAGATTCCCCGCTGAGCAGGCGGATCCGCTTGACAGTGTCTGCTTCATCTGAATGTTTTAGGTTTCGATCTCTGAAGAGCAGTCCACATTCAGAACGCTCCTCAGAGAGAATTTGACTGGCTTGTTTTAACCTCTTGGACCCCCTATACCAGCCTTTCTCAACCTTTTTACCGCTGGGGAACCCTAAAAATAATTTTCAGGTCTCCGGGAACCCCTGATAAAACCCATTCATTGGGGGTCAGTGGGAACAATGCCCCTTACTTTAGTGGTCAGTAAGAAGAATGCCCTTTTTTAAAGTAGTGGTGAGAATGCCCCCTTACAGAGAACTATGAAGATCATTGGTGTCATACCACTGGCTCCTCCAAGTGGAATTGGCTCAGAACTATGTAGGCACCATCAAACAGGAGGTAAATCAGCCACAGCTCAAGGAACCCTAGGGTTCCACGGAACCCTGGTTGAGAATGGCTGCCCTATACCGTGCCACATTGTGCGTCTTTGTGGGGTGCTCGCAGAGTGGTCCCATTCACTTAAATGGGTCACGATCAGCGGGCAGTAGCGGCTGCTGAAAGTGACAGGGGGTATAATTCTTGCTGCAAAGCATTGTGAGCCACATGTGTACACTCCAAGCCTCCGTGACTAATGGAGGGCGTAAGAACGTGGCTCAACTGTGGGGTTATACCGCTCCCCAAGCCCTTAGGACTAGAAGTTTGGGGGGTATTAGGAACACGCAGTTGGGATGCGTTTTTAGTGCCCCCCCTTAAGCTGCACTGGCAGCAAACCTGGGTCTTCACACGCTCTGGTTGCATTTGCCCAAAGACGATCCAACATTTTGCAATCTGCGAGCAGAAAGCCCACCAAAGGCAACCCATTCAAGCAAACGTGAAAGCGTTGCAGATTCACCACACGCACATACAATGCACACGATTGCGGATGGTTTCTCTGCAAAAATGGGGAGACGCCTCCTCACTGCCTGTCAAATGCCACTGAAAAGCTATCAAAATGTGGATTGCCTTTTAGAGGAGAGATGCATGTAGCCTTATTGAGAAGTGTTTTATTGATAGGTGAATGTTATGTATTGGTGGCTGTCCTGTGTGTGAGTAGCAGGTCACCATATTCCCTCCATGTTCCTCATCCATCTATTATAACGGTTTCCTCATGACACCTCCTGCAGGTTGGAGCTCTGTGTCAGTCGGCTGTGTGTGAGAGGAATTAGGATGACACTCTGAGGGGACGGTGCGGCTATTTGTCCTTCATTTTCACTGACATGAATAAAAAACGTACAAATATCAGGAGACGTGATGACTGTGAGGTAAAAATTCAGTTTTTAACGAAAATGTATAAAACGCCATCCGTCCCATCATTAGTGCGGGCAGATAAGACGCAATTTATTGTATTCGTATTAAATCTCCAAGGAAAGCGAGCGTCTTGTGCTTGCCGCCCTCGGAGAAGCGAGCACAGGGTCTTTCCCCCCTCTGTGACACTAAACATCAGGCGCCATTATAGCTTTTTCCAAAAGCAAACAAGACTACGTGGGCGGGAATGGGCCGACCCGGCCTTTCTACAGAAGCCATTCATCCTATTGGCTAACGCTGCTGTCATTGCGCTTCGGAACACGCCTTCTGCTGAACGTTTGGGTAGATTAGCTGGTGCGCTTGTCAATCACGGCTAGCCTCGCGTTGTCATTGGCCCAGTTTCTGCCACTGACGTGCTGCTGTTACGCCCACTCACTAGCGGGCCGTGTGCAAAAGCAAGCTGAGAGGCCTTGGGAGGGAAACGGCCGTTAAGGGAAAGAGGCGGGGCGCCACTAGGCACCTGGGAAAGAAGGCGGAACGCGATAGGCCGGGATGGGGTTTCAAACCAGGAAGGTTGGCCGCGATTGGCTGCGAGGCGTCCTGTCGCTCGGGCCTGACGGGTGGGGGGTTATTGTGTGTGTGAGGCTGAGAGTGCGCGGTACCGGCGGCAGTGAGGGACGTAGATACGGGGCAACTTTATCCGGACCTTCTCACGGCGACCCTCGGAGTTCCGGAACATGGTAAATACCGCACCAGTGAGCTTCGTGTGGTTGCCGGCAGCGGCAGCTCTTGCGCCTCCTAGACTGTCCCGGGAAATGGCGGGAAGAGCCTCTGAGGGGAATGTGAGGAGGAGAGGAGAACGACTGACCGGACACACACCGAACCGGGAGACCTACGCCGAGTACACCGCACTGCGCCCGTCTACACCACAGTCTACTCCGCCACCGGCCATTATTATTATACAGGGGCCAAATCCCCACCACACTCAGCGTTATCACTGACAGTGACAGGTTTACTGACAGGAGAGCATTCACACACACCCCCGGGCTCTATCGTGCTGTGTTATTGTCCTCAGCATCTCCGTGTCCCCGGAAGTCAACACTCAATACAGAGAGGAGGAGGACGGGGGTCACCATAGTGACAGCAGCAGGTTTACTATCCCACTCTGTACTAATAAACACACTGCCCCATTATTTCCCGACCCAGATTATACATCACCACCCAATTCTATTATTTCCCGACCCAGAACACATCACCCCATTCTATTATTACCCGACCCAGAATATATACCCCCCCATTCTATTATTACCCGACCCAGAATATATACCCCCCCATTCTATTATTATCCGACCCAGAACGCATTGCCCCCCATTCTATTATTTCCTGACCCAGAATACATCCCCCAATTCTATTATTACCGACCCAGAATATATACCCCCCCCATTCTATTATTACCCGACCCAGAACGCATTGTCCCCCAATTCTATTATTACCGACCCAGAATATATCTCCCCCCTCCATTCTATTTTTTTCCCCAAATATATATATATATATATATATATATATATATATATATATATATATATATAACCCCCATTCTATTATTACTCGAACCAGAATATATCCCCCTCCCCATTCTATTATTACCCGACCCAGAACGCATCCCCCCTAATTCTATTATTTCCCAAACCTAGAATATATCTCCTCCCCCCCCCCCAATTATATTATTACCTGACCCAGAACGCATTGCCCCCAATTCTATTATTTCCTGACCCAGAACGCATTGTCCCCCAATTCTATTATTTCCCGACCCAGAACGCATTGTCCCCCAATTCTATTATTTCCCGACCCAGAACGCATTGTCCCCCAATTCTATTATTACCGACCCAGAATATATCTCCCCCCCCCCCCATTCTATTTTTTTTCCCAAATATATATAACCCCCATTCTATTTTTACTCGACCCAGAATATATATCCCCCCCCCCATTCTATTATTACTCGACCCAGAATATATCCCCCCCCATTCTATTATTACCCGACCCAGAACTCATCCCCCCCCCCCCCCAATTCTATTATTTCCCAAACCTAAAATATATCTCTCCCCCCCCCAATTATATTACCACCCGACCCAGAATATATACACCCCCCCCATTATTACCCGACCCAGAACGCATTGCCCCCAAATTCTATTTTTACCCGACCCAGAATATATATCCCCCCCCCATTCTATTATTACCCAACCCAGAACACATCCCCCCCCAATTCTATTATTTCCCAAACCCAGAATATATCCCCCCCAAATATATTATTACCCGACCCAGAACGCATCGCCCCCCCCCCCATTCTATTATTTCCCGACCCAGAATATATATACCCCCCCTTCTAATATTACCTGACCCAGAACGCATTGCCCCCCACTTCTATTATTTCCCGACCCAGAATATATCCCCTCCAATTATATTATTACCTGACCCAGACTGCATCTCCCCCTCAATATCCCACTCTGTATACTAATAAACAGACTACCCCATTATTAGCTGACACCATATACATCATCATTCTCCCCCCCATATTATATCCTTTATTTTCTGACACTCTCTATACTGTATGCATTCACTCCCCTGTTTTTACCTGACCCTGAATACTATCCTAATATCTCTAACCCCTGTATACAATATACATCTCCTCCCACCATTTTCTTCTGACCCTGTCTACACCCCCCCCCCCCCCCCCCCCCATCATCTGACCCTGTATATTAGAATATAGCTATCGCTCCAATGTCAAGTGTTACCAAGCTGTATATACCCCCTCCCCATTATTCTCTCATCCTGTATACTTATATGCAAGGAAAAATAATAATATCTGACCCTATATTCATAATCATTCCACACCATTATTAGACAGGTATACTATACATGTCTTATTATCTGACCCCCCCCCCCCCCCCACATACTATATACAGTATCAATCTTATATGATGTACATTATCCCCAATTATCATCTGACCTGTATGACATGACCCTGTATAATTTATGCACCCTCCCCAATGCAATCTCACCCTGTATACATGGGAGGGGAGGCGGTACAGGAGTCTGGATAGGGATTAGGGGGGGCATTGTAAGCCCTCCTTTATAAAGCATCCATAGACAAAGCCGATTTATTTGTGTTGCTCTCCCCAATCATACAAGGCACATAAAGCAGAGAGGCTAAACATGAAATTTGCCCTTTTATGGCTCTGTACATTTCTAAGCATCTTGCAGGGACAGTAGAGGCGGAGGACAATACTACCAGGGAGTCTCTGAAATGTTGTTATTACACACATCGAAGGGACTACGCTGACAAAGTACAGCCAATGAGCCGTCTGCTGCTAATCCTCATCCAGCCTCCAGCTCCAGGCATGGCTTCATAGGCTCAGTCCTCTCCTTTCATAATAATCAAAATTTCCCGCTACAAACTGCTTGAGGGGGAATAGTTGACAGTATAATAAAACTCATTTCTGCACGATACTGCATTGTAATTGTACTGTCTCCTTTTATAAAGTGCTACACCGACTGTTAGGAATATCATTACAGGATTGATATAATGCTAAGGAGAAGTGACTGCACCATCGCTGTGGCCACACACACAGTCATTTTTGAGCAATCTACATACAAGGGATCACCAAAATTACAATCATAAAAAGGAAAACAATTTGTTTACAAGTGATCATTTAATCAATCTGTTCTCTAATGCACAAAGAATAATCAGCAACAGCGACTTGGAAGGGTAAAAGTGAATTTGAAGTGGGCTAAATCAATGAAAGAGTTCTAGTGTGCAAACTTTATTTGATCAGTTAAGCTTAATTAACCACTTCAGCCCCAGAAGATTTTTAACCCCTTCCTGACCAGAGCACTTTTTACAATTTGGCACTGTATCATTTATACTGACAATTGTGCAGTCATGCAATGCTGTACGAAAGGAAATTTGCTTTTTCTTTTTTCCCCACAAATAGCTTTCTTTTGGTGGTATTTGATCACCTCTGCGGTTTTTATTTTTTGCGCTATACACAAAAAAAGCGTAAATTTAAAGAAAAAAATAACTTTTTGCTATAATATAAAAAAAAAAAAAAAAATCATCATCAGTTTAACCCAATATGTATTTAACTACATATGTTTGGTTTACTAGTAATCTGCATTTTTTTTTTCCAGCGACAGACAAATCAGACACTTGACACATTTTTGGGACCATTGACATTTATGCAGCAATCAGTGCTATAAATATGCACCGATTACTGTGTAACTGTCACTGGCAGGGAAGGTGTTAACACCTGGGGGGGGGGGCGGGGGGCAATCAAGGGGTTAAATGTGTGTTCCCTCAGCGTGTTCCAACTGTATGGGGATAGGACCGACTAGGGGAGGAGACATAGCGTTGTTTAGTAGGAACACAGAACCTGATAGCACAGGTGTGAGACACACACACACACACACACACACACACACACACAGCCATCATGCCTACCAGCCACGCACATCAGGCCCTCTGGCGGCTCTCCTGGGATTTCTCCCAGGAGAGCCATTCTGCAGTATTAAACTACTCTGTGTATAATTGAAATACATTTACTTTTGCATACAGCTCAGAATAAAGACACATTGAAATACTGTGTACTCATCCTAACACTAAGCTTTTAGGTTCAATTCACAAAGCAGGAGGCTCTTGTGACAGATTTGGAAAAAAAAAAACAATTTGCTCTTAGCTGAAAATAGGAATGCTTATCCTTATGTGCTAGCTTAGTGAATTGAAAATTATATCACCAGTTGATATCTAAAGCCCCATCCGTACACACAGGCAGAATGGAAGGAGACATTTGCCATTACAAAATTAAAATACCACTTGGCATTCGGTTTGTGCGTCAGGCTGGCTGACTGGCTTCCATCAGACGTGCATGCTAGAAAGCCAGCAGCCGACCGACTCCCGATTAGCGCTCTCAGCCAATGGCATAGAGTGCTTATTGGAGTGTTCTTGTTAGAACACAACAGGTCGGGGGGGGATTGGGGGTTGAGAGAGAGGAACTCGCTGGACTAACATCACATGGTTAGTACAGTGGCTCCCAAACCAAAGTTGGCAGGTTTTGTTTTTGTGCAACCGAAAATACCACTTGGAATTATCGTCCGATAATCTGATCATTAGTATACAGCTTTCCAGAGCTGATCACTGTAATTAATGCAAAAACATCTGAAGGGACAAGAGTGAAAACTTTTTCTCATATGATAACAGAACAAACTCGTTTCATGGAATTAGTATGGTATTTTGTACAAAAAAAAATCGTGTGACCAAGACCACTCATACTCGGACACTAAAGACTACATTACATCTCTTCCGAAGTTGTTTTTCATAACTTTAGTAGCCTATTGGTTTTCCATATTAGACTAGCATGCAAAAAAAAAAAAGGAAGGAAGCTAATCCATCACATCTTCTCATTGTGTGTACCAGGCATTACATCTTTGCATACATTAACCCTTTCCCGCTAAGCAAACGCACATATGCGTCCTCAGCTTTCAGGTGTTATACCGGGATGATGCCAGCAGCTGCAGGTATCATTCTTTAGAGGAGGCGATTGGCTATCCAGGGATAACAACTGATGCAGCTAAAAAGCCATTCGGTTGTTATCCCGGAGGAGCGGGAGGGGACATCCGCCACTCTTACCAGCCTCCCGTCCCATCGAGAGACCCGATCCTCGATGCGCCACCTCCAACACCTAGTGAGAGACTGAATCGAAGCCGTGAACGACTTTGATCCAGTCTCTTCAATGTATACACGTAAGCGACATCATGACGTCATTTCCGGGTTATTCAGCTGCCAATGGCACCGCATTTAAAAAATATAGTACTCAGAATTGCAGTTTTCGGCAATCTGAATACTTTGAAGTGCAATGGAGGGATTGGGGGTCTTTTAGACTCCCGATCCCTCCATAAAAGAAAGAGTACCTGTCACCACTTATTACTGTCACAAGGGATGTTTACATGCCTTGTGACAGCAATAGTGATAAAAAAAAAACACACACACACACAATTTAGTATATATAGTATAAAAATAAAGGGACATTTTTTTTTTAAAGCGCCCCTGTCCCCACAAGCTCGCGCAGCAAAGAAAACGCATACGGAAGTCGCGCCCGCATATGTAAACGGTGTTCAAATCACACATGTGAGGTATCACCGCGATTGTCAGAGCGAGAGCAATAATTCTAGCCTTCGACTTCCTCTGTAACTAACCTGGTAACCATAAAAAAAAATTAAAGCGTCGCCTATGGAGATTTTTAGGTACCGTCGTTTGCCGCCATTCCACGAGTGCGTGCAATTATAAAGCATGACATGTTTAGTATCTATTTAGTCGGCGTAACATCATCTTTCACATTATACAAAAAAAAAAAATTGGACTAACCTTTACTTAAATTTTTTTTTTAAATTCATGAAAGTAGATTTTTCCAAAAAAGTTTTGTTTAAAAACACTGCTGCACAAATACCTTGTGACATAAAATATTGCAACAATCGCCATTTTATTCTCTGCTAAAAATGTGTATATAAATAAATAAAATGTTTGGGGGTTCCAAGTAATTTTCTAGCAAAAATGACAGATTTTAACTTGTAAACACCAAGGGCCAGATTTACATAGAATTGTCCTACGCTGCGGCGGCGTAACGTATCCCATTTACGTTACACCGCCGCAAGTTTTCAGCGTAAGTGCTTGATTCACAAAGCACTTGCCTGTAAACTTGCGGCGGCGTAGCGTAAATCCACCCAGCTTAAGCCCGCCTAATTCAAATGGGGCGGGGACCATTTAAATTAGGCGTGTTCCCGCGCCGAACGTACTGCGCATGCTCCGTCCCTAAAATTTCCCGACGTGCATTGTGCTAAATGACGTCGCAAGGACGTCATTGGTTTCAACGTTAACGTAAATGGCGTCCAGCGCCATTCACGGACGACTTACGCAAACGACGTGAAATTTCAACGCGGGAACGACGGCCATACTCAACATTGGCTAGACCACCTAGAGGGCAGGTTTAGTTTTACGCCGCGTATCTCTACGGAAACAACGTAAATTTACAGCGACGGGCAAAGCATACGTTCGTGAATCGGCGTCATTTGCATATTCTACCCCGAGCGGAGTCGGCACCTAGCGGCCGGCCTAGAATTGCAGCCTAAGATCGGACGGTGCAAGTCACTTACACCGGTCGGATCTTAGGGATATCTATGCGTAACCTGATTCTATGAATCAGGCGCATAGATACGACAATCGTATCTCAGAGATACGACGGCGTATCAGGAGATACACCGGCGTATCTCTTTTATGAATCTGGCCCCTGTCAGAAATAGGCTTAGTCATGGAAGGGTTAAGGGAATGTACACATACAAAATTAGACTCCCTTCACATGGGGCATTCAGCAGACCATTTTTGACCCATGATTACACAGGTCAAAAAAAAACTGTAAATCAGTGTTAATTTTGTTGACTAAAACATTTTAGTTGACTAAATGACTACTATATTAATCAACTAAAATAAGACTGACTAAAATACGACTAAACCTAAAATGGCATTTTAGGCAGAAGACTAAAACTAAATTGAAATTTTACTTCCAAATTAACACTGGTCTGTAGTGCATGTGTATTGGTACTCAATACCATAAATAACATGAGACTTTTCACTCCAGCAATATATAATGAGTTTGGAAATTGTAGAGAAATGTTCACTACTGCATTACAATTTAATTAAACCTATTAGATTTTAGACTACCAAAATTAGTTTTAGACGACTAAAATGTCATGGAGATTTAGTCGACTAAATACGACAAACAATTGTAGAAGACTAAAATGGGACTAAAACACCATTTTAGTCCTAAGACTAAAATCGAAATTTGCTGCCAAAATTAACACTGACTGTAATAAATCAGTGGCCAGATGTAAGTGGACAAGGGGCCACTTATATCCACCCACATCCAGGTCTGTTCAGTGGGCGGCCAACCCTAGGATGACATTATTATCATTATACAGGATTTATATAGCGCCAACAGTTTGCGCAGCGCTTTACAAAATCAGGGAAGATAGCACAGTTTCAATACAGGAAGGATCAGAGGGCCCTGCTCGTTAGAGCTTACAATCTAGACATGGGTCCTTTATTTCTCCATCACTTTTGTGTTCTAACTCCGCTGGAACAGCTTAAGATCCTCTGCTGAGATGGAACACAGCCTCAGGGTTGCTGACAAGACTAGGTCAGACCCCCCTCCCCCCCAGAGTGTTCATTACATTATTATACAGGATTTATATAGCACTTTACAAAATAAATGCCATTCATGACAAGAGGTTGGAAGGGCCATGACAGCCTAAAGAGGACAAATAAAAATCTAGGCCCCAGTGGCGACCAACCTGTACATAACTGAACTCCTATGTTGTGGCTTAGATTAAAGATGCATGCAGAAAATGCATGAAAACCTAAAAAAAAAAAATGCACACTTGGCATTTCAAACACTCAATAACATGAACAGGTGTGGCACTACCTCAAAGCTCAATATGAATATAAAAAATAAGTGATCCTTCAATGATTAAACAAAGTGGGTGCAATAACATGAACGAACAATCAAATGAATAATAAAAAAAAAAAGTATATAAATACACACACACACACATTATATATATATATATATATATATATATATATATATATATATATATATATATATATATATATATATATATATATATATATATATATATATATATATATATATATATATATATATAATTTACTAAATCTTCACAAAATGCAAGGAGCAAGTAAGTCCAATCACTGTGATTCAAAAGAAATATAAAGTGCAATGTCCTTCAAATCATGCTCCATCACAGACGTGCATGAGGAGGCGCAGACTCTCCAGACCCAGTAATAAGACCTTGGATCTATGATGGATTTCTTGTAACCGACAGCATAAGCAGAGATGATCCTCTAAATCTAGGCAGTATAATTCAGAAGGAACATGGGGGGAAAAAAATCATAGTGCAACAAGCTAAAATAAATTTATAAAAGCATGGAGAAGTAGCCGTGCCCACTCGCATTTGAATGTGTTATATGTCAGCACCAACACGTAGCTTAGGTTGAGTCAACACGCCGTCCTGTTGGCCACGGTGTGCGTTCCACTGCCTATTATATATATATATATATATATATATATATATATATAAACAATGTATTGATTGTCACTTTGTTCATGTTATTGCACCACATTGTTTATATAAAATGATGATAATTTGTTATATTCATATTGAGTTTTCAGGGGCAGCTTTACTCATTATTATTTAACAATTTTCGGCCACCACGCCTTATCAACCCAAATAACATGAACAGGCCTGACAAGATGCCTTTAATTAGAATAACCAACCAGATGTTTACATTTGCTGCTGGATGCACGCCATTAGGTCTTACAAAAGGGATGAGACCAGTTGCATATATTTGTATGTCGTTACCAGCCATTATAAAAATCAATATGAAGCACCCATTTAGGCAACCTATTACCAAAAGCTTTGGGAGGAGACAATCTGGTCATTTTTATTTCACTTCCTGTAATTAGTGTATAGTTGGTTCAACATTAACAGAGAAGACGGTCAGGCTTCTCCAACACTGTGTTAGCACCATATGGAGGGAAGAGCTCAGACAATAGCTGCCCATAAGACCACTGAAGCTTTCTTGGGGGGGGTCACCTGTCATCACAGATGGAATCACTGGAGGGGACGTGACATTGTACATGCACAGATAGTGGATTTTTCCAATTTCTGTATATTATGTATTTGCAATATAAAAACTTACCAAAAAAAAGTACAGAACCTGTGAAAAAGAGAGAAACAACTTTTTTTTCTCTATAGGCTGGTGGTAAGGCTGGGAAGGACAGTGGGAAGGCTAAGGCCAAAGCTGTATCTCGCTCTCAAAGAGCAGGTCTGCAGGTAAGTTCACTTTATTAGCTCTAGTAAAGAATTGTTTTTCCATAATAGTTTTGAAAAGGTGAATGTGTGACAAAAGTATATTTTGCCATTGGTCTTACCTAGTAGAGCAGCAATAGATTTCTCCAATACGGATATATCTGCAGGATTCATCCTAAGCACTTCGTAAGATTGGTGGTGTCTCAGATTGGCAAGTTGTATTTGTAGCAGAGTTACTCTTAAAAACTCAAGGTGCTTTAATGCGATTTCTGACTTTGCTTTAGTTCCCTGTGGGTCGTATTCATAGACACTTGAAGACTCGCACTACAAGCCACGGAAGAGTTGGTGCTACTGCAGCAGTGTACAGTGCTGCCATTCTGGAATACCTTACTGCTGAGGTTGGTTATAGCTTTTAACACCGTTCACATTTTCTTCCGTAACAGTTTGTCAACTGAAGCCAGGTCTGTTAGTTTCAGGTTTGAATAAAGTCTTGCTTTCTTGTAGATGAAGTTCTCCATCTGGTGTTTTAGAGACTTTTTTGTTGCCTTTGAATCCAGGTATTGGAGTTGGCAGGAAATGCCTCTAAAGATCTAAAGGTGAAGCGTATCACTCCTCGTCACTTGCAGCTAGCCATTCGTGGGGATGAAGAATTAGACTCCCTCATCAAGGCCACCATTGCAGGAGGAGGTAATGTTATCTCCAATAAGCAGTCTTTAATCAGATTTTTAATTCCAAAGCACTTTATAGTGAATTAACACACCTAATTTAAAAGGACAGGAACAGCAGTGCAATGTGAAATGTTTTCTCTGTCCATTGACTTAACATTTGTAATCTATATTTCTCTGCAGGTGTTATTCCTCATATCCACAAGTCTCTGATTGGAAAGAAGGGACAGCAGAAAACTGCATAAGGAATCAGGTCCTGCTGCCATCTACCATTGTACTGTAACTGGGACAGAAGAAAGACGATGGGGTTATGTGGAATTTGTTTTGTTTATTTTTCGTTTAAAGATTTCATTTTCTAAAATACATAGTAAATGGAATAGACAGCAGAGAGTGTAGACTTAAGAGAAAACCTTTGTATGTTGTTTAGGTTCAAAGTTTCACAGAAAAAAAAAAAAGTTCCTTGGGTCTTGTAAATGAAATCTGTGTGTTGATTGGCTAGGTTTCTCCCGTGTGTTTTATACAAAAATGGAACAGATAAACCATTTTTTACATAAGCTTGCCTCTGTGTGATACATTTTTAAGCTAGGCACCAGGCCCGCTTCCTGGAATAAAGTTTTTGAGCTTCAGCCTCATCTTTACAATTTACGCATTTTGAGTTTTTACATTTCAAGAATGGGGGAAAAAAAAATATTCCATCTCACATTAGGCATCTCTTATTATGGTAGCGTCACCCCTGTAGTGGCTGTTCTTTCAAACTTAAAATTCAGAAAAGCACTATCCTCATCAAAATGGAAACCATCACTGCAGCTTGCAGCCTGCCTCTGGGATACTTGCTTGTGGCTGTCAAACTTGCATTGTAGTATCACCACAGCTGAGGTACCATGGGCCCCTACCCCTGGTCCACAGGCTCAGAACAGGGAAACGGATCGTTTATTTATAGGGTCTGGGTGACAATCCTGCACCATGCTGAAACACTGCCCAGGACAGAGAAAGGTGGTGCTTTCTGAAATTTTAAACTACAGCTACCTTTCAAAGAGGACCTGTATCAAAAGGCTGCCATTGCTGACCTAACGCTATAAAATTTGCTAGTTTCCTGGTGGTACTCTTAAAAGCCAATTTTTGGGTTCCAATTTCTTTTTGGACCAAGCTGGTCCAAACAAACTTCCTGTGTCACTTATAGGTGCAGCAGCTGGTAGTAATAAGCAGTATGTAGCCTCAGCTACATACAGTATACAGCTCTGTGTACTGGCAGTGGGACAAGACATTCCCATTCCACTCCCAGGGCAAAAAAAAAAAAGGTTGGGCCGAGTGCTGCTCAGTGGAGATTTGTGTTCCATCAATGAATGCGAAGCTCCCTCCGACTGGCTGAGGCAGGATTTGTGATGTCATCAACCAATCGGAGAATCTTTGTATTCAATCATAGCACACAAATCTTCCTCTGAATGGTATTGCGAGATATATGTCCAAACAAATGGTTTAAAAAGTTAAATGAAATACGGAGATCAGCTTTAAGGTTCCAGTCACACTTGAGCGTATCGTTTTACTGGCGTTTTTGAAAAGCTTTTTCGCAGCTTTCTACAACCTTTTTTTTAAAGCATTGTAGAAGTGTATTACAAGCGTTTTACCGCTTCAGGTGTTTTTGTTTAGCCAATAGAAAGCACTAGGGGGAGGAGAGGAAATTAGGGGTAGTAGAGAGCTGCTAATTTGAGCAGAAAACGCTCAATTCAGGCGTTTCTATTGAAGTCTATGGGGCCAAAACCGCTTGTAATCTGCCAAAAAAGAAGCTCACATACTTTAGCTTTAGGCCTCTTGCACATAATACTCCTGTTTGAGGAGCATCTACTTTTTTAGACGTTTATTTTTTGTATGTATTGCGCATATATACACGCATTTTTTCATATCTGCAAACGTATTCTCGTTGTGCAAAATATGTAAATGGCGATTTGTGCGTATTTGCACACATTAGACGTAAATTACTGTCCAAAAAAATGCAGAATGCACAGCGCTTGTTTGTTTACGTGCATAGACACATTACAACTAATGGGCTGTATTTTAGCTCAGTAGAGGAAAAAAAAAGTTGCACACTGCAGCCTGAAAAGGCTCAGTACAGGAGGCCTTAGGTGATTTGCTTCAAGGGACCAATTTCAATGGGCAGGAGCAGTATACACACCGCTCCAAAGATGCGCCTAGCAGGACTTTTTTTTTCTTTTTTCAGTCCTGCCAGCGCACCGCTCCAGTTTGAAAGCCCTTAGGCTTTCACACTGGAGAAACAGCAGCCGATGTTTCAGGTCGGTTTGCAGGTGCTATTTTTAGCGCAATTTAGCCTGCAAACCGCCCCCAATGTGAAAGGGGTCCAAGTCTTCCTAACCTGCCTATGTGTTCCAGGTCATTAGCTCAAACATTGGATCATTTTATAAACAAGCTAACTAGCATTTTCAGAATCTGAGGTTAGCCCAAACCATTTATCTGGCAGCAGTAAGATTGAGCCTGATCACTATGTCAGTTGATTCAACCCTACAGTCCTCAAGGACCTGTTCCACCTATCAATATTCATCGTGAAGTGTTTTTTCAAGGTGAGGAGGAGTCTGAACTTCTGTCCTCCAATGGCACATAAAATAAAGGAATTACTCCCAATGGAGACAGACAGCGATTAAAACCCGGTAGAGGTTAAAGATTTACCTTCCTTTTATCCAAAAAAAAATGTACAGTGCAATTCTACTTGACCAAGACACTTTGTGCAAAGAGACACCCTAAAAGTCTTTATATAGTGTTACCATCCTGAAAAAAAAAAAAATCACACGTTTACATTTACACAGTGGCAATAGATCCTGCGCCCGTTTACAGAATATGTAAAGTCCTGATGTCCAACATTTGTCTTTAGATAAGATAGACACGAACATCAAGGATATCTCTACCCAGTATTGGATAGAATGGTGGGGGGGGGGGGAACCTTGCCAGTTCTTATTGCTCTCTTTGACCCTCAAACTATTTCTCATTCGGTCTCTCCCTCATTTACGCAAACATGAACTGTTTTTTTGTGCTGCAAGGCAGCATTTCAGCGTTTCCCACTACCTTCTGGGATTACTACATCACAGCCATCCCAGTAGGCAATGGGTTACTATGTGGCAGATTTCCACACGTACACAAATGCTGCTGGGCACTCAACTGCCTATCCATTAGAAGCTGGTGGCATTTGTGTGCATGAACAGAAGCACTGCCAGGCACTTCCAGCTCCCAAATGCCTGGAAGAGACCAGTGTTGCATCTGTGTACATGTCTGTTGTTTTAACCACTTGATTACCATAGGACAATGCAACGACTGCACTACACAGAGAGAGGGAAATGGATTTTGATCACGTGTGTGTGTGTGGCATGCAACAAGGATTTCAGCACTTCCTGTTCCACCCCTCTTGTTTACCTCGGCTGCACTGGAGCGTCACTATTACAAATCCACATGCAAATGTGGCTTTGTAAATTTGCTGGGGTTGGCCTTTTATGTCATGTCCTTGTGACAATATCGTCACCAGCACAGTAAGAGTCGGTTCACACTGGGGCGACTTGGGATCCGACTTGAGGTCGCCTCAAGTCGCGCTGTAGAGAAAAACAATGTAAGTAAATGGGAGCGGTGTTAATGCACACTACTCAAGTCGCTCCGACTTCAGAAAAGGTTCCTGTACTACTTCAATCCAACTTGTAGGCGATTTGTACCCATTGATTTCAATGGAAGTCCCCTCCAAGTCTGATCACTGTCTTAACTGAAGCGACTTTCCAGGAAGATAACATACATTTCTCAGGCAAACCTCTCCCTCCCCTAGAGCTGATTGTTGTTTGATTGGCCACTGGAAAGTCTCCTGTCCTGGAGACGACTTCAAGTCAGGTTGTAAATCACCCTGTGGTTCATGCTCAAGTCGTGTCGGAGTCGCCTCTGAAAGTCGCGCTCGAAGTCGTGTCGCCCTAGTGTGAACCGACTAAGTGAGGGGAAATGTCCCCAACAAGGCCTCAGACAACAACAAACCTTCCCTACCTAAAACCTGAAGGGGGGGGGGGGTCTTTTACTCACCGTAAATGCCTTTTTTGGAGTCCATTAAGGGACACAGGTTCCAGCCCTCTGTTTTTATTGTGCTCTTGGTAGGCACTGAGACATGCTGGTCTACAATGTTTTTGTTTGCCAGTGTCCAATCCTGTAGGCGGTAGTAAAACTCGTCAGTATCTGAATTCCTGTGCCCCTCAATAAACAAGAAAAAGAAAAAACATTTTGGTTGGTGTTACATGACACTTTATAAGTATTGTAGACAACTATCAACATTTTGGTAGCCAATACATTCAGGAATATGGGGCCCTTTACTTACACTAGAGTTCAGGTTATACTGAAATGAATGAGATCACAGGCACTGATAATAAGCAGAAAAATGAATGAGATCACAGGCACTGATAATAAGCAGAAATGACTGGAGTTCGGCACACCTTACATCAGGATTGTGGGGTCCTGTGATTCATACTATATACAGAATTGACTTTGAAAAACAAACAAACACAAAAATAGTTTTGACATTAACAGTGATGCTAAACAACATTCTTATAATGCCAGGTACAGCATCAAGCGTGGGGCGCTGCAAGAATATTTACTCCAGCAAAACTGCCTTCCAAGTCTCATCATCAAACCTCTTGCTCTGCACATATTAGGCAAAGTAAAGTTTTAATCATAGTTCGTTTTCCTGTGCCCAGGACCACAATAAATATCTGTTCCTTCTTACCTAAAAGTACTAGCCGACTACCACCACCTTCCTCTCACAATACAGTGCTTGGAGAGCAAGTGGTCAATCACCAAACTGGATACCTCTCTTGTGAGGAAGTGTGTCTAGCTTTGAAGAGTTACAGTTTCCTTAGAGTCATATCTTAGAGGACTTTACAAGGGGTTCTGGCAGCATAAAGAGGTGGAGAAGGGAGAAGTACAGGGTTATGGCAAACGAAAACTTCTAAGAAAAATGTGTAGGCTGCCAATGATGGCTTTAAAACTGCCAGTTTCCTGGCTGCCTGTCTTTATACATTTAGTCACCGATAATTACCATATAGCCTCCTGGAAGTCAGAGATCTGAAATGCATATTTGCTCTATTTTTTTTTTTTTTTTACAAATCTTTTATTCATTTTTTTACAAAACAGTACAATAAATACAACATAAAATCAATATACAGACTAACATACAAGGTCTCAAAATATACCCCTTCCACTAAAAGATTATAAAAGCTGGATAGTCCTCTGCCAGTCTTACTCCTGGATTTCTCCATCCCATTCTACCTCCCGAACCAGTCTTTCCCTATCTATTGTCCATGGAAAATACCTAAGGGTAGGAATACCCTACCCATATTAGATGGGAGGGAAGGGCAAAGAGGGAAACAGAGGGAAAAAGGAGGGAGAGAGAGGGAAGAAGGAGGAGAAAAAAAAAAAGGGAAAAAATCAAGTGCTAGATAATAGGAAGGGGAATAAGAAAAAAGGCACTTTCCCCTAAATTGTGAAGAAAAAATGGAAAAGAAAAAAAAGCCAATAAATCTGTAGGAAAATCTATATAAAGTATAGGGATCATTTCCCCTAATTGTGTATTTACTTCGGTGAGCAGAAAAATAATAAAAAAAAAAAAAAGAAGAATTTTTTAAAATTCCCCTGTGTAGTGAAGAAAAAAGAAAAAAGAAACATTAGGCCTATCTAGGATATAATATAAAACATAGGGGTTAATTCCCCTTGTTATGAATGTGATTCTGTGTACAAAAAGATAAAAAATAAAAGAGAAAAAAATAAAAACTACAAAATCAGAAGGGGAATAAGCAATGTCCCCTATATTATGAAGAAAAAAGAGAGAATAAACAAAGACAAGACAATCTATTATAGGGACTATAATTTTCCCTTATTGTGAACATTACCCACATTTTAAAATAGAAACCACCCAAAAAAAACAAACAGGCGGGGGGTTTGTACTCTTGAAGGAGTCCTAACTAGCGGTCCTAATACATACATACATATACATACATACGGGTATAGATCTTTTGTGGCCCACAAAACATATATATAGCCAAATTACCAGTGGGGCCATTAGAAACCGGAAAACACGGGTCACGATTGGCCCGCGGGCCGGACTTTGGACATGCCTGTTCTTTCTATTCTCTCTTGCTGCTTTTTGACTATAGGAGATATACCACTCTCAACCTTTTTACCTTCGGAACTCGCAATTTTCAGGTCTCAGGGAACCCCCTCTAATATGAATTTGTCAATGGGAAGATGCCTTCCTTACATTGTAGTCAGAATGTCACACTTACAGATCTCTAAAAAGAACACTGGTGTCATGACTCTGATGTTATCGAGTGGCATTGGTCCTGGAACTATGCAGACACTATCAAACGGAAGGTCAATCAGCCACAGCTCAAGGATCCCCTAGCAAGCCTGGGTGAGAATGGCTGTGTACGACGATCTCACACTGCATATATCGTGCTATGAGGCTACAGAGCCTTGGCACAATCACTGCTATTTCTCAGGAGGAATTCAAGGCAAACGTCACTTTTTAGTATAGATTCACTTTACCTTCATTGCAGAAGCTGTAGGAACTGAGTTTATAGGAATAGTGAAGACAGACCTAGGCAGGAATAGCTCTACTGCCCACTCCTGTTACACCATGTAGACTGGTTAGAAGAATATACATACTGTATAAAACCAGCAGATTTATGTGTGGCTGGCAAATAATGAACATCCTCTACCTACTCCTGGATCTGGCAGCATTACAACACTGCATTTTAGGGCATATATTTTCCATCATGTGAATTATACAATTGACATATTTTCAGAGACCCAGTTTTTAGAGAATACAGTGTTTTGCCGATTTGACAAGTCTACAGCAGAATGACATAATTAAAAAGGTGCTGGCAACTTTTAGACTTGCAAGTGGAGTCGGATGAATGAAAACTAGCTCTAGCAAGACAGCTTCCACACTGCAAGGCTTTTCTTCAAGGACACCCAACAGTAGCATTAAAATACATAAAAATGCACCAAACCAAAATCACATAAAAGATCATTTCAATTGTTGATAAAGCCATATAACAACAGCCAATACAAAACCACTCCCCCTTTTCCAGGGCTCATCACAGGATACAACTTGGATGGGCCTTCACAGATCTATACTAGACCCAGTACTGAACTTTCCTATTGGAAGAACTACTTGGCAGCATTTGCTGAGAAGCAGTGGCAATGTGTTGAGAAGATCTGCAGGCATCTTAATCCCTTCATGCCAACTGAACGCAAATATGCAGCCCCATTGGACTGAGCGTTTTTCCCCCATGAGGCCGCATATTTGTGTATCGCTCTTTGTGCGGGGAGCGCACCACACAGCGTGCTCCCAGCACAGAGACCAGGGTCTCACCGAGACCCCCAGAACGCTGAGACCTGGAATGTCCGGATTAGCCCCCGATTGGCTGTCACAGCGATCAGTCATTGTGAAGCCCATCCCTGCTTTTTTTTGTGACTACCTGTTTTTGACATGTACCCTGTCCCCACTTCTGTCGGACCTCACCACAGCGAGATACGTCAGAAGTCCGGCCCTCTCCTCCTCCCTCCCCCGCTGCCGGGCCAGCAAGAGAGCGCAGCATGCTTCACGCATGCACAGTAGGGACCAGACTATGAAGTCGCAAGGCTTCACTGCCGTATTCCCTTACCAGAAATGGTAGCGGCAGCACCCTACATCCGTTGGAATCAGCAGCTGCCGATATCGCTGGACTACAGGACAGGTAAGTGTCCTAATATTCAAAGTCAGCAGCTACATTAATCTTAGGAATTCAAAAGTTACTGTAATGGCTTTGGTCTTTTTTGAGTGAATTTTAAGGGACCTGAAAGATTTCACCTATGTGAGTGTCACCGAATAACTGTCCATTATGTTTCAGAAGATCCAATACATACATAATTGTACAATAGGTCGTCCTAGGATACTGAACAGCAGAATCTACTTGCACGGAGGAATGAATTGTCTGACTTAAACCTGGGATGTAACCACCAGACTTTTGCTTCAGTTATTTGGGCAGGCATAAAGGAAACCAGTACTGATAGAAGTATGCAGAATGCCATTGCCAACTTGCTTCCAGAAATAGCAGTTCCCCTGCCTGCCTTTAATGCATTTTGAGTCACTGACCTGGAACAAAGTACACAGATCAGATCTCCAGGTTTGTTTTAAGTCTGTGCCTTAGTCATCACATAAGGATGATGTCCAGGCTACATGAATTTTCAGAAAAAGTGGTCAGCAATGACAGCCCCCATATTCACTTATTACAGGATATGTTTTAATTGTACCTGAGATCACAGTAAAGTTTTTCAAACATCCATGTATGCCTGGCTAATCAGACCTAAACTCCAAGAACTGTACTATGAAAATCTTCACCAGGTTCTGGTCTCACTGATCAGTGAGTGTGCAAAGAATAAAAAAAATAGTCAGCGCCAGAGGGAGTAAATGAGAAAAAAAATGTTACTTGCCAAAAAAAAAAAAAAGTGAACTTTTTACTTAAAAATTATTCTACCACCACCACAGAACTATTAAAACCATTAAAAACTTTATATAGAAAAATTGTGCTTTGCGTTTACAAAAATAGAATACCTTTACAGATCCTCAGTAAAATAATCACAGACACGTACATGAACCAAAGGATGATCGTCAGGCATTTCTGTCTGAGGGGGGCACATACTCCAAACCCAAATGTGCAAAGATATCTTCCTCTGATATTGCAGAGAAGGAACATTTCTGGAAAGATAAAAAAAAAAAAAAGTTAGGGCACATTTTTGTGTTGCAGCCCATATCATACAATTGTAAAATAAAAACGTTTTCTGGGATGCCTAACTTTCAGCTTCCAATTGTTTAAGAACCACAAAAGGTGAGTTTGTAAGTAAACACTTATTACAATAAGATTGCTGACTTGTCAGAAAGGGACATAGGATAGCTAGCATAAAGCAATTGAACAGGGCCATTAAAAAAAAAAAAAAAAAAATACATCTGACAGCCCACATTTAACCTCTCCCACTCCCAGCTAGCCTCAGTTTTTTTAGGAAAAAAAACAGGGAGATAAGAACTGAGGGGAGACACCTTTGCCCTGTACTGTCGTTCTGTATTCTGTAAATCGACTTTACCGGCAAGTCAAAAATACAAATTTTCTTAGCTGTCCAGAACAGGACACATGATCTGTACTCTTTAAAAGGATAAGTTCACCTTTTTAAAAAATAAAAATAAAATAAAGTACATTTGTTAAATGTTGCACACTGAATATGGGTGTAACATGTTACAAAAGGTGAACTTATTATTACTATACAGGATTTATATAGTGCCAACAGTTTGTGCAGTGCTTTACAATGTAAAGGGAGACACTACACCACCAGTACAAATGTAAACAAGAGGGTTAGAGAAGCCCTGTTCCTGTAAGCTTACAATCTAAGAGGGAGGGGCTGGGGAAACAAAAAAAGGTAGGGACTGTGAGGGATGAACTGATGAGGGAAGTAGAAGATTCGGTTGTTAGCTGGAGGCAGGATAGGCCTCCCTGAAGAGATGAGGTGAGGAGTAGAGACACAAATGTGTGTGTCGTCAGCATAGAGGTGGTACCGGAAGCCATGGGCGTTTATTAACAGACCAAGGGAGGAGGTGTAAATGGAGAAGAGAAGGGATCCGAGGACAGAACCTTGAGGTACTCCTACATGGAGAGGAGGAAACAGAGTTAGAGCTCACACAGAGGGAGCGATAGGTAGGAGAGCCAGGAGAGAGCAGAGTCTTGCAGGCCAAGAGAGTGGAGTTTGAAGAGGAGGGGATGCAAAGGCTGAAGGAAAAGGCTGCAGAGAGGTCAAGTAGTACAAGTATGGAGTAGTGGCCAATGGTTTTAGAGGGGAGGGGAAGGTGCCAGTAGAGAGGGAGAGATTGAACATGTGAGTAAGCATAAGATAGAAGAAGAGGGTGACTGTAGTAGATGTGAGGAACAGGATCCAGGGGACAGGTGGTAAGGCGGGCTGCTGAGAAAAATTTAGGTGTTACGAGCGGATTTGTACAGGGTATGTTAGGTAGGTTAACTTAAAGTGGAGACGTCCAACTGAAGGGTGGGTAATACAGCAAACCAATGCCAATAGGTACACAAAATAAACAGGTCAAGAACGACTCGACAAAAATCACGGAGCAGCTTGTAGCACCTTACGCCTGAAACTGGCATCAAAGGAGGCCTGATCATCACCTGGTAAAATGTAACAAGTGTGTGAACAGAAGACCACATGGCACCCTTGCTGGTAGAGTGCACATTAACAGGGGAGGAAGTAAGGCTGGGTTCACACTACGGTTTTCCCGTCCGTCAGCCGCATACGATTTATATGAAAAAACGTATGCGGCTGAAACGGACGGGAACGTATGGCACCGCACATATGTGCGTTTTCCATTAACATTAATGTTAAAGGAAAACGTATGCGGTTGCCATACTGTTTTAAAAACGACCGCAAAACCGTGGTTGAACACGGTTTTGCGTACGTTTAAAAAACGTTTTGGCAGCAAATCGTACGCACCCGGATGCATCCGAGTGCATACGATTTGCAATGCATTGTCTATCTCTACGTTTTCCCGTCCGGGCCCGTACGTTTTCAATACTGAAATCGTATGCGGCTGACGGACGGGAAAACCGTAGTGTGAACCCAGCCTAACCCTATAGTTTAGGCAGGCAATACTTCAACCCATGGTTGAAGGAAAGAAAAATGGTTAAAAAGGAAAGAAAATTGCTAGATTCCCCCATGAACAAATTTAATGTTGATGGAGGAATCCCTCCCATGGAGCTATTGTATTCTGACAACAGGAGGTTTCCCAGCTGCCAGAATAAAACAATTATGAATGGTGACTTGTCTAATCAACCTAGCAATGGTGGAGCGAGAAGAAGCTCTCTTCGGAATTGACCTGCATGTAAGGATATTCCTGAGACCGTCGTTTTTAAGTGAAGCAAAAATCTTTTCTGGGTGAAGATTGGATGAAGGCTGTTAAGGTCTTATGAGGCTTGGGTAATTGTAGGGACCTTGGGGAGCAAATTCAGGCAAATGCTAAACAAGAACACACAGCATCAATAAGGGTAGCAGTTTTATCATTAATTTGGATGAAATTTAAGCCTGATCTGATTCCTTAAAAGGATGATGGGGATTTTCGTCCACCTCCTCTTTCAGGCAGTGTGTGCGCAAAGGCAAAGTCAGAGACCAATCCAGGAGAGGGCTGAAGGGATTTGCTTGAGACTCCTGTATCTGTGGCCTCCAATGAAAATTCTTCCTCGATAGGAGAAAGGCTGAGCAGCCAGAAGAGGGCAGGGAATGAGATGAGATTGGGTGCCTCTATCTAAACAAATTTGTTTGAACTTTTCCTTTTAAATAAAAGTGGGCTGCCATGTCCTAAAACATAAATCGGACTGGCACAACTCATTGAAAAATGCATCAAACACCTGAGCATAATCACTTCAATATCACACCACTAACATGGCATCACATTCCTTACTTAAAACATACCAAAAAGGTCTGCAAGGGGCAGAAACAAAAAGTATCTCAACCACTTCAATACTGGACACTTAAACCCCCTTCCTGCCCAGGGAATTCATTCATGGGCCATCGTGTACAATTGTGATAGATGCGATTGGCCACAGCTATCACATGGTACAAATACACTGCGATTGGCCCTGTACCATGTGATCACTATGATCAGTCACAGAGATCATTGCAATAGGACACAATGGCTATGAATGAAAGCTATTGTTTACAACGAACAGGATCGCCGATTGGTCACAGTGATCCTTTGTTTGCACTGCTTGTTGACGAACTGAGGCTGCAGCCTGCAGAGCAGAGAGTTGTGGATGTACCCGGGGGAACCGCCCCCTGGGAGGTACTGTACTGTGTGGAGTGTTTTAGGCTGCATTCACACCTGAGCGTCGGTCGTTTTTTTGGGCGTTTTTTTCCGGCATTTTGTCGCGCGTATTCATGCTTATTTGCGCGTTTGCATACAGCGTTGTCCGACGTTTTTTACTTCAACGTTTTTTATTTTAGCCAATAGGAAAAATTATCATCTTTTCATCACTTGTTGCTATGTTGGTAGATTTTTTTAATCTTCTGCATGGGCGACAAGTTCTATTGATTAAAGCGACGAAACGCCCGTAGCAAACGCCCGTTGTCACGCAAGTCGCTTGAATCGAGCGTTTCCATTACTTTCTATGGGAAATGGAAACGCTCAAATACGCCCAAACCGCCCGATAGACAATTCTTTCACCGCTCCAGGTGAGCCTCGTAGATCATCAAGGGTTGTTGAACCACCAGGGTGCCGGCAATGCTGATTATAGCACATAGACAAAAAAAACTCTGGATAGCCGCACTCCAAAATGACTTTAAAATAAAGTTGGTCTTTTATTGTCAAAAGCACATGCAGACACTGCAAACAAGTACAGAATGGCCGACGCGTTTCACGCTGCAATTCAGCGCTTAGCCATGACTAAGCGCTGAATTGCAGCGTGAAACGCGTCGGCCATTCTGTACTTGTTGTTTGCAGTGTCTGCATGTGCTTTTGACAATAAAAGACCAACTTTATTTTAAAGTCATTTTGGAGTGCGGCTATCCAGAGTTTTTTTCGCCAAACCGCCCGATACGCGCAACAAAAAAGGGTCCGAGACTTGTTTGAGCTTCAGGCGACCGTCGTTTCAGCGTTCGGCGTTGAGATGTGAACAGTCTCCATAGAGACTAATGTAATTTCGACCCTCCGGCGTATTGTAGCGTCGCGCTTCAGGCGTTAAAACGCCTAGGTGTGAATGGAGCCTAACACTTATCAGGGCCGAAACAACTAATCGATTCATCGACAACTAATCGATTAATCGACAACTAATCGATTACAATTTTCATAATCGGCCAGTAACATAATGGGGTTAAAAAAACAAAAATCTGCCCTTTATAGTACAAAAAAGCAAATCACTACTGTAAATATTACTTTCACTGTCCCACAGTAAAAAAATTAACCCCTTACAGTAGCGATTATTTGCTTTTTTTGTACTTATTTTAGTTTTTTTAACCCCATTATGTTACTAAACATCTCAGGCCTGTTTTTTTTATGCTTTTTGCAGAAACACACTACAGTTCATTTACATGTTTTCCTATGGGACACGTTCACATCCATGATTTTTTTTCAGCTGCTGCGTATTTGGAAAGAGCAAGGACTTTTTAAACGCAAAATGGTGCTATTTTGTTTTTATTGGTACAATAAACTTAATTGGAGAAGCTGCAGAAAAACATGTAATGTGTTTTTGCGGTAATTTGTGTTTTGTAATCTGCCCAACATAAAATTGGCCCAAAACATTTTTTAAATGCAAATGTTTTTTTTTTTTTTTAAGGCCATTATCCGATTAATCGAAACAATAATCGGCCAACTAATCGATTATGAAAATAATCGTTAGTTGCAGCCCTACTTAACATGCTGTTTTTCTGCCTAGTCAATCTCCCAGGAGGAGGATAACACCCCAAGGTCAAGATGCTGCTGTGTCCATCCATGAACTCAGAGAAATGGATTTTATGGTGAGTACAAAAAATAGGATTTTTGTACTTGCCGTAAAATCCATTTCTCTGAGTTCATGGACGGACACAGCAGCCTTTGACTTTAGGGTTATATCCGCTTCCTTCCAGGAGAGTTGGGCAGAAACAAAGCACTTAAAGTGTTAACAACTTTTCTCAGTGCAGCTCCTCCCAGGGGGCGTGGCTCCCCAGGTATAACCAACACCCTGCTCTAGCAGCCCCAGTTCGTAACAAGCAGTACAAACAAAGGAGGGGTGGGTGCTGTGTCCGTCCATGAACTCAGAGAAATGGATTTTACGGTGAGTACAAAAATCCTATTTTCTCTTCCGTTCATGGACGGACACAACAGCCTTTGACCTTAGGGACGTCCCCAAGCAGCGTCAAACAATTTAGAGGGGTGGGAAAACAACACAGCAAACCAAACTATACCCCAAACAAAACCGGAGTTACTCAATTGAGGAACTCCAACCTTAAACTGCCGCCTGTAACACCTTGCGGCCAAAGGAGGCATCAGAAGATGCACTCACATCCACCTTGTAAAATTTTGAAAAAGTGTGGACCGACGACCAGGTTGCTGCCTTGCACACCTGTAACAGAGGCTTGATGTCGGAAAGCCCAAGAGGCACCCATCGCCCTGGTCGAATGCGCCGTAACCTGAAAGGGAGGCGCCCGCCCCTTCAGGGCATAGGCACACTCGATGGGCCCGAACCACATCCAGGGAATGTAAAGTGGCCTCCTTCGGGTTCTTCGGCCAAGGACATAAGGATGGAAGAACAATGTCCTCATCAATGTGAAAAGCCGAAACGACCTTTGGGAGAAAAGAAGGCTGCGGACGCAGCACCACCTTATCCTTATGGATGACTAAGTAGGGGGCCTTGCAGGACAAGGCCGCCAGTTCAGACACCCGTCTGATCGAGGTAATCGCTACCTGAAAAAAACACCTTCTGCAGTCAACAAGGGGATCTTCCGAATGTCCTCAAATGGAGCGTCTTGAAGCACCGAGAGGACCAAATTCAAGTCCCCTGGGGGCAGTGGAGGGCGCACAGGAGGGGCCACATGCCGGACCCCCTGCACAAACGTGCGCACCAAGGGTCGCTGAAAGTAAACAGCCAGAGCAGAAATCTGACTCTTGACCGTACTTAAGGCGAGAGCCTGGTCCACTCCACGCTGTAAAAACACCAGAATCCGGGACACCACGTATGTACGGGGTGCCACCTCATCTCCTCACACAGAGATGTAGGCCTTCCACGTACGATGGTAAATTCTCCTAGAAGTACACTTCCGTGCATGCAGCATGGTAGAAACCACCGAGCCCGATAGGCCCCGGTCCTTCAACACCTGGCTGTTAATGCCAGTGACTGTAAAGCAGGATGGAAGATCGGACCCTGCGACAGAAGATCTTCTCTCAGGGGTAAACGCCAGGGGACGTCTGCCACCAGACGCACCAGGTCCGCGTACCCGGAGCGGCCCACCGAAGGATGTGCGCGACCTCCGTCGCTGCAGCTGAACTCCATGTGCCTCCCTGATGATTGACGTACGCCACGGCCGTGGCGTTGTCGGACTGGATCCTGACCGGTCGGCCCTGTAGATCCAGGGACCACCTGGCAAAGCACAGCTCGATTGCTCGGAGCTCCAGAATATTGATCGGAAGGCGGGACTCCTCCCGAGTCCAGCGCCCCTGGACTGACTGGGTGCCCCAAACGCCCCCCCAACCGGAGAGGCTGGCATCCGTCGTGACCACTGTCCAGCGGCACGGCAGAAAAGACTTCCCGGTTCGAAGCACCGGAGACGTCAGCCACCACACCAGGGAAGACTTGACCAGATGGCTCAACTGAATCTGGTAATCCAGAGAAGACGGGAGCTTGTCCCAACGTGACAGAATTTCCTTCTGTAGCTCCCTGGTGTGGAATTGGGCATACGGTACCGCCTCGAAGGAGGCCACCATCAGACCCAGAACCCTCATGCAGAATCGAAGAGACGACCACTTCTGGGTCGACAACTGCTTCACTGCAGATTGCAGGGTCTTCAGTTTCTCCGTCGGAAGGAACACTCTCGCCTCCGCGGAGTCTAGGACTAGTCCCAAGTATTCCAGTCTCTGGGACGGAACTAACACTGACTTCTGGATATTCAGAAGCCAGCCAAACTCTTGGAGAGTTTGACACGTGATAGACACGTCCTCTTCTAATTCTGAGCCTGAGGAAGCTCGCAGGAGAAGGTCGTCCAGATATCCCACGATAGCAATCCCTCGCTGCCTCAGCAGGGCTAGTAACGGGGCGAGCACCTTGGTGAAAACCCGCGGTGCCGATGCCAGGCCGAACGGGAGGGCCACAAATTGAAAGTGGTCCTCCCCGATCGCAAAGCGCAGAAATCTCTGGTGCTTTGTGCATATGGGAACATGTAGGTACGCGTCCATGATATCCAAGGACGCCAGAAAATCCCCCTGATGGAGTGCCGCTATTACCGAGCGAATCGACTCCATCGTGAATTTTTGCACCTTGACAAAACAATTGAGGGCCTTGTGGTCTAGGATTGGACGGACCCCTTCCTTCTTGGGGACCACAAACAGATTGGAGTAAAACCCCTGAAACCGCTCCTGCAAAGGGAACTGGCACAATCACTCCCCTGCCCAGGAGATCCTGGACAGCCCCTGACAGAGCCTTCTGGCGAACCGGAGGAAGCTGGAGGTTGGAAGGAAAGAATCTGTTTGGCGGACAAGAGAGAAACTCTATCTTGTACCCCGAGGAAACTACTTCACAAACCCAACGGTCGGAAAGAAGAGACCTCCACCGAGCCACGAATTCGCGAAGCCGGCCCCCCACCCGAGACACGGGCGGGGGCAGACCTTCATGCGGAAGCAGGCTTGTTGGCAGGCTTGTTGGGCTTGCGGTACCAGGTGCGCTTCTGCCCCGCAGCGGGGGCCTTAGCACCCTGCACACCTTTTCCCCCCGCACGAAAAAAACGCTTGGGAGTAGTAAAGGAGGGGCCTTGCTTACGGCGAGGCTCCTTGCCCTTCCCAGACTGCCGGAGCAGTGTGCTCTTACCACCTGTGGCATCCTTAATGATGTCATCCAGGGATGCCCCGAAAAGCCGTTCACCCTTAAAGGGCAAATCCACTAAGGCCTTCTTTGAGGACTGGTCCGCAGACCAGCATTTCAGCCACACAAGGCGGCGCAGTACCACCGCATAGGCGGAGGCCCTGGAGAGCAAGGGAAGTGTATCCAGGACCGACTCACAGACAAATTTTAGACCCTGAACCAATTGTTCGGCCAGGTCCTTACAGGTCTCGGAAGCATCCTGTGCCTCCAGCTCCTGCAGCAAAAGCTTTGCCCGTTCAGTCAGCGTCTGCAACACCAGAGTCCCGGCCAAAACCGGTCTCACAGCCGAACCCACTACTGTGAACATGGAGCGGGCCACAGCCTCCACTCTCTGCGGGGTCCTTAAAGGCAGGAGCCTCTTCCACAGGCAACGTGGTGGCTTTGCTCAATCTGGACACGGGAGGGTCCACTGACGGAGTAGAGACCCACGGCAAAAACTTTTTGCGGCGTATCCCATTCCTTGTACAATAATTTGTCCAAATAAGGAACACAAGGAAACAAACACTTTTGTGGTGCGCGGCGGTTTGCGGAACCCAAAAGGGACTGGCACATCTGGTGCCTCCGCCAGATCCTCCAGTTTCAGAGTATCACGCCCTGCAGAAATTAGAGCTCCAACAAATTCCTTATCAGCAACTGACCCTGAAGCAGAGTCATCCTCACTGTCCGCGTGGGTTAAGCCCGCATCATCTGACATTACAGAACCAGATGCAACAGCAGGGCCTGATTCTGTGTCAGAGACATCCCCAGAAGCAGGCTTAGGGAGGGGGCACTTTTTACCCTCCTTCTGGCCACTTGCCGCTTCAAACCTGGCGAGAAACGCCTCCAGGACAGCCGACATTGCTTCAACAGATGTGGCAGGGGCACCAAGGGTTAACTCAGGCATTGCTGGGGCAGAAGTACCAGGTTCAGGCTCCATAATGCCCCACTGTTGTGTCACCCAGAACTGCAAGGCAGAACCACCCACCGGTCACCTCCTGGCTGCCAACAACAGAGGTAGAGGCCCCCAGGGAACTCACCACCCCACCCGGTGCAGCGTGAGCTGAGAAAGAAATCTGAGGTGCGCACTGAAGCTGGTTGTGCTGCGTCTGTCACCTCAGGGAGATTTGCGGTCTTTTTGCAGCGCTAAAACCGCCACATAAGGCCAATAGAAATCCAAGATGGCCGCCATATGAGGAAAAAACACCATAGGACTACAGGAAAATGGCTGCCGAGCCATATAAACCGCGACCACGGCAAAATGGCGGCCGTTGCGCAGTTTAAAAAGACCCCCAGTGACACAGCACCCAGCACACACAGCGCAGCACACAAACACTTGTACTGTAAAAAACACAGTCCCTGCTATACACACAGGCCCCGGTGGTAATAAAGAGACCCCAGAAGGCCCCCCCTCACAGCCGCTACGCAAATGAGGAAGGAGGGAGAGGAATAAGGGAGAGAGGAAAGCAGGGAGAACCCTCAGTCGACCTCCCAGGGGAAAAACACCAGCCATACCACCTTACCTGAGCAAGGGGCCACTACTTACCTGCCCTGCGACCACCGGCTGGAGGTATCCCAGACAGAACCAACGTCCACTAACGGCATGGCTGTCGGCCAGACACACTGTGACAAGGCCATAGAGACCGGTCATATGTGTGCCCTGGGACATGTAGTTCCCCCAGCCGCGCCTGGAGCAACGGGGCCTGTCGTGGACGACCCAAAGCTGAGCTGAGGGTCGGCACACGCTCGATGGCCAAACATGGGGGGGACTACAAGAGTCAAGACCCAGCCTGTCACCCAGTCGGCAATTGATAGAAGGATCTCAGGATCCAAAAATTCAGGAATAAAAAGCGGAAAAAAATCTCCAGAGTACAGGGACTCTAGAGGGCCTGTCCTCTCCTGACATTAGGCAGAAAAAAACTGGGGCTGCTAGAGCAGGGTGTGGGTTATACCCGGGGAGCCACACCCCCTGGGAGGAGCTGCACTGAGAAAAGTTGTTAACACTTTAAGGCAGGGATCCCCAAACTACGGCCCTCCAGCTATTGCGGAACTACACATCCCATGAGGCATTGTAAAACTCTGACATTCACAGACATGACTAGGCATGATGGGAATTGTAGTTCCTGAACAACTGGAGGGCCGTAGTTTAAAGACCCCTGCTTTAAGGTGTCCGTTTAATAAACTGTGAAGTTTTTTCTCAGTTCACAGGAGCAAAATTATCTCCTCTGCAGCCGGTTTAATAAACTGAGAACTTCAGTTCTCAGATGGTGAACAGAGGTGACATTTTTTCTCTGAAAACAGCCGAGATCTGTGTAAAAGTGGATGGACTGCCTGTAATCTCGTGAGATATTGTGAGATTATGGTGCAGCCGAGTTCAAAAAGTGAAACTAAAGTTTAAAAGAACATGTAATTAATGTTTTCAGACATGTGATAACACACACATTATATATATATATATATATATATATATATATATATATATATATATATATATATATATATATATATATATATATATATATATATATATATATATATATATATACATATATATATATACATATATATATATACACATACACAGTGAGGAAAATAAGTATTTGAACACCCTGCTATTTTGCAAGTTCTCCCACTTGGAAATCATGGAGGGGTCTGAAATTGTTATCGTAGGTGCATGTCCACTGTGAGAGACATAATCAAAAAAAAATAAAAAAAATCATACATTGTGATTTCTGGATTAACTATTTATTTGTATGATACAGCTGCAAATAAGTATTTGAACACCTGAGAAAATCAATGTTAATATTTGGTACAGTAGCCTTTGTTTGCAATTACAGAGGTCAAACGTTTCTTGTAGTTTTTCACCAGGTTTGCACACACTGGAGGAGGGATTTTGGCCCACTCCTCCACACAGATCTTCTCTAGATCAGTCAGGTTTCTGGGCTGTCGCTGAGAAACACGGAGTTTGAGCTCCCTCCAAAGATTCTCTATTGGGTTTAGGTCTGGAGACTGGCTAGGCCACGCCAGAACCTTGATATGCTTCTTACAGAGCCACTCCTTGGTTATCCTGGCTGTGTGCTTCGGGTCATTGTCATGTTGGAAGACCCAGCCTCGACCCATCTTCAAAGCTCTAACTGAGGGAAGGAGGTTGTTGCCCAAAATCTCGCAATACATGGCCCCGGTCATCCTCTCCTTAATACAGTGCGGTCGCCCTGTCCCATGTGCAGAAAAACACCCCCAAAGCATGATGCTACCACCCCCATGCTTCACAGTAGGGATGGTGTTCTTGGGATGATACTCATCATTCTTCTTCCTCCAAACACGGTTAGTGGAATTGTGACCAAAAAGTTCTATTTTGGTCTCATCTGACCACACGACTTTCTCCCATGACTCCTCTGGATCATCCAAATGGTCATTGGCAAACTTAAGACGGGCCTTGACATGTGCTGGTTTAAGCAGGGGAACCTTCCGTGCCATGCATGATTTCAAACCATGACGTCTTAGTGTATTACCAACAGTAACCTTGGAAACGGTGGTCCCAGCTCTTTTCAGGTCATTGACCAGCTCCTGGGCTGATTTCTCACCTTTCTTAGGATCATTGAGACCCCACGAGGTGAGATTTTGCATGGAGCCCCAGTCCAAGGGAGATTGACAGTCATGTTTAGCTTCTTCCATTTTCTAATGATTGCTCCAACAGTGGACCTTTTTTCACCAAGCTGCTTGGCAATTTCCCCGTCGCCCTTTCCAGCCTTGTGGAGGTGTACAATTTTGTCTCTAGTGTCTTTGGACAGCTCTTTGGTCTTGGCCATGTTAGTAGTTGGATTCTTACTGATTGTATGGGGTGGACAGGTGTCTTTATGCAGCTAATGACCTCAAACAGGTGCATCTAATTTAGGATAATAAATGGAGTGGAGGTGGACATTTTAAAGGCAGACTAACAGGTCTTTGAGGGTCAGAATTCTATCTGATAGACAGGTGTTCAAATACTTATTTGCAGCTGTATCATACAAATAAATAGTTAAAAAATCATAAATTGTGATTTCTGGATTTTTTTTTTTAATTATGTCTCTCACAGTGGACATGCACCTACAATGACAATTTCAGACCCCTCCATGATTTACAAGTGGGAGAACTTGCAAAATAGCAGGGTGTTCAAATACTTATTTTCCTCACTGTGTATGTATATATATATATATATATATATATATACATATATATATATATATATATATATATATATATATATATATATATATATATATATATATATATAATGTGTGTGTTATCACATGTCTGAAAACATTAATTACATGTTCTTTTAAACTTTAGTTTCACTTTTTGAACTCGGCTGCACCATAATCTCACAATATCTCACGAGATTACAGGCACCACCTCTGAGCTGGTGAATCTGGAAGGGAGATATTTCAGATGAAGAGCTGTGAAATCTTCATATCACGGTTTATTAAACTGGCCGTTTGTGACAAAACATCCATGTGCTGTGATGTGAAGTGGAGAATGTGTTCTCTGCTCCTTATCACAGTTTATTAAACCGGCAATGCTCTGTGATAAGCCGTGATCATCATGATCTCGGCTTATCACGGTTTATTAAACGTACAACTATGTGCTTTGTTTCTGCCCAACTCTCCTGGAAGGAAGCGGATATAACACTAAGGTCAAAGGCTGCTGTGTCCGTCCATGAACGGAAGAGAAATCCTATTTTTAGAATACGTAGGCTGCCATTGCTCATCTCTCCTTCTCAAATGAACCACTATGAACCAGAATGTAGTGCCAAAGTATCTCTGACTTATTAATCTGCATGCTTGTTCCAGCTATTTGATCCTAAGTATTGAAGCCAGAGTTGGTTAAAGCGGTAGTAAACCCGCTGCCGTGTTTTTTTTTTAACACCTAAAAAGCAAAAGCCATAAGGAGCTAGTATGCACTGTATACTAGCTCATTATGAAATACTTACCTTGAAACGAGGTGTGAAGAACTTACTTGGTCCACACCGAGGGAGATGTCATCTTGCCTCGGCATGTCTTCCGGGTATCGCCGCTCCAGCACTGTGATTGGCTGGAGCGGCGATGTCGTACAGAGTTTACTACCACTTTAAGCAACAAGTATTTTTCGAAGGTCAGCAATGGTAGACTCAAAACTTCTCTTGGTACAGATTTCTACTGACAGTCTTATCTTGTTATCGCTCACCTTTTCTCCATCAAAGAGTCCATGGCTGTTAAGAGTCCATTTTTTTTCCTGCCATGAGAAGCGTCGCAGCTCTCTCTCAAAGTGCTGCAATAAAAACGAATGCTTTAGTCTCAGCTCACATACTGATTGCCTAGTCTCAATGGGTTTAAAGGAAATCACGATTGAGCCTCTACAATTTTAATTGAAAATTAGAACTGCAGGCTCCCTTATTAAAGATATATGTTTGGCCATGTAGTTGGCTATACTTCCCTTATCTATGACTGGCTTGTATCTATAAATGTCAGAGGTTTTCCAAGGTCGGCCAGGTTCTGTATGATCACCTCTCTGACCCAATGCCAACACATGGTGCAGGGAAGGCAAATCAAGTGGGTGCCCTCTACACAGCATGCATGTTACTTTGGCGTTTTCATACACGGTCACTTTAATCTTTTCAAAGTAAATGTTTTGCCAAAGAGAAGGCAACATAAATTGTCCACTTTTACATAGTTAAGCCCTAAAACCCTCTTTTGCACACCTCTCGAATCCAGCTTCCAGTTGTTACACAGAACTCTATGTTCCAGATATCAGATTTATACTCCTATACTCCTGAAGAGAAAGTTGGTACATAGCAGATTTCTGGCCAACAGATACCTTGCAGTGCCTGTACTTGGACACATTTTACTGTTAAAAGGTTAAAATAATCACAGATGACCTTTAAAAGGGGTTGTAAATGTACAATTTTTCCCCCTAAATAGCTTCCTTTACCTTAGTGCAGTCCTCCTTCACTTACCTCATCCTTCCATTTTGCTTTTAAATGTCCATATTTGTTCTGAGAAATCCTCACTTCCTGTTCTTCTGTCTGTAACTCCACACGGTAATGCAAGGCTTTCTCCCTGGTGTGGAGCGTCGTGCTCACCCCCTCCCTTGGACGACAGGAGAGTCAGGACGCCCACTAATACACAGCTCCTTTCTCTATCTGCAACGTAGGAGAGCGTCCTGACTCTCCTGTCATCCAAGGGAGGGGGGCGAGCACGACACTCCACACCAGGGAGAAAGCCTTGCATTACGGTGTGTAGTTACAGACAGAAGAACAGGAAGTGAGGATTTCTCAGAAGAAATAAGGACATTTAAAATCGAAAGATGAGGTAAGTGAAGGAGGACTTCACTAAGGAAAAAAAAAATTGTACCTTTACAACCCCTTTAAGTATCTCTGGACATTTTAAAGTGGAATGACAAGGAAACGCTAACAAGGACAGAGTTCATTGAAACACATGTAGGAGGTCCTCAGTACAGGGAATTTTGCAGTTTACATTGTGTCTGCCTTCCTTCTAAACATGCTTTGGAAATACTGTGCTAATTAGATGTTGGGTAAACTGCTTCAAATAAAAGCATGTTGCACATTTCTGGGAGGGGGCTACGATGTGTAGCAGGTAAAGTGCCATTAAACCCTCAGTTTGTAAGCACTTTCAGCAGCTGATTTAACCACTTTCCGACGGCCGTGCGACTTTATACGGCCGCAGGGTGGTTCTAATTCTCTGAGTTGCCATCTTTTTACGGCCTCCGCTCCTCCTGGCCACTGGGGGGCGCGCGAGCGCCGCATCACTGGGATGCCGATGCGCGTGCCTGGCGGCCGCGATGTCCGCCATGCTCCCGCGATCGGCAGTTTCAGAGACAAGGACGTGGATCTGTGTGTGTAAACACAAAGATCCACGTCCTGTCAGGGAGAGAGGAGACCGATCTGTGTCTCTTGTACATAGGGACACAGATCGGTCACCTCCCCCAGTCAGTCCCCTTCCCCCACAGTTAGTAACACTAGGCAGGGTACACATTTAAAACCCCTCCCTCACCCCCTAGTGTTAACCCCTTCAATGCCAGTCACATTTATACAGTAATTAGTGCATATTTATAGCACTGATCGCCAGTATCGGAGGTACTCGCACAAATGCTCCTGATGCCTGTTCCGATACCTGGGAGATGCAGTGTTTCAGATTAGGCAACCCAGCGCAACTGGAAGTCAGCAGGCGGAACAACAGAAATTAAATCCCGACAACCATCTTGGTACACCCTGCACTCAGCCACAGTAAGCCCATATAGTTCAGGCTGGGTGTAACAAGATGGCCGCTGCTGCTTTTATGCAGCCGAGTGCAAGGAGTACCAAGTTGGGCGCTTGGCAGGCAGTCTTTACCCTCATGGCATTTCAGTGCCCACCCATCCATGCCAGTGCCACCCATCTACCCATCAGTGCCATCTACCCATCAGGTCATGAAGCCCTTGGGGATCATTATCTGCCAGGCTTTGATTACTGCTTTCATAGAAAGAGTGAGAGGCAAGACGGGGGACCTAACTTCACAATATGGAAGCTTAATAGGAGCCTAAACAAGCTGATTCTAACAACACTGATGCATTAGAATCATCCGAACTGTCCCAATTATGTGCATGGGTAAGAAGCGCTGCCAAAAAAAGTACATACAGGAGGTCTGGACACACCAGACCACCTTATGTCCAGGGTCTACAAAAAAAAAAAAAAAAAATGTTGAACTGAATCTAGGAGTTTATCAAGAAGTCGAGTACAAAAAAAAAGTGTTCCTACCTAAAATGTGTTAATTTCTCTTTCTCTGCAAGATGCAAAGCTCTCCCCAATTTTACAGTCAAATTCTATGAGCCACTGGGCATTTGGCAGCCTTATGCTGTAAAGAGGTGTGTGTGTGTGTGTCAACTTAAAGCGGTAGTAAACCCATCTTTTTGATAGTTTAAAAAAACAGTTAACATTCCCGGCATGCCGGAAATGCTAGATGTCACATTTGCCTGTGCTCTCAACCAAACTGTCAAACCATCCAATGGCTGGTTTCATAACTGATCACATGTGCAGCATTGAGGCAGTTGCAGATTAAACAGAGGCCAAGATGGCAGCTTCCTTGGCTGAAAACAATAGGAGGGTTTACTTGCACTTTAAGCTGGCGATGCACAGCTAGAATCCCAACTGATTGATGTTGAATCGAAAATTCATGCCACGAGTGGTGCTGTTGGCACCATCCGGCTCGACAAACTTCAAGTGAAAAATCAAAGCAGCCGAGTGGAAAATGACGCTATTTAACCACTTCCATACAGGGCACGTATACACCTTCCCGCCCAAGCCAATTTTCAGCTTTCAGCACTGTCTCACTTTGAATGGCAATTGTGCGGTCATGCTACACTGTACCCAAACTAAATTGGTGTCATTTTTCCCCCACAAATAGAGCTTTCTTTTGGTGGTATTTGATCACCTCTGCGATTTTTTTTTTTTGCGCAACAAATAAAGAAAGACCGAAAATTTTGAAAAAAAATTACGTTTTTATTTTTTTCTGTATTTTTTTTGTAAATAAGTAAGTTTTCTCTTTCAATTACGGGCACTGATATGGTGGCACTGATGGGCACAGATGAGATGGCACTGATGGACATCGACGAGGTGGCACTGATTGGCGGCGCTGGCATGCGGCACTGATGGGCACACATGGGTGGCACAGATGGGCACACATGGGCGGCACAGATGGGCACACATGGGCGGCACAGATGGGCACTCATGGGCGGCACAGATGGGCACTCATGGGCGGCACAGATGGGCACTCATGGGCGGCACAGATGGGCACTCATGGGCGGCACAGATGGGCACTCATGGGCGGCACAGATGGGCACTCATGGGCGGCACAGATGGGCACTCATGGGCGGCACAGATGGGCACTCATGGACACTGTGGGGTGGCACTGATGGACACTGTGGGGCGGCACTGATGGACACTGTGGGGCGGCACTGATGGACACTGTGGGGCGGCACTGATGGACACTGTGGGGCGGCACTGATGGACACTGTGGGGCGGCACTGATGGACACTGTGGGGCGGCACTGATGGACACTGTGGGGCGGCACTGATTTACTTGTTGCCAGTCAGTGCCCATTTGTGGGCACTGATTGGCATCTTTTTTTTCTTGCATCTTTTTTTTTTTTAGACTTTTTTTTATTTATTTTTTTCCATTTTTTTTTGTTTTGCCCTTCCCTGGTGGGCATCCCTGGTGGTCCATGTGGCGATCCGAGGGGGGGCTGCGCTGCTAAACAATCAGCGCGAACCCCCCCTGTCAGGAGAGCCGCCGATCGGCTCTCCTCTACTCGCGTCTGTCAGACGCGAGTGAGGAAGAGCCATCGACGGCTCTTCCTGTTTACATCGTGATCAGCCGTGGTTGGACACGGCTGATCACGTGGTAAAGAGTCTCCGTGAGAGACTCTTTACCGAGATCGGTGTTGCGGGGTGTCAGACTGACACCCCGCAACAACGATCGCCGCAATGCGCGCCCCCGGGGGCGCGCAGCGGCTCAGAATCCTGAGGACATCATATGACGTCCGGTCAGGATTCTACAACCACTTTGCCGACGTCAATTTGTCATTGGCGGGCGGCAAGTGGTTAAAGCAACAGCTGGCAGCAGAGATTCCTCCATCCACATTAATGGATGGATCAATCCATTACTCACCATTACTATACTATAAACATTCTCAGTGTTAGAAAATGTTGCAGTGTGATTAAAGTACGGTTTCTTACTGATTGGGCTGTTAACATGTTTAGCTAAAGAGTCTGGCTTATCCTGATACCGTATAAGATATGTTACATTACTTCCTAGCAGATGTACAACTCCCAACATGCCCCACCCTTACAGGAGAATTGTAAGGAATGCTCAAAGTATTTATACAACTGAAAAATGCACACCAAACCCAGCGGCCACTTTGCAAAGAGGTATGCCTTTCATGAAGCAACAACCAGTTGTAAATTTACAAATTTTCCTTCCAAAATCTGGATATATGGCAAATTCTAATAAACACGGGTGGTTGTAGGTATGACTTGATACATACCAAAGAGTCATCTAACATTTGTTTTCCACATTCCAGAAGCCATACATACAGTATATGTAAAACAAAGCAGAAGCAAATCGCTCTTGCCATAACACACAAGCATGCACAGCATACTTGCACAATATGAGAGACTTGCTGCCCAAAGTGCCCCTGTCCAGCAATGCAATGTCTGGTATTGTACACTTCGCTGCACATTGACAACAGTCAGTGTACAATAAGGGCTCTTTTACACTAGGTGCAGTGACTGCTGTTTTCCTGTATAAGATAAACTTCAGTAACCGCAAGGGCACACACTGGTTTGTTTAAAAATAAATTATTAATAATAATAAAAAAAGGATTCTTCTTTTCACACAAACGAAAAGGATGGAGGAATCCCCCATGCCAGGACTTTGTGCGGGACCCACCACCATCAGAGTACACTGATGAGCAGCGACAGCCAATGTTCAACAAATGTTTTCCAGCATGTCAACTTCTGACAAGCAGGGGACACAGTGATCAAATGTCGGCCTTTTATTGCTGAAACAGCCCAATTTCCATCAGTGTATGGCCAGATTGGTCATAAACATGTTCCTTTTTTTTTTTATTTCATTCAGCTTACTGGCTGAACCAAAACCTGGATGAATCTCAGACAGTGGCTACATCTGATTGGATTCAGCCAACAATTTTTCACCTGGCTCTTTTAGTTTTTCAGTTGGAAGAATGTCAGAGGAGGAAAAGCCGACTGGGCCCCCCCAATAAGTGAATTTCAAGAACTGGCCATGCACCGGGATTTACAAGACTGATAGTCAAGTTAAAAAATAAAAAAAAGTCTATCCAGTTAAAAAAAACGTCCCCATTAGGGAGATTTGCCCTCTCCATTTGTCCTGTTTAGGCCCCTTTCACACTTGTATGACTTGTCTTGCGACTTTGCAGTTCCAAGTCGCAGGAGAAGTCATTCCCCATGATTTCCAACGATAACCATTCATATATGTGCTGACTTCAAGTAGCCCCTGTACTACTTTGGTTCGACTTTCATGCGAGTTGAGGTCCATAGACCTCAAGTTTACACAGGCATTCCCTGAAATCACGTCAAAATCGTGGCCGCAAAATCGCAAGACTTAAAGTGGATGTAAACCCACTCTCATGCTTTCTAAACTACTGCCATAGTGCTGATCTATAAGGATATAGATGCCTCCTGCATGTATCCTTACCTGTCAAATGTCTCCCCTCTGTCTGTTATAAGAACTGAAAAACTGCAGATTCTGTGGGGTTTTCTCTGCAAGTCCGTTTTATTTCACTGAACAATAAAAGAGGATTGCTCAGAGCTGGATTAACTCTGTGTGGCAAGACTGGGCACAGATGATAGGAAATCTTATACTGTACATTGTGACAGCAAAAAAATAAATAAAAATTTTCGGGTTTACATCCACTTTAAGTCGTGGCTGTGTTATGGGGGTCTTACCATTATCATTAAAAGTGAAAGAAAGTGTCCCCAGAAAAGTAATAGCGGGGAAATCTTCCAATGGGGACTCACGTTCTGGGGACCTGGGGGTCCCCAAGGAATCCCTTCAATTTGCAGTGGTTTCCTCTCACTTCCTATTTTACAATGGGACAGAAAGTGAAGGGACACAGATAGTGAAGGAAAATCTGAGAGGTGTTACAACCCTCCTTTACTCTAGGTAAAACTTTTTTTTTCCCATTCTGGATAGAGATCTACTTTAAGTCTACAAATTAACTCCATCCCACTATATTACATACCTTTGATCCCGTCCAGCCCAGAAGGGCATATGGATATTCTGAGTAAGGAGTGACCACTAAATCCACTCTGACAGCTTTCCAGATAGGAGAAGCGACACCCGAGCCATTTGAATCTCTGTGCACCACACCACAAACCACCAATTCACACTCTGACTTCGTCAAGTCACTGATAGGAAGTGCAAAGATTGCATAGCAAGTTTCATGACCATCCATGTTTCTGTTCACTCTGTGGGGTACATGGGAACGTTCCTTCATGTGTCGGTACAAAAGCAAACCCTGCAATTAACAGAAGAAATCTGACTTGTAATGGCAGCTTTGAATATGACATACTAGGAGCGTGGAAAAGAAAATGTAAAAGAATATCGGGGCTTACCATCTATAAAAAGATCACACTGACATACATTATAAAGTGCCATGGCATTCTTCATAACGGAATAAAAGTTTCTGAGCACATTAAGAATTTTGATGGCATTTAAAATGTATCCAACCACAAAAACATTCTATACCACAGCTTACCAGTCCTCAGATATGCTGTTGTATTGGTTATCTTTCTTCAAGCTTTTTTCCTTTATTTTCAACTGGTGCTCCTTCCAGTAACACTTTCTGTCCTAGGGTGACCACACTCACTCACTCAAAAATTATTTAACCACTTGCTTACTGGGCACATATACCCCCCTCCTGCCCAGGTGAAATTTCAGCTTTCGGCACTGCATCGCTTTAACTAACAATTGCGCGGTCGTGCGACGTGGCTCCCAAAAAAAATTGACGTCCTTTTTTCCCCACAAGTAGAGCTTTCTTTTGGTGGTATTTGATCGCCTGTGCGGTTTTTATTTTTTGCGCTATAAACAAAAAAGTGAGACAATTTTGAAAAAAATACAATATTTTTTACTTCTTGCTATAATAAATATCCCAATTTAAAAAAAAACAAAACATTTTTTTTTCTCAGTTTAGGCCGATACGTATTCTTCTACATATTTTTGGTAAAAAAAAAAAAAAAAAAAATCGCAATAAGCGACTGGTTTGCGCAAAAGTTATAGCGCTTACAAAATAGGGGACAGAATTATTTTTTTTTAATTATTTTTTTTTACTAGAAATGGCGGCGATCTGCGATTTTTAATGGGACTGCGACGTTATGGCGGACACATCGGACACATTTTTGGCGCCATTCACATTTATACTGCGATCAGTGCTATAAATATGCACTAATTACAGTATAAATGTGACTGGCATTGAAGGGGTTAACACTAGGGGGTGAGGAAGGGGTTAAATGTATCCCTGCTTAGTGTTCCAACTGTAGGTGGAGGGGGGGGTGACTGGGGGGGTGACCGATCTGTGTCTCTATGTACAAGAGACACAGATCGGTCTCCTCTCCAGAGACAGCACCGCTGTCTCTGTGTAAAACGGCAATGAGAGATGATCTCATATGTTTACATATGAGATCCTCTCTCATTGGCCGCACAGATCGCCTCGCGAACGGCCACTCTGATTGGCCGTTCGCGGCGATCTGTAATTGGCTGTGTCCGAGGGACACGGCCAACACAGATTTTCCCCGCAGCGCGCTCTGGAGCGCGCGCGGGGACCGCCCTAAGGGGCAGACGTCAATTGACGGCAGTTTGGAGATTGGGATCTGCACTGTAGCCGTCAATTGACGGCAGGCGGATCCCAAGTGGTTAAAGACTATAGAACAGCTTCCCTTTTCCTGATCTCTAACATTTGAAAGAGGTGTTTCTGTAGTTGACAGAAGTGATCTGGACAGGGCTGAAAACATAGTTTGGCATTTCTGTAGAGCACAATCATTGGGCGAGCTAAAGAGAGGACACTGGATTTCTGAAAGAATCAGCAGGAATTTTGCTGCATGCTAAAACAAAGCGTTTAGCGCCGGGGCAGTGTGAACGAGTCATTAGGGTTGTTTTGTCAGTCCGTCTTCACCAGTGGCTCACCTCTGAGTTTGAGGCCATTTAAAGTAAAACTAAAGTCCGCAATACTTACCTCTGCTCCAACAATTGGATTCCCACATGATCCCTCGCCAGCATCTTCTCCCGACTTCTTCTGAGTGACGCTTTTCATACTTCTTGATCAGCCCATGTGGGATGACATAACCCCCATGCATGCGCAGGAGTTCAGTCCTCTCAGCACACAGGCACTGTGCTGGAAAGTAAAGAAGACCGTGAACAGGGATGTACTTTTAAAAAACTGCTCGTCTTTTTCAATAAAGAGCCGGGCTGCTCACTTTTTAAAAAATGCAGTATTCCCACGTGTCTGTTCTCAGCATGTACCTAGCTGTGTGGCTGTATTGTGTATATGTTTGCGTTATCAAAACTACTATGATCAATTTCAATCTATGTCATCAAGTTCCTTTGCTACAGGAGTTCCCAAAGACCCTAGATTTCTGCAATTACTTCTATACCCATCGCATACAAGTCCTCCACACTCCACCAATACGATGGTTAATTCTCCATAAACAGGAAGATTACTGTGCATGTTCAACAAAATGGTTTGTATCACACAAGTGACTGTCATGCACTTTATAACAAAGAACAGAATAGTAGTGTTAGCTGGAGGACTAGGCCTGCCCCAAACTATAAGGCTCGCCAGAGGCGATTCAGTTCGCATGCGTTGCGCTATACAAGTCATTCATTCATTCATTCATTCATTCATTCATATGTTTGGGTGAGGTGGCAGTGAAAATTAGGGCCGAAACAACTAATCGATTATGAAATTAATCGATTACAATTTTCATAATCGATTAATCGGCCAGTAACATAATGGGGTTAAAAAAACAAAAATTAGCCCTTTATATAGTACACAAAAGCAAATCGCTACTGTAAATATTACTTTCACTGTCCCACAGTAAAAAAATTAACCCCTTATAGTAGGGATTATTTGCTCTTTTTGTACTTCTTTTTGTTTTTTTAACCCCCATTATGTTACTAAACATCTCAGGCCTGGGGTCACACCTCTGTTTTTTGGTGCTTTTTGCAGAAACACACTACAGTTCATTTACACTACAGTCCTATGGGACACGTTCACATCCATGATTTTTTTTCAGCTGCTGCGTATTTGGAAAGGGCGAGGACTTTTTAACGCAAAACTGTGCTATTTTGTTTCTTTTGGTTCAATATACTTCAATGGAAAATCTGCAGAAAAGCATGTAATGTGTTTTTGCGGCAATTTGTGTTTTGTAATCTGCCCAACAACATATTGGCCCAAAAAAAAAAAAAATGCAATTTTTTTTTAAAAATTTTTAAGGCTATTATCCGATTAATCGAAACAATAAATCGGCCAACTAATCGATTATGAAAATAATCGTTAGTTGCAGCCCTAGTGAAGTTACATAGTAAAATAGCAAATAAAGAAAAAATATAGCACATATAATTGCGACACTAATCATATTGTAAACTAAATGTTATTAACATTTACCTTTCCTTTTCAATCTGCAGCCACTGTCATTTTCTGAGAATGCAATGCAATATGGCTACATGGAGTTGTTCTGTGCACAGAGTGTGTACTGACCCAGAAACTCCCCATAAACATCATTTCCTGCTTGTGTGATTGGCTCACCAATTTTCCCAGAAGTCTGCCTACAAGTCAGATTTCAGGCATCTCCTGCAACAAAAATGTCATTGTGGAGAGATACTTTCAATAGGAGTACGTCTAAGGCCCCTTTCAAACGTCCGCTCCGCCTGTCCGTTTTTACAAGTCCGTTAACGGACTTGTAATGAATCCCTGTGGGATCGCGTCCGTTAGCGGATGGAGCATCCGCTAGCGTCCGTCGGGATCCGCTTTTCCGAACGGAAGAAACCCTATTTTTCTTCCGTTCGGCGGAGCGGAACTGATGCAGACGGACAGACGGTCCGTCTGCATCAGGTTCCCCATAGGGGACAGCGGAGCAGAGACAGGGCGGTCCCTGCACTGTGTGCGGGGACCACCCTATCCGCCGACAGCTGAGCGGGGATCCCCGCTGAGCCGACGGAGACACACGGAGCGGAAACGGTTCGCTCCATGTGAAAGAGCCCTGAGGGGATGCAGGCCAAGCTGATTTCCTCATTAGTGCTCTGCAGCTGCACACCTGACAGTTAATTATAAAACCAATCCCATTAGACCCACCAAGTACAGAGGCCGGGATAAAAACACATGATTTCTTCAGCATAACAAAAGGTAGGAATCTGCAACAAAGTTTGATATAATCCTTGCAATGTACATAGATCACCCAGAGGGGAATGTTTAATTTCTCAAGAAAAGTGCAGTTACTCTTTAAAGCATGGCTAAAGGCAAAACGTTTGTATAGTATGAGTAGGGATTAGAACACCCGTCCATTTTTACTGCTGTCTGTCCCAGTTAAAGAGGTTAACCGTCTATTTGTCCAGTTTAGCATGATCAGCGAGAGTGAAAGTAAAAGACAAATCAATTATTGGGCTGTCCCCAGAAAAGTGAGAGGGGGGAAATCTTGGGAATACTAGTTCTGGTGACCCGTTTCCAATGGGACACAGATGGCAAAAAAATAATAATCTGGCAGGGGTTATTACCCCCCCATGTTATACTTTTCAGCTGCAACAGGCAGCAGACAGGGGGCGTTTACATGCCGTGGTGAAGATGCTTAGCGCCCGCAGCAGTCTGCTGGAAAGTGGGCGGCAAGCTTGTAAGGCTTCAATCTTCTGAATTTCAACACCAAACACCTGGCAGTACATTTAAGACGTGTGGTTTCCTTAAAAAAAAAAAATGTGCGTCAGGACATTTGATGATGCATCAATGGGTCACCTAATTTTGTTTGATTGCCCTTAGAAAATGTAGTCCAGACCTGCTACTTGGAATAGATTTCCAGACACGTTTCTGTTATTGCTTATGAAAGATTTATTGCAATGACCTGGCTCTGGACAAAAGTGCAATTGATCAGAGGTGCCCACTTCCTCCCATCAATATCGAGGTTTATCCTTGCACATACATTATGGCTTATATTCAGACTTGCTACCACTCACCTTGCCATCCATCCAATCCATAGCTTTCTTCAGTAGTCCAGTCAATGCACTGTCATCAGGATGTGTGATGAGGAAATCTACATCATGGCCCTGCTGCTTCCCCCTATGGTTTCCAAAAACACAACACAATGTTCAAGTGCATAGGGCAATTGTGGTATCTGTGCCATCTATTTGAAAACAGTTGAAGGAGGATGAATTCATCTCAATATTTTCTTTTTACATAATATATGACTTCTGGTGGACTCAAAAGGTTTAGATAAGACAGAAATCAATCTTATTTTAGTTATATGCAAACGCTGATAGAAAAGGCAGAAGGATTTTTAGCCCATCTCTAGCGTACATATACACATTAGAGATATATAGATAGATCTCTGTCTCTCACACATACACCTCCATTTTTTAAAAATCTCTGACTTCCTGTTGTGTATACAGAGCAAAAAGTGAAGGGAAATTTCTCCAATGAAAAGAAAAAGAAAATGGAGCTACTCTATCTAAAATGAAAAAATAAATAAAAATAAAGACTTTAGACTGTACTTGAATAGAAAACATATGCTGAGGAAATAGAGGTTGCACACACCCCCTTCTGTAAATACCAGTTCCCTGGTTCCGGTTGTCATATAGATCCTCTGGCTTTAATAACCAACCAGGAAGGAAACAAAACATGTAAGCAAATACAATGTCTTTTTTAAAGGATGAATTCACTTTCGGAACTGGTTAGAAGTTCCACCCATCTGCAGTGTCCCCCCCCCCCCCTCTCGCTGTGACAGCGGGTCTTCTTTCCGCACCCGTGCGCGACTTTGAACACACGGCTGTGACATTCATTCACAGTTTCCTATGGATTGATGCCTACAAGTACTGTCATCCATTGCAGCTGATGGCTTGTAGTTTTGGTGAGGATCCTCGTAGTCCATTGATCTTCCTGCGCTCAGGTAAGTAAAATGGGGGGGGGGGCAGGAAATTATTGGATGTTTTGTCACCTTAATGCATAGGATGTTTACAACCCCTTTAGGAAGACATAGGGGTTACATTTCCTAAAGAAGTAAAAACCTGTTGACTCTGCAAATTGAATGTTCTCTTCAACCAACCAATCACATGCTAGCAAAGATATTTTATTTATTTTTTATTATTATTTACCTTTCGCATTTAACCACTTAAGCCCCGGACCTTTAGGCAGCTAAAGGCCCAGGCCAGGTTTTGCGATTCGGCACTGCGTCGCTTTAACAGACAATTGAACGGTGGTGCGACGTGGCTCCCAAACAAAATTTACGTCCTTTTTCCCCCCACAAATAGAGCTTTCTTTTGGTGGTATTTGATCACCTCTGCGGCTGGGTAGATGTATAGGACGTGCTGGTACGTCCATCTGCCCAGCCGTGCCATTCTGTGGACGTATATATACAGTGGACGGTCCTTAAGTGGTTAAAGTAAGCACAGGTTCAGTTTACTAACATTCGCCTTCCTATGCGAATCTGAGGAATTTTTGGTTCCTTTTTCGAACCTCATCATAATCTTAATGGCAGGCACTATGTATGCTTCTGTGGAACTCTTAATAACAAAAAAAAAATATTTGTCATACCTGCAAAAGCCCCCAGTCATTGTAATCTGGATGTCGGGGACAAATGTCTGCAGGGCTTCTCTTATCACACATTGTACGCGGTCAGCCTCCTTGCGCGTTACAGGAAGTTGCAAGTCTCTGTAATGTTCCAGCCCTAAGCAGGGAAACTACTGATTATTAGACCTCAGGCACACTGGACGTTTTTACAGCTGCTGTTTTTCGCTTCAGACTTTTTTTCTACGGTCAAACTCCCCATTGTGTTATGCTACAGTGGGTACGGAAAGTATTCAGACCCCCTTAAGTTTTTCACTCTGTTATATTGCAGCCATTTTCTAAAATCAGAAGTTAATTTTTTTCCTCAATGTACACACTCAATGTTCGTTATTTTATCTGTGCACTTAAGGTCATTGTCTTGTTGGAAGGTAAACCTTTGGCCCAGTCTGAGGTCCTGAGCACTCTGGAAAAGGTTTTCATCCAGGATATCCCAGTACTTGGCCGCATTCATCTTTCCCTCGATTGCAACCAGTCATCCAGTCGCTGCAGCTGAAAAACACCCCCACAGCATGATGCTGCCACCACCATGCTTCACTGTTATGACTGTATTGGAGAGGTGATGAGCAGTGCCTGTTTTTCTCCACACATACCGCTTAGAATTAAGGCCAAAACGTTCTATCTCGGTCTCATCAGACCAGAGAATCTTATTTTTCACCATCTTGGAGTCCTTTAGGTGTTTTTTTTGCAAACTCCATGTGGGCTTTCATGTGTCTTGCACTGAGGAGAGGCTTCAGTCGGGCCACTCTGCCATAAAGCCCCGACTGGTGGAGGGCTGCAGTGATGGCCGACTTTCTACAACTTTCTCCCATCTTCGACTGCATCTCTGGAGCTCAGCCACAGTGATCTTTGGGTTCTTCTTTACCTCCCTCACCAAGGCTCTTCTCAGTTTGGCCGGACGGCCAGCTCTAGGAAGGGTTCTGGTCATCCCAAACCTCTTCCATTTACGGATTATGGAGGCCACTGTGCTCTTAGGAACCGTAAGTGCAGCAGAATTTTTTTTGTAACCTCGGCCAGATCTGTGTCTTGCCACAATTCTGTCTCTGAGCTCTTCAGGCAGATCCTTTGACCTCATGATTCTCATTTGCTCTGACATGCACTGTGAGCTGTAAGGTCTTATATAGACAGGTGTGTGGCTTTCCTAATCAAGTCCAATCAGTATAATCAAACAGAGCTGAACTCAAATGAAGGCGTAGAACCATCTCATGGATGATCAGAAGAAATGGACAGCACCCGAGTTATATATGAGTGTCACAGCAAAGGGTCTGAATACTTAGGAACATGTGATATTTCAGTTTTTTTTAACCGCTTGGGACCAGCGCTATACTCAAATGACGGCTACAGCGCGGATCCCAAAATCCAAGTGGACGTCAATTGACGTCCGCCCCTTTGCGCGTTCCCCGCGCACGCTCCAGAGCGTGCAGTGGGAAAACTCTGTGTTGGCCGAGTCCCTTGGACACAGCCAATTACAGATCGCCGCGAACGGCCAATCAGAGTGGCCGTTTGCGATCTGTGCGGCCAATGAGAGATGATCTCATATGTAAACATATGAGATCATCTCTCATTGCCGTTTTACACAGAGACAGCGGTGCTGTCTCTGGAGAGGAGACCGATCTGTGTCCCTTGTACATAGGGACATAGATCGGTCACCCCCCCCAGTCACCCCCCCCCTCCACCTACAGTTAGAACACTATATAGGGAATACATTTAACCCCTTCCTCACCCCCTAGTGTTACCCCTTCAATGCCAGTCACATTTATACAGTAATTAGTGCATATTTATAGAACTGATCGCAGTATAAATGTGAATGGCGCCAAAAATGTGTCAAAAGTGTCCGATGTGTCCGCCATAACGTCGCAGTCCCAATAAAAAAAAATAAAAATCGCAGATCGCCGCCATTTCTAGTAAAAAATAATAATTCTGTCCCCTATTTTGTAGGCGCTATAACGTTTGCGCAAACCAGTCGCTTATTGCGATTTTTTTTTTTACCAAAAATATGTAGAAGAATACGTATCGGCCTAAACTGAGGAAAAAAAGTGTTTTTTTTTTTTTTAAATTGGGATATTTATTATAGCAACAAGTAAAAAATATTGTATTTTTTTCAAAATTGTCGCTCTTTTTTGTTTATATCGCAAATAAAAAAACCGCACATGCAATCAAATACCACCAAAAGAAAGCTCTATTTGTGGGGAAAAAAGAACATCAATTTTGCAGGAGGGGGGTATATGTGCCCAGTAAGCAAGTGGTTAACAAATCTGCAAAAATGTCAACAATTGTGTGTTTTTCTGTCAATATGGGGTTCTGTGTACATTGGGGAAAGAAATGAACTTAAATGATTTTAGCAAATGGCTGCAATATAACAAAGAGTGAAAAATGAAAGGGGGTCTGAATACTTTCCGTACCCACTGTATGTGTCCATGCACACATAGGCTGCTATCAACTGTTTTTGGTTGCGTTTTTGTTTTGGGCTGTAAGAAAAAAAAAATCCAAAAACTAGTGGGTTCCGAGAGGAGTTTTCAGCTGTAAAAACACCAATAAGCGCTAAAAACGCTATTGCAAAAACGTTGACAAATTCACTGCAAAGCTACTAGCGTTTTTATAACGTTAATGTCCAGTGTGTATGAGGCCTAAAAGGACAATGATATGTACTCTTATTCCCATTTCTCTTGCTCTTACCTGCTCTCTGTTTTGCGGTCAGTGTAACTTTTGGGTCTTTCAGATCATCCAGTTTCCGCACGCCATCTTTGTACCATCGTTCTGCTGTTCTCACCCCAACTCCAAAAATGCTGGTGAACCGCTAAGAAAGAGGAAAGTATTTGCATTAAAGTACCCAAGTAACAAAGCTAGCCAAAACAAGATGCTTTTATGCAATATTAAACCCAAAACTAAAAATGCAATATATAGCAGCTTAATTTCACACTGTGAGCTTCCCACAGTGTGCATTAGAAGCTGCAAAAAGTCACATAGATACTGCCTCATTACCCAGCTGGAGAACATCAGCATCATCTAGCATTTTCCTTCCATTTTATTGGTTTTGAGTTCATTCAATCAGGGAAGCTAAGCATCACATGTGGGAGTTGCCTAGGGTGGTCTTAATGCAAATGCATCTTGCCTAGAACACCTACTCCACCAAACTATCATTCATTGAGACATGATATTATGAGATTTGCACAACTCTGCTGAAGAACTAGCCCATTGGATACATCTGGGGTGAGGGCTCTGGAAAGGAGTATAAGGCGAGGGTGCAGTGATATTTTGAGAAAACTATGTACACCATCTTGCAAGTTCTCTCTACCGGCCATTATCTATCTTTAATTGCACAGAGAAGCATAAATGGTGACACTGGCTCAAAAATAAGCTGTGTTATAAAAGAAGAAAACGTTTTATTTAAAAATGTTATGAGCATGTCGATAAGGGGGTAATAAGGAGCCAGGGAAGACCAAACTTAAAAAGGAAAGGTACAGCCAAACCTTCTCTCCTGGGAGGAGCGGCGTGCTGACGTCACCACAACGATCCACGGAAGTCCCGGAAGCTACGGGCTGTGGAAGCAAGCCGGCCAGCTACAACTATTTAGATTTGCTTTTTATCCATCTCTCAAATGTGAGCGTGTTTGCTTTTAACTTTATTAAATTTAACCCGACTGGATTACGATATGGGAGTTTGTTTTTTGTTTTCTTCTGCTTGAATCGCTGAGCGGATGATTCATAGATCTGCACAGATGAAATCATGCACCAGGAAGTGGAAGATTACTGCAGGGATCCACTAGCATTGTGGCTAAGATATGATTATCAAGCATTTGATCTCCTTAACACGAGATCTGTTAAATTTGGTAAGCGGCAGTACTTTTATTGGTGGAGGAATCCTTTTTCTCAATCTGACAACAGCACTATTCTGGAGGTGTTTTGCATGTTTTCACGGATACTAATATTGTTCGGGTCCTAGAAGAACGACCACTTATCTCTATTATTTGGACTTTCACTTGAATTTGCAATAATTATTCACTTGTCACATTATGTGTGTTTAGAGACCCATCTGTTTTCATCAACAGGGGAGTCCTCTCTCTTTTTATTGATACCACACTTATTGACAGTCATTGTCACTGCATTGAATTATACATATTTTATCAATTTATGATGTTCTTTTAAACAAAAGGAATTTTTGGGGGTTTATTTATCTCATCAAGAATATTCCACTCTGGGTGTACGTTGGGTACTATTTAGAATTTATTTTATGCAGCGCAGCTATACCCCTTTATATTGTTTTTATTGTGTATATCTCACATTATTAGCCACAGCACCATTAGCTTCACATTTGTATTAACAGACAGCGCAGTATTTCCTATTCCATACCTGTACTTCTATCAATCACAGGAGTGCAGTTTGTTCTGCAGTGACCGACAATCGTGGAGCACAGAGAACTGAGCAATCGGCGTTGTTTGATTGCTCAGTTCTCAGTCTTAGAGACAGGGGGACCCATTCTGCATTCACCTAGGTAAGCAGGATATCTAAATTAAAAAAAAAACTTCTTTCAAATCACAAAATGTGCTTTGGATGTGCGCTGCTTATCATAACAAAATTGAATGGGCATGCTTTTTGCATTTTGCAGATTTGTACTACAGAACGTGTTCCATAGAAAACCATGTTAAATGGACTGTAGTGCAAATATGCAAAAAGCACTAAAACTGCATAGGTATGAATCCAGCCTTATAATTATTGAAAATAAGTGTCTGTGTAACCCCCAGTAATCTGCTTGCATTGTGCATTCTGTAACTTACACAATATTATAGCCAACATTTTACTCCCTATAACAAGGTCAGTATGTGCAGGAGAGAATTTTGTTGGTATAACGGTGGGCAGTATATGTGCATACATTTAAGGTTTCCCAAACAATGATGGTACACACACCTCCATACATTGGTAATGCTCACTGGATTTGAGCTCTTCAGTTTCTCTACACACTCCATCTTCCATTATTTCCTGTACAAAAAAAAAAAAAAAAATCTATAGTAAGTTTGACACACACACACACACACATATATATATATATATATATATATATATACACATACACTATATATATATAAATTATATACAAATGACAAAGCAACACTTTTTTGGATATATGAATAACCAGCACACGCTTTTCATGCCGGTTTAACAAACCACCAACAATCTGTCTAGGCCCTGGTTCACACACTGGTGCGATTCGACATGTCAAATCTGCGTCAATTTCCGGCAATAGTATCATCCTAATCGGTGCGACTGCGGTGCTGCATCGATTTCAAAAAGTTTCTGTACTACCTTTTGCAATTACATCTGTGCAGAAACCCGCGCAGATGTCTCTGTAATCGTGGCCGAAATCAGGACTGACAAGCGGGAGTGAAATCGTGCGAGTTCAGCTGAACTCGCACTGCTTCATTCCCACGGCCCAGTGTGAACCTGGGATCAATACTGAGAGAAAACAAATGTATTTGAAGACCATGAACTGTGAGATAGTAATTGTACAGCCTGGAAGGCCTCAAATTATTTCCCTTTCAGGTCCGTGGGTTAAGCAGAGATAGTAGAAAGTTGGAACACTGGAGAGATAAAATCTATATTCTGATACCCATCTCCCAGCAATGGCATTTAACATTGTGTTGTCAGCATTCGGTCATGGGCGGTTAATGTGGTTTTAAAGGCAGAAAGTCTGTGAACACATGGGAGCCTTTACAATCACTTCAACAGTGCAAACGTATAGTGATGCTTTACTTTTCTTCATACATAACAAGATCACACTGTCCAGGCCAGCCTTTCTCAACCAGTTGTGTGAAACGCTAGGCTTCCTAGCGATATGTAGAGGTTTGTTGAGCAATCAGCAGTTTTTCATAGCAAAGGTCTTTTTAACCATCTGTAAAAGGGGCATTCTTCTCACCGACTTCCAATGCAAGGAGAATTCTTCTGCAATGACCACCAATGTATGGAACATTTTCTCACGGACCCCTAGTAAAGGACGCCTTTTTCAAATGACCATCAAGGTATCAGGGCATTTCTTCACTGACCACCAACATTATAGGGAACACTACAACTTTCATGATCTGCCTTTCTTTCCCGGTAATTCGTATTAATTTCATTTTATTATTACTTAAAATAAATGGTTTTCAAAATCAGGCAGCCCTAGCTGTCAAATACGCCAAGTAAGTGACTTATTATTTTCAAGGCCGTTAAGAGGGTTGAGAAAGACTGGTCTAGCTGCGTTTCTGAAAAGCTATGGATATTTTTTCTACTACTTTTCTATTGCCGCCTAACTCCTTTGTTGTAAAAGGTCTGTTAAAATGAGCACATAAATGAATGAGTCAGAACAGTCACTCAATTCAATGACAGCTATAGCATCTGAATAGAGAGAACGTTGGATGGTTTTTACTTTAATGCATGGAAAGCATTAAGGTAAAAAACCTTTTGAGTTTAGAAATATTATCTCAGTAATGTCTTAATTGCCAACATCATAATGATCTACAGATACCTGGATGACGGACTTGCAGTGCCCACCACACCACGGCAGATCCTCAGCTTCGTTTACAGACTGTAGTTTGTAAGGCAGGGACTTCAATGTGGATGCTGCTCTGGTGAAACCAAGATATCGAACCTCTGAACCTTGGAAAAAAGCTGCTCGTGCCAAGATCTCCAGGGCATCCTTAAAAATTGTGAAAAAAAAGGTTAAAGCTATAAAGCTTTTGTTCCTGAACTACATGAGAACACCATAGTTATGTTAAAAAGGAGCAATAAATGTCTACATTAAAATGTATGCAAAACCAAAAAGGATTTGTTTTAGCATGTGGGCTGGAGTCAAATGTGCAGCAGCAGTGAGGGGCAGTGCCTCGAGTTGTTACAATGCATGGCACATGGTGTGACCAAGCCTTAAAACATCAAGCACACCATGCCAATAAATTTCTGCTTTTGCTCCTTCCGTTTGATTAGCAGTGTAAAAAAAAAAAAAACACAAAGAAATATACTGTATATCCAATTAAAAGAGAAGGAGGGGGGCCCAAGTCCTATTGGCCCTACTTCTCCTGTGGGTCACAGGAGTGCACTTAGTTCTACACTCCTGTGACATGTATTCAGCCAACAGCGGTAATGTCCTTGAGCCAGTGCAGGCTCTGAGGAAATCCCAACTTTAATGTCAAGATCCACCCACAATCCTGGACCGGTAGATGGGTCAGCCTCTGAAAGCCTAAGCAGCTTCTTTGGAGCGCATTAGCAGCAGCATTTTACCGCCGACCCTATGTGCTGCACAGTGTGAAAAGGGCTCTTAGAGTGAGTGAACTAGTAACGTGCGTTTGTCTTTTTTTTTATCCAAAACTTCTCCTTTAAAGCGGAGGTCCACCCTAAAAAAAATAAAAAAATTGCCAACAAGGCTACAAAACAAATTTGAAAAGAAAAAACATATTTTTTTTTAATACTTACCAGAAATGGCTGTTACTAGGCAGATCCTAATCTGCCACTTCCTTGTCCACGGTGATCTTTCTTCACCTCGTACTGCCTCCTAGTAAATGGGGAGCGGTGTCTTCTGGGACCTTGTGTATGTCCCAGGAGACATCCACCCATTCACATAGTGCTGCCGTGAGTCACGCATTCGCAGTAGGGAGCCAGGAAGTGAAGCCACAATGCTTCACTTCCTGATTCCCTCACCGAGGATGGCGGCGGGGCAGCTGAGACCCGAGCGATTGCTTGGCTTCGACTGCCAACATCGCGGGCACCCTGGACAGCTAAGTGCCCTTATTAAAAGTCAGCAGCTACAGTGTTTGTAGCTGCTGACTTAAAGCGGAGCTCCACCCTAAAGTGGAACTCCCGCTAATCGGAACCCTCCCCCCCTCCAGTGTCACATTTGACACCTTTCAGGGGGGAGGGGGGTGCAGAAACCTGCCTAAAGATAGGTATTTGCACCCACTTCCGGCCACACAGTCTCAGGTAAACTGCGGGCATGACGCCACCTCCCGTCCCCCCCGTTGTGTTCTGGGAACACTCGGCTCCCAAAACACAGCGTGAGCCAATCGGCAGGTGAGGTGTAGCGCGACTCGTGCATGCGCCATAGGGAACCGGGCAGTGAAGCCGGAGCGCTTCACTTCCTGGTTCCCTCACCGAGGATGGCGGGGGGGGCAGCAGAGTGACGAGCGATCGCTCGTCCTCTCCTGCGGACGGCGCTGGACTCCAGGACAGGTAAGTGTCCTAATATTAAAAGTCAGCAGCTGCAGTATTTGTAGCTGCTAGCTTTTAATATTTTTATTTTCAGCGGACATCCACTTTAATTTTTATTTTATTTTTGAACGTCAGACCTCCGTTTTAAAGAACATTTACACAGCACTAGAGAAACCCATTATGGAACTATTAATTCTATTCACAAAACCACAGCTATATGCAAAAAGACTAAACATTCAGCAATCAGGAAAACATGTTGACTGACAAAGCTGACCTCTCCCTTCTGAAAACAATTTCCTGGGGTCCATTTCTAATTACTTGGAGACAGGCAAGGTATAAACATGCAGCCAGCAAAGTCTCACCTCCAAATCTTCACACTTGTTACAAGTGACTCAAATTAGAGTCTCTATATTAGCTTTACAGCCAGCATTTTCCAAAAAGATCAGCGTTGGCAGCCTACATATTTCTCAACTCTTCTTGTTCTCTGTAATTCTCTTCAGCTAGGTTTCAAGGAGCTCCTGAAATTTGGGGCGATTCTGCTTCTTGAAAGCAGATTCTGTGCAATTTTGTCTCCCTGCTTAATGTGTCACCAGATTAAAAAATTACAAAATGCAAATAAAATAATAGCTGCAATGAACTTCTAAGTATTGACACTATGGGGGGAGATTTAACGTTGGAGCACTCAGAATCTGGTGCAGCTGTGCATGGTAGCCAATCAGCTTCTTCAATTAAGCTTTGACAATAAAACCTAGAGGCTGGTCGGTTTCTATGCAGAACTGCACCAGATTGTGCACTCTCCAGATTTAGTAAAGAACCTCCTATGGGTTGGCTTTACTAAGGTAATATAGAGATTGTTCACTTAGTAATGTAAATGCTCAAGCTATGTTCATTTCAATCAACCAATCACGACTTAACAAAAAAAAAAAAAAAAAAAAAAAAAATCAGGATTTTTGTTATGGCCTGCAAACATGATCACATAAGTGAACACACTTTTACCTTATTTACTAAAGCCAACCACAGATGGTTTGGACCTCAGCTGGTTCATCAGTGACCGGCTGAGATTCGAACCATCTATGGACAAGCTGATTGTACTCAATTTGATCGATCAACCTGGGTACAACCAGCCTGCCGCATTTTTCATGCGATTATCGCTAGCAGCTTTTATAGTCACTAGCAATTATCACTGTGTTCTCCTGGTGGGAAAGGGCTCCCCTGCCGGAAGAACACAATGGTTCAGCAGGAAACATTCCTGTGTCAACACTGTGTTGAGGGGAAAATCAACCCGTAGTTGGAGGAAAGAAATTCGCTCAGTCTATGGAGGGCTCAACACTTAATAGCTAAGAAAACAAACAGTCTATACTCTGTGGGCCAGATCCACAGCCCCGCAGCGCAATGTAACTTAACAGATTTAAGTTACACTGCCGCAAATTTCCTAAGTTAGGTATCGATCCACAACACACTTACCTGGAAATTTGCGGCGGTGTAACTCAAATCCGTCCGGCGCAAGGCGTTCCTAATCTAATGGGGCGAGTCCCATTTAAATTAGGCGCACTCCCGTGCCGGACGTGCTGCGCATGCTTGTGACGCAAATTTCCCGACGTGCTTTGCGCGACGTGACGTAATTTTTTGATCGGCACGGCGCGTATCGTATTTCCGTATTCCCGTACGGCTTACGCAATCGACGTAAAGTTTAAAAATTCGACGCGGGAAGGACGGCCATACTTTACACAGCAGTACGCCTGCTGTGTAAAAGTAGGGCTGCTTTACAAAAGTGTAACTAAGCGACGGGAAACTAACGTAGCAGCGAACGCGAAAAAGCTTTGAGGATCGACGTAACTCCTCATTAGCATACCCGACGCGTAATTTCGACGATGAATGCCCCCAGCGGCGGTCGCGGTACTGCATCTTAAGATCCGGCAGTGTAAAACTATTACACCTGCCGGATCTTCTGTCTATCTCTTGGAAACTGATTCTGTGGATCAGTTCCAAAGATAGAAACAGGGATACGCAGGCGGAACAGCAGATCCGCCTGCGTATCTCTTTTGAGGATCTGGCCCTGTATATTTTGAAAGCCATGTGAGGGACAGCAATGAGATCATGGCGAGTGTCTGAAAATACTTCTGCATTACAAGTAGGTAATAAAAAGGGATTCCCAGATTGCTGAAAAAACACAGGGTGGGATAGATAATGGAAAATGGCCTTTGTTGTGGACATTACTCATACATACCGTGATTTGCGAATTATGATGGTTCAAGGGCGTTCGCCGTTGGCAGGCATAATGCAGTACAGCTAAATGATCAGCTTTTTCAGTGGAGGAAGACGTTCTTTCACCCTGGGAGAAGATGAACACAAACAGATATAGGTTTAATACTGGTCAACTATACAACAAGATCATTTTAAAACACTGATGTTTCGTGCCAAGTGTACAAGTTCAAATTGCTGTTTCTGCAATTCATTAAACACGTTAGCTGTACTTTTTCAGCTCACTTGACAATGAGATGGGTTTTGGTTTTACTCCACCGGTAGGGCACAGCACTTAAACTTTATCAGTTTGGGATATTACTTAAACTACATATGTGTGTACAAGAAAGAATGTAAGCCAATGTAAATAGGCTAGCACAGTCAATAGCACCTCATTCCAGGGTTATGGAAGCAAATAGAGCAAGTAAAATGGGGTTATAATGGTGCAAAAAGCAAACCAAGAAATAGCATTATAATAAAATCTTCAAAATGTGTTCACAAAATTGTCTAAGAAGTCATATTAAAAAGACATAGGCTTAAACCCATAAATGTGGTCTGTGAACTATTTAGAGTGGCATAGAGATGAATCCTGACATGTTTCGTCCCATGTATTGGGCTTCTTCAGGGGATGCTATCCGCTTGGGGTCTCAGCCTTCCTGTATTCCGGAAATAACACTAAGGCCCGTTTCACACATGCAGACAAACGGTCCCCCTGTCAGTTTTTTAGGAGGACCTGAACGGACAGTCCATACAGTTCTATGGAGCGACGAATGTCAGTGTTGATATGTCAGCTGACATCCAATATGCTCCGATCCGCTAAATTCAGACGGATGTAAACCCTATTTTCCATCCGTCTGGCAAATCGGATAAAAAAAAAACAGACAGGCAGATCCGTTTTCATCCGATCCCCCCTAGCGGACAGCGGAGATCCGACAGGTCCGTCTCTCCACAGTGAGCAGAGATGGACATGTCATCCCCGGTTCAGCCGGGATCAACGGAGCGATCCCGGCTGAGCAAACCGAGTCAGTCAAAAATTATGCGTGAAAGAGCCCTTAGAGCGATAGTCACTATTTTATTCAATAAATGATGAAGTGTTAAATCCACTGCAGGTGGCCGCATGGACCAAATTTAAGGGACCACAGAGGTTCAGGTATTAAACTGCAACAGAACCTGTGGCTGCATGTGTCCCCGAATGTCGCCGCCGGATGTTCCAATCATGCGATTACTGTGAATGGTTGTCACAGGAGTCTTGCTGGCTCCCAACCATAAACAGAGACCAGGAGCGGTCTGACAGATTGGCCACTCTGTTGGGGACCTCAGCCCCCATGGACGCATATGTGCGGTGTGGTCGCCAAGAGGTTAACCACCATCCTCTCCTGTGTACTTTTGGTGGCATGTGCACAATGTCGGACACAAATCGGACACCTGAGACTTTTTGGTGACCAGTGATACCAATACAGTGATCAGTACTAAAAAATATGTACGGTCACTGTACTAAATGACTGACTGGGAAGGGGTTATCAGGGGCTATCAAAGGGTTAACTGTGTGCCTAGGTTGCGCTTCCTCACTGTGGGGAATGTGCTTTGACTAGGGGAAGGCAAAGATCAATGTTCCTGCTTAGCAGAAACACAGGATCAGTATCTTCCCTTCTGACAATCTGCCTGTGTCATCAGCAGGTATCGAGTCTGCGGTACCCGCCGCTGGGCTCCCGCTGTGTGTGTTCCATTCTGGAACTGAAACTGCAAGCACCGGGGTGAACTATGCCACTGAAAATCATATAATCTACTTCTGTGCATTTTTATTGCAGAAAAATGGCCCTAAAAGAAAACACTGCTGTATTTACCTGTAAACAATGTCTGACTTCCACTGACACAGGCTCTCCTGAGTGCATGCTCTCTGTGAACCAACTGATGTCCAGGAAATGTGGACACTTCTGTCCTTCTACACTTTGCACCCGTCTTCCAGTCTTCTTCTCTATCCAGCTGAGAACATCAGTGAGAGAATTCTGTTCTGACACTACATGTGTCACTGCATCACTGAAAAACCATTAGGACCCACAGCTACATTACACCGAACAACAAAACTCAAAGATTTCAATTATTACTCAGCGATTATGACATGTACTTACTTTTAATAGTAAAAAAAAATTAATAAAGAAAACGGACATATAAAAAAAAAAAAAAAAGCAATCAGCCCTCATTCTTGCTTAACACATTGTAGGTTACACAATCCATAAGTAGATTAACTATTATATCTATTCAATTATAATAGCTATCTAATGACATACTGCATCTAGTTGCTTAATGGCGTCTCCCTGTATGAAGTCATAAATGCAAATAATTGGCCAGACCTCCTGACTGATCACAGTAACATGGATAATATATGTTATCACAACACTCACAAGCTTGTCATCATGTGACACATGTCAGGAACACACAGGGATCCTTCATAAGGATAATATGTGATAAAAATATAGCAACTGGTGCAAACATTTAAAGAAACATTCACACACCAACAGAAACATTCATCCCCCCAGAGCCTCCGATATCATGACGATCCTATAAACCGGCAGAATACGTGGAAACAACATTAGAGTATAAAACTATTACAAACACAATGTCCACAATATATTTTTATATGCGCACAGGAGATCTATTGTTAGAGTTAAAGTGTGTGTTACTCAACACTTCATAATCCTGATATGTGGCTGCTGTACCATGTACTTGTATGAGAAAGTCTCCTGTTCTCTTTGTGTTACTTTCTTTTATGTGAAATCCCTGGTGTTCCCAACAGTCACCTTGCTTTCCTATTAAAAACTGACCACACAAGGCTCCATTCACATCTATGCATGTTGCTTTTGAGCATCTCTGCAGTTTTTTGCTGTTATTTCCATGTTTTTTTTTTTAATGCGATTTTGCTGTTATTTGCATTTTTTTTTGGGGGGGGGGGGGAATTTGTTGGGCAGATTTAAAAAACAAAAATTGTGGCAAAAGCGCAATAAAAAACACAATACATGCTTTTCTGCAGCTTCTCCATTGAACCAAAAAAAAAAAAAAAAAAAGCAGTTTTGCATTTTAAAAAGTCCCTGACCCTTTTTATATATATATATATATATATATATATATATATATATATATATATATATATATATATATATATATATATATATATATATATATATATATATATATATATATATATATATATATATATATATATAATGTCTAGTGTGGTCAGTTTTTGCCAGGTAAGTCGTTGAACTCCAGGTATTTCACACAATGGAAGCAATACAAAGAGAACAGTATATATTTTTCATCCAATTACATGGGACAACAGACACATATCAGGAATATGAAATGCTGCGTTGACATACATAAGGTAAAAAAACCTTCCATGATTAGCCTCTCCCAGCCCCACCAAAATATGTACCTGAGCCCAATCTCCATCCATTGCTGTGTCCTAGAGCAGCAGCACTTCTCTATATACCTTACAGGACTCAGATGGCAGCAGTAGGAGGCATTGGCTTCTGCTGCGGTCAATCAAATTCAGTGAGGGAGGGGGTGGGGGCAAAGCCGAACCACACTATGTGTGTCTATACACCAGCCTTTTTCAACTAGGGTGTCCAGGCACCTGGAGTGCCTTGGCAAAATGGCAAAAAATTGTCCAAAAACGAAAACAAGCCAGCAGGTGGACCAAGCTCGCCTTTTAGTTATGTTATGCACCATTACAACCTTCTAGTCACAAACAACTTCCTAACATTAAAGCAGAGTTCCACCCAAAAATGTAACTTCCATTCATCTGGCCCGTGACGTCACCGCGGGGTTCCCTCCTCCTCCTCCCCCGGCCAGTAGGAGAGAGAAGCGGGCCTCGCACATGCGCAGCAGCAGGGTTCCCGGGGTAAAGGTTACACTGCCACATTCTCTTACCAACAATGGTGGCAGCAGCACCCGACAGATGATGGAAACAGCTGCGGTGCCGCCATCGCTGGACTCCAGGACAGGTAAGTGTCCTAATATTTAAAACCACCAGCTGCAGTATGTGTAGCTGCTGGCTTTTTTTTTTTTTTTTTTTTTTTTTTGGGGGGGGGGGGGGGGGGCGACCCAGAGAAAAGAAACATTAGAATACTAGTCAGTACCATGTGCAAAGGTGAATTTGTTTTAGAATAATAAACCACCTGTAATGTTGGGTGACCCTCATGTGTGGATATTGCTATGTCATGTAAAACTATTCGTTTTGTTAACATTTTAGAATGGGGTGCCTCAAGACTGTGCTGAATTTTAAATTGGTGCCTTGAGGTCGAGAAACACGGCTATAGACACACACAGCCCGACTTAGGAGCGAGCCCACATCTTCCAACCTAGCAAGCGGCTTGCTATGTGGGAAGACACAGTAGGAGGATCAACCAGAGCCAGAGGGGGCCCCAGGAAAGGTGTTTGGGGCCGTTCTGTGCAATACCACTGCACAGAGCAGGTAAGCAGAACAGGTCTGTAATTAGAATTTAAAGAGAAAAAAAAAACGCTTCTATCTAGGGCTGTGCAAATTAACTTTTAATTAAATCGATTAATCTTTAATTTTTTTGATCGATTAAAATTCTTTTGATTGGTACTCACCTCTCCACCGGCTTCTGGGCCTTCAGGGAGTTCCGTCGGGGATCCAGTGACGTCATGGACACCGGCGAGGCTTGCCGTGTCCATCTGAAGGGCTCCTTTGCTGTGCCTTCATATCTGCATGCCCACGGGACCTTAATATCTGCCACACGCAAGGGCTGTTACACTTCCCTCTATCACTTCCCTCTATCGACCTGGGATTCTACAACCATCCACTGGGAGTTGGATCTGTATGTGCGTTATAATTAAATCGAAATTAGTCAATTAATCGATTGAAAAAAAAAACGATTAATCGAACAAAAAAATTTTGATTAGTAACAGCCCTACTTCTATCACAAATGTTACATCTGTAACATTTGTTTCTTCCAGTTTAGTGATACTTTGTAAAATGACCTTACATTCTTTCCTTCCACTGACCTGTCAAGTAATGATCTATTACATCTTTTGGCCTTTAGTAGTTAGGATTTTAGGGGATAGTATTTTATCAGCCTTACAAGGCGACATTATGTTGGCCCGTCTCCAAAGAGGACCATGCATCATAATAAAGTTAGCCAAGGGTTGGAGGAAAATCACTGCTCAAGGTGGGTCTGCTATAGGGTCATACACAGGTGTAGGATTCCAAGGGTGCTGGGAGTGCACTAGGCAAGCATTAGCCATGAATAAGCACTAAGTCAGTGCGAAACGTCGGTTATCCTCCTGTTTCCGTTGCTGTGATCCGGTATGTTTTTGCGGTTCGTTTAAATAAAGACAACCTGTTTGGTTTGGAGTGCGGCCATCCATCCTTCATTTTACGCCAATGCTAGCCAAGGGTTGGGTAGAGGACCCTGTGCCTGACTGCAAGGCTGCATTTCTTCCAATTCCTCTAGCGGTGCTTTAACACTTGCTAGGAAAGAGGGGGGGGGGGGGTCAGTAGATGAAAAACAGCTGTTAGACATACAGTATATTCTAGTGGTGCAACGGATCGTCATTGATCCGTACGGGTCAACGTGTTTGGATCGGCACACCACGTGATCGGCGGTTTGAGCTCCGCTGCCTCGGCCATAGGAAAGGTCACGGCTTCAGCCTAGCTCCGGCCATCTTGGTACACCCATCGGCGGCATAGGTATACAGTGGGGCTATATACAGTGGGGGGGTGGATATTAGTAATATCCACATCTCCCCCACTGTAATATATTACGGGGGGGGGGGGGGAGATGTGCACATTACAGTGGGGGGGGGGGGGGAGATGTGGACATTACAGTGGGGGGGGGGGGGGGATGTGGACATTACAGTGGGGGGGGGGGGGAGAGGTGTGGACATTACAGTGGGGGGGGGGGAGGAGATGTGGACATTACAGTGGGGGGGAGGGAGGAGATGTGGACATTACAGTGGGGGGGGGAGGGAGGAGATGTGGACATTACAGTGGGGGGGGGAGGGAGGAGATGTGGACATTACAGTGGGGGGGGAGGGAGGAGATGTGGACATTACAGTGGGGGGGGAGGGAGGAGATGTGGACATTACAGTGGGGGGGGGGGAGGAGATGTGGACATTACAGTGGGGGGGAGGGAGGATGTGGACATTACAGTGGGGGGAGGGAGGATGTGGACATTACAGTGGGGGGGAGGGAGGAGATGTGGACATTACAGTGGGGGGGGGGGGGGAGGAGATGTGGACATTACAGTGGGGGGGGGGGGGAGGAGATGTGGACATTACAGTGGGGGGGGGGGGAGGAGATGTGGACATTACAGTGGGGGGGGGGGGAGATGTGGACATTACAGTGGGGGGGAGGAGGAGATGTGGACATTACAGTGGGGGGGGGAGGAGATGTGGACATTACAGTGGGGGGGGGGAGGAGGAGATGTGGACATTACAGTGGGGGGGACGGGGAGATGTGGACATTACAGTGGGGGGGGACATGTGGACATTACAGTGGGGGGGACATGTGGACATTACAGTGGGGGGGACATGTGGACATTACAGTGGGGGGGACATGTGGACATTACAGTGGGGGGGACATGTGGACATTACAGTGGGGGGGACATGTGGACATTACAGTGGGGGGGACATGTGGACATTACAGTGGGGGGGGGGGGACATGTGGACATTACAGTGGGGGGGGGCATGTGGACATTACAGTGGTGGTGATTTTTTTTTGCCGATCCTAAAAAAGATCTGATCCGAGGAACGATCCGAACTATGAGTTTGTTGATCCGTTGCACCCCTAGTATATTCCCATTCCCACATGAAAAATAGGAAATAAACATTACTTCACTAAAGTCTTGCCTTGTTTCCTTGGAAAGCCAGATATCAGGCTCTTTCATCTGCCTCCAGATGGGGCACATTCCTGAGTGTCGGATGCTGTGAGTGCAGAAGCCTGCATTGCTTCCTGCACCTATTTCTGACTGCAGATCCCTTCTCCCAGCAGCAGGTTAAATTGTCTGCTCTCTGCTATAAACAGCCCTGAACCTGCTGAGCGCCACCATGACTACTTTGCTACATAGACCCATTATGATTGTCCATACCAACAGGACAAAATGCAAAGAAACAAGCATTGGAGAAATGGCTCTGCAGCTGCTAAACAATACTGCCATAGGCAAGATGGCAGCAGCAAAAAACAAAGAAATGAAAGTTCAGGTGTTTGGAGGTTTGCTTGCAAGATAGATTTTTCTATTCTGAAGAAATAAATGTTGTTTGTTTTTCTGTGTCCGTTTTCAAAGTGAATATGAATGAGAACGATTTCATAATGGTCAATCAGCTGCTGCACTTGCAAGGCTCTGAGGAAAGTGGCAGGGTCTGCGTCCCTTTAGAGGTGATTTCCCTTCGGAAGTATCTCACCAAAATTGAAATTTTTGTTGCATGGTATGCCTGAAATCTGACTTGTATCTTAGTACAGACTTCTGGGAAATTCAGTGAGCCAATCACAGAAACAGGAAATCACATTTCCGGGGGGCATTCTGTGTACAGAACACCTCCAGATAGCCATACTGCATTGAACTTTACAGCGCTGCAGATTGAAAAGGATTGCAATATGATTTGTTTTGCAATTGTAAATCCGATTTTTTTTTTATTTGCAATTTTCTTTCTCCCAAAAGGTGGAGTTACCCTTTAAACACAATATTTCTTCGCTGATGTAGTGCTTCCTTTTAGAAATGTACCTGTACTCCTGTACCACGGTGAACCCTTTCCTCTGTGCCAGTGCTGTAAGGAAGCCCCGTCGTGCCGCTCCCATCCTGCGTTCCACCAAGAATATGCAGACCTCAGGGAATAAGCCAGCTGAAGCTTCTAGATCTATGGCAACTGGAGTTTCCTTCTTTCTTTTCTTCAAAGGGATGGGAAACATTGCAGGGCCTAAGTAGACTGAAAACATATACAAGGAATTGACTGAGGTCCATTGTCAAACTGATATGTATGATAGAAAAAAAAAACATGCGCATGAGGGCGCAACTCCTCATGCATTACCACCGCACAATTCATTGGTTCCCCAATAACAAATGGATACTCACAAGCGATTACAAGCAGACATTTAACTCATATGCTTCAGTCTTGGGCAGAGTACAATCTTGAAAACATCTGATTGGAATACTAATGCATTTCGGGAGACAAACTCCCGTCCTGTCAGTTTAGGTGTCTGGCCATGTCTTGGTAGGTTTGCAGTTGTGCCATACTCTTAACAATTTTGGATGATGGATTGAACAGTCCTCCGTGAGATGTTCAAAGCTTGGGATATTTTTTTTTTTATATAACCTAACCCTGCTTTAAACTTCTCCACAACTTTATCCCTGACCTGTCTGGATTGTTCCTTGACCTTCATGATGCTGTTTGTTCACTAAGGTCCTCTAAAAAAAAAACTGAGGGCTTCACAGAACAGCTGTATTTATACTGAGATTAAATTACACACAGGTGGACTCTATTTACTAATTAGATGACTTCTGAAGGCAATTGGTCCTCTAGATCAGGGGTACCTTTTGAAGAGAGAGAGCCACTTAAGCAACTTGGTAACCAGTCGTGGCCCACAATGAGTGGAGTGGGTGGATGACAGGTCACGGCTACTCTATAGGCCCTCCGATGCGATCCGCCCGGGTGGAAGGGAACAAATTCCCTTCAGTTTTTTTTTTTTTTTTAGTGGATCGGATTGAAGGTAGGCAAAAGTCTGTTTACATCTTTTGCTCTATAGAGGTGAATAGAGGGTCCGATTGGGTCGGGCCAATCATGTGAAAAGGGCCCAAGACTGCTTTCACACTGATGCGCTGTGGTTTACGCACACCGCGGGTGCAGCGTAGTGCACCTGTGTCTATCCTATGGGTTAGCTGAACTTTGCCATAGACTCCGTCTGAGGCAAAAGCCAGCGCTGTACAGGAAGCATCAGGTTATGGAGCTCTGCTCCACAGCTGCTTTCTTCCTCTACCCCAGCTTCATTCACAACACTAATGCTGTGGTATGGCGGGGTCGCAACCTGCGATCTGGGCTTGCCAACCCTCCATTTCAGAGCAGGAGGTTGCAGCCCATATCAGAGGGCTCCGCGGGCCACATGTGGCCCCTGGTTGGCCACCCCTGCTCTAGATTTTAGTTAGGGGTATCAGAGTAAAGGGGGCTGAATACAAATGTACCCCACACTTTTCAGATATTTGTAAAAAAAAAAAAAAAATGAAAACCATTTATCATTTTTCTTCCACTTCCCAATTATGTGCCACTTTGTGTTGGTCTATCACATAAAATACATTAATGTTTTTGGTTGCAATATGACAAAATGTGGAACATTTCAAGGGGTATGAATACTTTTTCAAGGCACTGTACATCGCACCAATGTGAACTGAGCTTAAGGATGACAATGCAGAGCAAAAAAATTTTTTAGGGCTGGTAAATTTCTACTTAAAAACTAAACTCTGGAAGTCATGCCCAAAGAAGGTAGGTAGAAGGCAAAGGACCAGTCACTAGCGCTGCCTGTGGTTTCCCTGCTGATAATTTTACGCCATTACTGACTTTCCATGTCTTGCTTTGCACAGTGTCGCTGTATAGAGGTGGCCATCTTGGTGGAGAGGCAGGGCTTTGCGCCCCCATGTCAGAGCCTCCAGTGAGCAGCACAGTAGTGACATCACCAAATCCCAATCTCTTAGGACTAGCAGTCACAGGCTTAGATTTCACACTGCAGATATAGCTCTGTAGCTGTATTTGAAGAGACATTATGCATCCTCTCATACCAGGAACGTCAATGCAAGATTTCAGTCAAAAGGTATATTTTCCATGGTGCACTAACACTTCTAATGTCCCCTAGAACATAGAAAATGTATGGAAAAGAGTACCGCTCCAAGCCCTGCAACCTAAGCCCTGCAACCTATGCTGTGCTCCCACCCTGTAGTACTGACAGGTGCAGACTCTGCGCTGATCCGTGGAAAAAAGAAATGTTCCTGGACTGCCGCACTCTGATAGGCGATTTATTGAAACAAAATAAACAAAGGATGAAATCCAAAGCTGTATAACATCCAAAAATTCATGCAACATTGTAATCAATGGTAGAAAGTGGACATAGGGGACAAAAAAGCTAACATGTTTCACATCATGGATAGATGCTCAGTCATAGCACATAGAAAATGTACGATTTTTTTTTGTAGTGTAGCTTCACTCAAAAAATCATTAGGTCCACTTATCACATCCAGATACTTTTTTTTACTCTGACAAGAGTGATCTGCAATCTCCCCACCCCCCGTTGGCCAAAATAAAGGGAACAAATGCCTCACTGCCGATGTGTTCCATACAGAGGGCACAATTTTATTGGCATTTCTGAGTGAGCACCCAAACACATGTATGTTCTTGGGGAAAGCACAGCGATACACCAGCATGGCTCAGCAATAGAGTAGCTCATACCATAGCACTGGTCCAGCTGTGAACTGTAAATTCCTGCATGCAGCAGCTTGTGTGTGCTTACAGAGGGTGCAGTAATTGGCATCCCTGCTAGACATTTATCACCATGCTAAGAATGGCCAGTCCTGAGAAAAAGCCAGAAATAAAGCCTGTCTCATACACCAGTGAATTCAGCATATTCTCCGCACACCTACCAGGGTGTCTATTAAAATAGGTTCCCACACAATATGCAAATTTACACGCCACTGCAAAGATGATTCAAGCAACAAGCCATAGTGTTTGGGTAATGAATGAGCAATAATAAGCTTTCTGAAGTGTCAAGAATTGTTCATGTAACCTTTCAAGAACGAGAGTAATAACTTACAAAGGGAACAATCTTTTCACTTTATATACGGTAAACAGGGTTTAAACAATTAGATGTGTACAAGTGGGGGGAAAAAATCTTCTTATTTAGTTCTGTGTACAACAAAACCATGGCACTTCAGAAATATTAAAGGGGTTGTAAACCTTCGTGTTTTTTCATCCTATGCATTAAGGTGAAAAAACACCTTGCTGTCACCCCCCCCCCCCCCCCCCAGCCCCCGTTTTACTTACCTGAGCCCCGAATGTCCGAGGACGCGATCCCGCGTTCTTCCCATGCTCTTCATTGGATAGATTGATAGCAGCGCAGCCATTGGCTTCCACTGCTGTCAATCAAATCCAATGACGCCGCCGCCGAGTCATACAATCAGCGGCTATGGACGCCGATTGTATGGCACGGGAGCGTGTCCGTAAGCTAACCCCCTCGGGAGAGAGCTTCCCAGAGGGGGTAAGCTCTTGCGGGGAGGAGCCACGAGAGCTGCCGTGGGACCCCAGAAGAGGACGATCGGGGCCACTCTGTGCAAAACGAATTGCACAGTGGAGGCAAGTATGACATGTTTGTTATTAAACAAAAAAAACCTTTAGTGTCACTTTAAAAGTGTAACTAAAAGGAGACATGCACCCAAGTTACCTTACAAGAACAAAAAAAATGCTGCCCTAGAATGCTAGGTTTAGCTTGCTGGAGACTTTGACATGAGGAAGCAAAGCCCTGCCTCTACCAACATTACCATCTCCATACAAGGCAGTGCAGAACAAGACATGGCAAGTCAGTGATGGTGAAATGATCAGTGGCAGGGAGACCACAGTCAAAACTGGTGGACTTATCCTTTGCCCCCTGCCTGTCTTTTTGGGATACAGCCACCAGATTTCAGCACCTCTTTCATTCTAATGAAATTACATACACCATCAGATAATAGATAAGGCAGACAAAAGCTAGAAGATTGCAACATAAGGATCTTTACCAGTACACATTGGTCTAATGATAATATTGTCCTTGATCAACAAAGTGAGAGGCATCACAAAAGTTAGAAGAATTCAGTTGAAATTAAAGTGGGTGTAAAGGTCTGAAGGCTAAAAAAGCCTTCAGTGTGCAGCATCACCCTCTAATACTTACCCGAGCTCCATCTCGATCCAGTGCTGCTCACCCGGGTCTCTCCATCCTCATTGGCTGAGACACAGCAGAGGGACTCATTGGTCCCCACTGCTGTCAATCACAACCAGTGAGGAAGTAGCAGGGGGCTGGGCTGAGCTCAGTCTCTCAAAGCGTTTCATCCATTTAAAAGTCAGCAGCTACAAAAAGTGTAGCTGTTGACTTTAAATAATCAGACACTTACCTGTCCCACGGTCCAGCGATGCGGCCACGAAGCCTCGCTCCTCTCTGCTGCTGTACCGACATTTTAACTGTGGGCGTCCGGCTGTAGCTTCACACTGCACATGTGCGAGCCATGCTGTGAATAGCCAGGCACTCTTCTGGGACCTGTGACGTGTCCCAGAAGATTGGAGGGAGGGGGGAGAGGTGAACTTCCTGCGGCGTGACAGAAAGTATTGCAATAATCGCCATTTTATTTTCTAGGGTGTTAGGATAAAAAATATATATAATGTTTGGGGGTTCTAATTAGAGGGAAGAAGATGGCAGTGAAAATAGTGAAAAATTACATTAGAATTGCTGTTTAACTTGTAATGCTTAACTTGTAATACCAACGGCCACCACCAGATGGTGCCAGCTCACACATCTGGTGGTAATAACTTGTAATACCAACGGCTCACCACCAGATGGCACCAGCTCATCCTCGGTGAGGAAATCAAATCAGGAAGTGAAGCGTTGCGGCTTCACTGCCCGGTTCCCTACCGGTTCCCTACTGCGCATGCGCGAGTAGCACACCGCGTCCTCACTGATCCACGCTGTGTTCTGGGACCTGTGCGTTTCCAAAAACACAGCTGGGGGGGGGGGGGGGCGGCAAGTGGCGCGACTCCCACGGGAGTCTATTCCCTGAAGGTATCTGCACCCCTCACCCCGGAAAAGCGGAGGTTCACTTTTTGTGTTGACCTCCGCTTTAACAGAAGGATTCTCTTGCTGGCTATAGAATCACACTCACTAGAAAGAGTGACTCCATAGGAAAAGGTTAATGATCTGTTGGGGCACTGGGGAGTCATCACTAGATTTCCTATGGATCATTCATCTCACAAGGCCATGTCTCCCAATTTGACAGTTGTGTGGAAACGTGACCCCAAACGCACACCCTCCATGTTAGGGGCTGCACACCTTTTAGAGTGGGACGAGTGGCTGTGTCCATGCAACTGCTCTTACATGGACTGCCTGCATGTAGTACTTGGAGGCCCAAGCGCGACTCAATGACAAGAACTTAGCCACAGGATCGCTGAAAAAACATTCACCAATTTCCACGTGTTGCTCCCTCGATGGCTAGATGGGATAGGCAGCTGAGGAAAATGCGGCAGAGTGGAAGTCACCAGCAATGAAGCAGTGGGGTTCATTTACGAACGGCAAATCCACTTTGTACTACAAGTGCACTCATTGTAGATCTGAGGGGGATATGCAAGGAAAATAAAACATTTTTGCTTGCACATGATTGGATGATAAAATTAGCAGAGCTTCCCCTCATTTCAGATGTTCCCCTCAGATCCAAAGTGGCTGCACTTCCACATGCACTTGTAGTGCAAAGTGGATTTGTCTTGTTCATGCAGCCGGTGAAGAAGCAACCCATGGCAGTAGGAGTATTTCCCTTTCGTGTTTGCCCCTGCATAGTGATCCTGTCACTTGTAAAGCTGGCCATAGATGGCCTGATCGTTGGCCGATTCTTGTTGCATTTGCCTAAATTCAAGCAGCCGATGGGCCTGCAATACCACCTAGCTCAAACACCACCTAGCTCAAACACCACCTAGCTCAAACACCACCTAGCTCAAACACCACCTAGCTCAAACACCACCTAGCTCAAACACCACCTAGCTCAAATACCACCTAGCTCAGCAAAAGTGGATTTTAAAATCTACTGTTAGGTGGAAAACGATCTGCTGAAAAGTGACTGCCCCCCATCAGATGGAATCCCCATTCGGCAGCGCCAGGCCTGTCTGAATACAATAGTCAACAATGGCGACCCCTCCATCCACATGGTTAGCATGTATGGGAGAACTGACGGACTTCTCACTAGCAAAATCCTCCCCCACTTGCTTGGAGGAGGCGGCCATGTTGGACATTAGACTGGAAATATGGGCGTGGTCCTCAAGGTGAACTAGACCTACAAGCAGGTTACTCCAGCCCAGTGACACCACAACGTGCATTATAATATATGCCCAACTTGTAGGGTGCTTTACTGCAATGTATGGTGACACTACAGGTGTGCATTGCAATTAGGGTGGCCACCTTTTCTTCAGGTCAAAGCCGAACACTTCAGCGTCACACAGCAATTGTTCTCATAGTATGCACAGATAAACAATGCATAGGGGTTGCTAATAATTACCATATCTAATCATATGATGTTAATCACAAGAGTCCCCCCTTTACATCAGAGTCCACAGAGCTCCCCCTTTATTTTTACATCTGAACTTGCAGCGTTCCCTTTCACTGCAAGGCGAGGGGGGGGGGGGGGACTCTGATGTAAGGGAGAACTCTGGGGACTCTAACATAAGGGATGCTCCGGTGTATGGAGAGGACTCTGATGTAAGGGGGAACACTGTGGCCTCTGATGTAAGGAGTGCTTTGAGAACCCTGATTTACATTATTGTACTCACTTTAGAGGCAGGCGGGAGAAGGGGGGAGACTTAGTCCCATCTGAATAATATGTCCAGGTCTCAGACAGTTTGAAACCCTGATGCAAGATACCAAACTGTCCGGGTGAATCCCTAACAGGTGGCAACCCCAATTGCAATGCGATTATGGCATCTCATCACTCTGTGCTGTAATTAACCCACCCACAGTATAGTGTGCCCAAACACACCGTCCATGCCCTCTGAAAACCACACAGAACCTGATTCTTGCTGCTCAGAGGGGCAAGGAGAGGACTTTCCTGGACTATGGAATACCAAGAAGTGACCTGTGTCACTATGAGCTCATCACTACTTCCTGATTGGCTGCCTTAGCTTCATATCTCTGCTCTACACAACAAACTCAAGACCTCCACCTAGCACAGTGCCTATAGATACCTCACCATACATTGCATGACAACCCCCAGGCCTCCCTCCCTCCATTGCATGACAACCCCCGGGCCTCCCTCCCTCCCTCCATTGCATGACAACCCCCAGGCCTCCCTCCATTGCATGACAACCCCCGGGCCTCCCTTGCATGACAACCCCCGGGCCCCCCTCCCTCCATTGCATGACAACCCCCGGGCCTCCCTCCCTCCATTGCATGACAACCCCCGGGCCTCCCTCCCTCCATTGCATGACAACCCCCGGGCCCCCCTCCCTCCATTGCATGACAACCCCCGGGCCTCCCTCCCTCCATCCCTTGCATGACAACCCCCGGGCCTCCCTCCCTCCATTGCATGACAACCCCCGGGCCTCCCTCCCTCCATTGCATGACAACCCCCGGGCCTCCCTCCCTCCATTGCATGACAACCCCCGGGCCTCCCTCCCTCCATTGCATGACAACCCCCGGGCCTCCCTCCCTCCATTGCATGACAACCCCCGGGCCTCCCTCCCTCCATTGCATGACAACCCCCGGGCCTCCCTCCCTCCATTGCATGACAACCCCCGGGCCCCCCTCCCTCCATTGCATGACAACCCCCGGGCCTCCCTCCCTCCATTGCATGACAACCCCCGGGCCTCCCTCCCTCCATTGCATGACAACCCCCGGGCCTCCCTCCCTCCATTGCATGACAACCCCCGGGCCTCCCTCCCTCCATTGCATGACAACCCCCGGGCCTCCCTCCCTCGCATGACAACCCCCGGGCCTCCCTCCCTCGCATGACAACCCCCGGGCCTCCCTCCCTCGCATGACAACCCCCGGGCCTCCCTCCCTCGCATGACAACCACCGGGCCTCCCTCCCTCGCATGACAACCACCGGGCCTCCCTCCCTCCCTTGCATGACAACCCCCGGGCCTCCCGTGCATGACAACCCCCGGGCCTCCCTTGCATGACAACCCCCGGGCCTCCCTTGCATGACAACCCCCGGGCCTCCCTTGCATGACAACCACCGGGCCTCCCTCCCTTGCATGACAACCCCCGGGCCTCCCTCCCTTCATTGCATGACAACCCCCGGGCCTCCCTCCCTCCATTGCATGACAACCCCCAGGCCTCCCTCCCTCCATTGCATGACAACCCCCAGGCCTCCCTCCCTCCATTGCATGACAACCCCCAGGCCTCCCTCCCTCCATTGCATGACAACCCCCAAGCCAACCTCCATTACATGACAACCCCCAGGCCTCCCTCCCTCCATTACATGACAACCCCCAGGCCTCCCTCCCTCCATTACATGACAACCCCCAGGCCTCCCTCCCTCCATTACATGACAACCCCCAGGCCTCCCTTCCTCCATTACATGACAACCCCCATGCCTTCATTACATGACACCCCCAGGCCAACCCCTGTCATACATTCACACCAATAACACTGAGCACTTTAAATCCCCCCAGCCCCATGTTCTCATACAATGACATTTTATGGACACTCACTACATCCGCACACACTTTGCTCTCTCACCCCACTGTGCAGCCAAAGAGACTTCCGGTTCCACCGTCACGCCCCCTATGCTAATGGGCCGCACACAGAAAGAGGTCGCGTCAAGTACGGCCCCGCCCCTTATGCTAATAAGCTTTGGTCCAGGAGACCTGAAACCGGTGAACCAGCACTGTTAGCCCCGCCCGCAGAGCCGAGGATGTGCGAGCAGACCAGTGCAGTTCTCTTCGAGGCCAGCAGGGTGCTCTGTGCGATGTATAGTCAATGCTGTACACGAGTCTATGTATAATGCTGTACATACGTCTTTGTACAATAGAGTGTATATGTGAGAGGATGTATATATGTATACAGAGGCTGTATGCAATAATGTATATGTGAGAGTCTGTATATCTTTATACAGAGTCTATATACAATAATGTATATGTGCGAGTTTGTATATCTGTATACAAAGGCTGTGTACAAAAGTGTATATGTGAAAGTCTATATACAATAATGTATGTGAGAGGATGTATACAATAATGTATGTGAGAGGATGTATATAATACTGTATATGTGAGAGGATGTATACAATACTGTATATGTGAGAGGATGTATACAATACTGTATATGTGAGAGGATGTATACAATACTGTATATGTGAGAGTCTGTATACAATACTGTATATGTGAGAGGATGTATACAATAATGTATATGTGAGAGGATGTATACTGTATATGGGAGAGGATGTATATAATACTGTATATGTGAGAGGATGTATACAATACTGTATATGTGAGAGGATGTATACAATAATGTATGTGAGAGGATGTATACAATACTGTATATGTGAGAGGATGTATACAATAATGTATATGTGAGAGTCTGTATACAATAATGTATATGTGAGAGGATGTATACAATAATGTATATGTGAGAGGATGTATACAATAATGTATATGTGAGAGGATGTATACAATAATGTATATGTGAGAGGATGTATACAATAATGTATATGTGAGCGTCTGTATACAATACTGTATATGTGAGAGTCTGTATACAATAATGTATATGTGAGAGGATGTATACAATAATGTATATGTGAGAGGATGTATACAATAATGTATATGTGAGAGTCTGTATACAATACTGTATATGTGAGAGGATGTATACAATACTGTATATGTGAGAGGATGTATACAATACTGTATATGTGAGTCTGTATACAATAATGTATATGTGAGAGGATGTATACAATAATGTATATGTGAGAGTCTGTATACAATACTGTATATGTGAGAGGATGTATACAATACTGTATATGTGAGAGGATGTATACAATAATGTATATGTGAGAGGATGTATATAATACTGTATATGTGAGAGGATGTATATAATAATGTATATGTGAGAGGATGTATACAATAATGTATATGTGAGAGTCTGTATACAATACTGTATATGTGAGAGTCTGTATACAATACTGTATATGTGAGAGGATGTATACAATACTGTATATGTGAGAGGATGTATACAATACTGTATATGTGAGAGGATGTATACAATACTGTATATGTGAGCGTCTGTATACAATACTGTATATGTGAGAGTCTGTATACAATACTGTATATGTGAGAGGATGTATACAATAATGTATATGTGAGAGTCTGTATACAATACTGTATATGTGAGAGGATGTATACAATAATGTATATGTGAGAGGATGTATACAATACTGTATATGTGAGAGGATGTATACAATACTGTATATGTGAGAGTCTGTATACAATACTGTATATGTGAGCGTCTGTATACAATACTGTATATGTGAGCGTCTGTATACAATACTGTATATGTGAGAGGATGTATACAATAATGTATATGTGAGAGGGTGTATATAATACTGTATATGTGAGAGGATGTATACAATAATGTATATGTGAGAGGATGTATACAATACTGTATATGTGAGAGGATGTATACAATACTGTATATGTGAGAGGATGTATACAATAATGTATATGTGAGAGGATGTATACAATACTGTATATGTGAGAGGATGTATACAATACTGTATATGTGAGAGGATGTATATAATACTGTATATGTGAGAGGATGTATATAATACTGTATATGTGAGAGGATGTATACAATACTGTATATGTGAGCGTCTGTATACAATACTGTATATGTGAGAGGATGTATACAATACTGTATATGTGAGAGGATGTATATAATACTGTATATGTGAGAGGATGTATATAATACTGTATATGTGAGAGGATGTATACAATACTGTATATGTGAGCGTCTGTATACAATACTGTATATGTGAGAGGATGTATACAATACTGTATATGTGACAGGCAGCACACTGGGGATGTCTATTATAGGAGGCGGGACTTTGTCTGAGGACATTGGCCACGCGGGGTAAACAGGAGATCCCCGCTCTGTATAATCCATCTCCTCTAGGTAAGGCTGCATAAATGGGCATTGAACAGGCTGCATTGATGGACACTGAACAGGCTGAGCTGCTGGGCACTGACAAGGCTGCATTGATGGGCACTGAATAGGCTGAGTTAATGGGAACTGATCGGGCTGCATTGATGGCACTAAACAGACTGCATTAATGGGCACTTACATGGGCTGCATTGTTGGGCCCTAAACAGGCTCCTTTGATGTGCACTGAACAGGCTGAGCTGATGGGCAGTGAACAGGCTACATTGATGGGCAGTGAACAGGCTACATTGATGGGCAGTGAACAGGCAACATTGATGGGCAGTGAACAGGCTACATTGGTGGGCACTGAACAGGCTGCATTGGTGGGCACTGATCAGGCTGCATTGGTGGGCACTGATCAGGCTGCATTGGTGGGCACTGATCAGGCTGCATTGATGGACACTGGTGAGGCTGCACCGATGGACACTGGTGAGGCTGCATTGATGGACACTGGTAAGGCTGTGTTGATGGGCACTAATGAGGCTGCACTGATGGGCACTGGTGAGTATAATACACTCTTCAAATGTGCTTTAAAATGCATGGTTTTCCCTTTCATGAACGAGAAAATAATGACGTTATGTGCTTGGGCTGGTATAATAATGCTATGGGGCTGGCATGAAATGATTCACAGAAATAACATATATATCATACAATCATTACATTTGAAAAATCTGGTCCCCTTAATCTAGAAGGGAGGGTCAAGTGGAACAAAAGGTGATAACTGTGAGGGGTGATCAGATGGAGAAAATGGAAATACAGTTGTCAGGTGTGGGTAGGATAGGCTTCTCTGAAGAGAAGGGTTTTCAGGGATTGTATAAAAGCTAATAGAGTAGGAGATAATCTGACAGATTGGGGTAAGGAGTTCCATAGGATTGGAGAGGCTCCGGAAAAGTCCTGGAGACGAGCATGGGAGCAGGTGATGAGGGAGATAGAGAGCAGGAGGTCTTGGGAGAAACAAAGAGAACGAGTAGATTGGTGTTTAGTAGGGTTGTCCCGATACTAGTATCTGTATCAGGACTGATACCGAGCATTTGCGCGGATACTTGTACTTGCACAAATGCTCCCGATGCCTTAGCCGATACCTGGAATGGATCAGCGAGCGGAGTCAGCGAGCAGAGCACCGAGCGGAGTCAGTATGTGGAGCACCGAGCGGAGGGCGGAGCGTCAAGCAAGTCGTAGTAAGGAAGTAAGCTGGCAGGGAGTGCAGAGTTTAGGGCGCAGCCGCATCATCATTTGGGATTGGCATCCGGAGCCGTCACATTCAGTCGCGGAAGTGACGCTCCGTGTTGCTGTCAGAGACGCCCATCTTGGTACACCCTGCACTCGACCACAGTATGCCAGCAGGGGACATCTTGTTACACCCAGCCCATATAGTTTGGTCTGGGTGTAAAAAGATGGCCGCTGCTGCTTTTATGCGGCCGAGTGCAAGGAGTACCAGGATGGGCGTTGCAGGCAGCCTTCCCTAATGGCATTTTAGTGCCTGCCCATCAGTGCCCATAAATGTCACCTATCAGTGCCCACCAGCCATCAGTGCCATCTGCCAGTGCACCCAAGCCGTCAGTGCCATCTGTCAGTGCCCGCCAGCCATCAGTGCCATCTGTCAGTGCCACCTGCCAATGATAGCCAGCCGTCAGTGCCATCTGCCAGTGCCAGCCATCAGTGTCATCTGCCAGTGTCAGCCAGCCATCAGTGCCATCTGCCAGTGCCAGCCAGCTGTCAGTGCCATCTGTCAGTGCCAGCCAGCCATCTATCAGTGCTGCATATCAGTGCTACCTAATCTGTATTGTGCTTTGAGAAACTGTCACATGACATTTAAAAAAAAATATCGGTAATAGGTATCGGCGAGTACTTGAAAAAAGTATCGGTAATAGGTATCGGCGAGTACTTGAAAAAAGTATCGGTAATAGGTATCGGCAAGTACTTGAAAAAAGTATCGGTAATAGGTATCGGCAAGTACTTGAAAAAAGTATCGGTAATAGGTATTGGTCGAGTACTTGAAAAAAGTATCGGTAATAGGTATTGGCGAGTACTTGAAAAAAGTATCGGTAATAGGTATTGGCGAGTACTTGAAAAAAAGTATCGGTAATAGGTATTGGCGAGTACTTGAAAAAAGTATCGGTAATAGGTATCGGCGAGTACTTGAAAAAAGTATCGGTAATAGGTATTGGCGAGTACTTGAAAAAAAGTATCGGTAATAGGTATTGGTCGAGTACTTGAAAAAAGTATCGGTAATAGGTATTGGTCGAGTACTTGAAAAAAGTATCGGTAATAGGTATTGGCGAGTACTTGAAAAAAAGTATCGGTAATAGGTATTGGCGAGTACTTGAAAAAAGTATCGGTAATAGGTATCGGCGAGTACTTGAAAAAAGTATTGGTAATCGGTATCGGCGAGTACTTGAAAAAAGTATTGGCGAGTACTTGAAAAAAGTATCGGTAATAGGTATCGGCGAGTACTTGAAAAAAGTATCGGTAATAGGTATCGGCGAGTACTTGAAAAAAGTATCGGTAATAGGTATCGGCGAGTACTTGAAAAAAGTATCAGTAATAGGTATCGGCGAGTACTTGAAAAAAGTATCGGTAATAGGTATCGGCAAGTACTTGAAAAAAGTATCGGTAATAGGTATCGGCAAGTACTTGAAAAAAGTATCGGTAATAGGTATTGGTCGAGTACTTGAAAAAAGTATCGGTAATAGGTATTGGCGAGTACTTGAAAAAAAGTATCGGTAATAGGTATTGGCGAGTACTTGAAAAAAAGTATCGGTAATAGGTATTGGTCGAGTACTTGAAAAAAGTATCGGTAATAGGTATCGGCGAATACTTGAAAAAAGTATCGGTAATAGGTATCGGCGAATACTTGAAAAAAGTATCGGTACTTGTACTCGGTCTTAAAAAAGTGGTATTGGGACAACCCTAGTATTTAGAGACCAGGCTAGTGATATAGCTGGTGGCAGAGTTGTGGATGGCTTTGTAAATAGTTGTTAGTATTTTGAATTTAATTAGTTGGGTGAGCGGAAGCCAGTGGAGGGATTGACAGAGAGGAGTAGCAGACACTGAGCGGTTGGTAAGGTGGATGAGTCTGGCAGTGGCATTCATGATGGATTGAAGGGGGGATAGACTATGTAAAGGTAATCCAGTGAGAAGGGAGTTGCAGTAATCGAGGCGAGAGATGACCAGGGAGTGAATCAAGAGCTTTGTTGTGTCATTGGTTAAAAAGGGACATATTTTGGAGATGTTGCGGAGGATTCGGACAGTGATTGGACGTGGGGCTTAAAGGAGAGCTCAGAGTCCAGGACTACACCTAGGACCTTGGCATGCAGGGATGGGCTTATAATTGTGTTATTGATTCTGACAGAGAGATCAGGGGAAGGGGCACTTGAGGAGGAAGAATTATAAGTTGGGTTTTGGATAGATTGAGTTTGAGGAAGTGGTGTGACATCCAGACTGATATATCTGATAGTAAATTAGTGATACATGAGGAGACGGAGGGAGTGAGTTGAGGGACGGAGAAAAAGATTTGATTGTCGTCAGTGTAGAGATGGTATTGGAAGCCATGGCAGGCTATCAACTGACCCAGGGAGGTGATGTAGATTGAAAATAGGAGAGGTCTAAGAACAGAACCTTGGGGGACCCCAACAGAGAAAGGAAGAGGAGAGGAGGAAGTTGTAAGAAACGCTAAAGGTGCAGTTGGATAAGTAGGAAGAGAACCAGTGAAGGGTACAGTCACGGAGACCAAAGACATGGTGTTTATTGAGGAGGAGGGGGTGGTCAACCGTATCAAAGGCAGCAGAGAGGTCCAGGAGTGGGAGTACAGAATAGTGGCCATTGGTTTTGGCCGTTAGTAGATTGTTTGTTAGTTTTAGGAGAGCAGTTTCTGTAGAGTGTTGAGGACGAAATCCAGACTGAAGGCCATTATCAGCAAGGTGGATGCTCAGTCGGTTGTAGACCAGACGTTCAAGGAGTTTGGATAAAAAGGGGAGCAAGGAGATGGGGGCGTAGGTTGTTAAGATCGGATGGGTCCAGTGAGGGATTTTGAAGTATGGGGCTGACAAGTACCGTATTTATCGGCGTATACCGCGCACTTTTTTGCCCTGAAAATCAGGGCAAAATCGTGGGTGCGCAGTATACGCCGATACCCGTTTTGAATTTTGAATACTGCGCCGACATATACCGAGCGCAGTACATTTGGGTATAGTCGGGCAGTCTCGGGTCCTTCCGCGCTCACGTCCTGGACGTACAGGACGTCCGCGCGAGAGTTGCCGAGCATTGCCGACAATACACGAGTGTACTGCGCTCTGTATATGTCGGCGCAGTATTCAAAACTCGGCGCGGGAAACGAGCGGGGAGGACACGAGGACGCCGCAGAAGGACGCCGGACCCGACAAAGAGGACACCCGAAGTCGCAGAAGGACGCCGGACCCGACGAAGAGGACACCCGAAGCCGCAGAAGGACGCCGGACCGGACGAAGAGGATACCCGAAGCCGCAGACGAACGCCGGACCCGACGAGGCCGCCGCGCAAGACACCAAAACTGTAAGTACAAAAAAAACTTTTTTTCCACAGGATTGGGGGCCAATTTTAGGGGTGCGCGGTATACGCGGGAGCGCGTTATACCGCGATAAATACGGTACATGTTTTAGAGGGTTGGGGAAGATGCCAGAAGAGAGGGAGAGACTGAAGATGTGGGTTAGAGAGTGTAGAATAGGGCCAGAGGGTGAATGTAGCATTTGTGAGGGGAACAGGATCCAGAGGGCAGGTGGTAAGATGGACGTTAGCAAATAGTTTAGCAACCTCGTCTATAGTGGTGGTAAATGTATTTTATTGGGATTTTATGTGATGGACCAACACAAAGTGGCACATAATTGTGAAGTGGAAGGAAAATGATAAATGGTTTTCATTTTTTTTACAAATAAATATGAAGTGTGGGCAGAGCCGTCTTAATGGCATCATGGGCCCCTGGGCAAAGTAATGCTCTGGGGCCCCTACAATGGAGACAGTGCAGGTAAACAGAAATCAAGTAAGTAGGGGATATCTAGGGTGTAGAGGGGTCAGAGTGCTGGGGAGATATCTGGGATGTGAAGGGGCAGCCCGGGCTCAAGGACCAGCTGCTTTGGGGAAAGGGCAGGGGCCCCCCATGCAGCTGGGGCCCCTGGGCAGTGCCCAGGTGTGCCCTCTCATTAAGACAGCCCTGAGTGTGGGGTGCATTTATATTCAGCCCCCTGAGTCAATACTTTGTAGAACCTCCTTTCGCTGCACTTACAGCTGCAAGTCTTTTTGGGGATGTCTCTACCAGCTTTGCACATCTAGAGAGCGACATTTTTGCCCATTATTCTTTGCAAAATAGCTCAAGCTCTGTCAGATTGAATGGAGGGTGTCTGTGACCAGCAATTTTCAAATCTTGCCACAGATTCTTGGATTTAGGTCTGGACTTTGACTGGACCATTCTAACACATGAATATGCTTGGATCTAAACCATTTCATTGTAGCTCTGGCTGTATGTTTAGGGTCGGTGTCCTACTGGAAGGTGAACCTCTGCCCCAGTCTCAAGTGTTTTGCAGGTTTTCTTCTAAGATTGCCCTGTATTTGGCTCCATCCATCTTCCCATCAACTCTGACCATCTTCCATGTCCCTGCTGAAGAAAAGCATCCCCACAACATGATGCTGCCACCACCATGTTTCACGGTGGGGATGGTGTGTTCAGGGTGATGTGCAGTGTTAGTTTTCCGCCACACATAGCGTTTTGCTTTTAGGCCAAAGATTAATTTTGGTCTCATCTGACCAGAGCACCTTCTTCCAGATGTTTGCTGTGTCCGGTCCCCCACATGGCTTCTCATAAACTGAAAACAGGAATTCTTATGGCTTTATTTCAACAATGGCTTTCTTCTTGTCACTCTTCCATAAAGGCCAGATTTGTGAAGTGCAAGACTAATGTACACGCGACCGTTTTTCGGGTTGTAAAAAATGACGTTTTTTTTTTATGTCATTAAAAACAATCGTGTGTGGGCTTCAGAGCATTTTTCGGGTTCTGAAAAACGGGCAAAAAAAAATTTGAACATTTTTAACGTTGTCGTTTTTCGGGTTGTAAAAAAATATTGTGTGTGGGCTTTAACGACGTGAAAAATCCGCACATGCTCAGAAGCAAGTTATGAGACGGGAGCGCTCGTTCTGGTAAAACTACCGTTCGTAATGGAGTAAGCACATTCATCACGCTGTAACAGACAGAAAAGCGCAAATGGTCTTTTACTAACACGGAATCAGCTAAAGCAGCCCAAAGGGTGGCGTCATCCGCATGGAACTTCCCCTTTATAGTGCCGTCGTACGTGTTGTTTTACGTCACCCCGCTTTGCTAGAGCATTTTTTTTCACGATCGTATGTAGGCAAGGCCGTTTTAATGATCAAATTGAAAAAAACGTTGTTTTTTCTAGAACCTGAAAAACATTGTTTTTACAACGCGAAAAATGATCGTGTGTACGCGGCATAATAGTTGTCCTGTGAACAGATTCTCCCACCTGAGCTGTGGATCTCTGCAGCTCCTCCAGAGTTACCATGGGCCTCTTGGCTGCTTCTCTGATTAATGCTCTCCTTGCCCGGCCTGTCAGTTTAGGTGGACGGTCTTGGTAGGTGTGCAGTTGTACCATACTCTTTCCACTGTTCAATGATGGATTGAACAGTGCTCTGTGAGATGTTCAAAGCTTAGGATATTTTTTTATAACCTAACCCTGCTTTAAACTTCTCCAAAACGTTATCCCTGACTTGTCTGGTGTGTTCCTTGGTCTTCATGATTTCATGGTGCTTTTTCTTCACTAAGGTTCTCTAACAAACAAGTCTAGATTTTAGTAAGACCCCTTTCACACTGGGACGTTTTTCAGGCGCTTTTGGGCTAAAAATAGCGCCTGAAAAACGGCTCCCCTGCAGTCTCAGTGTGAAAGCCAAAGGGCCCGAGGGCTTTCACACTGAAAGCCACAGGGCTTTCACACTGAGGCGATGTGCTGGCAGGATGTTAAAAAAACTCCTGCAAGCAGCATCTTTGGAACGGTGAAGGAGCGTTGTGTACACCATTCCTCCACCCCTTGCCCATTGAAATCAATGGGCAGCGCGGCCGAACCGCCGGCAAATCGCCAAACCGCCGGCAAAGTGCCGCTACAGCGGAGCTTTGCGGGTGGTTTTAATCCTTTTATGGCCACTAGCAGGGTTTAAAAGCGCTTCGCTATCGGCCGAAAACCTCTGCAAGAACGGCGGTAAAGCTCCGCTAAAAATAGCGGCGCTTTACCGCTAACGCCGCCCCCCACCCCTGCCCCAGTGTGAAAGGGGTCTTAGGGGCATCAGAGTAAAGTGAGCTAAATACAAATGCACACCACACTTTTCAGATATTTATTTTTAAAACATTTGGAAAACTATTTATTATTTTCCTTCCACTTCACAATTATGTGTCACTTTGTGTTGATATATCACATACAATCCCAATTAAATTACTTTTAAGTTTTTGGATGTAACATGACAAATTGTGGAAAATTTCAAGGAGTATAAATACTTTTTCAAGGCACTGTACAATAGTTTACCGTATTTTCCGGCGTATAAGACGACCCGGCGTATAAGACGACCCCCTAATTTTCCAGGAAAAAATTTGATTTTGGGATATACTCACTGTATAAGACTACCCCCTTCTTACTGTCTTTCTGGAAGCTGAGGGGGAGCCAGAACCGCTGACAGAAACAGGCTTTTTCAAATCTCACTGTGCCATTACATTACATTACTCACTGTGCCATTACATTACATTACTCACTGTGCCATTACATTACATTACTCACTGTGCCATTACATTACATTACTCACTGTGCCATTACATTACATTACTCACTGTGCCATTACATTACATTACTCACTGTGCCATTACATTACTCACTGTGCCATTACATTACTCACTGTGCCATTACATTACTCACTGTGCCATTACATTACATGCCCAGACTGTGCCATTACATTACATGCCCCCACATTGCCATTGTGCCATTACATGCCCCCACATTGCCATCACTTGCCCCCACTGTGCCTGAACTTGTTGCCCCCCCCCCCCCCCAGTGCATTAACACTCACTTTTTTCCCCAGCGCTGACAGTCCCCCATGCTGCGATCGCGATCGTGAAGGATTTCAAAGCCGCGCCTTCACTGCAGAGTGTTCTGTGATAGGATGAACAAAAATCTTCCCAGCAGCGCCTCTGTTATGTTTCCCGCCTATCACGGACGTCTTCTCATCTCGTCCGAGGATGAGAAGGCATCTGTGATAGGAGGAACAAAGAACAGAGGCGCTGCTGGGAAGATTTTTGTTCATCCTATCACAGAACACTCTGCAGTGAAGGCGCGGCTTTGAAATCCTTCACGATCGCGATCGCAGCATGGGACACTGTCAGCGCTGGGAAAAAAGTGAGTACTGAGACTGTACCCGGCGTATAAGACGACCCCCGACTTTGGATGCATTTTTTTGCATCCAGAAAGTCGTCTTATACGCCGGAAAATACGGTACATGTGAGAGTCTGTACACAATAGTGTACCATACCTCCCAACTTTCTGGGATGGGAATGAGGGACACCTATCAGCAAAAGTATGCAGACATAGGACACACCCCTTGCCACGCCCCCTTAAAGGAGAATTGTACAAAAAAATAAGATTGGTTAAACCCACAAGTGCTTTTTTTACCACTACTATTTCTTTATATTGGCTTTTGGAATTTACAAATGCAGCAATTTAGAAATCAGATGAAAGGTTTAGTGCTGGGAAACACTTTTTGATAGATAAAAAGTGCATTTTATATACATCTGTATAGATCAGACCAAAATGAGGGACAAATGAGGAGAATGAGGGACAGAGGGACATTGCTCCAAATCAGGGACAGTCCCTCGAAATCAGGGACAGTTGGGAGCTATGTGTATACAATAGTGTACACGTGAGAGTCTGTATACAATAGTGTACATGTGAGAGTCTGTATACAATAGTGTACATGTGAGAGTCTGTATACAATAGTGTACATGTTCCCTGCAAGGCATGCCAGTCTAATTATTCAAATGGTGCTTATGGCTGATATCTTCTGCTTCCTCTTTGTCAGAACTAGAAGATGCAAATGAGATAACAATGGACATTGTGCAGAAACAAGAGAACACACAATACCAGGTCATATCACACTCTACACACTTACTAACATGTAAATAGACAGAGGGCTGTCATAGAGTGCGGAGCAGAGGGAGCCATCGCCTTCCATACACAGGTACATAGAGTACACAGGGAGAAGTAGGGCTCCTCCGCACTGGCTGCTGCCATCTCCTCCAAGGTGAGACCCAGTATTATTATGTCTTCTTCTAGCTCTATGTGTTCTTACAGCAAGGACAGCGGATTGCTGATAAATTCAGGAATTATACGGCTTGGCAGGACTCCTGAAAAATAGTTTTGAATCAGTGACTTGGAAAGTATCAAAGCCAGAGCATCAGCCTGTGACAGCCAGATGACTAGCATTTTCAGAAGAATGAGTGAGAGGTGGCAGCCTGCATCTGTAAGTACAGGCTTTACTTCAAAACCTAAATAGGTATCACTTTATTTTGTAAATCTTAAAGCCCAACTCCAGGAATTGGATCAAATCTACCATTTTAGTCAAACCCCCCCCCCCCGCCCCCATACTTCAAGGGGTAAATGTTTGTTATGTCTATGGAGTAGAGCAGTGGGTTCTCAACTCCTGTCCTCAGGACTCACTATCAGGCCAGGTGTGCAAGATAACTGAAATACATCAAAGGTGATATCCTGTTAGTAGGTCCTGAGGACAGGAATTGAGAACCACTGGAGTAGAGGAACAGGCAGGATTACTCACCCCCCCCCCCCCCCCCCCCTCTGGCCAGCTCCAGCACTGCCCTCTTTTTCTTTATCCTGGTACCCCTAGATATAACAAGCATTTAAAGCGGGAGTTCACCCTAAAAAAAAATTTAGGATTAGATTGATGCTCATTTTGTCTAGGGGAATCGGCTAGGTTTTTTAAAAACGAAGCAGTACTTACCGTTTTAGAGAGCGATCTTCTCCGCCGCTTCCGGGTATGGTCTTCGGGACTGGGCGTTCCTTCTTGATTGACGGGCTTCCGACGGTCGCATCTATCGCGTCACGAGTAGCCGAAAGAAGCCGAACGTCGGTGCAACGCTATACGGCACCTGTGCATCGACGTTCGGCTACTTTCGGAAAATCGTGACGCGATAGATGCGACCGTCGGAAGCCTGTCGGAAGACTGTCAATCAAGAAGGAACACCCAGTCCCGCAGACCATACCCGGAAGCGGCGGAGAAGATGTATCTCTAAAACGGTAAGTACTGCTTCGATTTAAAAAAAAATACCCGATTCCCCTAGACAAAATGAGCATCAATCTAATCTTAAAAAATGTCATTTCCGGGTGAACCTCCACTTTAACATGTTTATTATATGTTATGTTATGTTTATCGTATTATGAGGTTATTCACAGTTCATTGTATATTACCAGGATGTGTTATGTGGGGGAGGGGTGGATTTCTCACTTTTTCTACTGTGGATCACCTCATATTATGATAAACATAACATATGATAAACATGTCCAAGCTAGATATGTAAATAACCTGTCACTCAAAGCAAGGAGAGAGGAAAGGACTTTTTATTTAGACAGGGTTTTATCTGGAAGTCTGTTAATTTTCACTGAACAATAAAAGAGGATTGCTCAGAGCTGCATTAACTCTGTGTGGCAAGACTGGGCACAGATGATAGGAAATCTTATACTCTACATTGCCGCCTAGGTGGAGAGGAGGAGTCGCATAGGTGGAAGCAGGAAGTGGGAGAGGAAGTCCCACTCAAAACGAAGCACCCACCCCACAAAAATTACATGCCAAATGTGCCATGTACAGGGGGGAGGAGCGCTTAAAGCGGAATTTCCAATTTTGGGACGAACTCCGCTTTAAATGTTAAATTTTATTGAGAGAAAAAAAGCATTTCAGCTTCCCTGTTGGTCCTGTGATGGGTGGGCTGATTGACCATAAACAAGTCTCGGTGGGAGGGCGCAGGACCACACTTGATTTTTCCAGGAACATTTAGGATCCGCATGTAAATTCAGTGCTTATATCTCTAGATCTGCTGATCATTTGTTTCTAAAGAAAACTTCTACTTATGCATTTTTCACGTTTACTTTTAAATTGCCTAGGTTTGGGAACTTTGTTGGTGTACTTTAAGTGCAATCACAGCTTGATAAATTAGGCCCTGTAGAATTTATACCGTTAAATGTCTCTGCCATCATACTGTGCATTCCAATAACAGTTATTATTCCCTTTTCATTCAGAATATGTATGGGAGCAACAGAAAACTGTAAGTATATATTTATATATGGTTATGTTATAATTATGTTCTGATCTTTAATATTATCTGGTTACTGTTATCCGTACACCATGTATTACAACCCACATACTGTGTTTCTTCTTTCAGGTCTTGTCTGCCTCCACAGCCTCTGTGCAGATATGGTAATATAAACTTAAAGCGTGACTTCACTCATTTTTTCATCTTTCCATCTATTAAATCTTCTGCTCTTGTTGTTTTAAGAGAGTAAAACATTTTTTTCTGCCCGTAAATACAAGCCTCATACACACGATTGGACTTCCATCTGACTTTTCCGTTGGATTTTTGTCCGAAGTGGCGTTGGCATTTTAAGCACAACATTCACCAAACCACGTGGTTTTTCAGCTCTTTACCGCCACCCTTTGGGCAACTTCTGCTATTGTCTGATGTTTAGCATTGGTTCTGAGCATGCGTGTTTGAACTTTGGATTTTAGTCCGATGGACTTGTGTACACACGATCGGATGATCCTCCATTGGACATTTGTTGTCGGAAAGTTTGGGAGCATTCACAGCGAATCTTTGTCCGTTAAAAAACAAAAAAACAATTGTCTGATGGAGCATCGGATTGTCCGATAAAACACGTCTGTCGGACCGTTTTTGTCAAAAAGTCAGATTGTGTGTATGGGCCTTTACTTAGGCTGGATTCACACCCATGCAGTTTTAAGCCTTGTACACGCGATCAGACTTCCAACCAACTTTTCCTTGGATTTTGGTCCGAAGGGCGTTGGCCGTGAACTTGTTCTGCATACACACGGCCCAACATTTTCAGCCAACATTCACCAAATCACATGTTTTTTCAGCTCTTCACCGCCACCCTTTGGGCAACTGATGTTTAGAATTGGTTCTGAGCATGCGTGTTTGTACTTTGGATTTTAGTTGGACGGACTTGCGCACACACGATCGGATAAACCTATGTCACAGATTTATTGCCCAACAATTGGTGAGCATGAAAAGCCAACTTTTGTTGTCGTTAATTCAGCCAATAATTGTGTGATGGAGCATACACACGGTCGTATTATGTGACACAACACGTCCATCAGACAATTATTCCATAAAGTTGGATCGTGTGTATGAGGCTTTAGTGCCACCCTTTGGGCAACTTCTGCTATTGTCTGATGTTTAGCATTGGCATAACTCCCAACTTTTCAACTTCAGAATGAGGGACAAATGAGCGGGGGGGGGGGGGGTTACACGGATCAAAGTTGGGGGGGTTTGTCGCCAATCGCGGTAATCGGGGGGTCAATAGCACTGCTCGTGGGACCGCGGGATTTACCGCGAATCGCGGGACATTGCCGCAAAATCTGGGACGGTTGGGAGGTATGCATTGGTTCTGAGCATGTGGGTTTGAACTTTAGTCCGATAGACTTGTGTACACATGATCAGATGATCCTCCATTAGACATTTGTTGTCGGAAAGTTTAGGAGCATTCACAGCAAATATTTGTCTGTTAAAAAACCGAAAACAATTGTCCGATGGAGCATACAGACGATTGGATTGTCCGATAAAACACGTCCATCGGACCGTTGTTGTCAAAAAGTCTGATCGTGTGTATGGGCCTTCGTACAGCCCACTTCCTGTTTCTTGTCTGGTAAAAAGCCTAGGCTTATAACATCATGCACGACTCTCTCTCTCTCTCTCTCACTCTTGTGAGAGTTTGCCAGGAAGGAAGGGGAAATGAGTCCTAAGAGGGCCAATGAGAGCTTCAGGGCTGCAGAGCTGGAGGTGTGCCTCTGTGTAAATCCAGGATGTGAACAGGCAGCAGCTTCAGCTGCCCACAGTTAAAATGGCTGCAGCCAGACTTAGTGGAGGGAGATTTCTTCAGCATATTTGGCAAGTACAGAATTACAGTATATATAAAATAATATGCAAAGTGGTTGGAGGGAAGCTTCAGAATGGCAAAGATGTTTTTATTACAAATTATGTGAGCAGACTGCAGTTCCTCTTTAACTGGCTTTTAGTCATCAAGAGTACTGTATATTAGGCCATCTAATGGTGTAAATGTGTTTTGTAATGTTATGGTGTGTGTAAAGGCAAAACCATTTTTTTTTTTTGGATACAGTAAGGAAGCGTTAGACCCCCTGTCATGATTTATAGAGGTCTGTGCCCCTGCTAGAGAGAATAGCCCCTCTATTTGTCCTAAAGACTATTCGCACCAAAACAGAAGGTAACAGAATATCTTATTCCTTTTTGTGGTTGTGAATGACCCAAATAGGATGTATAGCACCAAATCCCCAATATTGTAAAAGACAAGGGGGCAGATCCACATACATACACTGCGCCCGGCGCAGATGTAAGATACGCTACGCCGTTGTAACTTACCTGGCTTTGGTTTGAATCCTCAACGAATTTGCGCCGTAAGTTACGGCAGCGTAGTGTATCTCTCGCGGCGGAATTCAAATTGGGCGGGTAGGGGGCGTGTTTCATTTAAATGAAGCGCGTCCCTGCGCCGAACGAACTGCGCATGCGCCGTCCGTAAAAACTCCCAGGGTGCATTGCTACAAAAGACTTTGCAAGGACGTCATTGTTTTTAACGTGAACGTAAATGGCGTCCAGCCCCATTCACGGACAACTTACGCAAACAATGTAATTTTTTTTAAATTAGACGCGGGAACGACGGCCATACTTAACATTGAGTACGCCACCATATAGCAGCTTTAATTATACGCCGGAAAAAGCCGAACGGAAACGACGTAAAAAAATGTGACGGCCGGTCGTACGTTCGTGAATCGTCGGAAATAGCTAATTTGCATACTCGACGCCGATTACGACGTGAACGCCACCTAGCGGACGCCGAAAAATTGCATCTAAGATCCGACGGCGTACGAAGACATACGCCTGTCGGATCTAACACAGATGGCGTTGTATTTTGTTTTGTGGATACCAAAACAAAGATACGACGCGCAAAATTCGAAATTACGCAGCGTATCAAGAGATACGCCGCGTAATTTCTTTGAGGATCTGCCCCAAGGAAGGAAGAAATGGTATTTTTGGGTGCAGAAATGCAATATATCAAGTAAATTATATTAAAATATTTTTATTTTGAACAACAAAATAAAAACAATAGCACGATGATTTGTTGCGATTGTTTGGATTGGCTATAGTGGGGAGAGGTAAGGGGCTGCACCTTTGGGAGTGGGAGTGGCACATGCAAAAAATTTGATTGATGATATGTATTTTTATTATAAGTATTGTGACCCATGTATATTTGTTTTTAGTATTTTTTAGAAGGCTTGTACAACCTAATTGGACAGTTTTCCCTTTGAAGAAGCCCGAATTAAGGGCGAAACATGTCGGGAACACACTTCATCTGACTGTCCCATTAATTGTATTCTTGTACTACCACTTTTATTTTTGTTTTTATTTTGTTGTTCAAAATAAAAATATTTTAATATAATTTACTTGATATATTGCATTTGTGCACCCAAAAATCCCATTTATTCGTTCCTCAACAGAATATCTTACATTTTGGAGTTGTCATGAAATCTTCCAATGGGGACCTGTTCCATAGCTCCCAACTGTCCCTGATTTCGAGTGACTGTTCCTGATTTGGAACAAAGTCCCTCTTTCCCTCTCCTCATGTGTCCCTCATTTTAGTTTGATCTATATAGTTATATTTATCTTTCAAAACATGTTTCCCAGTGCTAAACTTGTCATCCAATTTCTAAATTGCTGCATTTGTAAATTTGAAAGGCCAATATAAAGGAATAGAAGTGGTAAAAAAAAACACTTGTGGGTTTAATTAATATTTTTTGTATAATTCTCCTTTTAGGGGGCGTGTCAGGGTGTGTGTCCTATGCCTACATATTTTTTCTAATAGGTGTCCCTCATTCCCATATCAAAAAGTTGGGAGGTATGCTGTTCTGGTGACAACTCTCAAAGATAGGCATTCCCTTAGAGCCCTTTCACACTGGAAATGCCTATAGCGGAGCGTTAAAATAGCGGTAAATTACTGCGATGTTGCCGCGTTTTTACTGCGATTTTACCGCGTTTTTACAGCGTTTTCAATTCATTTCAATGGAGAGGGGCATTTTATGAGCGTTTTAATAGCACTATTTTTACCGCGAAAACGAAACGCCGCAAAAACGCACCAGTGTGAAAGGGCTCTTAAAGAGGAAGTAAACCCTCCATAAAGGAAAAAAAAATACCCTGCAAGACAAAGACATAATGGGCTAGTATGCATAGCATACTAGCTCATTATGAAGTACTTACCTGAGATCGAAGCCCCTCAGCTGTCCTCGTTCGCCTCCTCCGTCGCCGCCATGATACCCGGAGTGACTTCCGTGTATTGCTGCTCCAGTGCTGTAACTGGCTGGAGCCGCGATGACGTCGCATACGCGCGGGAGCTGGCCACTAACAGCATGTCCCATTCACTAACGGCACGCTTAGTGCGCCTGCGCCGTAGACAACGGTGCTGTCTTTTCTGCAAATATCTCCTAAACCGTGTAAGTTTAGGAGATATTTGTTGCACCTACAGGTAAGCCTTAACTTAGGCTTACCTGTAGGTATAAGTGATCTGTAAGGGTTTATAACCACTTTAACTTTCTAGAGATTTCCTCGTTTCTCAAGTAAATCATTGTTTACATGTACTCATTGTTCAGGACTAGTTTTCTGATAATGACAATGGTGGACCAAGCCTGCCCAATGTATATCAGCACAAGGCCTGTAATAAGACATAGTGAGCCCTGGTGTCCCTATGTCCAGGGAACAGGAAAGACTGCACTATCATGTGACCACTGTGATTGGCTGTCACAGGTCACATGATCCATGGACTCCTGATCATTACTAGAGACCATGGGCTGTCTATGACAGCTCAGTCACAAGGCTGGGAACACCTCTGGAAACTCATGGAAGCATTGTTGAGGGGTGTTCAAAGCTCCCAACTGTCCCCAATTTGGAACAACACCCCTCTGTCCCTCTTTCCTGCTCATTTGTCTCTCGTTTTGGTCTGATCTATATAGTTGTAAAAAAAGTGTGTTTTTTTTGTATAGAAAATATAGGAAAAAGTGCAGCGCAAAACTTTAAAAAATAATATACTAGTGTTATGAATATAGTGACAAAAATATATGCATAAATATATATATTATTAATAATCCAAAACGGAACAGAATCCAGAAGTGCCTGATGTAAAATGAATCTTCACCACGTGATAGCACACCAAACTTAAAGTGATCCCTCCACCGCTAGAGATGGGTACTCTCACCTTCGCAAGTGGACCACTGAATTAACAGATGGTCAATTAAGCAGGTATCACAATAACCAGGAAACCAGGCTGATGAATCAGATCCTCATAAGGCAACCAGAACTCATGGATAGGAACATGGAAAAAGATATCACAGAACTAAGTGCTCTCTGTAAAACTAGGTACATTTTATTCACAGGCTTAAATAATCAGGCTACTCACATTTGGCCAGACAAAAAACGGCATGTCAGAAGTACAATCGTCTGTAAACCCCCGGGGGTTTAGGAGCCTGTTACTACGTCGCTCATCTGCCATCCATGATACACAGACGATTGTACTTCTGGCATGCCATTTTTTGTCTGGCCAAATGTGAGTAGCCTGATTATTTAAGCCTGTGAATAAAATGTACCTAGTTTTACAGAGAGCACTTAGTTCTGTGATATCTTTTTCCATGTTCCTATCCATGAGTTCTGGTTGCCTTATGAGGATCTGATTCATCAGCCTGGTTTCCTGGTTATTGTGATACCTGCTTAATTGACCATCTGTTAATTCAGTGGTCCACTTGCGAAGGTGAGAGTACCCATCTCTAGCGGTGGAGGGATCACTTTAAGTTTGGTGTGCTATCACGTGGTGAAGATTCATTTTACATCAGGCACTTCTGGATTCTGTTCCGTTTTGGATTATTAATAATATATATATTTATGCATATATTTTTGTCACTATATTCATAACACTAGTATATTATTTTTTAAAGTTTTGCGCTGCACTTTTTCCTATATTTTCTGTATCTCCCTGGATTTTGTGATTATCCTGTTGTGTTCAGCTGGCATTACTGGTGATCAGAACCCTGGGGGTCTGTTTCACTTGAAATTATTTATATACACTTATTTTGATCTATATATTTGCGCTGATTGCACCTTTGTTTTTTGTATACTTGTGTTTTCTTTGTATAATTCTCCTTTAAGGGGCGTGGCAGTGGGTGTGTCCTTTGCCTTCATACTTTTGCTAATATGTGTCCCTCATTTTCATCTCAAAAAGTTGGGAGGTATGACAGTAAACACTGACACTGACTGACCACTCCCCCCCCCCCCCCCAAAAAAAAGCCTTGTACAAAATGTTTTATGTATATATATATATATTTATATATATATATATATTAGGGCTGTGCAAATTAACTTTTAATTAATCGATTAATCTTTAATTTTTTTGATCGATCAAAATCTTTTTGATCGATTAATTTTTTTTTGATTGGTACTCACCTCTCCGCCGGCTTCCGAGCCTTCAGGGAGTTCCGTCGAAGATCCAGTAACGTCACGGACACCGGCGGGGCTTGCCGTGACCATCTGAAGGGCTCCTTTGCTGTGCCTTCATATCTGCATGCTGGCCGGACCTTACTATCTGCCACACGCACGGGCTGTTAAGCCCCATACACACTATCAGTTTTCCTGACAGTTTTCTCTTCAGGTTTACCAAAACCATCTAATATGAGGTCAAACCTCAAGAGTTTCAATTTGTATGCAATCAGGCAGGCCCTTGCACTACATGGTTTTGGTAAACCTGAAGAGAAAACTGACAGGAAAACTGATAGTGTGTATGGGGCTTTACACTTCCCTCTATCACTTCCCTCTATCGACCTGGGATTCTACAACCATCCACTGGGAGTTGTGATAGTTTCCTTCATGGGACATCTACATGCCAACGGACTGATGTTAACCTCTCCTCATCTGGATTCAGCAGTGGTATCGTTGTACACATTTTTATACCAGTATCATACTTAGCTACATGTTTTTATGACTGCTTTTGGTACCGTTTGGTATTACTCGCACCATTTTTACAGTTTATGTAGCTACATCCATTTTATCTCCAGTGCAATATTTATTTGGTTACCTACTTGAGGACTATGAAAGTTTTAATGCTATTCCAATCGAGCGCTGCCTTTGTGTGTTTTTTGTATCCTGCTATCCATTTTTCCAGTTGTTGGTAGCTGCACTGGGAATCAGCCTGCAAGGAGATCAGCTAAAAGTAGTTGGATCTGTATGTGTGTTATAATTAATCGAAATTAGTCGATTAATCGATTAAAAAAAAAACGATTAATCGAACAGAAAAATTTTGATCAGTAACAGCCCTAATATATATATATATATATATATATATATATATATCTCTCTCTCTCTCTCTCTTTATATATATATATATATAGTAACAAACAATAAAAAATAATACATTGTAAAAAATAAAATTGTAAAAAAAAAGTCCTCATCAGTGTCACCTGTCAGTGTCCAAAGTGCTGCATATTAGTGCCACTGTCACATGACATTAAAAAAGTGGTATCGGTGCAACCCTACTATGTACAGCACCCCGGCTTCACTTCCCGCCAGCCATGACCTGCCTGCATTGCATTGAGAAGCGCAAAGACCCAGTGATGTCTAAAATAAGGTGTAGAATGAAAACATAAAGTTTTATTTAAACATATTTTTAGCAGGTTGTTGATGGGGGGGAGGGGGACTAGAGAGGGCAGATTTTTTGCTTTAATAATGTGACTAGAGTTGACATAAAGTCTTTGTCTTCTTTTCAGAAAATGAAGTGATCGAGGTAAGCATCTGCTTCAATCCATATACTGCTTTTCTGTGGACGTGTTTTTATATCCACATTTATTATTACCACCTACTTGCTTCTCTAGGAGAGTGAGGAGGACGATTCGGACTTGTATGAAGCCCCTCCATGCGATCTGCAGAGCAGAACATCTCACAGTATGTGGACACCCCAGGACAACAAGAGTGTATATTTAGGTAAAACAAAAAAGGGAGAAAAAAAGGCATAGTACAGTTCCTTGGTGCCCAACTTATATGGCCCAGGGGCTGAGTGCAGCCCTTCAGCACTTATTGTGCTGCCCTCAGACCCCCTGCAGACTGTAGCCTGTGTTTTATTACCTAGGTGCCCACTCAGCCTGGTGAAGGAAAACATTCTTTAGATTGGGTTCTAGACTAGTTGATAAATGGCTTGGATTATTTATTTCACTGTATTCCTATTTTCTGCGCTAACCTTCTCTTTTTTCTATATTTCTTCTCTGATCTTTAACCACTTCAGCCCCAGAAGAATTGGCTGCTCAATGGCCAGGCCATTTTTTGCGATTCGGCACTGCGTCACTTTAACTGACAATTGCGCGGTCGTGCGACAATGTACCCAATCAAAATGGACGTCCTTTTCCCCCACAAATAGAGCTTTCTTTTGGTGGTATTTGATCATCTCTGTGATTTTTTTTGTTTCACAAATTTTATATCTCTGCGATTTTTATTTTTTGGCGCTATAAACAAAAAAAATTGTCAATTTTGAAAAAAACACAATGGGCCAAATCCTCAAAAATCCTGCCTAACTTATCTTTTCCCATTTAAGTTACACTGACTTAAAATTTCTACCTAAGTGCCCGATCCACAAAGCACTTACCTAGAAATTTCAGGCTGTGTAACTTAAATGTCTCCGGCGCAAGGCGGTCCTCTTCTGCAGGGGGCGATGACAATTTAAATGAGGCGCGCTCCTGCGCCGGCCGTACTGCGCATGCTCGTGACGTCATTTTCCCGACGGGCAGCGCGCAAAATTACGTTACGTCGGGCTTTGTGGATTGCGACGGGACAATAAAGTTGCGTCGGGTAAAAAAAAAGTTACGCGCCGGGAAAAAAAATTCAAAATGTAAAAAAAAACGCGGCGATCGAAAAAAAGATCTGTTTTTACAAGGTGTTACTAGTTTACACTTTGTAAAAGCAGAACTAATTTTACGTATGCAAACGTAAACTTACGCAGAAAACACAAAGCTGAAAAGCTTTGTGGATCTCCGTAAGTCCTCATTTGCATACGCAAAGCGACATTTCAATGAGAAATGCCCCCAGCGGCGGATGCGGTACTGCATCCTAAGATCTGACAGTGTAAGTGTCTTACAGATGTCAGATCTTCTGCCTATCTTTGGAAAACTGCTTCTGAGGATCGTTTCCAAAGATAGGCACAGGGATACGCAGGCTGAACAGCAGTTCCGTCTGCGTATCCCTTTTGAGGATTTGGCCCAATATGTTGTACTTTTTGCTATAATAAATATCTCCAATTTTTTTTTAAAAAGTGTTTTTTTTCTCAGTTTAGGCCGATACGTATTCTTCTACATATTTTTGGTAATAGAAATCGCAATAAGTGTATATTGATTGGTTTGCGCAAAAGTAATAGCGTCTACACAATAGGGGATAGATTTATAGCATTTTTATTATGATTATTATTATTTTTTACTAGTAATGGCGGCGATCTGCAATTTTTATTGGGACTGCGACATTATGGCGAACACATCGTACACTTTTGACACATTTTTGGGACCATTGGCATTTATACAGCAATCGGTGCTATAAAAATGCACTGATTACTGTAAACATTAACTGGCAGGGAAGGGGTTAACACTAGGGGGCGCTCAAGGGGTTAATTGTGTTCCTTAGGGTGTTTTCTAACTGTAGGGGGAGGGAACTAGAGGAAATGACAGATCGTTGTTTCTAGCTATTAGGAACTCACGATCTGTCTTTCCTCACAGAACAGGGTTTTGTGTGTTTACACAAGCACGTCCCTGTTCTGCCTGTCATGCTCGCGGCCGGTGGTCATCGTGACCGCCGTTCAAGAGCATCGGCACCCCGCGATGCCTGCTATCCCGCTTAAAGGGACTGACATACAGCTACAGCGGTTTGAGGAATAATGCCGACCTGCCACCGTATAACAAGGGGGCTGAATAGCAGTGGTCTTTAGCAGTGTCAACTGCCCCCAGTCTTTCTCCTGTGGCATTTCTACAATCTCTGACCATCTCTTGTAGCATGCATGGGTTCTTCAGTCATCTCCTGTCCCTGGGGATGAGCACCGGTGTGTTCGCACACTCCACGTGCAGAGCCCGCCAGGAAGTCGGCACGGCGCTGCGCTAATCACAGGCAGGGAGACATTGTCCCGATGCTCGGCTGCAGAGATTGGGAAATGTCTCACTGCCTGTGATTAGCGCAGCGCCGTGCAGACTTCCTGGCGGGCTCTGCACATGTATTGTGCGAACACGCCGGAGCTCATCCCTAGCTCCCTACCTGTCACCTGTCTGCAGGCTCAGACAGCTTTCTGTAGCACTACTATGACAGAATAGTATTTACAGCCCTTTGGTGATGTCAGAGGTCACATTTGGGTGGGGCCCCCGATATCAAGAAAGTTGACCACCATTGGTCTAGTAGGACTTGATATGGCTGCCTTGATAAATACCTTGTGATGGTAATATTATGTACTGATAAACACAGTAGTGATGGTAATATATTATGTACTGACAAATACCTTGTGATGGTAATATATTATGTACTGACAAATACCTTGTGATGGTAATATATTATGTACTGACAAATACCTTGTGATGGTAATATATTATGTACTGACAAATACCTTGTGATGGTAATATATTATGTACTGACAAATACCTTGTGATGGTAATATATTATGTACTGACAAATACCTTGTGATGGTAATATATTATGTTCTGATAAACACAGTAGTAATGGTAATATATTATGTACTGATAAACACCTTGTGATGGTAATATATTATGTACTGATAAACACCTTGTGATGGTAATATATTATGTACTGATAAACAGTAAGAAAACAATCACAATTTATGGCACACGCATATATTTTTTGTTATTTCGTTCAGATCATTCTGCAGGGGGACCAAGTGTACACAAGCCTCCCTTACCAGACAGAATTCAGCAGGTAAATTATTATTTTTAGTGCAGCTAATAACCTCTGTGACTTGGGACTTATCGATTAAAAACAATGAACATTTATTAACCACATCCCTACCGTAGAACGTCATATGACGTCCTTTACTTTAGGGGTGATATCTGAATAATGCCTACAGCTACAGGCATCATTCAGATATCCTTCTTTTCAGGCGGCGATTCTGCGCATCCATAAGAATGATCATAGTGGCGGTTCTGCTGCTTGATCGTTCTTATAGGCGGTTGGAGGGGATTTCCCCGCCCCCTCCCGCCGCCATCCGGTGCTTCTCAGGGCTCTTCTGTGCCATCGGAGGCCCGGAGAACAAATCAGCCGCCGCCGAATGAAGAGCATAGAGATTTTTATCTCTATGACCGTCGGAGGCCTGGACGCCACGTTATGACGTCACGCCCGGGTACCTGGAAATAAACAAAGCCGCAATCGCGGCTGAAAGCATGAGATCGGTGAATTTTTTTTCACGATCTCATGCTTTCCAGCCTGGAGGAGAGATGTGGGGTTTTATTAACCCTGCATCTCTCCATAAAGGGGACCTGTCACACACTATTACAAGGGATGTTTACATTCCTTGTAATAGAAATAAAAGTGAACAAAAAAAATGTAAAAAAAAGTGTCAAAATAAAAAAATTAAGTAGAATTTTTTTAAAAAAAACGCCCCTGTACCCGGTAGCTCCCGCTCAGAATCGAATGCGCACGCAAGTCCCGCTCACATATGTAAACGCCGTTCAAAGCACACATGTGAGGTATCGCCACGTGCGTTAGAGCGAGAGCAATAATTCTAGCACTAGACCTTCTCTGTAACTCCAAACTGGTAACCTCTAAAAAAAATTAAAGCGTCGCCTATGGAGATTTTTAAGTACCGAAGTTTGGCGCCATTCCATGAGTGTGTGCAATTTTAAAGTATGACAAGTTAGGTATCTATTTACTCGGCGTAACACATTATACAAAAAAATTGGGCTAACTTTACTGTTTTGTTTTTTAATTCACGAAACCGTTTTTTTTTTCCCCCAAAGAAAGTCACTTGAAAAATGATTGCACAAATACCGTGCAAGATAAAAAGTTGCAATGACCGGCACTTTATTCCCTAGGGTGTCTGCTAAAAAATAAATATAATGTTTGGGGGTTCTGAGTTCCAGAACTATTCAAGTGCCAGAATAGGCCCGGTATGGAAGTGGTTAAATAACAAGCAAAGGGATCACCAGCCTAGAACATTACCAATGGCAGTATTACAAAGCTTTCAACTGTCCCTGATTTCGAGGGACTGTCCCTGATTTGGAACAATGGGCCAGATTCACGTAGCCCGGGCGCAGCGTAACGTAACCGATTTAGGTTACACCGTCGCAAATTTTCTGTCTAAGTGCCCGATCCACAAAGCTCTTACCTGGAAATTTGCGGCGGTGTATCCTAAATCCGTCCGGCACAAGGCGGGCCAATTCAAATGGGGCGGGTACCATTTAAATTAGGCGCACTCCCGCGCCGGACGTACTGCGCATGCTCCCGGCGCAAATTTCCCGACGTGCTTTGCGCGAAATTATGACGCGCCAACGTTTTGTGAATCGCGACGTGAAAAAAAGACTTGCGCCGGAAAAAATTTTTTTTTAAAAAAATTCAAAAGCGACGCGGGAAAGACGGGTATACTTTTACATGGTGTAGTAATTTTACACTTTGTAAAAGGTGCCCTATCTTTGCGACGGCAAACTAACACTTGCGGCCAACGTAACGACGGGAAAAAGTTTCGTGGACCGCCGTAACTGCTAATTTGCATACCCGACACTGGTTTACGACGCAAACTCCCCCCAGCGGCGGCCGCGGTACTGCATCCTAAGATCCGACAGTGTAAAACTATTACACCTGTCGGATCTTAGGGATATCTATGCGTAACTGATTCTATGAATCAGTCGCATAGATAGAAACAGGGATACGACGGCGTATCAGGAGATACGCCGTCATATCCCTTTTGTGAATCTGGCCCAATGTCCCTCTGTCCCTCTTTCCTTCTCATGTGTATCTCATTTTGGTATGATCTAGATAGTTGTATATAAAATGCACTATTTGTCATTCAAAAAGTGATTCACAATGCTAAACCGTTCATCCAAATTTTAAATTGCTGCAGTTGTATATTTTACAAGCCAGTATAAAGAAAAATATTGGGAAAAAAATGCACTTGTGTGTTTTAACTAATATTTTTTTGTATATATCTTCTTTGAGGGGGTGTGGCAGGGGGTGTGCCCTATTTTTTGATAATAGGTGTCCCTTGTTCCCATCTCAAAACGTTTGGAGGTATGGTAGAAGATGAACATTTGTCCGATGAAATACCGAAAACAATTGTCTGATGGAGCGTTTGTCGGACCATTGTTGTCTAAAAGTCAGATTGTGTGTATGGGCCTTAAAGTGGAGTTCCACCCATAAATATAACATTACATCAGTAGTTTTAAAAAAATGTCATTAGTCCTTTAAGAAAACATTTTTTTTTTTAGATGCCTTCAAAGTGTTGTTGCTAGGCAGAATAGTTAATCTTCCCTCTTCCTGCACCTAGGTGCTTAAGCTTCCTAACCTACACCGCACAGACTCCTGGGAATGTAGTGGGTGTAACTTTCCAGGAGTCTGTGCACTCCCCAGTCTCGAAGAATCATGTGACTTGGACAGTACAGGTGCTGAAACCTGATCTGAAACCTATTACACTGCTTGTGAAGCACTGAGCATGTGCGAGATCTGCAAGGCTGAAATCCAGGAAGTCATACAGTCTGGCTTCATGATGCCCACACTTAAGATGGCCCCAGTCAATTTCTATTTTATAAAGTGTCTAAATGCTGTAACAACCTAACAAAACGGACCTTAGTTTACAGACTAACTTTACTAGAATACATTAAGCTTGTGTATTACAGGGGTATTTATATTTAAAAAGTGAAATTGTGGCCGGAACTCCGCTTTAAGGCTCATAGCATAAACCAGAAGGAAACATTGACCATGGCCTCAGCCTGCAGCCCTGGCTGGGCACAGATGATACCCTTACCCAATAGTATGTAGCAGACACTGATGCTTTTCAAGGGTATACCCTCGTCCTCAGAGCTTCGAGGTGCTTAGATACAATTTTACAAGAATCACATAGAGAAAAAGATTTTTTTTCCATGACATTAAAAACGGTTGTGTGTATGCGGCATAAGGCTTGGGTCTCTGGCTTCTTCCCAGTGCACACCTGCACTCTCTGGCTTCTTCCCAGTGCACACCTGCACTCTCTGGCTTCTTCCCAGGGCACACCTGCACTCTCTGGCTTCTTTCCAGTGCTCACCTGCACTCTCTGGCTTCTTCCCAGGGCACACCTGCACTCTCTGGCTTCTTCCCAGTGCACACCTGCACTCTCTGGCTTCTTCCCAGTGCACACCTGCACTCTCTAGCTTCTTCCCAGTGCACACCTGCACTCTCTGGCTTCTTCCCAGTGCACACCTGCACTCTCTGGCTTCTTCCCAGTGCACACCTGCACTCTCTAGCTTCTTCCCAGTGCACACCTGCACTCTCTGGCTTCTTCCCAGTGCACACCTGCACTCTCTGGCTTCTTCCCAGTGCACACCTGCACTCTCTGGCTTCTTCCCAGTGCACACCTGCACTCTCTGGCTTCTTCCCAGTGCACACCTGCACTCTCTGGCTTCTTCCCAGTGCACACTTGCACTCTCTGGCTTCTTCCCAGTGCACACCTGCACTCTCTGGCTTCTTCCCAGTGCACACCTGCACTCTCTGGCTTCTTCCCAGTGCACACCTGCACTCTCTGGCTTCTTCCCAGTGCACACCTGCACTCTCTGGCTTCTTCCCAGTGCACACCTGCACTCTCTGGCTTCTTCCCAGGGCACACCTGCACTCTCTGGCTTCTTCCCAGGGCACACCTGCACTCTCTAGCTTCTTCCCAGTGCACATCTGCACTCTCTAGCTTCTTCCCAGTGCACACCTGCATTCTCTGTCTTCTTCCCAGTGCACACCTGCACTCTCTAGCTTCTTCCCAGTGCACATCTGCACTCTCTGGCTTCTTCTCAGTGCACACCTGCACTCTCTGGCTTCTTCCCAGTGCACACCTGCACTCTCTGGCTTCTTCCCAGTGCACACCTGCACTCTCTGGCTTCTTCTCAGTGCACACCTGCACTCTCTGGCTTCTTCCCAGGGCACACCTGCACTCTCTGGCTTCTTCCCAGTGCATACCTGCACTCTCTAGCTTCTTCCCAGTGCACACCTGCACTCTCTGGCTTCTTCCCAGTGCATGCCTGCACTCTCTAGCTTCTTCCCAGTGCACACCTGCACTCTCTAGCTTCTTCTCAGTGCACACCTGCACTCTCTGGCTTCTTCCCAGTGCACACCTGCACTCTCTGGCTTCTTCCCAGTGCACACCTGCACTCTCTGGCTTCTTACCAGTGCACACCTGCACTCTCTGGCTTCTTACCAGTGCACACCTGCACTCTCCACTCTCTGGCTTCTTCCCAGTGCACACTTGCACTCTCTGGCTTCTTCCCAGTGCACACCTGCACTCTCTGGCTTCTTTCCAGTGCACACCTGCACTCTCTGGCTTCTTTCCAGTGCACACCTGCACTCTCTGGCTTCTTTCCAGTGCACACCTGCACTCTCCACTCTATGGCTTCTTCCCAGTGCACACCTGCACTCTCTGGCTTCTTCCCAGTGCACACTTGCACTCTCTGGCTTCTTCCCAGTGCACACCTGCACTCTCTGGCTTCTTTCCAGTGCACACCTGCACTCTCTGGGCTGGATTCACAAAGAGTTACGCCGGCGTATCAGTAGATACGCCAACGTAACTCGGAATCTAAGCCCGTCATAAGTTTAAGTGTATGCTCAAACTGAGATTCACTTAAACCTAGCTAAGAAACGACGGCCTGCGCCGTCGTATCTTAGGGTGCAATTTTTCCGCTGGCCGCTAGGTGGCGCTTCCGTTGATTTCGCCGTAGAATATGTAAATGACTAGATACACCGATTCACGAACGTACGCTTGCCCGTCGCAGTAAAGATACGCCGTTTCCGTAAGAGATACGCCACGTAAAGATAAAGCTGCCCCCTAGGTGGCGTAGCCAATGTTAGGTATGGCCGTCGTTCCCGCGTCGAAATTTGAAAATTTTACATCGTTTGCACACCTGCACTCTCTGGCTTCTTCCCAGTGCACACTTGCACTCTCTAGCTTCTTCCCAGTGCATACCTGCTCCCAACGTGGACTAATGAGGAAACAGAAAAGCCAGTTTCTTCCCAACCAAGCAAATACATTGGAGCCCCTCAACCTGCCTGGTTGAGAATCCTGCATTCATACACTGGTGGGGTACCACACTATCACACCCTGCACTAGTGGATTCATTTTGTAAAAAGATGACTCTCTCTATCTCTGTGCACAATCCTTACATATGTAAATAGGGGAGCGGTATGTAACTGCAGCAGCAGACAGTTGGGATTAAAAAAAGGCATAAGATTTAGGTTGGGTCCACATATATGTGAATTGGATGTGTTTTTAACTGCATCCAATTCCCATAACATGTGAATGTGACCGGCTCTTTAATGAAGCTGGTTCACACATGTCCGGGGCGGCTGCGGTGCGATTTTGAAAAGGGTCCTGTGCGTTTTTGGATCTGGTTCAGGTGCGAATTCAGGCAGAAATTTACACCTGAACCCGTGAACAGAAACGCACCAGTCTCTGGACTTCAAACCACAGCAGGACACGTGTGAACCCAGTCTTAAAGTGCCACAGGCAAAGTGCACTACCCAAAGAAACCAGAATGAATACTGTATTGGTCTGATTCCAATACAGGAAGAAGTTGCTATGGGTTACTGTAGATTGAACTTTGTGCATTACTTCTTTGGCTGTTTATTACATATGTACATATTGGACTCAGTCAGAGGATGAGCCCATTACGAAGGCAGCCAAAGCAGAGAATTAATTTCACTCTTGAAATAAATGATGGTGACTGCGCTGTGTGAGGAAGTGGAAAGAGCAGATGCACAGGGAAGTGAATAGCAAAAACCCACCACTGAGTAATCGCTAAAACCAGTGGGGGTGGGAGGTCTGTGGGTCAGTAATGGTGAACAGCAATAAGCATAAATTAAATATTAACATACACTATAATTAAATTAAATAGTGAACATCACAAACATGAGAAGCATGTAAATCCAAACAGCTTAGTATATGTGGATAGTGCCAGAAAGTTCAAATATAACACAATCTAAATGGAGTCCCAGAAGTCCCAGAAGAGGGAAGATGTGGGACCGTAATAAGGTAAAAAAGTCATATAACACAAATAGAGTCTTAAAGTGCACTGTGAACGATAATAGAGGCCCAAGGGGGTATCCCGTGGTAGAAGAGCAGACTTCGGTGCGCACACCTCTAGTGGTGTAAAAGGCTCACCTCCAGGCCATAGCACGGACAGCCTAAAACCAATTTACACACTGTATGTTCACAGGCTCAGCAGGGTGGAGGTGACATCAAAATCTCCACATCAAATGGTCATGTTGAAAGTGAAAGACAAGGGCAGATATGGCATAATACTGTGACTGCAGGTATGGAAGATAATATATCACATGCACTCACATGGAGGCCTATAGCAGTGGGCCTATCTCCTACGAACGGCGAGTTCGTACGATCCGTCTTGATAGGTGCACTTCCTCTATCTTTCGTTACCACCTAGGCATCCACTGGGTGTTGGGTGCTCTGAGGGGTATGTAAACAAAAAACAAGAGGAAGGCAATGGTGCAGCTCCACATAAAAAGGTTTAATATAAAAGAAAGGGTAAAAAAACTCACATTTCCAGTGGTAAGGTGTTTCCAAACAAAACGAGCGCCGTGCTCGTGTTCCTCCCGTTAGGATGTGTGGGGTCTGGTACTTCCTGTCCCTACGCGTGGCGTCACATCACATGACTTCATCAGGGGAATGCAAATTCCGCGGCTAGGGGGAGTGTACAATTTAAATCAGGCGCGTTCCCGTGCCGATTTAACTGCGCATGCGCCGCCGGCGAAAAAGCCCAGTGCGCATGCTCCAAATGACGTCGCTAGGACGTCATTGTTAGCGGCGGGTACGTCAATTGCGGCCATCGGGATTCCCGATCGACTTACGCAAACAACGTAAACATTTTGAATCTCGGCGCGGGAACGGCGGCCATACTTAACATTAGCTACCCCTCATATAGCAGGAATAGCTCTCCGCCGGAAAAAGCCGAACGCAAACGACGTTGAAAAAGAGCGACGGGCGGGCGTACGGACGTGAATCAGCGGTTTTCCTCATTTGCATATGCGACGTGTAAAACAAAGCGACGACACCTATCGGCCGGCGGGAGATTACAGCCTAAGATTCGACTGGTGTAAGTCACTTACACCAGTCAGATCTAAGGGAGATCTATGCGGAACTGATTCTTATGAATCAGTCGCATAGCTCCGACCGTGGGATCTCAGAGATACGACCGTCGGGTCTCACAGATACGACGGCGGATCAGGAGATCCGCCGGCGTATCTATTGATGAATCTGGCCCACTGTGTTTAATTGGTTTTAGGCTGTCCGTGCTATGGCCTGGAGGTGAGCCTTTTACACCACTAGAGGTGTGCGCACCGAAGTCTGCTCTTCTACCACGGGATACCCCCTTGGGCCTCTATTATCGTTCACAGTGCACTTTAAGACTCTATTTGTGTTATATGACTTTTTTACCTTATTACGGTCCCACATCTTCCCTCTTCTGGGACTCCACCTGGATTGTGTTTAATTTGAACTTTCTGGCACCATTCACATCAACTAAGCTGTTTGGATTTACATGCGTTTCATCTTTGTGATGTTCACTATTTAATTTAATTATAGTGTATGTTAATATTTAATTTATGCTTATTGCTGTTCACCATTACTGACCCACAGACCTCCCACCCCCACTGGTTTTAGCGATTACTCAGTGGTGGGTTTTTGCTATTCACTTCCCTGTGCATCTGCTCTTTCCACTTCCTCACACAGCGCAGTCACCATCATTTATTTCATTCACATATTTCTGGCCAGGGCCAGTTCCAGATAACTGCAGCAGTGCTCCCCCCCCAAAGTATTTAGCACGGATAGTGCGAGAGCCCTTCCAATTTATTGATTCAATTTCACTCTTGTGTAGGGAGCTTAGGCTTGGATTTTAAATTGGATTTATAGACATGCTGCTTCTTACTTATGAGCTTGCGCATTTAAAAGGTAGAAATACAGCTGTTGTACTGAGCTTTTAAACAACGTCTTAGCAGCTTGCATGTCCCTCATACCTGTTTTCTTTGTTTTCTTTTGTCAGAATCATCAACGGCAGAAAACACGTACGTTTGGTATTCTTTCTTCAAGTGATTATGATCCGTGATTGGTAATTTGCAACCATTTGCAAAATGAAGGCAGACTTTTGGGTGGATGGAGCCCAGTGACGTCTGGTGCTAAAAATTTTATGGGGGGGGCGCAAACGAAAAAAACAAAATAGAAAAAAATTGCAGCCTCACTGTGCCCATCAAATTTGTCACCACTGTGCCATGCCATGAAATGCAGCCACTGTGCCATCAATTGTCACCACTGTGCCATGCCATCAAACGCAGTCACTGTGCCATCAATGGTCACCACTGTGCCATGCCATCAAACGCAGTCACTATGCCATCAATTCGCACTACTGTGCCATGCCATCAAACGCAGCCACTGTGCCATGCCATCAAACGCAGTCACTGTGCCATGCCATCAAACGCAGCCACTGTGCCATGCCATCAAACGCAGTCACTGTGCCATGCCATCAAACACAGCCACTGTGTCATCAATTGTCACCACTGTGCCATGCCATCAAACGCAGCCACTGTGCCCCTCAATTGTCGCCACTGTGCCAATTTTCACCACTGTGCCCTTTAATTGTCGCCACTGTTCCCATTGTTGCCACTGTGCATGTCACTGTGCCCATTGATGCCACTGTGCCCTTTGTCACCACTGTACCCATTGATGCCACTGTGCCCTTAGTGACCACTGTACCCATTGATGCCACTGTGCCCTTTGTCACCACTGTACCCATTGTCGCCTCTGTGCCCATTGTCGCCGCTGTGCCCTGTAAAATACCCCCCGCCCGGCACTTACCTTTCTCCTTCCACGTCCCTCGATGTCTTCTCCCGTCCTCGATGACGCTTCAGCCAATCAGGTTACAGATAACCAGAATCGGTGAACCTGATTGGCTGAGACGGCCGTCAGTCTTATCCAAGGAACGCACCTCTCATACGTCCCGAGGATAAGCTTCTGGGAGCCAAGGGCTGTACTCGGAAAGCCGCTGGCTCTGATAGGCACTTCTGCACAGCCAACCAGCTGCCATTATTCAGGTAGTCGGCGCTCACCGTCCGGCCAAAGCATATTGTGGGTATATTTTTTTACTCCTGGATGTTGGGGTTAATTTGCACATTTGTTCTGGATTACAGAGCAGGGAATGAAGCAGGTCATTGTATTTGCTGTAATATCCCCTGAACTTTAATAGTTACACCACTGAATAAATATTCTTGCAGCTATGTTTGGCGGTCTACTTGAGAATAATAGGTTATAGAACATTTGGAACAGCTATGGGCTGTGATTGTATTAGATAACTCTTGTTTGTCTTCTATTTCAGCCCTGAAACAGGCCAGGCCTCCACCACCCTGCAAACGGGCAGTGCCTCTGCCCCTTCCTGATCGCAGGATGTCTCTTCCTTGCACTTCCATATGTTCACCACCACCAACCATCACCAATTTCCCTAGAGGCATGGATGGTAAGCTGGGCACAAATAACATTATCTCTAGAGACACTGTAACCACTTCACCTAAGACACAATCATATACATTAGGCTTATGAAACGAATGTCTATAATGTAGCACTGCCCCCTTGGGGACTGCTGAGAATTACTTGCTCATCTGCACGGCCATGACAAAGTGAACCTTCCAACCCACCTGACACTCTGGGTTCAGACATCCTTGTAGTGTTGCAATAATAATTAGATTAGAGGTGAAAGTTACTTCAAAGAGAGAGGAAATAAATCTGATTTGAGATTACAGCTTCAACTCAGCAAACAAATTCCTCCCAAAGACACAAACAATGATTCAGCTACAACAATTTTATATACATATATATATGTGCACTCCCTTTTTGATCAGAGTTCACCTCCTAGTGGGTGTTTCAGTTAGCTACTTATGCGGCACTGTAATGAAGATGTAGCATAGCCAGCCTATGCTATCCTAATGAAAAGAGCCAGCCTACAAAGAGTAGTATAGAGGCCTTCCTATAAGTAATGGCAAAAGAGTTGCAGATCTTATGTTCATCGCTAGCTAGTTGGAGTTTGTAAAACTGTAATCCGTTTGGGTTTGATGAAAGCAATAGATTCCTAGTATACAGGAAAAAGAAATCTCGCGCCAAATGAATTACACTAAATTATATACTTGATAAATCAAGTGACTAACTAAGTGAAGCTGCTCCCAAATAAAATCAGGTGACTGACTTGCATATATTGTATAGTGAGGTGAGGGGCGCTATATCAAAATAGTGGATGCGTGTCACAATGTGCGTTTGAGTAGTACACAGTGTAACTGTGTACCCAAATCTATGTGAAAAACCAAACAGATTATAGTCTAAACTCTATAAGTACAATAGTGCCAAATGCTGTGGAAAAAAAAAAAAATATATAAAAAAAAAGTCAAAGAATGTCCAGCAAATAAATAGTTAAGTGCAAAATGGATCCAGTGTTGTATCAAGTCCAGGTGCAAAATGCAAATAATCCAATCCCAAATCGCAGGGAAAAGTGCAAATGCTAAAGTGCTTGTGAATCTTCAAAATAGCCAAAGTGCGAGAAAGAAGTGATCCGCCTTCACCTATAGGTCACCAGAATAATAATGGATGGCTCCTTACCACACGGTGTTGACCAGATTACTTAAAATATGGTCGATCAGGCTTGTTTTAAATGAGGATCAGCAGGGTCTCATTGGATTCCAATGTCAGCGATTGCAGCAAATGGTGTACCAAGGAAGGAGAAGAGATACCACCATAGTGTAAAACCATTTAATATACAAAAGTTAAAATTACAATGCCAAATGGCCTCTTACTGTTGCTGGTGCCCGTTCCCGGCACTGAGGCTGTAGGTGGTGGGGATAGTAAGACAAGATAAGAGATGGCCGCGTCCTGGTCCACTAGCGTGCGTTCCACCGCTAGTTGTCCATCAACCAGTGAGACCGGAAGTGCGTGGCTATGCGTGTGCGCTCGGATACTGCCTCGACGTCACGTTTCAGTTAAACCGTCTTCAGGAAGCGTATCCAGCACACGCAACAGACATCTATTATATAGGTCTGTTTATCAGCCTGTGGGAGGGGCAATCGAATCATGTGACAGCCTCTGTCCCAGTTACCAAAGCTCACATATTAAACACATTATGGCTGTGCAAACTCTCCAATCATAAATCAATACATACATGTATCTGCTCGCTGCTTAAAATACCTGAAATGTATCTTTGAATTCTTATTTGGACGTGTTGAATTTGTTTAAAACTCTGGCATTTTTAATATGCTATGCAATGGGTCCATAGTGTTCTGTGCGCCATCTAGAGGGGTTATGTGGTATTGTGCAAAATAGCACCAGTATTCTAAATCCATCTAGATGCAGTGCGTTTTTTGTTCTCCCAGTTATATTATTATTTAATATGTGTGCCATTTGCGTAGCCTGTAAATTAGTTAAAATAGGTTATAAAATAATAAAAAATAATAAAAATTATACAATCCTACTCGAGTAGTACAAGGAGTGTGTATGTAACTTTAGTTGTAAAACAATCAAAATTCTACACACCAAGGCTCAGGTGGTGCAAGGAATGTGTGTTTTCCCTCTACCCTTTTGTTTTGTGTGAGCCCAATTCAAGATGGGTTGGCCGATGGGTGATGTGCAAACTGCCCAGCCCCTTGGAGTGGGGATCTCCCAAAGTCCTCTGGGTGTGTGTATGGAATGATGCACTAAACTGTTTGTTTGCTCACCCCATAGGTCTGCCGTTCACGCATCAGTTAAAAAACAATTAAGGTCGAGCTCTATATTGAGCCCTAGTGGTCGCATAGTCCTTAGACGATGTATCCATTGAGTCTCGTTCTGAGATACTGCCTTAGTAAGGTCAGTACCACGCCAATGTTTGGTAATCCTATCAATTCCATAGAATTTTAACAGACTCGGGTCCCTGTTGTGGTACAAGTCAAAATGCTTAGACACGCTGTGTTCTGGGTACCCGTTAATTATATTGGCCACGTGTTCGTTTATTCTGACTTTAAGTTCGCGGGTAGTCCGGCCCACGTATTGCAGAGTGCACGGACATTCTAGGACGTACGTTACAAATTTGGAATGGCATGTTATCAATGGTTTGATAGTGAATTCTTGTCCAGTTACACTGGACGTGAACTTACTGATCTTTTTTCCTTGCCTTTTTGTTTTCTTACAGGATCTGCAGCGGGTGCAGTAGTGGAAGCTGGATCCGTCCAGGAAAGTGTGTGGCTTTTCTGGAGGATCTGGGACATTGGTGGCTACCATATTTCTCAGGCCTGGTGCTTTCTTATAGATAAAGGTGGGATGTTTCGGCAGGATTTTGACCAAATCCATGTCTTTTAAAAGTATAGGCCAAAACTCTTTGACAATTTTCTCCACACTTCTATATTGCCTGTGGTAACCTGATATAAAAGGTACATCTTCTTTTCTGGGGGGTCTCACTCTAGTTTCCAAGAGGGACTCCCTATCCATTGCCAAGACTTCTTGCTGCGTTTTCCACAATGCATTTTGGGTATAACCTTTTTCTATAAACTTCTCAGTTAATATTGCGGCTTGTAGTTCAAAATCCGCAACATCATCGCAGTTTCGACGGATCCTCATGTATTGCCCTTTTGGTATTGCACCCAGCCATTTTGGGTGATGGCAACTTGAAATAGGCACGAATCCGTTGCGGTCCGTTGGTTTAAAATACGTTTTTGTGAGAACCCGGCTGCCCTTTTTCGTTAGCGTAAGGTCCAAAAAATGGCTGGAAGTCTTACTGGACTCTGCTGTGAAACTGAGACCGTAGTTGTTGGTATTCATTTTGGATAAAAATTGTTCCAATGATGCTTGGGGACCTTCCCAGAATAGTAAAATATCGTCTATATACCTTCGGTAATATATAAGCGATGTAACATTGTCCTTAAAAATGGTCTCTTCCTCCCATCTGTTAAGTACCAGATTAGCTACACTGGGGGCATACCTGGCGCCCATTGCGACTCCTTTGATTTGCTTGTAGAAGTCTCCCTGGGCCCAGAAGTAGTTGTTTCCCATAGCTATTTTAAGACCCTTCACCAAATATCCAATTTGGGCCTGGGGTAATGAAGATTTTTCTTCCAAGGCCTCCTTTACTGCCAGAATTGCGTCTGCTTGCCGGATGTTGGTGTAAAGCGACTCTACGTCTACAGTTACCAACCACGTTTCCTCTGAAACTGTGATGGATGCTAACGATTTTATGAGTTCTTTGCTATCCTTGAGATAGGCTTTCCCCTGTACAACTAGGGGTTGGAGAAAGAAATCCAAATATTCTCCCACTCTGGAATAGAGTGATCCTATCCCACTGATGATGGGTCTTCCTGGTGGATGGGTCTTGTTTTTGTGTATCTTAGGCACAATGTAAAGGACAGGTGTGCGAGGTACTTTGGGCACTAGATAGTGTGCTTCTTTTTCCGTTAGGATGGATTGCACCTTCCCATCTTCCACCCATAGTGAAAGTTCTAATTTAAGTTTACCCAGCGGATCTCCCGAGAGTGGTAAATAGGTGTCAGTAGCACTCAGAAGACGGTCAATCTCTCCATAGTAGTCCGCCCTCTTGAGTATGACTACCCCTCCGCCTTTGTCTGCTGGGCGTACTACTATGTTTTTATTCTGTTCCAATGCTTTAATTCCCTCCATCACCAATTTGTTACTATGAGTGGTGCGTTTAATTTCCAAATCTTGCACCATACTTTTGAAGACTTCCACATGATGGTGAGTCCCTTTTTGTGGATTGAATACCGAACTGTTTCTTAACCCGCTGTGTTGGAATCCTGTATTTTCTGTTTGGGGTTCATATGTGGTTTGTTTTGAAAAATGTTTTTTAATGTTTAATTTTCTCACAAATTTTTCCACATCTATGAAGGCCTCGAATTTTATCCAGGCATTTGTTGGGGGCGAATTTTAGACCCTGTGACAGGACTGTTAATTCTGCCTGAGAAAGGTCTACCCCCGCCAAATTGAAAATGCCTTCCCCTAGTTGTCCCTGGCTCTTTTTCTTCCCGGTTCCCCCTCTTTTGCCTCTGGTTCTGCGTTTATTTTCGGGGGCTGGGATGAATTGGTGGGAATCTTGTAGGGCTCGTTCCAGCCCCTCCATTCCCCCCCTGGCTGCTGTCCAGGGTGTTGTTGTCCCTGTTTGCCTCTATGGTTGCCCCTGGATTTGCCTCTAGGGGGTCTCTGGGCATACTGTTGGGGACCCTGATAATAGTTGGAATAGTTGTAATCCATTGGGCGATTGTCCAAGGGTGCAAACCGGTTGTGATTGGGTGCCATATATGGAGCAGGTTGATAATTATTAGGAGGTCCTGGATGGTACCCACTATTGTATGGGGGCTGGGGTGGGGGTCCCCTCCCACCGGGGTCCCCTCCCACCCTGCTGTTGAGGCCCTTGTGATGTTTTTTTCGTTTTTTTTTTTCGTTTTTTTAAAAGACATGGATTTGGTCAAAATCCTGCCGAAACATCCCACCTTTATCTATAAGAAAGCACCAGGCCTGAGAAATATGGTAGCCACCAATGTCCCAGATCCTCCAGAAAAGCCACACACTTTCCTGGACGGATCCAGCTTCCACTACTGCACCCGCTGCAGATCCTGTAAGAAAACAAAAAGGCAAGGAAAAAAGATCAGTAAGTTCACGTCCAGTGTAACTGGACAAGAATTCACTATCAAACCATTGATAACATGCCATTCCAAATTTGTAACGTACGTCCTAGAATGTCCGTGCACTCTGCAATACGTGGGCCGGACTACCCGCGAACTTAAAGTCAGAATAAACGAACACGTGGCCAATATAATTAACGGGTACCCAGAACACAGCGTGTCTAAGCATTTTGACTTGTACCACAACAGGGACCCGAGTCTGTTAAAATTCTATGGAATTGATAGGATTACCAAACATTGGCGTGGTACTGACCTTACTAAGGCAGTATCTCAGAACGAGACTCAATGGATACATCGTCTAAGGACTATGCGACCACTAGGGCTCAATATAGAGCTCGACCTTAATTGTTTTTTAACTGATGCGTGAACGGCAGACCTATGGGGTGAGCAAACAAACAGTTTAGTGCATCATTCCATACACACACCCAGAGGACTTTGGGAGATCCCCACTCCAAGGGGCTGGGCAGTTTGCACATCACCCATCGGCCAACCCATCTTGAATTGGGCTCACACAAAACAAAAGGGTAGAGGGAAAACACACATTCCTTGCACCACCTGAGCCTTGGTGTGTAGAATTTTGATTGTTTTACAACTAAAGTTACATACACACTCCTTGTACTACTCGAGTAGGATTGTATAATTTTTATTATTTTTTATTATTTTATAACCTATTTTAACTAATTTACAGGCTACGCAAATGGCACACATATTAAATAATAATATAACTGGGAGAACAAAAAACGCACTGCATCTAGATGGATTTAGAATACTGGTGCTATTTTGCACAATACCACATAACCCCTCTAGATGGCGCACAGAACACTATGGACCCATTGCATAGCATATTAAAAATGCCAGAGTTTTAAACAAATTCAACACGTCCAAATAAGAATTCAAAGATACATTTCAGGTATTTTAAGCAGCGAGCAGATACATGTATGTATTGATTTATGATTGGAGAGTTTGCACAGCCATAATGTGTTTAATATGTGAGCTTTGGTAACTGGGACAGAGGCTGTCACATGATTCGATTGCCCCTCCCACAGGCTGATAAACAGACCTATATAATAGATGTCTGTTGCGTGTGCTGGATACGCTTCCTGAAGACGGTTTAACTGAAACGTGACGTCGAGGCAGTATCCGAGCGCACACGCATAGCCACGCACTTCCGGTCTCACTGGTTGATGGACAACTAGCGGTGGAACGCACGCTAGTGGACCAGGACGCGGCCATCTCTTATCTTGTCTTACTAACCCCACCACCTACAGCCTCAGTGCCGGGAACGGGCACCAGCAACAGTAAGAGGCCATTTGGCATTGTAATTTTAACTTTTGTATATTAAATGGTTTTACACTATGGTGGTATCTCTTCTCCTTCCTTGGTACACCATTTGCTGCAATCGCTGACATTGGAACCCAATGAGACCCTGCTGATCCTCATTTAAAACAAGCCTGATCGACCATATTTTAAGTAATCTGGTCAACACCGTGTGGTAAGGAGCCATCCATTATTATTCTGGTGACCTATAGGTGAAGGCGGATCACTTCTTTCTCGCACTTTGGCTATTTTGAAGATTCACAAGCACTTTAGCATTTGCACTTTTCCCTGCGATTTGGGATTGGATTATTTGCATTTTGCACCTGGACTTGATACAACACTGGATCCATTTTGCACTTAACTATTTATTTGCTGGACATTCTTTTACATTTTTTTTTTTTTTTATATATTTTTTTTTTTTTTCCACAGCATTTGGCACTATTGTACTTATAGAGTTTAGACTATAATCTGTTTGGTTTTTCACATAGATTTGGGTACACAGTTACACTGTGTACTACTCAAACGCACATTGTGACACGCATCCACTATTTTGATATAGCGCCCCTCACCTCACTATACAAAATAGATTCCTAGTGATGAAGATCTAAAGGCGTCTGAGCACAAAGTTCAAGCAATGCAGTAAATTGTTCTTGGGATGTCTGTGCAAAGTGTCTCTGTAATGGTGGCAATGAGTTAACATTTAAGCAATTTGCCCTCTCATCAACGACCAAATCGCTCCAATGTCTTCTGTACAGGAACTCATGTAGCGGCACTAGTGCAGCGGATTAGCTGTCTCGATCTTCCAAAGTGAAGCTTGCCACACGCACCCTCACGACAGGCAGGGTATCTGGGTGATGTTGACGACAGGATGTCCAACAGCGAACAACAGAACAAGGCCCCTTAGGCCTCGGGTTGAAAGTAGGACTACGCGTGGTAGGCCGCAACCTCTCTCCCTGTTGCACAGAGAGGTCCGTCTTGAGTTGAGGCCCAGGAGGAAGAGACCAGAGGCGTTGCTAGGCAGGTGCGAGGGGTGCCGTCTGCACCCGGGCGACACCCGCCAGAGGGGTGACACCCGTGGGTAGCGGCACCACTAACATCACCCTCTTCCCTGTGCCTCTCAGCTCGCTCCGTGGCTGTGTCCCTCAGTGGAGTGGAACGAAACTGCCACCCACTCCTCTGTTTACATCCACAGAGGAGGAGGAGCCCGCGCTCGAGGGACACACCGCTGTGTGCATCTGCTGTTCTGATGTCTGTGAGGTAAGGTGGGTGTCTATACTGATGGGGGAGGGGGTGTCTAATGCTTGGTGGGGTTTGCACTGAGGGGGGTGTCTGTACTGCTGGGGGTGTCTGTACTGGAGTATCTGCACTAGGGGGGTCTGCACCAAGCGGGGAGTGTCTGTACTGAGGGGGATCTGCACTGGGGGGGAGTGTCTGTAACTGAGGGGGGTGTCTGTACTGCTGGGGAGTCTGCAACTGAGGGGGGTGTCTTCACTGAGTGGGGTCTGTACTGCTGGGGGGTCTGCAACTGAGGGGAGTCTGCACTGAGATGGGGTGTCTGTAACTGAGGGGGGTCTGCACTGAGGGAGGTGTCTGTAACTGAGGAGGGTCTGCACTGACGGGGGTATCTGTAACTGAGAGGGGGTCTGCTCTGAGAGGGTGTCTTCACTGAGGAGGGTGTCTGTGATTGAGAGGGGGTCTGCACTGAGGGGGGTGTCTGTACTTCTGGGAGGGTCTGCACTGAGGGGTGTCTGTACTGATGTGGGGGTGTCTGTACTGATGAGGGGTCTGCACTGAGGTGGGGGGTCTGCACTGAGGGAGGGGGTCTATATTGATGGGGGGTCTGTAACTTAGTGAGGGGGTCTGTACTGATGGAGGGGGATCTATACTGCGGGGGGGGGGGGCTGTAGTTAGTGGAGGGTGGTCTGTACCGTGGGGGGACTATAGTTTTTTTCGCACCGGGTGACACCAGCCCTAGTGACGCCACTGGAAGAGCCCCCACGTGGGATTTTTGGCTCCTTTTATAGTTACTCCCAGCAGTCTCAGCAATCTTCATGTTACAGCAAAGATCCCTGGGATGTGTAGTCTCAAGGTACATGGGTGCAAAGCAACTCTCTGAAGAACTATTTGTCCAATAATTCACTTTGTTGGGCACACAAATATGAGGTCACTGGTTACACCGATTATTACACGGACAAACAATGTCGAGGTGTGGCAAGGTACAGTGTTTTCTACTGGTAGTCCATGTCGCTACATTAATCATTTGTAAACATTAATTTTAAGCTGACATCCCATCATATGTGTCCTTAAATTAGAACTGTAGATACTGTATTTGAGATAAAAATGCCTATTGTTTACTGAGCAAACTTCCTCTTCGGTATTCCCATTACTTGCTGATAACATAAAGCAGTATGTTACATAGCAAAATAAATGCTCTTGCAGACACCGTGGAAGGGTTATTCATGTTGACGTGATCTGGTCTTCCTATAAGGCCGCGTACACGCGGTCGTTCCAAACCGATGAGAATGGCCCGACGGGCCATTTCCATCGGTTTACCGCTGAAGTGGCCTGATGGTCTGATGTGCGTACACACCATCGTTCCAAAAACAGATCGGGTCAGAACGTGGTGACGTCAAACACACGACGTTCTGAATAAAACGAAGTTCAATGCTTCCAAGCATGCGTTGACTTGATTCTGAGCATGCGCAGGTTTTGAACCAATGCTTTCTGTACTAACCATCGGTTTGGATCGATCGGGCAGCGGTCCATCGGTTCGATTTTAAAGCATGTTTTAAAATTTTGGACCGAAGGAAAACAGACCGATGGGCTATACAGACGGTCGGTTTGGTCCGATGAAAATGAACTTCGGTCCATTCTCATCGGTTTTGTCCGACCGTGTGTACGCGGCCCTAGCAATCAAGTTTTTGCCTATAGAAAGGAGAGGAGGGAGGCATGGGCAGTAAAATCAATCATTTCTTTGTAGAATGGACAGCCAGTGCTACCTGTAGGCATCCATAGGATAGAAATGTTAAAGATAAGGCTCTAGCGAAGAAATGCAGAAATGTTGGTTAGTGTTGTTTTTAACACTCTTATATTAAGGTAATATTAAGGTAAGCCATAGACGATGCAATTTTCTTTCCAATCACGGGTTGCAGGAAAGGAAATTGCCCTATTCCCCCATCAACACACAATCAGTGTTGATGGGGAATCCTTCTGCAACCCTCCCTGCTGGCAGAACACTATAATAATTACTGGTGGTGGCTATAGCTGGCAGTAATCGCATGCATAAAATAACACAGGCTTGTTGTACTAACAATAGTCTCGGATAGTAAGGTGGATGGTCCCTTAGTGGCGACAGCTTTCCCTCTACCACCGACCAGGACTGGTTCCCTGGCCGGCAGAACCGTTCCTTCTGGTTGGACTATAAGCCCACAGTCCCAACCCAATGCTGCTTTCCTGCTTCTGGATAGGCCCTCAGACAGCCTAGCAGCCAGATGTCCCCACGATAGGTCTAAGGTTTCTGGCCTAGCAGCCCGGGGCAATACAACACACGTCCACCCAGACAGCCATCCAGGTGGCACAGAACCCCGGTCACCTTGCCAGAAGGCCAAGGGACTCAAGAAAATCCCTGCCCATTGGCTGAGACACCCGATTCATTCCTAATCTGCAATCCTTGCAATGCCCTTGTCTTAACTAATGTCACCAGGCCATCTAGCGACAGAAGAGAGAAGTGCAGCAATTCCAGAATTAGGGCAAAATCAATTGACCTCCTTACAATTGGCCAAGGCAACTATCGCTTGACAGTAAATTTAATCACAACCCTGCCTAAACATCAGGGTGCTTCACAGCTGTTTTTTATGTTCCTTGCATGTCCCCCTCAGATCTACAGAGACTTCACTTCCAAGTGCAATTAGAAGTGCACAGTTAGTAAATAACCCCCAATGATCACTTTTGGTGGCTATAGCTGCTGGCAGTAATCACACGGAAAAAAAACGACATGCTGGTTGTACTGAAATCAATCAATAGATCAACTTCATACAACCAGCCTGCTCATAGATAGATCCAAAATTGTCTGGTTCCTGCTGAAGTTTACACTAATAGCAGCCTTCGTCACCCCTCTGGAAAGCGATCAGCAGTCAATCAATTTTTCAGAGGTGTTGGACAGGTGTTGAGGAGGTGAAATGTTTTAGCTCTGCAAATGCCACACCTTTTCCCAGCAATGGCATGCTTTGCTTATAGTTGTTGGCACGGTGGCAGTACAACAACATTCACCAAACACGACGAGGGAGGGAGGTGGTAATCATTTTTGCAGCAGGATGTGTACTTCCCTGACAAATTTGCAGGTTAAGGGGGTGGTCAGGGAAGTCAAAATGCAGCTCAACCCCCAACCACAAATGTAAGTCCTAACACAGAGAAACTTCTGTTTAGACCTTTACAGTTACAGAAGGTACTAGTTATCAAACTTGTAAAAAATCACTCTGTCATCATCAGGCCCGTTGCTACAGGACAGGCAAAACAAACAATTGCTTGGGGCCCCGAGCTTGCCTGGGGCCCCCAACTTCCCCTTTCCCAGGCTGTAGCGTGGCCAAGCTCCTTTTCCTTCCTCCTGGAGTCCTGTCAGTCCGGCTGGGTACCACACGTGGTACAGGAGATTCAGTTTCCGGTTTTCGGTCGGACTGACAGGAAGTGCACACTGAGTGCTCACTTCCTGTCAGTCCAGCCGGGAACACAGGAAACTAAATCTCCTGTACCGTGCGGTACCCGGCCCGGCCCCGGTACTATCTGATAGGGGACTGGGGACCCAGAATGATAGAACACCGGACTAAGAGGAGGAAGAGGAGCTCGGCCACACTACAGCCTACAGGGAAGAAGGGGAGGTGAGAATAGAAAAACATAGGGACTAGGGAGGGGGGGGGGGAGTAAGAACATGGGTGTAAAAAAATAATGTAGTGCTAATATAGGTTTTGTGTGCGGGGTGGTGCTTGGGGGCCCCCGTTTTTGAAATTCCTTCAAACGGCCCTGGTCATCATTGATACATTGCCACAACTCATCAATGTTCAGTAATTACAGCAGTGGAACAATTTCACTTATCACCCTTCTGAAGTTTTTATTTTCTGTTTCATTTGCCTCGAAAAACTGTACAGGCATACCCCACTTTTAAGTACACAATTGGTTTTATTTGTATGAACCTTTTCCGGGATTGTCTTTTGTTGTAGAGCCACTATCTGTAGGCTTGCCGTTACCAACTCAAACCCATAGGTGGTGCCACGTGTCTTCACCATCCAAACTAAAACACGTGTTTTACAATGTTGCATGTCACAAAGCAATTCTATTCTTTATTAAATCTGACTTCATCTGTGTTTATTAACAAAAGAATTCCTGTTAATATGTGCATGACGTTGTATGTTAACATCCAATATTGCAGCAAAGAATAAATATATATATATAATGCCACACAAACACGTTAAAGTGCACCTGTCATTAGCTACCCACATAGGTTTAAGTGGACTTGTCATGTAACCACATGGGGCCAATGAACCGCTGTGCAGCTGAGCACTGATTTTATATAGAAGGACGAGGATAACAAAATGTCATAAGAATGCATGCACATTTGCGCCATATAAATACATGAAATAAGAACATTAATGGAGAGATTTAATTTAAAGTGTTACTATACCCACAGCAGTATAATCAGTCTGTATATGCAGTAAAGCATGCTTGTTACTCACTGTGGAACCTAAGGGGTTAATCCTCTGCATTGTAAAAAAAAAAGACTGTTTGATCCTGTCTTCTCTGATCCCTTCCTTCTTCCACTAACGCCAGAACATGTCTGGATAAGACAGAGCCTTTGGAGTCACTCTGCACATGCTCAGTTTGGTGTGTATTGCTAGAGAGTTTTTTTGTTCTTTCTTTGGAGAATGCATGTGATCAGCACAGGCCAATCAGCAATGTCCAAACAGTGGGCCAGGGATCCTTATAGGACAGCTCAGTGAAGTATGAGAACTCCTCCTACAAGCTTTACCTCCAACTGATAGAAACCACAAAACTGCTATATACTGCTGATGAGAAAAGGTATTTAGCAGTCTATATTTAATAAAATGATTGCAGTTCCATGTTCTGTGTACTGTGGGAGACCAGATATAGTGAAAGCAGGGGCCTGGGCTTAGTAACACTTTAATGTTAAACTTTTGGCCAGTGATTCATATTATTATTTTCTTTCTTTCAGATTTGTATTTGACACTTCTGGAGACTTCGGTAAAGTGTACACATATGGAAATAATTGAGTGCTAAATATATGATTAAATCTTATAGTTGTAGCTTTTCTCAGAGGATTACCTAGAGTATCTCACACTCAAATTGGATCATTTCTTTAACCCCTTCCCACTGCCCCCCAGGGCCCCTTAATTGGGTCTTAAAGCGATAGTAACCTGCTGGGATTTTTTTTTTCTTACCTGAAAGGTATGGTCATAATGTGCTAGTATGCATTGCATACTAGCACTTTATGTTAAACTTGCCTAAAAGCAAAGCCTTCCAGTGCCAAGCTTTCACCGCTGCAGGTGCTTCCATCTTCACCCGGTATCCCTTCTGGGTCCACGGACTCTGACTGTGTGACTAGCCGAAAGTAATGATGACATCACTCATGCACACAGGAGCTGCCGTTTATGGCACAGGACTCTGAAATAACGGCCCAGATGGCCGTTCCTTCAGAGCGCATGTACCGGCGATGTCACCAACTGCATGTACAGTAAATATCTTCTAAACGGTGCATGTTTAGGAGATATTTACAGTTTCTACAGGTAAGCCTTATTACATATAGAGATGGGAGTTTACTCCCGCTTAAAGGGGGGAGTGGAGGGTAGGGGAGGACAGTTTCCTAATCACATCACCACTGTGAGTGGTGTCACATGATTGGGAGTGCATCTCGCCAGCTCCCGATCATAACTAGAGTCCAATACCTGTCTGTGACAGCTCAGTCACAGTGCTGGGAGCACACAGTAAGCGCGCTCTCAGCACAGAAACCTCAGGTGCCATGGATGGACATGTGCGGCATGTGGGCATTAAGGCCTACCCTCCTTGCTACCGCACATATGCATTACATACTCAGCAAGAGGTTAACATCCCCCTTCTCTAATTAACAAAATATTTTCATTAATATTCATAAAATTACACAAATATATAATAATAATGGCTAGAAAAAGCAACTCAGACAGTGAGAATAGGAGTGCTCCTTACACTGGTGATTATTGAAGTACCCTCCTTTTACCACCTCAATACATGGTACTTTCACTCCCTTCCTGCCCAGGCCATTTTTCAGCTTTCAGCGCTGTCGCACTTTGAATGACAATTGCGCGGTCATGCAACACTGTACCCAAATGAATTTTTATTAATTTTCTTCACACAGAGCTTTCTTTTGGTAATGTTTAATCACTGCTGTGTTTTTTATTGTTTTACAAAAAAAATACTGAAATGTTTTAAAATTATTAGTTTTTCTTAGTTTCTGACAGTAAATTTTGTAAATAAGCAATTTTTCTCCTTCACTGATGTGCACTGAGGAGGCAGCACTGATGAGGTGGCACTTATGGGTACTGATGAGGCAGCACTTATGGGCACTGATTAGGTGGCACTGATGAGAAGGCACTATTATGCCGCACTGATAGGCGGCACCGATAGGCTGCACTAATGAGGTGGCACTGATAAGGAGGCACTTTTGGGCACTGATTAGGTGGCACTGATAAGAAGGCACTATTATGCCACACTGATGGGCATTGATAGGCCGCACGTATATGCGGCACTGATGGGGAACACTGATGGAAATAGATGGGCAGCACTGGTGAGCAGGCACTGATGGGCACTAAAAGGCAGCACTGACTCGCATCAGTAATGGACACTGATTTGTGTCACTGATGGGCACTGATTTGTGTTACTGATGGGCACTAATTTGTGTCACTGATGGGCACTGATTGGTGGCACTTTTGGGACTTTACTGTAATCAGGGCACTCATGATCAGTGCCCTGATTACATGCCCTCTGTCAGTGTGAGGCAATGAGAGCTGATTAACGACACCTTTTGTTTTAATGTGCATGTGACCGGCTTTGATTGGACACAGCCGATCACATGGTTAAAGAGCCGTGTCAGCGGCTCTTTACAGAGATCGGGGTCGCTCCGTATCCTAGCAACACTGCACGGCCGAGAGCGGGAGAGGCGGTTTGGGGGCGCCATCATATGACATCCACAGAGAACAAGAGCTGCACCGTCCCTCCGTCATTTGACAGTGGGCGGTTGACAAGTGGTTAAATTGGTTGCTGGTGTAGTGACCAACTTTAAACTGGTGGTCCGTTTAGTCCTCCCCTTTAAATTGATTGTCATTGTAGTGTACCCCTTTAAACTGGTGATCAAGTGCCCATTTACAATGGTGGTCAGAGGTGCGGTGCAGATTCCCCCTGCTGATATTTCACCAAAGCCCCCCAACGGGGCTCCTAAAAAAATTGTAAATAATAACGCAAAAATAAAATTGTAAAAAATAATACAAAAATAAAATTGTAAAACATAATACAAAAATAAAATAATAATAATAAAAAACTTCTGATACAGTCCACTGCCCTACTGACACCAACCTCTACCCTACTGATACCATCCAGTCCCCTACTCTGATGTGATGGGCGGCCTCTGAGGTGAAGTAAATTTCATCAAGTCGGTTGTGTGCATCGCCCCCATGCTCTGGTTTCGTACTGATAAGTAAAATTTCTGTTTTTACATTTTAGATTGGGGTGCCTCAAGACTTTGTATACTTTTAAAGGGCCATGAGACTCAAATAGGTTTAGAAATGCTGTTTTAGAAAAAAGTAAAAAAGGGGTTTGGGCCCAAAAGAGGGGCTTTCTTGAACATGATGAGGACAGTTGAGAACTGTGGTCACAAAATTTCTGGTCCACTAAAGGTACAGAGTGTGCAGGGTGGCATCCTTTTTTTTTTGTTTTGTTAAAAGTTAAACTTTATTGATATGTCTTTATTCAGCAAACCCATGTGACTTCATCAGTCTTCTATTGAGGGGATGTTCCCACTATACCATTCAGTATAGGACAGTGTGCATGGTAGTTGTACATATTGTCATATGTTTGTGCATTTGTTGTGCTACATTATGGAGGTATTCCTGTCAATGACTTCAACTGCAAATTACAATTAAATCCAATAAAATTCCAGCACAGTGGACATTTTTCCAGTGCAAAGCAATGGAGTACATTTGTAAAAACTCACCCTGTTGGAATCAATATCATGAACAAATCAGGCTTCTTATGACCGCTCCAAAGCTGGCCAGACATTAGTAGAATTTTCTTTAGAATTTTTTTATTTTAAGAACGTTTGTATGATTTTCTAATCATTAGTGGGGTCAAATCAACAGTCTTTTTGCAGTGACAAAATTGGAAGGAGCAGAATGGAAATTTTTCTCCAACGATTACATTTCTAATAATGTAATTTGTGGGCTTTGTTCAGGAAAGTCCATTTGTTCCAAAATTTTGAAGAACTTTTGAACAACGTTCGAGAAATCATTGAATGTACTGAAAATGTTCATATGAATTTTTGTATGTTCATTTTAAGATCTACTAGTGTATGGCCAGCTTTATTCTGCTGTGACTACATAACAACAGCAGAACAAGAGTGTATATAATTTGTAGAACTAAGAAGACCTTGCTTTTAGCAGTCTAAGGTTTACCCCGTTTTGTTCCTGCAGGCGAAATCACACAAAGATGTTGGTGCAGGTAAGTAAACACAAATGTCACTGAAATCATACGTGTACATGACTAGTGTAGTTCCAATAGTGCAACTTTCCCTTGACCCCCCCAGTGTTACTTTCCCCTTTTTACCCCTATTCACCTCCCCCTCTTAACCCAGTAATGAGATCGACACAGTAAATTGGAGTAAAATTGGCCACAGCAGCCATTTTTATTTTTATAAACAAAATTAAATATTTAACCAAAATTTAAATAATAATAATTTCCAACAATTCCAACTTTATTATTAACAATATTTTACCAAACCACTTTATTATTAACACCAGTCCCAATTGGTCTTTAACAGAAAACCCCCATTAACCTTTTCCTTCACCACCACACTGCGGTACCATTACCATACCAGGCCTCCAGCCGACTCCAGCTCGGAGACACCCCCTTTTAACCGTATTACAGCGGACACCGTTCCACTGCAATAACCCCATAAGGGGCCCATCCCACCGATGAGCCCCCCAACCATTTCCATTCCATCAGTTAACTGTCACCATCAAAGACCAAGGACACCGCCACAGCCTGCCTCCCTGTGCTAATCTTCCCGCACTGTGCAGGTGGGACTCCCCGCCCCCGTATATATACTGCTCCTCCCCCTTGAGAAACTCTTTCTATGACCACTGCCCTGAAAGCACCTCCTTCTCCTTAACCCCTCGTTGCCATCCTCCACTCTAGTCATGCCCAGCCCTCCGTTATCCCTCCCTTCTGTCCCTCTCACTCCGGGCCTCACTTGAACAAGCCTTTAAACTGTGTGGCTGGACCCTAAGAAAAGCTCCTTTCCTGGCCCACCTTACGTCAGCACACAACGGTTTAACTCCTCTTTTGGAACCCACAGGACCACCTCTTCTTAGCTCAAGACACCACCTCCACAACTACAATGTTCTTCTTTTGAGGTTACACTCCAGGCCACCTGTTAATTGCATTGTCCTCATTGGGATCCTTACAGTGGCCGTTTCAGTGGTGCCTTGGACCAGGTGGCACATGTAGGCATTTTAGATTTCCTTCCTAAGTCATTGGATGGGCTTTGGAGCAGAAGGTCTTTTTATCTGCACAAGCTCAGCAAGAATGGGAATTTTGGACATTACCATTACCTTTTTCAGGGCCTAGCCTCTCCCAGCCCAGGAGATGGGATCATTCTGATGTCAGATTCCAGTCTCTCTCTCTAGTCTGCGGAGACAGGTGCACGGCCGCTGAGCCTAGTGGAATGCAAACACTCCAACTTGAATGGATGGCAGCTTTTCTAGCATTGTAAGCCTTTCAGGATCTTCTCCAAGAGAGCCCGAGTGAAGAGGGCTAGCTAAAGTTCTTGTGCAGCCTTCAATTGACTTTACAAGCTAGACATGCTGTCAGCACATTCTGCAAAGTTTGGGACAAGAGACATCAATTCTTTTTGCCTTTATTTTTTTGATGTCTCTTTTCATGTGTTTTCATGTGTTCTCTCCCGCCCATTTATTCTGCTAGTTATAGTGGGTATAAAAAAGAGTCACCCCCCTGAAATGAAGGCAGACACAGTTTTTGTTTTATCCAACGTATGCAACTTATAACATCCAAGTGAAATATAACACTAACATGTAAGAAAAATAAAAATAAAAAACAGAAGTTTGAAAAAGGATCACCCACGTACTGGCAGTAAGTGGGTGCCCGTTTGCTTTAATTACAGCCTTTGGTCTGTTGGTATATGTCTCTACTAACTTTTCACATCTAGACTTTGCAATATTTGCCCACTCTTCTTTGCAGAACTGCTCAAGTTCAGTTAAATTTGATGGTGACTGTTTGTAGACTGCAGTCTTCAAATCATTCCACAGATTTTCAATGGGGTTTAACCCCTCTGGCGGTATTCCCGAGTCTGACTCGGGGTGAGATTTTTGGGCTACGATCGGTAACCCCGAGTCAGACTCGGGCTCGCCTCGCTGAATCCACAGGCAGTGTTTACTTACCTTGTCCCTGGATCCAGCGATGCCACCGCGCTGTGTGAGCGAGCGGGACCTCGCTCGATTCACACAGTGCCTCTGTGTGCCGCCGATCTCCGTTCCCTGCGACGTTACGATGCACGGGAGCTGAGAACGGCGCCAAATTCAAAAAGGTAAACAAACACAATACATACAGTATACTGTAATCTTATAGATTACAGTACTGTATGTAAAAAATATACACCCCCCTTGTCCCTAGTGGTTTGTCCAGTGCCCTACATGTACTTTTATATAATAAAAACGGTTCTTTCTGCCTGCAAACTGTAGATTGTCCATAGCAACCAAAAGTGTCCCTTTATGTCAAAAATGGTTTTAGAGCAGCTAGAAAACAGGGATAATAAATTATAATCACTTGCAGAATTGTGCGATAGCGATTTGTGGGGAAATTCGTCATAAAAAAATAAAAGTAATGACAGCAACAATTCTGCAACTGAGCAAATTTCAGTGATTTTGAGTTGATTACATTATTGAATAATTTTTATTATAATTATATTATTATTTGTTATAATTATTTATAATTATTTATTATATTATAATTTTGTTTTTTTTAAAAATTCATACCCGGGATGCCTATTAGACTCTTGTTTGGTCAGATTTAAGTGAGTTATTCCTAATAATTACAGGCCTACAGTATAAAACGCCAAATTTCCTTGCAAATAATGGTACCGCTTTCAGCACCTTTTTTCTAAAATAATCATACCGCCAGGGAGGTTAAAGGAGTTGTAAAGGGAAAAAAATGTGCCTAAAATTAATGTCTGCAAGGTAGACAGACAGAATAGTGTAATGATTCTGTTAAAAAACGAGTAAATACCTATTAAATTACTTCATCTATATCACCTCCGGCATTCTAGTTTCTGTTCTCTCATTCACTTTCTGGTTTGCGGCGCTCGTTCATGTAAGAACTACATTTCCCAGTATGAATTGCGGCACGCCCAGTAATTCACACCTCCACGTAGAGAGCGTCCTGCCACACAGATGTAGTTCCCAGGAGGGGGTGAGCGCGTTACTGACCACCGCAGTAAAGCCTCCCTTCACGGTGGTCAGTAAAATCAGACAAGCAGGAAGTGAACCGAACAAAGAAGAAATAGAGCAACTTCTGAGCAAAAACGAACAATGAGGAAGTGAAAAGAGGAATGTCTGCAGACGTACGCCTGTCGGATTTAACCCAGATGCCGTCGTATCTTGTTTTGAGGAATCAAAACAAAGATAAGACGCGGGAAATTTGAAAGTACGCCGGCGTATCACTAGATACGCCGGCGTACTCTCTTTGTGGATCTGCCCCTCAGCGTTTTTTCTGCTCTTCAACTCTTCTGAACATGTTGGTGATGTTTTTTTTCTTCCTGTAAACGATTCTCTCCTAATATGCCTGTAATTGCCTATGTGTACATGGATGCATAGGCTAACATAGAGGTGTGTTTACAGGCAGAAAAAAAAACAGCAACTGATGCAAAAAGTGTAATTTTTTTTAAGCCCTATGTGCATGTGTCCTTAAAAATGTCATGGTAAGCACAGAAAAAAGCCTTGATTTCTATTTAATATTTAGAATTTGTGCACATGTGTATGACTGTTAGGGGCATAGACACCATGAGCCTGGGTTCATACTATCAACTGCATATGAATCGCAAAGAAACCACACCGCATTCCTGGGCAATTCACATGCAATTTGGTGCGGTGCGATTTGAGGTCATTCATTTTGAAACCAAAGTTGTGCAAAGCACCAATTTTGAAACTACAATGTAACCAGATTGTATGGTCGTTTTGTACCATGTGATCCGATGCAGACAAAAGCACTGCATTCTGCGGTTAAGAGTGCTCTGGCACCCTCTGCAGATCGCAATGGCAGTGCAATTTGAATGCCGTGCGGGAAACGCGCATGGATCACCACATTCCAGTGTGGTTAGACTAAACTTTACAGGAGAAAAATGCAGTGACACTATGCTACGAATTTTCATATAGTCAGTGCTTAGCAGACTTCTTATTTGATGAGATTAATGTATAGTATTATTTGCTTTATTACTTTTGTATTTGTTATTGTTGATGTCTCTGTTTGATTCCAGTTAGTGATTTTACATGGGATCCTTCACATTGCAACAGAGTAAATATTTTTGTTATTATGTATACATCTTTATTCAAAGGTTGCTCAGTCATTAGTTCATTTGTGAAAATTTCTCAGTAAAATTTGTCTAAAATTGAAAAACAATAGAGACATGGCTAGGTTACTGTCTTTGTTAAACAGTGGAACTTTCGCTTATCTGATCCCCCCGCCTCCTGTGGCACATTTGGCACCTTTCGGGGAGGGGGGAGCAGGTACCTGCAACAGGTACCCTGTCCCCATTACCAGGAGACCGGGCTGCGGCAAATTACATCAGCAGCTCGGCCCCCCTCCTCCCTTCCCTTCTGCCAGGCGAGTGAGAAAGCTCAGCGAGCTTCGCACATGCGCAGTAGGGACCTGGGCCACAAAGCGAAAGGTTAGACTGCTGGGTTGCCTTACCCGCAATGGCGGCGGCAGCTCCCGACCAGCAGATGAAAACATCAGCTGCGGTGCCGACATCGCTGGACTCCAGGAAAGGTACCCTGTTTCCCTGAAAATAAGCCCTACACCAAAATCAAGACCTAGCTTTATACTCGGGGATGGCTGCAATATAAGCCTTAGTCAAAGTCCCATGTAATCCGTTTTATAAAAAGATTATATAATGGGCAGTGTCTCCTTTTGCAAATTTATTGTGGAAAATACAATTTTTACATCACTGCTGGATGCTCACGTGACAAGCCAGAGATCTTCTCCTCTCCTCCCGGCTGACATCAGCGGCCCCTACATCTGCAGTGCTCAGAGAGGGGCTGCCATCAGCGGGGATCTCGGTCCCTCCCTCAGCAATATTATATATACACTGTGCTGTCTATCATGCTTTAAGGGATCAGGATATATTTTGAAGATGACATGACTGTATTTGAATAAATGTAGATTATTGTACATACCGTTAATAAATAAGACATCCCCTGAAAATAAGCCCTAGTGAGTTTTTCATAGCCAAAATTAATATAAGACCCGGTCTTATTTTCGGTGAAACACGGTAAGTGTCCTAATGTTAAAACCAGTAAAGCAATATTACACTGCAGATTAAATAAAAAAAATCCCCTGCAATGCAATGTCATAATATGCTAGCATGCATCGCATACTAGCACATTTTGTGAGACTTACCATAAAACCAAGGCCTCCAGTGGCGCGCTGTCACAGCTGGCAGGGCTTCCGTCTTCACTCGGTTTCCCTTCTGGGTTCAAGGCCTCCAGCTACATGAGTGGCCGAGGCAGCAATGACGTCACATGCACGCAGGAGCCCTCATTTACGACACAAGCTCTGAAGGTCTGGCACTGTATGCTGGATGGTAAGAGCACATGCATCGGTGATGTCATCGGCTGCATGCAGTGTGAACAAAATGGTGCAAGTTTTTCACAGTATTCATTCACTGACCTGCAAAAAGCATGCATATTAGGTGTTCTAAATTCACTTGCTACATGCTCATCTTAGGTCAGTGACTCAAAATGTTGAACTTTTAATAAAAAAACACTTACCTGTCCAGGGGTGCAACGCCAACCTCACTGAGGCTGGTTCTTTGCCAACATAGGCGCGTGCACCGGGTTTGTCAGGTGTGCCCAGGCATACCCTAATCACCCTGTGCAGCATCCATTTTTCTTACTGCCCTATCACCTCCCTGGCACCGCTGCCGGCTTCCCTTCTCTCCCGCTGGCTGTTGTTGCGGGGATGTTTTAGGATGAATGGGGGAAGGGGACAGTAAATATGTTATTTATTGGCCCCTTCCCTTTCTAACGTATCAAAAAATATGCATGTAGCATTTTTGTCAGCGCACTACACCACAAAGCATGTTAGTCAGCAAGTTGTAGAATGAATGGCACTGCATTACATAAATGCAGGTCATGGGTGCTGCCGCACGTCACCCCAGCATAATAGAGTAAGGCTGGGTTCACATATGTGCGTCCGTGGGTTCGTGCCTGGGGTCCCGTACGCGTCCGTTCACCGGTTCATGTGTGAACCGTCTCCATTCAGAATCGGTCATACTTGCCTGTCATGCAAATTGGAAGCGGCGACATCAGCATCCAATTCGCATATTTGTGAACGTAGGGATGTACTACAAGGAATTTCAGCTCTTGAGCGCCACCCTTTGGGCCCCTTCTGCTAATTTTGTGTTTGGTGAGCATTGATTCCGAGCATGCGTGTTTGTACTTTTGACTTTTGTGTGATGGATTTGTGTACTGACCATACGAAAATCTGATGTCAAACCATTGTCCGCCAATAATTTACTAGCCTGTCATCCAACATGTTGGCGGAAAATTGGACAACAATTGTGAAAAGGAGCGTACTAACGGTAAGATTTTAGAACAACAGTCTACTTTTACTTTTGTCAACAGACAATTCCCTGCCAACAATCGTATCACGTGTACGAGGCTTAAGGCCCCTTTCACTCAGGCTTTCCGATCGGGTCCGCCTGTCAGTTTTTCAGGGGGACCTGATCGGATGCTCCATTCATTCCTATGGAACGGCGGATGGCAGGGGTGACATGTCCACTGACACCCGCTGCTATCCGATCTGATCCTGTCTGCAAAATGGATGGTGACCCTATTTTCCATCCGTCTGGTGGATCGGATCAGATGGGGTTGAATGAAAATGGGCAGGAGGTCCATTTTCATCCAAACTTCCCATAGGGGAGAGCGAGAATCTGACAGGTCCATCTCTGCACAGTGAGAGGAGACGGACCTGTCATCCACCTGCTCAGTGGATCGATCCCCTGCTAAGCAGAGTCCATCAGGCGGACCGCCCATGTGAAAGGATCCTAAGCTGTACTGCTGTCATGTAAGTCAGTGATCTGGCTGTGCTGCCTGGCAGGGTTGCCTGGATCACAAAACTGTCTGCTGAGATTTACAAATCTTTTGGTACTTAATGCCAGTTTACAATTCAACTGTGTGTGTACCTGCTTGCCTGAAATCTAGCTTTTCTGAAAATCTTTTTTCCCCCCACAGGACGTGAAGAGAAAACTAAGCAGCGATCAGAGGTAAGAAAACATGCCACGGAAATCTCTGTCAATACAGGGGGGGTCAGTCTACACAGGATAAAGTCAGCTGCCACCGAAGAGATTTACTAAAGGCAAATAGACTGTGCACTTTGCATGCACAGTTGCACTAATATTTCCCAGAGCTTAGTGAATGTGGTAAAGCTCTGTTCATTTCCATCATCCAATCAGGTACAAGCAAAACTAATTTTTTTTTTCTACTTTTCCTTGCTCCTGATTGGGTATTTTTTACAAAGCGAAGCTTCACCACTTTACATTTAGGCTGCATTCACACCTTGGCGTACAAAATCGCGGCGTTTTGTCCCGCGAATTGCGGCGACAAATTGCGGCATTTTGTACCGCGATTTGCGGCGACAAAACGCCGCGATTGTGAATGCAGCTGTACCCCCTCTATGGAGATGGTTCACATCTCCTATGCCAAACGCCGAAAGCCGCCTGAAAAAAAGGTCCGGGACTTGTTTTCAGGCGTTCGGCGTTCGGCGTGGAGATGTGAACCATTCACATAGAGGGCAATGTGAAATCATCCCTCCAGCGTCTCAGGGGCGGCTGCGGCGTCGCACTACAGGCGTATATACGCCTAGGTTTGAACAGAGCCTTACTTAAAGTGGAGGTTCCCCCTAAAAAAAATGTCTAACTATACATTCAGAAGCCTGATTACACTGCGGGTAGGCTGTGTTTTTTTGTTTTTTTTCGTACATACCTCGATATCTCCGTTTCATCCCTCGGCTTCCGGGTATGATTCTTGTGGGGCTGGGCGGTCCTAGTTGATTGACGTTCCTCCGACCGACGCATACTTGACGTCACTACTTTCCGAAAGAAGCCGAACGTCGCTGCGCAGGCGCCGTATAGAGCCGACTCTATACGGCGCCTGCGCAAAGACGTTCGGCTTCTGTCAGAAAGTCGTGACGCGCAGTATGCGCCGGTCGGAGGAACGTCAATCAACTAGGTCCAGCAAGAATCATACCCGGAAGCCGAGGGATGAAACGGCGATAACAAGGTATGTACGAAAAAAACAAAAAAACACAGCCTACCCGCAGTGTAATCAGGCTTCTGAATGTATTGTTAGAATTTTTTTTTAGGGGGAACCTCCACTTTAAGGAAAATGAGAGCAACTGCACTTGCAAAGTGCAGTCTATTTGCCTTTAGTAAATCAACCCCTATGCATCTTGTTGTTACTATTATTAATATTGTTATTGTCGCTATAATTTATTGCAACTATTATTGCTATTTATTGTTACTATTATTATTATTATTATTATTATGATTACTACTAAAAATAATATTAGTAACGATAATAATATTAGTAAAAATTAGGTTCCGTTCACACTTATGCAACTGGTCAACTTTGGAAACATGAGGCTGCATCACAATTCACAGCCCTTGTATTTTAATGGAAGCCATTCAAATCTATGCGAATAAAAAAAAAACAGATCAGACTTTCATTCAAATTGAGTGCCATAGACAGCAATGTAAACTCTGAAAAGTTGCATGAAAGTCACATATTAATGTTACCAATGTGACAGTTGTGTAACAGTCAAACACAAAATGTAGGGGGGTGGCAGCGGGTGGATTGTTTGGCGCCCCTCCAAAAAAAAAAATACCACCAGCCGCCACTGCACAGGCAGTATTTGAATTTTATATATAGGTAACTGTAACGGTCAGGGGTTAACACCGTTTACAATCCAGCAGACACGATCCATTGGATTTTCCCCAGAAACGAGACACACACAGCTCTGTCTCTGGTTCCAAAACGAATGAACCCTTTAATGGTAAACTCACAGGTTTTTATACAGTTAGAAGCCAAATATGGAGAATGACTCAACTCCACCCACAACATGACACAATGGGTGCTTAATACACATTCCGTTAGATAATGACATTCTGGCACCGAATCTACAGGAGTTAATTACTACAGCTGACAAGTCAGACGTTATGACTCTGCGATAAGTTATTCTCACCTGCTACATAAAACACATTCCTTTAGTAAACATAATTGACATGCTAATCCACTACACCTGAAAGGTCAGACATCTGACCTTTCAGACTGCCAACACATATCTATCATCAATAGAACTTGTACACAATGAAATGTTCTTGAGAGGCAGACTTAATTAGCACAATAGACAATAGAATGCAAACACAGAAGGGTTTTATCATTACAGCCCGGTAGACTTAATTAGCACCTCAACAGTCTGTGTCCCCAGATGAATGAGTCACTCTGCTATTGACCTGTTGGGGTCAGAATTAACCACCTGTAATATTTCAAGATATCCTGCAATACATGAATTATCATTACTGTCCCATCTCATGTAATTCATGATATAATTTCTCAGTCATTCTATGCCCCTATTGGACATATGATGACCCTAGACATAAGAGTCATTGGTGAAGCTGACACAGGAGTACCCTACATCCTTCAAAAGTCTCTGGGTATCACGGGCCATTCCGTTACAGTAACTAACTGTGGGACTGGCCTGTAGATATCGCATGAAGCCTTCTGGTTTTACTACCATTGATCTGTTTTCTATTACAGAATATGGGACTGGAGAGTAAACCTTGGTATGGAGGAGAGATGGAGCGCAGAGAGGCAGAGTGGGCGCTCCGTAGAATCAATAAGGTACAAATACATCTAGTACACATTTTAAATGTAGCTTCTCCTACATAAAACTCCAACCTATATAAACTATACTTTAGTGTACTTAAAAAGCTGAAAAGAAAATTTCAATTATTATAACTGTTTTATTACATGTGTAGGACGGATGTTTTCTGGTGCGTCACAGCTCAGCACAAAATCAGTTGCACTCATATACCCTGGCAGTGCTTTACCATGACCACATTTACAACATCCCTATTAGAACAGCAGGAACTCTTGGGTTCTCTTTGGGAAAAGAGGGCAAAAGGCATGAAGAGGTGAGTGATTATAATATTATTTACCGTTGTCACATGTTAATTCTAGGTACATCCCTGCCATGCTAGATAGTTAACTGTGATATGATGTGAAAATATTGGGTAGTGCAGATAATTGACAGCTGTCATTGTAGCACCAAACTTCACAAAGGGTTGGTATAAAATTGAAGCATTTGAATTGAATTGTGTTTTGGAAATTGAGTGCTAATTTGTGTTGTACAGCTCATTTGCAGAAGATTAATAATGTTTTTGAGAAGCAATAAAATGAAATGTAATGAAAATTGAGGGGCAAGTACCTTGTGCTAATGCATTTATTGGATGTGTGGAAATGTACCCATGGGTAGCCTGGGGGTCTGGACTGCTAAATGGGGCATTGTAGCCATCCCTCTCTCTTTAAAGTGTGTGTTAAGCCTCAGGCCTCGTACACACGGACGGACTGTCCGATGAAAACGGTCCGCCGGACCGTTTTCATTGGACATGTTCGCTGCCGGATTTTGGTCTGATGGTTGTACACACCATCAAACCAAAATCCCCGCAAACAGGATACGCGGTGACGTGGCCGCGCCGTCGCCGCGACGATGACGCGGCGACCCTGGAAGGTCAATGCTTCCACGCAAGCGGCAAATCACTTTGACGCATGCGAGGGCTTTCGGCCGAGCGGACATATCCAAAAAGCCCTACTGGTTTGCAGGCGGTCTTACCAACTTATCACGCTTAAACCTAGACTCTCCTGACTAAGAGCCTGAAAGTGAGCCAGCCATTTTGTTTCCTTGTTTATACAAACATGTCTCACTTGGGGAGTGATCTCCCAGTCGGAGGGCTATTGCTTATGCCCTTAGTCCTGTAGGACATCGGTGGCCATGTTTTAAAGGGTGTTTGACTGTACTGTATTGTTACTGTTGCACTGTTTAACTTTTTATTGCTACCAATACAACCTCATCATTTTTTAAAACAGCTGGTGTGTATCTATCTATCAGCAGCACTGATTAGAGCCAGGGAAAGAGCAAAGAACCCAAATTTATCAGTCACTTCCTTGGGGTAGCGCTACAAAGGTATCACTTTGCCATCAAAACTTTCTGCATTCATTAACCACTTACCCCCCGGACCATATTGCTGGTCAAAGGCCAGAGCACTTTTTGCGATTTGGGACTGCGTCGCTTTAACTGACAATTGCGCGGTCGTGCGACGTGGCTCCCAAACAAAATTGGCGTCCTTTTTTTCCCACAAATAGAGCTTTCTTTTGGTGGTATTTGATCACCTCTGCGGTTTTTATTTTTTGCACTATAAACAAAAATAGAGCGACAATTTTGAAAAAATTAATATTTTTTACTTTTTGCTGTAATAAATATCCCCCAAAAATATATAAAAAAACATTTTTTTTCCTCAGTTTAGGCCGATACGTATTCTTCTACGTATTTTTCGTAAAAAAATCGCAATAAGCGTTTATTGATTGGTTTGCGCAAAAGTTATAGCGTTTACAAAATAGGTGGTATTTTTATGTCATTTTTATTAATATATTTTTTTTACTAGTAATGGCAGCTATCAGCGATTTTTTTCCGGTACTGCGACATTATGGCGGACACTTCGGACACTTTTGACACATTTTTGGGACCAGTGGCATTTTTATAGCGATCAGTGCTATAAAAATGCATTGGATTACTATAAAAATGCCACTGGCAGTGAAGGGGTTAACACTAGGGGCGGGGAAGGGGTTAAGTATGTCCCTGGGTGTGTTCTTACTGTGGGGGGGGGGTGGCCTCACTAGGGGAAACACTGATCCTCTGTTCATACATTGTATGAACAGAAGATCAGCATTTCCCCCGCTGACAGGACCGAGAGCTGTGTGTTTACACACACAGCTCCCGGTCCCCGCTCTGTAACGAGCGATCGCGTGTGCCCGGCGGCGATCGCGCCTGCCGGGCACACGCACTGGGGTCGGGGGCGAGCGGGGGGCGCGCGCGCCCCTAGTGGCCGCTCTAAGAGCTGACGTTATACTACGTGCTCTCGCCCAGGAGAGCCGACCTGCCACCGTAGAATGACGGCGGCTGGTCGGCAAGTAGTTAATGGCTAACAGAGTACAAGACTCTGCTAAATACATTCATCTGTAATCCCCTTCCCTTCTTATTTGATGTTAGAACATGAAAAAAAATGCACTATTAGGTATTAGCTATCTGCAGACATGTAAGAAGACAGCAGCCACGTAGGATATTTCATAGGGTGCCATGTAACCTAACAGTACAAACTGTTAGGTCACGGTGCCATGTAACCTAAGGCTAAGGTTGTTTGTGCACCATGTCTGTCATAAGCAGGTCATCTCTTTAATGTTTGTTTTGCCTGTGAGTAGGTACACGATGTCCCAGCCAGGAAATATAGAAACATGGCAAGATTTTACCTGTGTTCTTACCGTGAATGAAAGCTCCACCAATCCACAGTTGTGCAATCACGATTTACATAAAAGATGAAACAAATGTAATGCTTTTGGAAATAACCTTGTAACAACGTATTTCTTTGGCTCCACCCAATACAAGTAAGGTTTCCGAGAATGCCTATCGGCTTTTCACTTCGCTGCAGATAACCTACATTATGAGGACACATAGGCTAGTATCAGCACGTTTAGGAACCTGACTACATAACATATCTTACATCACATGGTTTGATTATTTAACACTACACAAGAGTTACCTAACTCCACTACATGTGTCAACCTGGAGCAGAGGGTTCCCAGTCAATTACGGCATAAGGTATACTGATTTATTTATGTAGGTGTGAGAAGTAGAGAGGAGAAGTAGAGAGGAGTTGAGAGAAGGATGCTTCTTCCATCCTTTGGAACTCAATGTTCTGTACACATTACAGATTTATATCTTTAGTATGATGGAGGTATGACAATACCCAGGGTCATAAAATAGGTTAAACAGTAAAGGCTTTTTGGGGCAGAACTTTCAGAAATTGGATTTCTTGAAGAGAAAAAACTATTTTATAATGTTGTATTTCCAGAAAAGCTCAAGTTCAAAGGCTTTTTGTTTTATTCTTGGCATTTTCTGTTTTCATGTGCCTGAAGATTGATGATTATGTGGGGTGATGATGTGTACTTATAATGTAGAGTTTCTTCTAGCTATGCAAGTAGGGTCATCTAATTCATTGACTCTCTTTGTGGCTACTATAATGTCTCAACAATCAATAAAGCAAACCAGAAACATCACAATCTTACCTAACCCAACACCATCAGCACATACTGTACAAGGCCTTTCCTCAGCGTAAGCACACCCTATGCTCAAAAAAACGAAATGCTCTGAAATACACTTACTTTTTGGGTAGAGGAGTCGTAAGTCTGACCCCGATCTTTCCAACTTTAAAGCGGACCATACACTGATTTAAATGTGTCTGGTTCAGCAGGGACTGGCAGTATTTCGATCACTGTGTGGCCATCCCCACTCGTCGTTTCATCGACTTTTGTTAAAGAAATATGTTTGGAAAAAAAATCCTGATCAGCCAATTGATCAATTCTTTCTGACAGTGCCAGTGCCGGTGGGAATTCCTTAATCCACCTTGTTTGTGTGGAAGTAGGAATCTATTAATTTTTTTTTTCAGGCCACTGGCTAAATGAAAATAAACTGTGTATGGCCAGTCTAAAGCCCAGTACACACAAGATGAATGCTGGACGACGTTGGCCGGTTCAATAAAAAACGGCCAACATTTAGCCCGTGTGTATGGCAGCCGGTCCGACAGAAGCTGCCAGTTTGGCTGGCTTTTGTCCGATGAACATGCTGGAAAACCAGCAGCCGACAGACTCCCAAGCAGCTCTCTCAGCCAATGGCTGATTAGAGTGTTCCCGGGAGGGGGGCTGTGCCCCTATCTAAACACAACAGCTCAGTCAGGGAAATTGCTATACTACGTCAGGTCGTTAGTGCAGCGACTCCAACTGGAGCTGAAAGTTTTTATTTTTGTTCAACCCGCTGGATTGAGCGGAAAAAAACATGGTGTGTACCAGGCTTAATACTCCCTATTGGTTGAAGATCCTCCATTTGAAAGGCAGCCAGTATTGTAAGCATTGTGATAAGGATGCAGTGTAATTGGTAAGATAGTAGTCTGGTTCCTACGGAGTCCGCCTGCTCCCGTCGGCTCAGCGGGAGATCAGTCCTCAGATCTCTGCTGAGCCGACGGATGACAAGCTCCTCTCTGCTCACTGAGCGGGGAGGGGCTTGTCGGGCACAGCTGTGTCCTATGGAGCGATCTGATGAAAACGGACAGCATGTCCGTTTTCATCAGATCTTACCCGATCCGCATGGATCTAGCGGGTTGGATCGGGTCGGATGTCAGCGGACATGTCTCCGCTGACATCCGACGCTCCATAGCGATGCATGGAGCGGCCGTTCAGGTCCGTGACAGACGGATCCAAACGGCCCTAAGTGTGAATGAGGCATTAGGGTGTGCACCCCAAAGCTCAAACACATATGCATTTGACATATATACCAGCCTTTTCCCCGCTCTCCATCCTGAAACAATGGGAGAAAGGGGTATCAAGGGAGTACATGGGGGACCCGGACAACAGAAGGAAGAGGAACAGGGAAAGGAGGGGTGGCATATATTAGTACCGATCCCCTATATTTTCCTCCTGTGGCAGCTGAATGTTGACAAAAGGGAGAGGAGGAGAAGCCTACTTTCAGCCTAAATTCCACCCCTGCCGCCTCCCCTGTGCAGTCGGTACTGTGAGGACCGGCAATAAGGATTGCGGTTTACCTGTCACCTGCCCACAATTGACAGGTTGCCAATCCCAGGATTAGGGTGTGCCCAGGCACACCTGGCACACCCCTTGCGCACGCCTATGTCTGGAAGATTATGGTGCTGGGTTTGTGATGGCCAAGTTGCTTGAATACAAGATAAAGGAACGACTTTGGCAAATCCTCAAAGGGGCCAGGTTCCTTTTTTTCAGTCCTCTTGAATTGCAAGAAAGATTGATCTGGTGTATGAAACACAAATTGCTATCTAATGTAACAATCAGCTATGCACATGGTCATAAGGGTGTAGATTTTTCTGTTGGCAGTTCCGTCTTGCTGCCATTTTCTTATCAGCGTTCATCCTCCTAACACAAATGTTTCAGTAGTTTATTGTAGCCAATTGGAGCACATCTATTTTTGCAGCTAGTACATGGAATTAAACACTGATATTTTGTTTTTAACACATGTCTCAAAGGGCAAGAAAGCAGGTTGTGGTTTCCATAGCAGTTGTTTTACAGATTAAAGGACAAATAATTTAAATTTCTTACCTCTCAATTTATTCTCTGATGTACAATGTCTCCCATGACAAAGGAGTCAGATGCCATCTTTATCTTCTAATGTGTTGATGTGTTTTTTCCTCCACTAACGCCCATGCCTTTGTGTTTTCCTCAGGTGTTTCCCAGTATTGTCCACCTGATTGAGCATTATCAGCATGAACAACTCTACTTGGTGAACCGTCAGACTTCAGAAAGAGAGTCCACTGCCTTGCTGTACCCTGCTCTCCTATGAGACGTCCCTGCACCTGTGTCTGTTCTGGTGTTACAGCCGGATTCCTCCATAAATTACTTGTACATCACTATTACTACAGCAGTTAGTGTTCCCCATTCTACAGCTAGTGTATAACCCCCACCAATGATATTCATGTTTCTAAAGCCAGAAAGTCTGATGCCGCGTACACACGGTCGTTTTTCGGCATGGAAAAAAATGAAATTTTTTAAATCATCGTGTGTGGGCTTCACATCGTTTTTCGGCTTGTAAAAAATGATCGTGTGTGGGCTAAAACGACGTTTTAAACCCGCGCATGCCCAGAAGCGAGTTATGAGACGGGAGCGCTCATTCTGGTAAAACTACCGTTTATAATGGAGTAAGCACATTCATCACGCTGTAACAGACAAAAAAGCGCAAATCGTCTTTTACTAACACGGAATCAGCTAAAAGCAGCCCAAAGGCGAAAAGAACTTCCCCTTCAGAGTGCCGTCGTACATGTTGTACGTCACCGCGCGTTGTTCATCATTTTTCAAAAACGATGGTGTGTGGGCAACATCGTTTTTAATGATGAAGTTGGAAAAACTTCGTTTTTTGGACATGCTGAAAAATGTCATTTTTTTTCATGCCGAAAAACGACCGTGTGTATGCGGCATAAGCCTCCTCCTTATTTTCTGCCATATTGTACACAATCAGACCCTATTTCTGATTATCCCATTTACTTTCATTTTTCAGTATCAGTGTAAAAATTCTTTGTTCTTTCCGGAGAGAAACATACATGGCTGTCATCCAATCACTCTGTTGTATGCAGATAAGAACCTTTGACTTTTCTGGTATGCATACTTCCTCCTGGTCAGTGACTCATAAAAGTCAACGGGTTGCTATAACAACAAGGCAATAAGCATTTTCAGGAATAGGTCAGCAATGGCAACTTCCATTTTTTTTAGCAAAGGTTTATTTTTAAGCTAAACTCTATTTAGACAGATATAAAAGGCACAAATGAATGCAAGACTGTATCAATTAATAGATCAATAAAGAAAATATATGGCCACAGCATTTTTTCATTATGCAACACCAGCTTTGTAATAATACAAACAACAGTTATTTTTTACAATTCAATATAAACTTACTTGAAAAATCTCCCTTCATGTTGTGAGTTCTGCCTGTCTGCTGGCTATCTCTTTTCACAACTTCATAGGTTCCCTGTATGCTTTGTAGCTTCTCCTCTGATGTTAACTTTCAATTTCTAAGGACTACATATCCCATGGTACCTTGCTATCCACAATCAGTGATTCCTGCACAGGCTCCGCCTCCTAAAACTCCTCCTCTCAGCACCTCTGTAGTTCAGAAGGCAGGTGTTTCGTCAGATTCGGTGACCGTCAGAATTGGTAACGGAAGTGACATTTCGTTGCCGCCGTCTTGCTACACCCCTCACGCCTCCATAGTAAGGATACACTGAGAAGAAGGAAAGCGGACATCTTGTTACACGGTTACACCCATCGGACTTTTGCATTTTACACTTATTTTTAACAGGAAAGTGAGTTTATATAGTGATATACAGTACTTAGAACTCGGTGTGAGAATTTTAAAAGCAGCGAACTTCTGGCAGATTAGCAGGCTTGCCGCTGCTTTTGAAATTCAACATCGTAAGAGTCAGACAGATTTCTAAGTACTGCATTTCAGTATATAAACTCACTACTGTTAAATATAAGTGTCAAATGCAAAAGTACGGTGGGTGTAACAATGTCCGTTTTCCCCCTTCTGTGTATCCTTACTAAGGTGGAGTGTGGGGTGTAGCAAGATGGCGGCGTCACTTCTGCTACCAATTCTGACAGGTCGCCATATTTGACGAAACACAGGCTCTGTGAATCAAGGGAAGTAAATGTGTGTCTTCACAAAGTAAGTTTACAAACTTCAAGATCATTCAGATTAATAGGAGCAGATTAGAAATAATTAATAATGACTATATCATGTTACATTTTGACCATAGATAACTCTTCAAACACAAGCAGTTACAGTTCTGAATTTGACCTGGTATCCGCCTCCTGCAGTACAGCAGGTCTGGTGTGTGAGACAAAGTGGCAGCTCAAGAGAAAGCAGAATGATAAAGAGATTAGCTCATCACTGCACTGCTTCTCCTTTCACTGTCCCGTCACAGGCTGGGGCTGGTCCAGGATGACCTGGGCTCAGAGGAAGTGGGCTGAATAATTTAGAAATATTAACTGAGGAAAATCTCTGGATTAAAGGTGAATATTGCAACAAAAGCTGGTTGTGTTTTTATCTTTTAGGCCTCGTACACTTGACCGAACATGTCTGCTGAAACTGGTCCGCGGACCAGTTTCCGCGGACATGTTCGGTCGTGTGTACGGCCGACCGGACAATTTTCCAGCGGATCGGACAGGTTTCCAGCAGACAAATGTTTCTTAGCATGCTAAGAAACATGTCCGCTGGAAGCCTGTCCGTCGGACATGTTCGGTCGTCTGTACGACTTACCAGACATGTCCGCTGGGCCGAAAGCCCTCGCATGCATTGAAGTGATTCGACGCATGCGTGGAAGCATTGACCTTCCAGGGTCGCGCACGTCGCCGCGTCGACGGCTCGGCCACGTCACCGCGTATCCTGTCCGCGCGGATTTCGGTTTGATGGTGTGTACAACCATCAGACTGAAATCTCCGAGCGGACATGTCCGATGAAAACGGTCCGCGGACCGTTTTCATCGGACATGTCCCCTTGTGTGTACGAGGCCTTAAATGTGCTATTAATTCTATCTTGCTATTTTTGGCTATAGTTCTGCATTTTTTATAAGGGCAAATGGAATTTGCTTTATTATTTACAAAATCCCAGTAGGCCAAAATGTCTGCTTCTTAAATAGGTAGTGTTTATTCAACATAAGTGTGAACTGATGGAATATTATCAATTAAAAGGGTTGTAAAGGAAAAAAATGTTTTTCATAATAAGCATCCTTTACCTGCAGACATTCCTCTTTTCACTTCCTCATTGTTCGTTTTTGCTCAGAAGTTGCTCTATTTCTTCTCTGTTCACTTCCTGCTTATCTGATTGTTACTCACCACCGTGAAGGGAGGCTTTACTGTGGTGGTCAGCAGGCCCGGACTGGGACAAAAAATAGGCCCGGGCATTTTAGACTGAGCAGCCCGGGGGGGGGCGGGGGGCACGCGGCGGGGGTTAATGATGGAATGCCCGCACAGAGAGAGAGACTGCTCCACATTTGTGGCACAGAGAGAGAAATCACTCCACATTGCTGGAACAGAGAGAAATCGTTGGACATTTCCCATTGTTGTACTGAAGTCAGTTTATAGATTGGAGTCTGTATAACCAGTCTGCACATTGATAGATTGAAATTTCTGCTGAACTGGCAGATTTTCAATTTATTTATGATGGCCTAAGCCCACCAGTCTCTGAGTTTAATAATATCCTCAAATCTTCTGAAAGGGGTTCTCAACTTAGGTTTAGAAATTCACTTTGAACTCCACCTTATTTCCAGAACTCTCATTATGTATTAGATGTGCAAAGAATAAGGTGAGAGAACATCTAATACCTATAAAGAGTAATGAAAATAAGGTGGAGTACAAAGTGAAATATCTGGAGGGACTGGCTGAGGTTAAAACAGGCAGGGAGGAAATTAGGCATCACCTCCTTACTGTCTGTCAAATGCCTCTGAAAAGTGACATGAGAATTGATAACTTTTCAGTGGAGTATCTGTGAGTGCAAGCCTTTTGGCTCACACTGGTGCTCAACATTTTTTTGGGGGGAAGCAATCAAACTGAACAAAAACATCAAATGCAGCCACTGTGCCCCATTATATGCAGCCACTGTGCCCCATCAAATGCAGCCACTGTGCCCCATCAAATGCAGCCGTTGTGCCCCATCAAATGCAGCTGTTGTGCCCCATCAAATGCAGCCACTGTGCCCCATCAAATGCAGCCACTGTGCCCCATCAAATGCAGCCACTTTGTCCCATCAAATGCAGCCACTGTGCCCCATCAAATGCAGCCACTGTGCCCCATCAAATGCAGCCACTGTGCCCCATCAAATGCAGCCACTGTGCCCCATCAAATGCAGCCACTGTGCCCCATCAAATGCAGCCACTGTGCCCCATCAAATGCAGCCACTGTGCCCCATCAAATGCAGCCACTGTGCCCCATCAAATGCAGCCACTTTGTCCCATCAAATGCAGCCACTGTGCCCCATCAAATGCAGCCACTGTGCCCCATCAAATGCAGCCACTGTGCCCCATCAAATGCAGCCACTTTGTCCCATCAAATGCAGCCACTGTGCCCCATCAAATGCAGTCACTTTGTCCCATCAAATGCAGCCACTGTGCCCCATCAAATGCAGTCACTTTGTCCCATCAAATGCAGCCACGTTGTCCCATCAAATGCAGCCACGTTGTCCCATCAAATGCAGCCACTGTGCCCCATCAAATGCAGCCACTTTGTCCCATCAAATGCAGCCACTGTGCCCCATCAAATGCAGCCACTGTGCCCCATCAAATGCAGCCACTGTGCCCCATCAAATGCAGCCACTGTGTCCCATCAAATGCAGCCACTGTGACACACCCTCCACCCACTCGCTGTCTGACCGACACTTACCCCATCTTAGTGGCCGGTCAGGCATGAATCTATCCATTTTACATATGGGGGTGGCATAATGGAGGGGGCAGTGCCTGTGTGCCCTTAATGGACAGGCCGCCACTGTGGCGGTTTTCCATAGCCCCAGTCCCTCAGACTTCTAATTAGAAATTGCTGCATTTTTTGGAATTGCACCACAGATGCGGCATGCAGGACTTTTTGTGCACTTTCAGGACATGCAGCAAAAATGTACAACCTAATAGAAGTCTATGGGACTGGAGGGTAACATGCCAGAACTGCAGCTTGCCAGTGTGAACCCACATCATAACATCTAGGAGGGCAAGAAACTGCCACAGGCTGCTGTAATATAACACTTAATATGCAGAGAGGGGGACGTGGCCAGTGGACAATCCACAACTTGTGGCAGGTGACGTGGCCAGGTGATTTGGCAAGTGGATAATCCACTTGTGGCAGGTGACGTGACAAGTGGACAATCCACAACTTGTGGCAGGTGTCGTGGTCAGGTGACGTGGCAAGTGGACAATCCACAACTTGTGGCAGGTGACATGGCCAGATGACGTGGCAAGTGGACAATACACAACTTAAGGCAGGTGACGTGGCAAGTGGACAATCCACAACTTGTGGCAGGTGACATGGCAAGTGGAAAATCCACAACTTGTGGTAGGTGACGTGGCCAGGTGATGTGGCAGGTGACGTGGCCAGGTCACGTGGCCAGTGGACAATCCACAACTTGTGGCAATTGACGTGGCCAGTTGACGTGGCAGGTGACGTGGTCAGTGGACAATCCACAACTTGTGGCAGGTGATGTGGCCAGGTGACGTGGCAGGTGACGTGGCCAGGTGACATGGCAAGTGGACAATCCACAACTTGTGGCAGGTAACGTGGCCAGGTGACATGGCAGGTGACGTGGCCAGGTGACGTGGCCAGTGGACAATCCACAACTTGTGGCCAGGTGATGTGGCAGGTGACGTGGCCAGGTGACGTGGCAGGCGACGTGGCCAGGTGACATGGCAAGTGGACACTCCACAACTTGTGGCAGGTGACGTGGCCAGGTGACGTGGCCAGTGGACAATCCACAACTTGTGGCAGGTGGCGTGGTCAGGTGACATGGCAGATGACGTGGCAAGTGGACAATACACAACTTGAGGCAGGTGACGTTTCAAGTGGACAATCCACAACTTGTGGCAGGTGATGTGGCCAGTTGACGTGGCAGGTGACGTGGCCAGTGGACATTCCACAACTTGTGGCAAGTGACGTGGCCGGGTGATGTGGCAGGTGACGTGGCCAGGTGATGTGGCCAGGTGGCATGGCAAGTGGACAATCCACAACTTGTGGCAGGTGACGTGGCCAGGTGATGTGGCCAGTGGACAACCCACAACTTGTGGCATGACCAGGTGACATGACAGATGACATGGCAAGTGGACAATACACAACTTGAAGCAGGTGACGTGGAAAGTGGAAAATCCACAACTTGTGGTAGGTGATGTGGCCAGGTGATGTGGCAGGTGACGTGGCCAGTGGACAATCCACAACTTGTGGCAATTGATGTGGCCAGTTGACGTGGCCAGTGGACAATCCACAACTTGTGGCAGGTGACGTGGCCAGGTGACGTGGCAGGTGATGTGACCAGGTGACGTGGCATGTGACGTGGCCAGGTGACATGGCAAGTGGACAATCCACAACTTGTGGCAGGTAACGTGGCCAGGTGACATGGCAGGTGACGTGGCCAGTGGACAATCCACAACTTGTGGCAGGTGACGTGGCCAGGTGATTTGGCAAGTGCATAATCCACTTGTGGCAGGTGACGTGGCAAGTGGACAATCCACAACTTGTGGCAGGTGTCATGGTCAGGTGACGTGGCAAGTGGACAATCCACAACTTGTGGCAGGTGACGTGGCCAGTTGACGTGGCAGGTGACGTGGCCAGTGGACAATCCACAACTTGTGGCAGGTGACGTGGCCAGGTGACGTGGCAGGTGACGTGGCCAGGTGACATGGCAAGTGGACAATCCACAACTTGTGGCAGGTAACGTGGCCAGGTGACATGGCAGGTGACGTGGCCAGTGGACAATCCACAACTTGTGGCAGGTGACGTGGCCAGGTGATTTGGCAAGTGCATAATCCACTTGTGGCAGGTGACGTGACAAGTGGACAATCCACAACTTGTGGCAGGTGTCGTGGTCAGGTGACGTGGCAAGTGGACAATCCACAACTTGTGGCAGGTGACGTGGCCAGTTGACGTGGCAGGTGACGTGGCAAGTGGACAATCCACAACTTGTGGCAGGTGACGTGGCCAGGTGACATGGCAGGTGACGTGGCAAGTGGACAATCCACAACTTGTGGCAGGTGACGTGGCCAGTTGATGTGGCCAGTTGACGTGGCAGGTGACGTGGCCAGTGGACAATCCACAACTTGTGGCAGGTGATGTGGCCAGGTGACATGGCAGGTGATGTGGCCAGGTGACGTGGCAGGTGACATGGCAAGTGGACAATCCACAACTTGTGGCAGGTGACGTGGCCAGGTGACATGGCAGGTGATGTGGCCAGTGGACAATCCACAACTTGTAGCAGATGGCACACTTGGCCAGCTCAGTGGCCTTTTTGCAGGACATTAGAGCAGCCCAGGGGGCAAATGCATTCTTGCAACCCAGCCCAGTCCGCCCCAAGGGCCTTGGTACACCTCTGGGTAGAAGTGACATGCGGGCCGCCGAGGGCCGCCGAGGGCCGTTCGCGGGCCGCGATCGGCCCGCGGGCCATTCGCGGGCCGCTACCGGCCCGCGGGCCCCCGCGGCCCTCCGGGCATATGCCCGGTATGCCCTATGGCCAGTCCGGGCCTGGTGGTCAGTGACGTGCTCACCCCCTCCTGGGAACTACATCTGTGCGGCAGGACGCTCTCTACATGTTAGAGACTTCAAGGAGGTGTGAATTACTGGGCGTGCCGCAATGCATACTGGGAAATGTAGTTCTTACATGAACGAACGATGCAAACCAGGAAGTGAATGAGAGAACAGAAACTAGAATGCCGGAGGTGATATAGATGAAGTAATTTAATAGGTATTTACTCGTTTTTTAACAGAATCATTACACTATTCTGTCTGTTAACCTTGCAGACATTAATTTTAAGCAAAACTTTTTTTTTCCTTTACAACTCCTTTAAGGTGTGACGTATAAGGCTCCATGTACACAGGACATTTTTTTCCTCCTCTGGATGCTTATGTGTTTTGCAAAAGCTTGGGCGTTCATTCATTCTGTTGGCCAGAATATTAATTTATTCTGTCTATTAAATTGAATGAATTCCCAAGCCCTTGATGCCCCAAGCGCTAAGGCACATTTAGACGTGTTTAGATGTGTGTATTCACATCAAGCATTTTTTGACACTAAAACGCTCCTCTCCTGAACGAACTGGCCCCAGGTTTTTGTTTCTGCCTCCAAACACCCGTACAAACTCCTGTAATCGCTTATGTACAGTATGCATACGCAAGACAAATCCCCAATATAATGGGATTATAGCGGCCCAAAGAAAAAAAGTAAGGCCATGTATAAACAGAAATATGTATAAAAATATAACAAATTTATTATAACATTTTAAATACCTGACATACAAGAAAAGACTGGTGTGCAAATAAAAAAAGAACCATATGTACATATAAATAACACAGTCGCACTTCTTCAAAGTGAGCCTCAGCAAAGCCAAGAAACAATATAAATGTGTTGAAACAAGTAAGTATAAGAACACAAATATATTAATGAAAATATGGTGAAAGTGACAGTGAAATCATGAATCCACAAATAAACTCTCGCAGTGAAAAAGTCCCAACAGGATGAAATCTTTCAAAGTTTTCCACCACCACCAAGGGAAAAATACGTTTTTGTGTAAAAAAAGCCACTATGTGAGTGGGAACTCTTACAAGGAACTTTGGACCTCCTTATGAGCGAGGTCATAAGCGCTTGCAGATATAGCCCTCTGTAGGGTCAGATGGTTCGCCTCGTCCCAGGGCTTCCTGGCAATCACTAGAGATCCTCCTCGATATCCAGTCTGCATCCAAATCTCATCTAAGGGTCTCTGTCAGCTCAGTTCCATAGATTATGTAGAAAAAAAGCTCAAATAGCGTGTTACCATAAAAAATATTGTTTATTAAAACGCGTGTAGCATATAAAATTATGAGTTAAAACGAAAGTTTGCCGGCAAACAAAAATCATATTTGTAAGGGCAGGTTCACACCACAATGCACTACGCCAATATTTCCCAAATTTGATAACAGAACTATTAGGCCTCACGCACAAAGGGTGTATTATTTGCTGCTTTTAAAGGTGTTTTCTTTATCTGCCTCTATATGCCTCTCAATGTTAGACCATGTGTCCATGCATACTGTACATGTACATTTTGTAAATAAAAAAAGGTATACCACGCTAAATCAAAAAAAATTACAAATCACCCGCACTTCCGAGGTCACGTGGGGTGTGATTATGTTAGCGCATAGCTCCGCCCAACATGTTTTGTCATACGGGACATCTTCACGTATAATGGAACATGTCGGGCGAAGCTAAGCTCTTGACATATCATCATGCCCCGCGTGGCCCCAGAAGTGCAGGTGATTTGTAATTTTTTTGATTTAGCGTGTGTAACGGTCACCACCGTTTACGACCTTCCATCAACTCACGACAGCTTATCGACACTCCACAATCCGGCAAACGAATACGACCCATAAGAATTCCCCCCAGACACGAGACACACAGCTCTGTTCTGGTTTCAAATGCAAGACAACTTTAATGGTTAGCTCTCAAGTTTATATACAGTTTAAGCATGAAAGGAACAATCAAACTCTCCACCCACATCTCACACCCTGGGGGGCTTCAATACACCTTCAGATGGCTAATTGCTAAACATTCCAGACATCTCGTTGCCGGGCTATAATTATCATGATCCAATCACTCCACCTGAGAAGTCACATTCCTTCATTAACAGAATTCAAACAAAACACCATCACACAATGAATTCCCCTCAAACCATATCTTTAGACAAACGTTCTGTCTCCGCATACAGCTTGACAAGTTCCATTCCACACACAAAACAGTATTTAGCATACATAATTAGAGATCCTGGACCAGACTCAATTAGCATGTCAACAGTCTACACAGAGAGATGAGTCATAGAATAAACCAACACTTTGCAATATCTCCAATTGCAATATGAGCTATCAGTAATGTCCCCTGTCCTGTAATTTAGGATATAATTTCTCAGTCACCCTATGGCCCTATCGGACATAAGGTGACCCTAGACATGAGTTATTAATGATGCTGGCACAGGAGTACCCCTCATCCTTCCAAAGTCTCTGTTTGTCCCGGGTCATTTTGTTACAGCGTGGTATACCTTTTTGTGCAGTAGGCATGGATGCACGGTCTAACATTGAGAGGCAGATAAAGAAAACACCTTTTAGTTCTTTTATCAAATCTGGGAATTATTGGCACAGTGCATTGTGGTGTGAACCTGCCCTTACAAATATGTCCTCTATTACTTATGGTTTTAATAGCTGGGGTTACATTCGGGCAATGTCCTGGGTAAGAATGGCCACATCTGTATACGTGAGACAGTTACTTCTAACTTTCTAATTCAATGTTTGATCCAGGTCAATGACCTAGATCTGTGATAGCAAACCTTGGCACCCCAGATATTTTGGAACTACATTTCCCATGATGCTCACCTACACTGCAGAGTGCATTAGCATCATGGGAAATGTAGTTCCAAAACATCTGGAGTGCCAAGGTTAGCTATCACTGACCTAGACAGTATTAAAGCCAGAGACAGACCTATTCTTATGCCGCATACACACCATCACTTTATGTGATGAAAAAAAACGACACTTTCTGTGAAGTAAAAAATGACGTTTTTGAAACTTCAATTTTCAAAGACGAAGTTGCCTACACACCATCGTTTTTCTCACAATGATCTTGCAAAGTGAGGTTACGTTCCACCACGTTTTACCATTGAAGCTCGCTTCATAAGTAGCTTCTGGGCATGCGTGGATGAAAAAACGTCTTAGAAAACGACGTTTTTTGCTACACACGGTCAATTTCTGTGAAGTAAAAAGTGCACTTTTGAAAAACGACACATAAAATTGAAGCATGCTTCAATTTTTTTTGGTCGTTTTTTACAAGACATAAAACGACGTTTTCCCCCACACACAGTCAATTAAAGTGACGTTTTTGAAAACGTCATTTTTTTTCATCACATAAAGTGATGGTGTGTACGCGGCATTAGAGTTCAGCCCCTGTATCTCTTTCACTGCAGATTTCTATTAAATAACCTCTGTGCACTAATGTTACCATCAGAGAAAATGCTGGAACATTGTAAATGATCATGTCTTCCTGTCTTAGTGGCTGACACCTGCTAAGATAAAAAAAAAAAAAACTTCAGCTTTTACAACCCCTTTAATTATATGAACATACTGCAGATAGCAAAGATTTCCTTGAATTGCTGCATGCAGTTCTACCACTCTCCAGATGGTGGCGATACACTCTCATATGCTGAAGCCTGTAAGTTTTAATAAGCAAAGAGGTCTGTAACAGTGATTAGAAAGTGGGTTGTTTATTGAATAAATCCATTGTAATTAAACACACAGTCAAGTCTACAGCAGGTTAGAACTTCAGTCCAACAAACTATAATCTACCTGCACTTTAACTAATTGTTAATTAACAATTAATTGGGGATAATCTCAATGTAAACTTGACGGATTGTTGCTGATTTTTTGCTAAAATATTTTGGAAAACATATTCATCTTTACATTTTCTACAAATTTGCAACATATTGTATCCCCTGGTATGATCTATGGCATGGGTTTTCAAACTACGGCCCTCCAGTTGTTCAGGAACTACAATTCCCATCATGCCTAGTCATGCCTGTGAATGTCAGAGTTTTACAATGCCTCATGGGATGTGTAGTTCCGCAACAGCTGGAGGGCTGTAGTTTGAGGATCCCTGATCTATGGCATTGTTTCTCTACTCCATTTCTCAAGTACCCACAACAGGTCATGTTTTCAGGCTTTCCATTATTTTGCACAGGTGATTTGATCAGTTTCACTGCCCTAGTAATTACCACAGCCGTTTCATCTGAGGGAAATCCTAAAAACATGACCTGTTGGGGATACTTGAGGACTGCAGTTGAGAAACATTGATCTATGACAGTGATGGGAACCTTGGCACCCCAGATGTTTGGAACTACATTTCTCATGATACTCATGCATTCTGCAGTGTAGTTGAGCATCATGGGAAATGTAGTTCCAAAACATCTGGGGTGCCAAGGTTTCACCATCATTGATCTATGGGATAAGGAGTGTTTTATAAAAAACATAAATATTGGTTCAATCTGTGTCTAGAATTGGGGAAAGCTGTGGGTGGGCTGAGTGTGCTGATTTCCATTTGTCAGCCCAGGTTTACACTTGTGCGATCTCAGACATCGCATGTGATTCGCACCCGCAACGCAGGTGCCAACACGTGCAATGTCTGTGCATTGGATTTGCAGAAAAAAAAGGCTCAGGGTCATGAAGTATAAAGGACTGCAATCCCTGAAAAGGTTTGCTACTCTCCTTATGATGTATTACAGTTGGGGGCCATTTCACACAGGTGACAAAAGGCAGTTGATCTGAGCAACCAACCACCCACCTAAATCCTGCCATTGCAGACAGATGGTGTAGTACACATGCCAAGGTCAAAATGCTTTTCAGTCGCAGGAAACTTGACTCAGCTTGAACAGTGTGACAGGTTGTGCCGCCCACTGGAGTCAATAAGACCAAGTCGTAACTGCAAGCCAGCATTATTTTGGCTTGAGGTTATGGCGCCGTATTTCAATACAAAATCCCCCTTGTGATTTAAAAGGAAATAAAAAAAAAACAGCAATTAATAAGTGTCAGAATCACTTCCTGAATGCCTGGCAGCCACTGCACTCGCCCACTAAAAGGGGATCCACCATGGATTACTTTTCAGAGGGCAGTATAGCCCCTGCAGTGTTGGTCCGGCTCAGTCCCAGTACTAGAAGTAGCAACAGACTGTGTGAATTTCAGATCCCTCGCTTATTCATAGGAAATGGTAGCTGTACTGAGACAAAGGATTGGATTCTCATATATCCACTCATCTATCACATTAAAGCGGAAATTTCACCCAAATGTGGAACTTCCACTTTAAGCACTGCTCGCCCTCTGACATGTAAGGGGAGGTGGGTGCTTAGTTTTAAGTGGGACTTCCTGTCCCACTTCCTGCTTCCACCTACAGGCCGCCTAGGAGACTCCTTCTCTCCCCCTAGGCGTCCCCTCCCTTTCGGCCAATTGGGAAACGGATCTCAGCCCCGCTTCCTGATTGGCTGGGAGGAGAATTAGTGTGACACTAGCGAATATATTTTTCACTAGTTTCACACAACTGGGTGAGCATGGAAGCACAATGCTCTGCACCCTAAGCCCACCCTATTTTGAAGCCTATTAGAGCTTAAAAAAACAACAACCCCCAATTGAAAGCCATGTATCTGGCGCTCTGCATATGGATTGGGGGCCAGACACATGGATAGGAGGGATGGGCCTTGTGGACGGGGCACCACTGCTGGTGATTTGGTGCGACTTGATTACTACTTTGATGTGACTTTGAAGCGAGGGAGAAGCTACACCACAGGCAATGCCTGGGTAATCTTCCTGTAATTTCGGATCCAAATCACATCAATATAGATGAGGATCCGACTTGGAGGCGACTTCCATTAAAGTCTATGGGCACAAGTTGGATAAAAGTCACCTTGAAGTAGTACAGGAACCTTTTCTAAAGTCGGAGCGACTTCAGTAGTGCTAAGAAAGCTCCCCCCCACAGTGCCCATTGCTTTTAAATTTTCTTTTTACATTAAATACTGCCACTCTATACCTTTTTGGCTGATCTATATACCACGGTCAGTGATAAACTGCACAGTTTCTCCAGTGCTGAGAGTTCAGGTAGGAGGAGATCTCCACTTCAGCCTTTATACACGCCCACATGTGTGATGCTAATATCATGTGACCTGGCTAGCTCAGAATACAACTAATTATTCTCTCCAGCATAAAAGACACAAGTCGGCTACCCTGCCTGTGTTTGCTGGCCTTCCCCAGACAGACAGAGCAGGAGGGGGAGGATCTGTGCATACAGAATAAAACAGCCTTTTTACACAATGCAGAGGATTAACCCCTTAAGTTTCCCAGAGAGTATAATAAGCATGCTATGGTGCATATAGAGACTGATTTTACTGTTTTACTTTAAGCTTTGACCCCCCCCAAAAAAATGGAAGCTGATTGGTTTCTTTGCAGAGCTGCACCAGATTTTGCACTCTCCAGTTTTAGTAAATCAACCCCACTGATTCCTTACTGATTTTTTATTTTTATTTATTTACTTCTGTATCAACTGAAAATAAAATTGTGTTATACAAATAAATGCGCTGAGTGAAAAGCGCAATGTGTAATGTAAGTGTTCTCCTACACGTCTTTGTTCTCCATGTTACCTCTGGAAATGGAGTTGGAAATTCACACAAGTGTCCTGATCCAGATTATTGTTTTGTGTGGTTTAACCTTAGTGAGGATTATTGTAGGTTATATCCATTTGGCTAATTAAAATGACTCCCCATTTAAGATGTCAGCTGATGAGTCTCACTATAAACACGTCTTAAGATTAACTCATGATGCAATCAATTTATTTTACAATCACAGAAGGGATCCTCAGGAGCCTGATATTGCATTAGATAAAAGGTGATAGATATTTCTATCAACTCACACAAGCAAAGTTGTTCTTTAAAGAAGAAGTGTGCGAATATAAAAAAAATAAACACACATACTTACCTACTTGCTGCAGCATCAGTCCAATGCTGCAGCTGTCCCCCGACGCCTCTAAGCCCAAGAACTGAGCGATCACTTGGTTTGCTTTAAGCAGAGAGCGGTGACAGTCTCCAGTGCTCACTGAAGTGCCGGGCTGGGAAGGGGGTTGGAAGCAAATGGTTTAGTGTGCTGAGAGGCTGAGCCAGACATTTGGGTGAATCCCAACATTATTGTTGAGATACATTCAGAGTCTGGAGCAGCTCTGTGATGTCAACCAATGGTGGGGGTTTAGCCTACTAAAGGCTGATTCTGGGTCACAGGAGAGCACAGGTAAATTAACTTCTTAAGAGACGTATGGTCAAAAGAGCTTTGGCTTTACTTCTCTTTTAATGGGGCAGTTCAGTAAAGCCGGCCATGCATGGCTCAGTTTTTTGTTCAGACAGCTAAACAAAAAAAACGGAATCGTTTTTCCCATCTAAACTTTCGAGGTGGATGTGGCAATCCTCACCACTGTGTCATTGTACTCTGACAGTGGAGGATTGAACTAAAGTTTTCCATCAAACCTGTTTGTGAGCAGTCATCAGTAGATCAACTGCTCTCCAACTGGCCTGGCCATAGATGAATCCAAATTTGGCTGGTCCCTGCTGAACTGATCTATCGGCTTAACCACTCATTTCTCAATTATAGGTGGATACTGGCAATTGGCTGACATTGGTGAGATCTCCACACTGGAGTTATCTGATTGCATCACAAACCTAAGCAGTGCCGGTGCTACCCCTAGGCAAACTAGGCAGCCACCTAGTGCACACTGCTGCCTAGGGCGCCCGGCCACTGGTGTTCCTATTCTCTTCTCTCTGCAGCAAGCAACTAAGTCTCAGCATCAGCAGGCAGCCGCCGCTCCGTTCAGCTGTAGCCGAGGACTGTGTCTGTGTCCTGACTGCCGAATGCATTGATGGGCGCTAGTGAGGCTGCATTTGATGGGTGCTAGTGGGCTGCATTTAATGGTCACTGGTAGGCTGCATTGATGGGCACTGGTAGGCTGCATTGATGGGCACTGGTAGGCTGCATTTGATGGGTGCTAGTGAGGCTGCATTTGATGGGCGCTAGTGAGGCTGCATTTGATGGGCACTAGTGAGGCTGCATTTGATGGGCGCTAGTATGGCTGCATTTGGTGGGCGCTAGTTAGGCTGCATTTGGTGGGCACTAGTGAGGCTGCAATTGATGGGCGCTGGTGGGCTGCATTTGATGGGCGCTGGTAGGCTGCATTGATGGGCACTGGTAGGCTGCATTTGATGGGTGCTTCATTAAATAGATGGGGTAGGGCAAAGGGGGTGGGGTCAGGAATGGAGCAGGGGGGGTGGCAAACTGAGGTTTCGGCTAGGGTGTCATCAGCCCTGAACCTTAGAGTCCTCTGTGATTATCTGTAATGTAAACTGGATGGAAACCCCATCAGGAAAGAAAAGACTACCTGAAATGTCCATGGCAGATCTGAAAAATCAAGTGCAGAGATCCCTAAAGATTTGAAGATGTATGTGGGAACTTAAGTTGGCTATCATCGATTTTTGAACAAATATTTGTGTAGAAATGTAATTTTTGGAATGAATGTAAATTTGATTGAAGGACAAAAAATACATTCTGTCCTTAGAATTTTCTCACCACTGCAGAAATGATGAGCGTGTTGATTTGAACTTACTAACCATTTGAAGATCAAACAGAATGTACCCGAGACAAAAGTTTTCCAGCAAAATTCTTCTAGTGTATGGCCAGCTTCAGCTTAAAGTGGAGTTCCACCCTAAAAAAAAAAAAAAATACAAAAATACTAAAATCCTGAAAAAAAAATAGAAAAAAAAATGTGATTTTTTTTTTTTTACTCACCAGAAAAGGCGGTTGCTACGCAGAAGTTCCTAATCTGCCTCTTCCTAGTCCGCGGCAGGTCTTCTTCCTCGTCCTCCTTGCGTTGTCTTCTGGTGAATGGGGCGCGCTGCCTTCTGGGAACTGTGTGTATCCCAGAGAGCAGCCGCCGATTCATACAGCGCCGCGAGACTCATGCATGTGCAGTAGGAAACGGGCAGTGAAGCCGCAAGTCTTCACTGCCTGTTACCCTTAGTGAGGATGGCGGTGCCGGGAGCTGCCAGAATCGAGGGATCGGCCTCGGCGGGCCGACATCGCGGGAAAGTAGGATTGGTAAGTGTCCTTTTAAAAGCCAGCAGCTGCAGTGTTTGTAGCTGCGGACTTTAAAAAAAAGGTGCAGTGATCCTGGGGAAAAAAAGAAGTTGTGAATGGCCTGACCTCCTTAATGATCTATATGTGTTAAGGGTGTTTCCTGAATGGGCCATTGTGTAAGATTATAAATTGGTATTTCTTATAAGGCCGCGGCGGCCTAATGCATGCGGAAGTGAATTGTAGGGGTGGCAATGGTAAGTTTTGGGGGAGCTTATGTACAGGGGTCCGAAGTATGTAATGTACAGAGTGCAGGAGTCATAATATGTAGGGTACAGAGATGTGATGTCAGAATTATGTAATGTACAGGGGTCAGAATTATGTAATTTACAGAGTGCAGGGGTCACAGTATGTAGTGTACAGAGATCCAGTGTCAGGCATGTGTAATGTACAGAGGCCAGGGGTCAGGAGTATGTCATGTACAGAGTGAAAGGGTCAGAAGTGTGTAATATACAGAGTATGGGTGTCAATGGTATGTAATGTAAAGAGTGCAGGGGTCAAGAGTACGTAATGTATAGAGTGCAGGGGTCAAAAGTATATAAAGTACAGAGTGTAGGCGTCACCAATATGTAATTTACAGAGTGCAAGATCCAGAAGTGTGTAATGTATACATTGTACATGAAGCCGGTATCAGGAGTATAAAGTGTACAGAGTGCAGTTGTCAAGAGTATCCATTGTAGAGAGTGCAGTTGTCAGGAGTATGCATTGTAAAGAGTGCAGGTGTCAGGAGTATGTAATGTATAGAGTGCAGGTGACAGGAGTGTGTGATGTATAGAGTGTGGGTGTCAGGAGTATGTAATGTATAGAGTGCAGGTGTCAGGAGTATGTAATGTATAGAGTGCAGGTGTCAGGAGTATGTAATGTATAGAGTGCAGGTGTCAGTAGTGTGTGATGTATAGGTGTCAGGAGTATGCATTGTATAGAGTGCAGGTGTCAGGAGTATCTAATGTATAGAGTGCAGGTGTCAGGAGTTTGTGATGTATAGAGTGCAGGTGTCAGGAGTATCTAATGTATAGAGTGCAGGTGTTAGGAGTGTGTGATTTATAGAGTGTAGGTGTCAGGAGTATGTAATGTATAGAATGCAGGGGTCAAAGGTATGTAATGTACAGAGTGCAGGAGTCAGGAATATGTCATGTACAGAGTGCAAGGTCCAGAAGTGTGTAAATTACAAACTATAGGGGTCTTGTTATCCTAAAATGTCCAGCATGAAGTATCAACTAAGATTGGTGCTGTTCCTGAGCATGCTGGGATTCAAGCAATATGGGGATGCTGATGTAGAAACGCCATGCAAAGGCAGAGAAGTCACAGCAACCGCAGGAAACATTTAACGATCTGCTAGGAAGCGACAAGCAGCAGTGGGTAGAACTTGGCAGCCCAGCCAGTGAAGCAGTGCCTTGTGTTATAAATGAAACAGGAAAAGAGGATGTAGGGATCCCTCCCTCCAGCTCCTGCTCCACCTCCTGTGTGTATAGTGCACACACTTCAGGGAAGGGGGGGAGAGAACGTCTGCAGACAGACGCAGGGAAGGCAGACACAAAGGAATCGAGAGACTGCCCCCCAAGTAGGGCCCCCAGATATGCCCGCTATGAATGGCCTGTGCCCCCCCGTATTTCTCAGACTCTGATGCAAGCTGAGATGTTCCATGAGTCGAGGTGTACGGCTTCAGTTCATCGTGTGTGCGATCAGCGCATTGTTGGCCTTGTACCCAATCCCTTTACATGCAGCTGCAAATGACAAACATAGTTATGACCACAAACTGAATTGAATCCTATTCTCCATAGTGTGCACTGAGTGAATGTACAGTGGGCCCCATCCCTCTTGGGGCCCATGTGCAATGCAATAAACATTAAACCTAACCCCTCGGGATTCACAGCAAATGAAAGCTGGTGTGGACAAGCCATGGAGGGGAAGGGGGGGGGGGTTTCTGTGATCTATGCGTCACTTGCTACTAATTCTGAAAAATGACCATACATGCTGGCCTGGGAGAAAGACCTCCAGACCAAATGGGATCTGGAGGATTGGCATGAGAACTATTCTCGCTCCATCAAAGTCCATCATGAATGCTGCGGCCAGACTCATCCACCTTACCAACCGCTGTGTCTCTGCTACTCCTCTCTATCAATCCCTCCACTGGCTTCCGCTCGCCCAACAAATTCAAAATACTAACAATTACCTACAAAGCCATCCACAACTCTGCCCCCAGCTATATCACTAGCCTAGTCTCTAAATACCAACCTAATCGTTCTCTTCGTTCTTCTCAAAACCTCCTGCTCTCTAGCTCTTTCATCACCTGCTCCCATGCTCATCCCCAGGACTTTTCCAGAGCCTCTCCAATCCTATGAAACTCCTTACCCCAATCTGTCCGTTTATCTCCTTCTCTATTGGCTTTTAGAGGATCCCTGAAAACCCTCCTCTTCAGAGAAGCCTATCCTATCCACACCTGACAACTGTATTTTCATTTTTGTCCATTTGATCATCCCCCACAGCTACTACCCTTTGTTCCACTTGACCCTCCCTTCTAGACTGTAAGCTCTAGAAAGCAGGGCCCTCTGATTCCTCCTGTATTGAATTGTATTGTGACTGTACTGTCTTCCCTGATGTAAAGCGCTGCGCAAACTGTTGGCGCTTTATAAATCCTGTATAATAATAATAATCAAAGGCATCTACAATACCTCTCTCATAGAGGCCAACGTCAAAATATTCATGAGATGGTACTTGGTACCCACAAGATTGGCAGCTATGTACCCTTCCATTTCACCTCTATGCTTTGTGTTCTATGCTTCACATTTGGTGGGAATGTCCCAAACCCAAACTCTGGGGGTTCTGGAATAGGGTCTTCCACATCATACGCAAGGTCACAGCTTGTGCTATCCCCAAACACCAGCGATTGCCTTGCTCAATGGATTATTGCCACATGTGCCTAAAACCACCCGTAAACTGATTCTGTTTATATTGAAGGGAGCAAAATGACCATTGCCAAAGCCTGGAAGATGCCTTCGGTATCACTATTATCCATGAAAAGAAAGATTTCATTGATAATGGCACAGGAAAAAATGGTCAGCTTCTTATTGGACAAGACCACACAATTTGAAGCCATATGGAAACCCTGGGCTCAGTATCTGGGGATTTCCCTGAAACCGGGGCATAGATAGCAACACCGATCACTGGTACCTGCATCGGGTAGAAAGGCATCCTCTCCTCTTCTCTTTACTATCCCTTTATTTTTCCTTTTCCTCTTCTAGTTTCTCCTCCTTAACTTTGTTTTTTTGACTGTATAGTCTTTCCTTAGTTACCTAGCAGTTCGCAGGTTTATACACTAGTTTATCATACTAAGTTTAGAATTTTAGACTATGTTTTAGTTCAATGGGAACGTGATCTTGTACCCATGTTAGAGTCTGCAATATCATTTGGACTGGGCAATGCAGGATGACAATATTATTACGCCTTATCCTTTAGCAAGAAGTATATAGACGATACTGGACGTTGGAGGGGGGGACCTTTACACCTCCTTGGACACAGCGTGATCCCTTTTGGGGTGTTGGAGGGGGAGTGGGGCTCCAACCCTCCTTATGCCTCGTACACACAACCGGTTTTCCAGTCGAAAAACCTGCGATGAGAGCTTTTGGCCGGGAATCCTGGCCATGTGTATGTTTTTCTGACGGGAAAACTGCCGGACAAAAAAGAGAGCAGGATCTCTTTTTTCCCATCAGGAAAAAATCCTAGTGGGAAAAACGTTAGTCTGTATGCTTTTCCGACGGGAAAAAAAAACGTGCATGCTCGGAAACAATTCGATGCATGCTTGGAAGCATAGAACTTAATTTTGTCGGCTCGTCGTAGTCTTTTATATCACCGCGTTCTTGGCAGTCAAAAGTTCACCGGGCTTTTGTGTGACCGTGTGTATGCAAGGCAGGCTTGAGAGGAATTCCGTTGGGAAAACCGTTCTTTTTTTATCCGACGGAAAAAACGGTCGTGTGCGAGATATTAGAGTAGCTAGGTGTACAATATGCTAATGAATAGTCACAGCCAAAGACACATTTTGTGCCATGTGGCTCATCAATTGCCCATTCAAAGCCAATGAGATGCCTTAAAGTATTTGTAAACCCTCCCACACACCTTTACTGTATTGAAATCCTAAAAAAAAACACTAATGATTGCTGCTTGTAGCTGTCTCCTTACCTGTTTAGCTTTGTTGTAATCGGTCCCGCTTTGTTTAATGACGTCACAGGCGCAGGCGCTTCCCTTCCCTTAATTAACGGCACACTCTGTGTGCAGTCCGTCTATTGACAGGATGCCATGAATTGTTCCAGCGGCATAGCTGTTAAATCGCGTGAGACTGCAGAGTGTTTCCCAGCATCCTGGAACTCCCCATGTGACCGCGTGACGTCACACAGGGAGTAAACCTTCTATATCCTAGCGCGGCGATCAGCTGCAGCTAAACAAACAGGCACACATATACCCAGAATGGGTATTTACCCGTTAATAAAGCACAAAAACAATGCAGCAGGTCAGCTATGAGTGGCGGTGCTCGGTTACCGCAGTAATGTCAGATCGCACTTGCGTGAAATTACGGTGAAGGGAAAAATGAAAGTGTGTAAATTAAATTCTACATGGGCTGAGAAAACCATACTGAAGATGGCGCCGCCTTATATTGATAGACAATTTTTTAAAGTTAGAATAAAAAGTAAGTACGGTGGAATTTTGGATTACGAGCATAATCCATTCCAGGATAATTCTCGTAATCCAAAGCACTCGCATATCAAAGAAAGTTTCCCCATAGAAGTCAATGGATATGAAAATAATTTGTTCCGCATTGACTTCAATAGCATGCAATACCGCATGTGGCCAGAGGTAGGGGGGGCGGAGAGTCTTGGCAATGATCGGGGACAGCTCGGCTGGCTTTGGAAACCCTCTGAAAGGCTCGTAAACACCCGGGAACTGAGTATTTCTGCTCGGCTCTGGCGCCCCCGCACCTCAGGCCAAATGCGGTATTGCACACCCCATTAGATTAAATTCTGCTCGTTTTGCGAGACAACACTCGCAAACCGAGTCAGAATAAAAAAAAAAGGGTTGCTTGTCTTTCAAAATGCTTGTAAACCAAGGTTCCACAGTAATCAGTGTGTGATATTAGACTATGTAATGTTTGCTAAAGAGTGATTAAAAAGAAATATATGAAAAGCAACATAGGGACTGCAGGGTTTACTTCCTCTTTAACACAATGCATGTCAAAGCATGACAAAATGTGGCGTATCACACAAAAAAGGTGCGAATAGGCCCCAAATATCTGCATGGATGATGACTGCATTGTCTGTCATGTAGACACCTGTTATGCCCGATACACACGAGCGGTTTTCCCGTCTGAAAAAAACGATGGTTTTCCAGACGGAATTCCTCTCAAGCCTGCCTTGCATACACACGGTCACACAAAAGTTTGTGAACTTTTGACTGTCAAGAACACGGTGACGTACAACACTACGACGAGCCGAGAAAATGAAGTTCAATGCTTCTGAGCATGTGTCGACTTGATTCTGAGCATGCGTGTTTTTTTTCCTGTCGGAAAAGCATACAGACGAACGGTTTTCCCGCTAGGATTTTTCCCGGCACTCTTCCTGTGGGAAAAAGTCAAATGGAGCATACACACGGTCGGGATTCCCGACGAAAAGCTCTCATCGCAGTGAATACCAAATGAAAATCAATCTATACTCAAACTGAATGCTGAAAATATCTGATCTGGAATTTTTTATTTAAGTGGGCAGAATAATTTTTGTCGATTTTTATGCATACACCCCCATCACTATTAAAGCTTCTCTCATAATAGGCACATTGTTTCTGTACATTTACTAAATTTTTTATGGTTGCGGTATTTTACTGCTCCAGGAAATCTAGTAGTAAAACGGCATAGCATTGAAGGAATGTAATTCAATACACGCGGCCTCCATCTCTGTAGTGGAAGCAGCAATGCATAGAGAGCTGGTACGCGAAATGTATGAGAACTCTTGCATCATGCAAGGTTTCATCATCCTTGCATCAGGTTCTAGCACAAGAATCAGCTTCACGCTCTGCGGGAGAATAGAGAAGGGATAAAGCCGGAATTAAAAGAGGGGTGGGTGGATGGGGGACTAACCAGTAACCCCCTCATTGCTGGCTGGATGTTCCACAGTCAAAACCAAGAGAAAAAGGGGGTGCTTGCTGAGGCAAGAATAAAATCAAATAAAGCTGAAATATTATTATATTGGGGGGGTTCATAGGATGTATTTAATTGTCTTTGTTCAAAAATGACTATAATGGTATTGTAAGGGTTTCCTGTGTAATAAAGATGTTATTCATGATGAACAATAATGCGACTTGAAAGGTGCTTTTCATTTAAAAAGTCAATTTATCTAAAACTGGTGATCAAACTTTAGCAGGTGCTGAAGAGTTAAACCACATGGCAGTTTCTTATAATTTATGGGCCTGCTAGTTTCTTCTAAATGATGTGATCACAGAGTTTAAAGCTGAATGCCAGACACACAGTAACCCGAGAAACAACCAGAGTAATGCTAATATGAAATATTAAGTTATTTTAATTTATAAATACCTTTCTAAGTTGTCAAATATTGGCATTCAAAAATATATGGTGCACCAGCTGCCTATCCACACTGTTAACTGAACCATAGCTCCCAACTGTCCCTGATTTGGAGGGACTGTCCCTGATTTGGAGCAATGTCCCTCTTTCCTCCTCATTTGTCCCTCATTTTGGTCTGATCCATATAGTTATATATACATGCACTTTTTATCCTTTTAAAAAGTGTTTCCCCAGTGCTAATCCTTTCATCCAATTTCTAAATTGCTGCATTTGTACATTTTAAAAGCCAATATAAAGGAATAGTAGTTTAAAAAAAAAGTCCTTGTGGATTTAATTAACCTTTTTTTGGGTTAATTCTCCTTTAAGAGGGTGTGTCCTATGCCTACATACATTTGTTTGTAGGTGTCCCTCATTCCCATCTCAATATGTTGGGAGGTATTGATGAAGATGAGACCCCTGACACAATTCTCAGGGCGAACCCCATTCTGCCGTTTGACCCAAATCATGAAAGCCTGCATAAAACAGAGGGAGAACTGCTTCTTTCGGTGTTCCAGCCAGAGAGACCGGGTGGAGCCTGTGCTGCTCCTTTTATTAACAACATGACATCACAAACATAAGCATACTGATAGGTCGGTTCATATAAGGATGGTTTCTTTTTGCAAGTCCATATATGGTATGGAGCCCTCATGGCACAAACAGTCCACGTGTCATACAGGCATGAGAGTCCATTGTGGAATGTCCAGACACAGGGTTCAATTCTCAATCTTACAGGGTTTTCTTTTCAGAGTCATATATGGACATAGGCAGAACAAGGAACAAGAAGGGGGGTTTTGGAGACATCTGTTCTTGATAATAGTCCTTTGTCCAATGCTAAGATGTACTGTATCTTCAAGACATTATATCTGTCATAACTTCTTTGAATTGTAACTTTAAAACATTATATCTGTCGTTTCATTTAAAGCGGAGTTCCGGCCACAATTTCACTTTTTAAATATAAATACCCCTGTAATACACAAGCTTAATGTATTCTAGTAAAGTTAGTCTGTAAACTAAGGTCCGTTTTGTTAGGTTGTTACAGCATTTAGACACTTTATAAAATAGAAATTGACTGGGGCCATCTTAAGTGTGGGCATCATGAAGCCAGACTGTATGACTTCCTGGATTTCAGCCTTGCAGATCTCGCACATGCTCAGTGCTGCACAAGCAGTGTAATAGGTTTCAGATCAGGTTTCAGCACCTGTACTGTCCAAGTCACATGATTCTTCGAGACTGGGGAGTGCACAGACTCCTGGAAAGTTACACCCACTACATTCCCAGGAGTCTGTGCGGTGTAGGTTAGGAAGCTTAAGCACCTAGGTGCAGGAAGAGGGAAGATTAACTATTCTGCCTAGCAACAACACTTTGAAGGCATCTAAAAAAAAAAATTCTTAAAGGACTAATGACATTTTTTTAAAACTACTGATGTAATGTTATATTTATGGGTGGAACTCCACTTTAAGGAATATAACAGTATTGTAGTATATACCCATACATACATATGCATATATATCATATATAGATCAAGCAATAAAAGGAAATAAAACAAATAAACGATATAATGAAAGAAAGGCAACACTTCAGTGGTTCTAATCATAACACAAAAATATTCATTTTAGTACTTCCATCACAGTATGCTGCACATGTGCAGTTGTGATGCTCCTGTACTTTGCATTTCATGGGCCCTACTGTAAATGCACACCCACAGCCCAAAAAAATGGACCTTAGTTCTTTTTATCTAACACCTTGTAACACAGTGCAGGCGTATTTTATTGCATGGGTTTGCAGTGTCTTGATGGTCAGGTGTGTTTGGCCTGTGTATGTGCATTTTGGCCCAACGCACAAAACAAAGCACATCCAATGCATGTTACGCTGTCAAGTGTTGGCACGCATTTAAAAAAGAGAAAAATGGGGGTTTCTAATTTTCAAATGGAGCGTTCACAATAGAAGCCTCCATATTTCCCCTCAAGATTAAAATTGGAGCGTTAAAGGAATGTATAGACTTCAACTTCCACATCATTACCTGCTGGCCGTGTGACTGAGAAGCAGACAGAAGATACCTTGAGGCAGGGAAGAGGCATATCAGGGACTAGACGTGCAGTGTATAGGAGCAATGCACAGAAAAAGTTATCACCAAGCTAAACGCTCGGCTGAAAGTTCAGTGCATAAGCTGCATATACAAATGAGTATCCAAATGTACAGGCAACTACCATTTCAGAAACTACATTTTCAATGAGCTCAGAGTTCGATTTTAAAGCTAAACATCACATATATGAGGGTGGTTTATCCTGCTAAAGGGTTTGTATATCTATCCATTCAGTTCTAAGATTTTCACAGAGCTGTCACACCAAACAGCCCTATTTGGAACTGCAGGGGTCCTGATTTAACAACTAACGGTCTTGTCCCGCCTCCAGGCTAAGACTGTACAGTGAAAGGACAAGCAGCACATTAATTGGTAAAGTGGGTGTAAAGGCTTAAGGTTTTTTCTCATAAAGGTAAAAAACCTTCTGGGTGCAGCTGAGCGGCCCCCTAGCCCACCCCAGTTTTACTCACCTGAGCCTGTTCGTTCCCTCGGTGGAGACACCCACTCTTCCTCTCTGCCCGTTGTCTCGGCTCTTGATTGGATAGATTGATAGCAGCACAGCCATTGGTCCATTGACGTGGGCGCCGGGGGCGGGGCCGAGACCTGTATTCTTTGGGAATGTACACAGAAGCAGGACTTGGGAGTGCGCCCGCACGGGTGTTCGCCTTAGCAGAGCCTTCTCCAACGTGGACACTCAATGCGGGGAGAAGCTACCAGTGCCGGTGTGGGACCCCAGAAGTTGAGGATCACGACCACGGCAAAACAAACTGCACAGTGGAGGTAAGTATGACATGTTTGTTATTTCAAAAAATAAAGAGGGTTTACAACCCCTTTAAAAGTGCAATCATCAGAGTCTTCTGATCAACTATAAAAATCGATTGGAAGGGCTATCTCAGACCTGCTGGCTTCCCAAAGGTTGAAATGATGAAGCCCAACAAAACATGTGTGTAAAAATAAACAACTGATAAATGGCTATATGAGGAGCTGGGTGTTTGAAATAGAATTTCTACAGAGTAATATTCCGGTTTTGGTTTCATCACTGTTTTTACCAGATGAAGCAAAGTAAATATTTGCCCTTCAGCCATGAAAGCAAGCAGAAAATTCCTAGAAAGAGCATGTGTGTATATGGAAGGGATATGTGCTTCTGCATAACACAAAGGAGCGACCCTTACAAAAAAAATGCAGATTGAAAGTTTTATTACGAGTAATTACCATGTGTATAGACTAGTGAATGAACACTCCCTGCTTTAAAGGGACACTAAAGGTTCAGGGTTTAAAAAAAAAAAAAAATAACAAACATATACTTACCTCCAATGAGCAGTTAGTTTTGCATAGAGTGGCCCCGAACGTCCTCTTCTGGAGTCCCACGGCGGCTGTCTCAGGCTCCTCCCCGCAAGAGCTAACCACCTCTGGGGAGCTCTCTCCTGAGGGGGTTACCTTGCGGGCGCACTCCCATGTTATACACTCGGGCCCGGATTCACGTAGAGCCGCGTAAAATTGTGCGGGCGTAACGTATCTGATTTACGTTACGCCTCCGCAACTTACACGGGCAAGTGCTGCATTCTCAAAGCACTTGCTCCGTAAGTTGCGGCGGCGTAGCGTAAATCGGCCGGCATAAGCCCGCCTAATTCAAATTTGGATCAGGGGGGCGTGTTTTATGTTAAACTACTGTGACCCGACGTGATCGATGTTTTTGCGTCCGTGGAATTTCCCAGTGTGCATTGCTCCAAAGTACGCCGCAAGGACGTCATTGGTTTCGACATGAACATAAATGATGTCCAGCCCCATTCACGGACGACTTACGCAAACGATGTAACTTTTTCAAATTTCGACACGGGAACGATGGCCATACTTAACATTGGCTGCGCCTCATATAGCAGGGGCAACTTTACGCCGGGAAAAGCCTAACGTAAACGTCGTAACTTTACTGCGTCGGCCGCTCGTACGTTCGGGAATTCGCGTATCTAGCTAATTTTCATACTCGACGCGGAATTCGACGGAAGCGCCATTTAGCGGTCAAAAAAAATGCATTTAAGATCCGACGGTGTAAGAGACTTACGCCTGTCGGATCTAATGGATATCTATGCTTAACTGATTCTAAGAATCAGACGCATAGATACGACGGCGCAACGCAGAGATACAACGTATCTGGAGAAACGCCGTTGTATCTCGGTTGTGAATCTGGGCCTCGGTGTGCATAGGATGCATTAAGGTGAAAAAACCCTTTAATACTAACTTATAAGCACACTAATGCCCTGTACACACGAGCGGAATTTCCGTCGGAAAAAAGTTGGATGGTTTTTCTGATGGAATTCCGCTCAAGCTTGGCTTGCATACACATGGTCACACAAAAGTTCTCTGAACTTTCGAGTGTTACGAATGCGGTGACGTACAACACTACGAGCATGCGTGTTTTTTCCCATTGGAATTTCATACAGACAAACTAATTTTCCGATTGAATGAAAAATTGAGAACCTGCTCTCAATGATTTGCTGGCAGAAATTCTGACAGCAAAAGTCTGATGGAGCATACACACGGTCGGAATTTCCAATTAAAAGCTCACATCAGACTTTTTCTGATGGAAATTCCGCTCATGTGTACAGGGCATTAGACCAAAAAAAATTGACGTGGACTTTTCAACAAAAATAAAAGTACGTCTTATCCCTCTCATCCCACTCTTTCTTACTGAAATGTTGAAGGCATATTTATTTTATTAAATACATATACAATTTCCTGACGCATTATGGCAACAAACACTGGGACAAAGCCACAACCCTGTGTATGCTGAAGATGCACCAAGAAAGGGAAATCACGGAAAGGTGCGCATACAATATTCTGTTTTCTTGTGTCTTTATTCAACAGATCCATTAAACATTGTGCTGGAAAAAAAAAGTTGGTGAACTGAGTTAACAGCTGGTCAAACCTTTTTGGTTCAAGCAAGCGCTTTTTGGTAGCTTGAACCAAATTTTTAAACATTCCTCTTTACAAAACTGCTTCAGCTCAGACACATTTGCACGTTGTACATTTGGGTAACACGTGACAATGCTTTTTCTAATGTGGTATATCAATAAAAGAGCAGCGCTGTCACCTTAGGGCAGGAAGCATGGTAAAACTACTAAACACCTCCTTCTTCCTCCTCTCCATAATATAGGGGTATTCCCCCTTCTCCTTACTCAGTTTGGGCTAATCAGACTTAATTTCATCACATTACCAGCAACTATGTAGTAAAGGAGTCTGTCTGATCAGGTAAAAAAAAAAAAATAATTTAGGCTTGTTGGCAGGGGTCCATACACTTTTAATTTTTGCCCCTCATATAGTTTTGTAATGGGTGAGGACAGAGCCCCTGTACATGGCAACTAGGTGGGGCCCAGAGTACTTGGGGTATATAGGAGCAGGACACCCCCGGATCAACAAAAATGTAGAGCTGAGCTGGTGCTGTTGAAGAAGCCCTCTGCAGGGCTAAACTGCTAGGGTGTTGAGTGGAGCCAATACGGAGCAGACAGAAGAATCTTGACCCTTGTCTAGCGGGTCCCATGGCTTGGTTTAGACTAGCCCCCTTATATGGAGGCTCTCCATATAATGTGTGAGGAAAGACACCCTATGCTTTAAGCGGAGGTTTCGCCAAAATATTTTTTTTTAAAAGCTAGCAGCTACAAACACTGCAGCTGCTGACTTTTAAAATATGGACACTTACCTGTCCTGCGCGCCCGCAATGCCGACACACAAGAACGAGCAATCGCTCATGCCTCGGCTACACCCGCCGCCATCCTCAGTAAGGGAATCGGGAAGTTAAGCGTTGCGGCTTCACTGTGCATGCGCAAGTAGCGCGGCGCGCCGTCACTGGTTTCTCGCTCTCTCCTGGGAACAGTGTATTTTCCAGGAGACAGCAGGGGGGGTGCGGGTAGGGACGTGTCTGCCAAACGAGTTGTTCCCGGAAATGGGTGCAAATACCTGTCTTAGACAGGTACCTGCACCCTCCTGAAAGGTGCCAAATGTGACACCGGAGGGGGGGGGGGAGATTTCGGAAAATCAAAAGTTCCATTTTTGGGTGGAACTCCGCTTTAAGAGACTGTAACTATTCTTTGGAGACTTTGAAGTGTTCCACACTTGTGTGACCTCCACTGCATGGAATGTTATGGTAAGGTAAAGACAGTGGGCCTGATTTACTAAGCTATGTGCGCTGCGCTGGTTCATGCATTAATTAGTACTCCGGGTGGAGGCTTAATCAGGCGCATGAACCAGCGTAGCAGCCGGCGCATTGAAACTAATATGTAAAGCCGCGCCGAACTCCCTATAGAAGTCTATGGGAGAAATCAAAAGTGTTCATTTTAAAGGCTAATCTGCAAGTTTTGTCCTAAAAAGTGTTTGGGGACCTCAGTCCTGCCCCAGGGAACATGTATCAATGCTTTTTTTATTTTTTAAAACGGCCGTTTTTTCGGGAGCAGTGAAATTAATAATTCTTAAAGTGAAACAATAAAAGTGAAATATTCCTTTAAATTTCGTACCTAGGGGGGGTGTAATGTCAGCATGTGAAATAGCGCATTTTTCCCGCACTTAGAACTCCCCCTGCACAAAGTGACATTCTGAAGGAAAAAAGTCATTTAAAAATTCACACGCGGCTATAATGAATTGTCGGCTCTGACAATTCTAAAGGGATTCATTCATAAAACAAACAAAAAAATGTGTAGGGGTTCCCCCAAATTAAATTACCAGGCCCTTCAGGTCTGGAATGGATATTAAGGGGAACCCCGCCGTAAAAACCAAAAAAAAAAAAGACGTGCGGTTCCCGGCAAATATCCATTCCAGACCCTTCAGGTCTGGTGTGGATTTTAAGGGGAACTCCACCCCAAATTGAAAAAAAAAATGGCGTGGAGTCCCTCTAAAAATCCACACCAGACCCTTATCCGAGCACGTTGACCTGGCCGGCCGCAGAAAAGAGGGGGGGACAGAGTGCGGCCCCCCCCCTCTCCTGAACCGCACCAGGCCACATGCCCTCAACATGGGGAGGATGTCCCCATGTTGATGGGGACAAGGGTCTCATCCCCACAACCCTTGCCCGGTGGTTGTGGGGGTATGCGGGCGGGAGGTTTATCAGAATCTGGAAGACCCCTTTAACAAAGGGGACCCCCAGATCCTGACCCCCCCCCTGTGTGAAATGGTAATGGGGTACATTGTACCTCTACCATTTCACCCCAAAAAAAATGTCAAAGTGATAAAAATGACAGTAGCCGGTTTTTGACAAATCTTTTAATAAAGTCTTCTTTTCTTCTTTCCTTCGGGGTTCTTCCGCTGCTTCTATCTTCTCGTCCACATCTTGCCCGACGTCTTCTTCTATCTTCTCCGTCCGTCCTTCCGCCTTCTGGTCCCGCATCTTGCCCGTTGTCTTCTCCGTCCGCCTCCTCGTCCGCATCTTGGGTCTTCTGCGGTCTTCTTCTCGGTCCGCCGCCTTCTCGTCCCCTGCGTTTGAATTGTAATTGGCCGCCGTTTTCCCGCTCCTGGGACCCGCCCCCCTCTGACGCCACAAGTAAACTCCTTAGAAGGTCATGTGCGTCAGAGGGGGGCGGGGTCACATGAGTGTGACACGGCGGGAACTTCTTCTCTGGGCGGCGCGATTGAAATTGAATTCCCCCGCTGTGTGACGCTCTGCGACCCCGCCCCCCTCTGACGCACATGACCTTCTAAGGAGTTTACTTGTGGCGTCAGAGGGGGGCGGGTCCCAGGAGCGGGAAAACGGCGGCCAATTACAATTCAAACGCAGGGGACGAGAAGGTGGCGGACCGAGAAGAAGACCGCAGAAGACCCAAGATGCGGACGAGGAGGCGGACGGAGAAGACAACGGGCAAGATGCGGGACCAGAAGGCGGAAGGACGGACGGAGAAGATAGAAGAAGACGTCGGGCAAGATGTGGACGAGAAGAAAGAAGCAGCGGAAGAACCCCGAAGGAAAGAAGAAAAGAAGACTTTATTAAAAGATTTGTCAAAAACCGGCTACTGTCATTTTTATCACTTTGACATTTTTTTTGGGGTGAAATGGTAGAGGTACAATGTACCCCATTACCATTTCACACAGGGGGGGGGTCAGGATCTGGGGGTCCCCTTTGTTAAAGGGGTCTTCCAGATTCTGATAAACCTCCCGCCCGCATACCCCCACAACCACCGGGCAAGGGTTGTGGGGATGAGACCCTTGTCCCCATCAACATGGGGACATCCTCCCCATGTTGAGGGCATGTGGCCTGGTGCGGTTCAGGAGAGGGGGGGGGGCCGCACTCTGTCCCCCCCTCTTTTCTGCGGCCGGCCAGGTCAACGTGCTCGGATAAGGGTCTGGTGTGGATTTTTAGGGGGACTCCACGCCATTTTTTTTTTCAATTTGGGGTGGAGTTCCCCTTAAAATCCACACCAGACCTGAAGGGTCTGGAATGGATATTTGCCGGGAACCGCACGTCTTTTTTTTTTGGGGTTTTTACGGCGGGGTTCCCCTTAATATCCATTCCAGACCTGAAGGGCCTGGTAATTTAATTTGGAGGGACCCCCTTTTTTTTTTTTTTTTTTTAATGAGCAATGACTCTATTCTTTATAGCCATGAGTACTTTAACCACTTGCCCACCGGGTTAATTCTGGCACTTCTCTCCTTCATGTGAAAATCACAATTTTGTGTCTAGAAAATTAATCAGAACCCCCAAACATTATATATTTTTTTTTAGCAGACATCCTAGGGAATAAAATGGCAGTCATTGCAATACTTTTTGTCACACCGTATTTGCGCAGCGGTCTTACAAGCGCACTTTTTTTGGATAAAAATCACTTTTTTGAATTAAAAAATAAGACAACAATACATTTTGCCCAATTTTTTTCTATATTGTGAAAGATAATGTTACACCGAGTAAAATGATACCCAACATGTCACGCTTAAAAATTGCGCCCGCTCGTGGCATGGCGTCAAACTTTTACCCTTTAAAAAACTCGATAGGCGACGTTTAAAAAATTCTACAGGTTGCATTTTTTGAGTTGCAGAGTAGGTCTAGGGCTAGAATTATTGCTCTCACTCTAACGATCGCGGCGATACCTCACTTGTGTGGTTTGAATACTGTTTTCATATGCGGGCGCTACTCGCGTATGCGTTTGCTTCTGTGCGCGAGCTCGTCGCGACGGGGCGCTTTAAAATTTATTTTTGGGGTTTTCTTATTTATTTTTATTTAGTTTTATAATGTTTTACACTGAAATAAAAAAATAAAAAAAAAATGATCAGTTTTCTTCCTATTACAAGGAATGTAAACATCCCTTGTAATAGGACTAGTGTGTGACAGGTCCTCTTTATGGAGAGAGGCGGGGTCAATAAGGCTGGAAAGCATGGTATTGAAAAATAAAAAAAAAAGATCTCATGCTTTCAGCTGCAATCATGTTCGTTCACCACAGTGGTGTAGTGTATAGCACTTTGACCTAGCAGCAAAAGAGTCGTTGGTTCGAATCCCGCCCGTGACAGCATCTGCATGGAGTTTGCATGTTCTCCCTGTGCCTGCGTGGGTTTCCTCCCACAATATAAAAACACGCTGTAAATCGGTTCCGGTCTAAATAAGCCCTAATATGCAGTAGTATATTAAGGTTTGGTTCTGCCCTAGGCCTGACTACATATCTGCACCTCCTAATAGAAAAATGACCCACCCCTTCCTGTCAAGGTCACACCCTGTTTTTGTATAACCCCGCCCAGTAATTTTCAGGGGACCCACACACTAGTTCTGGGGGGGCACTGGATTCCCTTAACCACTTCCATACCAGGCACTTACGCACCTTCCCGCCCAAGCCAATTTTCAGCTTTCAACACTGTCGCACTTTGAATGGCAATTGCGCGGTCATACAACACTGTACCCAAACAAAATTGGCGTCCTTTTTTCCCCACAAATAGAGCTTTCTTTTGTTGTTATTTGATCACCTCTGCGTTTTTTTTTTTGCGCAACAACTAAAAAAAGACTGCAAATTTTGAAACAAAAAAACCTTTTTCTTTTTTTAGGTTAATTTTTTTGTAAATAAGTTTTTCTCTTTCAATTACGGGCACTGATATGGCGGCACTGATGGGCCCCGATGAGATGGCACTGATGGACATCGATGAGGTAGTACTGACGGCACAGATGAGGTGGCATTGATTGGCGGCGCTGCTATGCGGCACTGATGGGCACTCATAGGCGGCACTGATGGGCACTCATGGGCGGCACAGATGGGCGGCACTTATGGGTGGCACTGATGGATACTTATGGGCGGCACTTATGGGTGGCACTGATGGATACTTATGGGTGGCACAGGTGGGCACTGATAGGTGGGCACTGTGCATGGATGGGCACTGTGGGGTGGCACTGATTTTCCCAGTCAGTGCCCATTTGTGGGCACTGATTGGCATCTTTTTTCTTATTTTTTAATGCTTTTTGTTTTTTTGGTCTATATTTTTTTTGTTTTTGCACACCCTGGTGGTCCAGGGTGGGCATCCCTGGTGGTCCAGTGTGGTGATCCGAGGGGGGGCTGCGCTGATAAACAATCAGCGCGAACGCCCCCTGTCAGGAGAGCCGCCGATCGGCTCTCCTATACTCGCGTCTGTAAGACGCGAGTGAGGAAGAGCCATCGATGGCTCTTCCTGTTTACATCGTGATCAGCCGTGATTGGACACGGCTGATCACGTGGTAAAGAGTCTCCGTCTCCGTGAGAGACTCTTTACCGAGATCGGAGATGCAGGGTGTCAGACTGACACCCCGCATCACCGATCGCCGCGCTGCGTGCCCCCACAGGCGCGTGCGGCATGAAATCCTGCAGGACGTCCTGTCAGGATTGTGTAACCACTTCCCGGACGTAAATCGGCCATAGGCTGAGCGGGAAGTGGTTAATTTGCATAGTTTTTCTCTCACTTCCTGTTTGGCTATGGGGCAGGAAGTGAAGGCAAATCTCCCCAATTGGACACAGATAATACAAAATAAACTGACAGGGCCTATAACCCTCCCTCACTCTATCCAAAATGAAAGAAAATAAAACTTGTTGATTATAGTTCTTGTCAGGGGCGGACTGACCATTGAGTCACTCGGGCACTGCCCGAGGGCCCCATGCCACTAGGGGGCCCCATCCAGGTTGCCAGGCTCAGTAAAACCAGGGACAGTATGTAAAAATCTGTGTTTTTTTTAGATCTGTCCCTGATATGTCCGAAAATGACATGCTTTTAATGTGAATATCCCAAGATTTTAGCTGCCCGCCTCTGCACTACCTCCTGGCGTGGTGGTCATCTGTAAGCCAGAGGGGCCCCATAATCTTCTATTGCCCGGGGGCCCCATGAGTTGTCAGTCCGCCCCTGGTTCTAGTTTAAGCACAAATTTCATAGAGTTTTATTGAGAGCCCTAAGAAAATATAACCATGCCAATAGGCCAGGATAGAGCGTTGCTAATATGTAGGAATGTGTGTGTTAGAGCACCCCACCCAATGTTAACTAAAAAATTATTAATTTGCAAATAAGTATTATCTGCTCATTTTTTTGGGGATGTCTGCACCCCTGATAGTGACAACATTTGTGAGGTGTCTTCACCCTTTCCAATTCATTCACTTCCTGTCACATAGCCAAACAGGAAGTGAGGGTAAAACCTTACTAATATATTTTCTTGTGGACACAGAGATCAATCTAAATAGTTTCCCATTATGTAAATTGCACTCTAGCATTTTGCTGTGTACACCCCAAATTATTAGGGATCTTGGACTTTGGGGTCCATTTACTAAAGGCAAATCCACTCCTACAAGTGCAAAGCAAGGAAGAAAACAAAACAACTTTGCTTCTACAGGATTGGATGTTAAAACCATCAGTGCTTCCTCTCTGATTTTCAGCAACTATGCTTGTACTGCAGAGTGGCTTTGCCTTTACTAAACCCCAAACTAAATAATCATTTGGGGCAGGGATCCTCAAACTACGGCCCTCCAGCTGTTGTAGAACTACACATCCCATGAGGCCTTGTAATGCACTGACATTCACAGACATGACTAGGCATGATGGGAATTGTAGTTCCTGAACAACTGGAGGGCCGTAGTTTGAAGACCCATGATTTGGGGTGTACACAGCAGTGCTGGAGTGCAATTTGCTTAATGGGGACACTAGTTAGATTGACCGGTGTCCCCAAGAAATGACACTGGTAGGGTTTTAACCTCACTTCCTGTTCAGCTGTGTGACAGGAAGTGAAGCCAATTTTAAGAAAAGGGACACAAAGCTCAACACAAAAATAAAAAAACACAAAGCAGGGGTTCTAACACTCACTTGGCTTCCCTCAAACACCCACAATTTGAATAGGATTGCCTTGCGCTAGATTTAAGCACAGTGCTGTAAATCAGCACGTCAAGCCTGTCCACCAATAGCAAACCCCCCCCCCCCCCCCCCACAGGCCATGTTTGCAGGTTTTCCTTCATCTTGCACATGTGCTTTAAAATAGTCTGGACAGCAATTCTTGATAAGAGAAATCCCCAAAACATGTCCTGTCGGGGGTACTTGAGGGCTGAGGACCACTGCAGAATAAATAAAATACTTACCAGTTTTTGTCTTTAAAGTCAGGGAGAATAAACATGGCAAACATTTCATGATTACACACCAGGAAAGAAGCTTAGACAAAAATCACATAATTTGTTAGGCCCAAACCTAGTTCAGCTGCAGCTGTCAACATATGTAGCATGAAAAAGTAACAAAAGACAAACTTAACAATTTTAAAGTAATTTTTATTGGTCAACAAAACAAGGAAAGCAAAAAAAGACAAACAAAAATACATTTCAAAATTCTAATTAACCATAGCTTTACACATTTTTCATAAAATAAGGCCACATAGACAAATACATCAAAGTGAACATTATTTAAAAATAAACCAAAACCATTGGCAAAATAAAACAAAACCCATGCAACAAACCACATTTGTGTTTAGCAACAGCATTTCTGCCAGCCTGCCCCTTCTGAGGGCAGCTGAGGACTGATCGATCCAAGCTTTTTATAACAGGGCTAGTAATGAAGCAATTGAAATCACATGAACAAATTGCAGTCTCTAGTTTGGGTGAGCTTGTAATTGGGCACACCTGCAATTAACCCAAACCACGCTCTATGAGCATCCAATGAGTGTTTTTCACCTTTTAAAAAGAAAGGATATTTTTTTTCTAAGTGTTTGAGCATGCTCAGTTCATCACACATGTAGGAACCAAGCTGCAATGGAATGAGAGCTTTTTTTTTTTGGTTTCCCCTGATCTGATGCTTTCCAGCCTGAAGGGGAGGTGTTAAAGACAGAAGTAAACACGCACATTTAATAATCTATTTGTGTGAAAAAAAAGGTTGCCAATTTTGTTTGGGAGCCACGTCGCACGACTGCGCAATTGTCAGTTAAAGCGACGCCGCGCCGAATCACAAAAACTTGCCCGGTCATTGACCAGAAATATGGTCCGGGCTCAAGTGGTTAAAAATTAACAAAACACAAAAGTGAGCCCAATTTTTGGGGATAATGTGAAAGATGATGTTACACTGAGTAAATAGATACCTTACATGTCACGCTTTACTATTGGAAACACTCCTGCAATGGGGCCAAAATGAATTCCGTGAATATCCCCATAGGCGACCTTTTATTTTTTTTTCCAGGTTACCAGTTTATAGTTACAAAGAAAGTCTAGTGGTAAAAGTATTGCTCTCGCTCTAACGCACGCGTCAATACCTCACATGTGTGGTTTGAACGATGTTTATATATGTGGGCGGGACTTGCGTAAGTCCCGGCCACATATGTAAAAATTATTTTTACTTTTTGCTATAATAAATATCCCCAAAAATATATATTCAAAAAACTAAAAAACCCCTCAGTTTAGGCCGATACGTATTCTACATCTTTTTGGTTCCAAAAAATCGCAAATAGCGTTTAGTGTTTGGTTTTTGCAAAAGGTATAGCGTCTACAAATTTTTTTTTTTTGTTGTTTTAACTAGTTATTGGGGCGATCAGCGATTTTTATCGGTACTGCGACATTATGGCGGACACATCGAACACTTTTTTGGAACCATTGGCATTTTTCAAGCGATCAGTGCTGTAAAAAATGCATTGCTTACTCAAAAAATGCCACTGGCAGGGAAGGGGTTAACACTAGGTGCGAGGGAGGGGTTAAATATGTTCCCTGGGTGTGTTCTAACTGTAGGGGGGGGGGATGGGACTGACATGTGTAAATGACAGATCGCTGTTCATGAAGGGGAACTCCAGACCCCCCCAAAAAAAATAAGGTGGGTTCCCTCCAGGTGCATACCAGGCTCTTAGGCTTGGTCTGGAACATAAGGGGTTAAACCGGGGCCCAAAAAAATAGCGTGGCCCCCCCCCCCAAGATCCAAACCAAGCCCTTATCCCAGGCACGCAGTCTGGTCAGACAGGAATGGGGGTGGGGACGAGCGAGCGCCCCCCTCCCTCCTGAGCCATACCAGACCACATGCCCTCAACATGGGGGAGTGTGTGCTGTGGGGGAGGGGGGCACTGCCCCCCCACCCCAAAGCACTCTTGCCCCCATGTCGATAGGGACAAGAGCCTCTTCCCGACAACCCTGGCCGTTGGTTGTCGGGGTATGCGGGCGGAGAGCTTATCAGAATCTGAGAGACCCCTTTAATAAAGGGGTCCCCAGATTCCGGCCCCCCACCCTATGTGAATGAGTATGGGGTACATCGTACCTCTACCCATTCACATGGGGGAAATGTAAAGTAAAAAAAACACACCACACAGAATAAAATATTTTATTAATCTGCTCCGGAGCCCCCCCTTTCTTCTTTAGCTCTCTTAGAAGGGGGGGTTTCTTCTCTCCCGATCTTCCGCCGGGACCCTGGGCTTCGGTGATTTCTGCCGGGGGAGGGCGCCATCCCTCGGTCCTCTCCGGAGCCTTCCGCCGGATGCCCCCACCCCATTTAAGCTCTTTTTCATTAGGGAGGGGCATCCGGACTTCGGGGTCTTCTGCCGGGGGATGGCGCCTATCCCCCGGTCTTTCCGGTGCCTTCCGCCAGGGTTCCGGTCTTCCTGGTCTTCTGCCGGGGGTGCGCCAACTCCCCGGTCTTTTCTCTTCTGTCTTCTCTGCTCCCTCTTCTGCCTGGCTCCCCCGCGGAGCCAGGGCTTTCTTCCGTCTTCTTTCTTCTCTCTTCCTTCTTCTGCCTGTCTCCTCCGGGAGCCCAGGGCTTGTCTCCGCTGTCTTCTTCCTTCTCTTCCATTCGATGTTGACACGACGAGGTTCCGCGCTGACATGCCGTGTCAGCGGCGGGCATGGACTTATATAGGGTAATGCCACCATGTGACCTCAACCCATGTGACATCACATTCCCTGGGCATGATGGGAATGTGATGTCACATGGGTTGAGGTCACATGGTGGCATTGCCCTATATAAGTCCATGCCCACTGCTCAGACGGCATTCCAGCGCCGGACCTCGTCGTGTCAACATCCAATGGAAGAGAAGGGAGAAGACAGCGGAGACAAGCCCTGTGCTCCGCGGAGGAGACAGGCAGAAGAAGGAAGAGAGAAGAAAGAAGACGGAAGAAAGCCCTGGCTCCGCGGGGGAGCCAGGCAGAAGAGGGAGCAGAGAAGACAGAAGAGAAAAGACCGGGGAGTTGGCGCACCCCCGGCAGAAGACCGGAACCCTGGCGGAAGGCACCGGAAAGACCGGGGGATAGGCGCCATCCCCCGGCAGAAGACCCCGAAGTCCGGATGCCCCTCCCTAATGAAAAAGAGCTTAAATGGGGTGGGGGCATCCGGCGGAAGGCTCCGGAGAGGACCGAGGGATGGCGCCCTCCCCCGGCAGAAATCACCGAAGCCCAGGGTCCCGGCGGAAGATCGGGAGAGAAGAAACCCCCCCTTCTAAGAGAGCTAAAGAAGAAAGGGGGGGCTCCGGAGCAGATTAATAAAATATTTTATTTTGTGTGGTGTGTTTTTTTTACTTTACATTTCCCCCATGTGAATGGGTAGAGGTACGATGTACCCCATACTCATTCACATAGGGTGGGGGCCGGCATCTGGGGGCCCCCTTATTAAAGGGAGCTCGCAGATTCCGATTAGCCCCGCCCGCATACCCCGACAACCAATGGCAAGGGTTGTCGGGAAGAGGCTCTTGTCCCTATCGACATGGGGGCAAGAGTGCTGTGGGGTGGGGGGGCAGTGCCCCCCTCCCCCATGTTGAGGGCATGCGGTCTGGTACGGCTCAGGAGGGGGGGGGGCGCTCGCTCGTCCCCGCCCCCATTCCTGTCCGGGCCAGACTGCATGCCTGGGATGAGGGCTTGGTTTGGATCTGGGGGGGACCCCCGCGCCGAATCGGCGCGGGTTTAACCCCTCACGTTCCGGACCAAGCCTAAGAGCCTAATGTAGCCCTGAAGGGGGACCCGCGCCGATTTCAAGTTTGAAATTTGGCGCCGAGTTCCCCTTCAGGGCTGAAAACAGCTCGGAGATTCCCGTGCGCCGCGTCACACAGCGCATTCACGGGTACGCCGCTTGGTATTTACCAAGATTTTCACGGCGTACTGACAGGGCGCACGGGAATCCCTGACTTTTCTCTCTGCGCATGCCCAGTATGCAAATGAACCTCCCGAGGTTCAGGCGCACTGTGCAAGCGTACGGGGATCTGTTTTCAAAAAACACTTTCCCTTTCAATTCGGCCCGCCAAACACTTCAAAACACATGTCACTTCACTTCCCCTGCATCCCCCCACCTCCCCCCTTAATAAACTCCCGCCCAAACCCCCGCAATTTATAGTTTAATGTGCCGTGCGCCAGGTCTGTACTGGTGCACAATGCACCCTCTCCTGGGCGCACGGAGCACATTAGTAACTAGGGAAATACACTGCACTAGCAGCGTATTTCTTTAGTAAATGGCCAAACGGCTGCTACTCCTGCTTTTACTCCATGAGTCATGGAGTAAAGGCTTGGTAAATCAGGCCCAGTGTTTTGCACTGTGAACTTTTGACAGTGAGAATTATGCTGGAGTAATGTTAAGCAGTAAGGTGCTGCAATCCCAGGAGCAAGCAGACAGGACAGTTTGGTGGGAACTTCTGGCGACAGTAGGACAGAGGATGCTGACAGTTAGTAGGGCTGTGAATGGTGACAGTTAGTTGGACAGAGGATGCTAACAGTTAGTTGGACAGAGGATGCTAACAGTTAGTAGGGCAGTGGATGGTGTCAGTAAGTAGGGCTGCCACGATTTTGTCATGACTTTGACGTGACTTGAAGCAATGCCTGTGTAATCTTAATGTCTATGGACCTCAAGTCGCAAAGTACTGCAGGAACTACTGTGAAGTTGACCAAATATGAACGGTACTCATTGGAAATCATGGGGTACGACTTGTCATTCGACTTTGTAAGTCCCAAGTTGCAGAAGTGTGAAAGGGGCCTTAGTAGTGCAGCGGATACTGACAGTTAGTAGGGCTGTGGATGGTGTCAGTTAGAAGGGCTGTGGATGGTGACAGTTAGTAGGGGAGAGGATGCTGACAAGTGCCACATCCGGCACTAGCCCTGAGCTCACAGCTATCCACTGTCACTTGTAAGCACAGAAGCCCAGCTTCTGTGTTTGCAAGTGACAGCACACCTCTCCTGCCCCCAGCAAAGGAGAGTCATCTGGCGCTGTGCTGCAGCCTAGTGACCAGATAGCGGTACCTACGCTGGATGATCCAGCTAGCCAATGGGGAAGAGATAGAGCCACAAATGAATGTGCACTGTGTGGGGGAATAAGAGGTGGTTGTGGGTGGTACTAGAGAGGGTCTGGCTGCTGACAATTTTTTTTTTGCAGAGGTAAACAGATGAAGCCAGTTGTTTGGGGGGGCTACAAAAGTGCAGACTGTGGGGGTGCAAAGGTAATGCTGAGGAGAGGGATCTAGAGGTAAAGGCCTGTGGAAGACAGCTACAGTTTGGGGGGGAGGGGGATTGCAGAGATAATCTGTAGAAGATGGGTGCAAAGGTGAGCCATGGACATGGGTAGGGGGTTAGCTCTGTTGGGGGGTGCAGAGGTGAGCTGTTGAAGCGGGGAAGTGTGCGAATGGTGAACTGACTACATGTATGGTAACATCTCTGCACTTGTGCTCCATTGAGAACAACAAGTCCCTCTGCTGTGGTGAGTTTCTCATTCACAGATTTATGTAAATGAATGACACCGTTGTACGGGCAGAGCCGTGCATAGTTGCGCCAAAATCAAATAATTACAGGGGACAACGAGGGGAAGAACCCCCAGATTCTGTAAAGAGGTGCTGTTTCCTGGTGGGGGGTTTTCATGGTATACCTTAAATATGGGTGTAACATGAAACATACAGTAGTCAGAAGGATGGACTTCTCTTTTAAGAATGAGAAAGAGACACTCGCATTATGTGGAATTATTATTTTCCCAGGATTCCTCTCACACATGTCCGTCTCAGGATGAGTAGAGGCGAACTGTTTATGAGAACAACCGTTGTGTGTATTCAGCAATGTGCTGAGTCACTGTGAGAACATGGCTGTGTGACATGATTCAGCAGCGAGGACTGAGATTTCAGCTTTACAGATTAATTGGCATCAACAGTGATAACTACCAATGTCAACAGTGAAGCTTTCATTCATGCCAATGTAAAGCTGGTCTCCTGTTAACCCTTACTGATGAGATGGATTCAGAGACCGGCACAATGGCCGACGTTTGAGGAGAGACAAGGATCATTCAGGCACAAACTGCTTAGTCATAGTGACTGGCCCACAGAAGATGGTAGCCTGCCAGTGTGTTATTATGTTTTTTTTCTTCCTTAGGGCTCTTTCACACGTCCTGTCAGTTCCTGTCAGTTTCTTTTTCCGCTCCGTCGGCTCAGCGGGTGTCCATCTGCATCAGTTCCGTTCCGCCGGACGGAAGAAAAATAGGGTTTTCTTCCGTCCGAAAACCAGATCCCGACGGATGCGGACGCTAGCGGATGCTCCATCCGCTAACGGACGCGTTCCCATAGGGATTCATTATAAGTCCGTTAACGGACTTGTAATGAACGGACAGGCGGAACGGACATGTGAAAGGGGCCTTACACTAAGCAGGTCAGTTTAATAAATATGTCTGTCTATGGCTTATTATTGATCAATAGCCTTAAAATCTGACTTTTCTAAATGCATTTGAGTCAATAAGGCCTTGTACACACGGTTGGTCCAAACCGATGAAAACGGCCTTAAGTCCAGTTTCATCGGTCGAATCCGACCGTGTGTACGGCCCATCGGTCCGTTTTCCTTCAGTCCAAAATTTTAAAACATGCTTTAAAATCGAACCGATGGACCGCTGCCCGATCGGTCCAACTGATGGTTAGTACAGAAAGCATTGGTTCGAAACCCACGCATGCTCAGAATCAAGTCGACGCATGCTTGGAAGCATTGAACTTCGTTTTATTCAGCACGTCGTGTGTTTGACGTCACCGCGTTCTGACCCGATCGGTTTTTGGAACGATGGTGTGTACGCACATCAGACCATCAGGCCACTTCAGCGGTGAACCGATGGAAATGGCTCGTCGGACCATTCTCATCGGTTTGGAACGACCGTGTGTACGCCGCCTAAGGAGGGTGGTATGGGTGGCACGAAAGCGTTTTCAATTATTCTGCACCTGTGTCAAAAAATAGCCTCTATCTAGGATCATTATATTACAATTTATAAAAAAAAATGAGTAAAAAATAAAAAAAAGTGACAGTACACAAATAACAACCAACACATAAAAAGTAAAAAAAAAAAAAAAAAAAAAAGCAACAAATATAAAGAATACTAAAAAACTAAAAAAATACTAAAAAACAAACACAAAAAAAGTTTTGACAATTTAAAAGGTAACTATTAGAAAAATATTGTATTCTGGTGTGTGGATAATACTTGAAAAGGTTGTACTTACAATATTAATTGTTTTTTTTTACTTTAGGTTGGCATGTTAACGTGCAGAAAAAATATAAGCAAGGCATATTAAAGACCAAAAAAACAAAATGAGCATACTGAATGCTATAATTACATGATTTAACCACATACAGTTATTTAAATACAACGTTTTTTTCAGGATAGCGGTACTTTAAATTTTTTCAATTTGTTTTTTTCTAGAAGTAAGTTATGTTTTGATTTGGTGCTGCACCTTGTTTTTGTGTTATCGGTCCTTTTCCAAGGTCTCATAGCCTTCAGCATAGTATATCAGTATCTTTGGCATATTCAAGGTTCTTTGCTATCTAATTTAAAGACATGCTGCCAGGGTTATTGCCATCTGCTTCTCTCATGATGTTTTCTAGGGTGACATTAAACAGTAAAGGTGACAGTATGTCAGCCTGCCTCAATTCTTGGTGAATGGCAAAACCTCATAGTCTTTAAAGGGGAGTTCCACCCACAATTTCAGTTTTTAAATATAAATACCCCTGTAATACACAAGATTAATGTAGTCTAGTAAAGTTAGTCTGTAAACTAAGGTCCGTTTTGTTAGGTTGTTAGAGCATTTAGTTAGTTTATAATCTAGAAATAGACCGTGGCCATCTTAAGTGTGGGCATCATGAAGCCAGACTGTATGACTTCCTGGATTTCAGCCTTGCAGATCTCGCACATGCTCAGTGCTGCACAAGCGATGTAATAGGTTTCAGTCAGGTTTCCATAGCAACGGGAGTGTCAGAGGAAGTTGCCGCCCCTTCTCTATGCAAATAGGCTATTTGCAAGGACTACTGGGATACATGATGCCTATCCCAGAAACCTTTGCGAATAGCCTTGTGACTTAATAGCCTAGGCCATGGGTGCTCATCCTGTGGCCCTTCAGCTGTTTCAGAACTACAATTCCCATGAGGCATTGCAAGCTACTGACTGTTACAAGCATGACTCCCAAAGGCAGAGGCATGATGGGACTTTCTGCAACAGCTGGAGGGCCACAGGTTGAGCACCCATGGCCTAGGCTAATAAGGAGGAGGAAGTAATGAAGGACTACAAAATAAAGGTATTTACAAGCAACAAAATAAATAAAAATTGTCCATTCTGAACACTATGAGATTAGGGCATGCAGCACAGACAAACATAAAAAAAATGGGTGGAACTTCACTTTAAGTATATACAGCAATTTAATTGTACTGTATGAGTAGTCATGCCCCCGTAGGGGTTGCTGAATGTTGTGGTTCACCTGTCACCCTGCCCAGCCCTACATCCATACCTCAGTCTTTTAACAGACACAGGCCAGTCCGAAGCTTTGTTTTGTTTTTTATTTGAGGGGATTACACCAATAGCCACAGTCTGCCCCCCTTAAAGTCTGAAGGACAGTCAACTGGCCTTTTGTTTAAAGTTTGAAGCCCCCTGGTCCAGATTATGCACAATGAGAGTGCACAAAAGGGTTAATGGACCCCAAAGAACACCAAGAGCAGTTGAAGTTGGTGTAAATGAGGGAAGAAGTGACTCTTTGTTAAGCAAAGTAGGTTCCTACAATTTCAGGACAGGGATTTGTGGAGGGGCATCTGGAAAATAGAGTACCCCATGAAAGGAAGAATAAGCCCAGAAACCCAGTTAAAAGAGGGAAAAGCCTGAGTTTTAATGAACAATGGGACCCTGTTCAGATTCAGTTAGAGTATACCTGGAAGTACACTCAGAAAAAAGGTTGGGACTGCGAAGTAACGGCTGGCACAGAGGTGTCCCAAGCAAGGTGACTGGTTCTGGTGCAGTGCTAGACCCTACCCTGGTGTGAGTATAGGAAACATGAGTGGAGAAGAGGCGATTCAGTTCGCATGTGCCGCGCTATATAAGTTTTTCATTCATTCATTCATTCATTCATTCAAGAGCGGTTTGTCAATGTTCTCTGGGCTTTGTAATCCCAAATTGAGGTCGGTCTGAAACTTGAAGGCTTCAATGTGTCTTGGGTGGGACAAAGCTTTCAATCCTGTGTCCATATCTTCCTGGAGACCTGCAGGTTGTGTGTGTGTGTCCAGCTTTACTCACTCGTTATAAGCGAGGCCTGACCACAGCTCAGGGGCCCCAACAGGAGGGAGCTGTGTGTTCCTGCCCCGAGACAGAGGTGCTGTACCCGAAAGACTCCACTCCATGTTGGAGAAGTTCCCTGAATATAGGACTGAGGAAGTCGGACAGCTAAGAGAGTTTGGGAGACTGACAGAGAGTCTGGGAGACTGAGGAAGCTGAGGTGACTGGGTAAGTCCAGAGTAAGGAGGGAATCCGTACATCTCAGGAAAGTGAGAGACACTAGGGTGTCAAGAGAAACTGTGTTTAGAGGCCAGGAGTGGGCCTGTGCAGCAAGGTGCTGCAATCTACAAGAGCCAAGAGAGAACCAGGAGAGAACCAGGACATATAGTCAACTCTTTTACCCCAGCGATCACCCCTCTACTCACATTAATTCTCAAAGACTTTTTTACATTTACAGACAGTGCACTTGAGATATGGATTGTTATATGTGGTATTGAAGCTATAGATTTGTGTTTTTAGTGAAAAAGAAAGAGAAGAGCCGAGTATTTGTGTGTATATCTAGTAATGCAAAAATAAATTCTTGCTGTCCCTGCTCTAATTCAAGTAATGAATTCAGTTCTATCGGGTTGAGGTCAGGACTCTGTTTAGGCCAATTAAGTTCCTCCAAACTCGCTCATCCATGTCTTTATGGACCTTGCTTTGTACACTGGTGTGCAGTCATGTTGGAACAGGAAGGAGCCATCCCCAAACTATTCCCACAAAGTTGGGAGCATGAAATTGTCCAAAATGTCTTGGTATGCTGACACCGTAAGAGTTCCCTTCACTTGAACTTAGGGACCCGGCCAAGCCCAACCCCTGTAAAACAACCCCATACCATAATTTCCCCTCCACTAAATGATTTGGACCAGTGCACAAAGCAAGCCCCATAAAGACATAGGGGTAGATTCAGTAAGCAATTGCGTCTGCGTATCCATAGTTACGCAGTGCAATTGCTTAGTTGCGCCGGGGTAACGACTGTTCTGTATTCAGAAAGCTTGTTACGCCGACTGCAGCCTAAGATATGACTGGCATAAGGCTCTTATGCCGTCGTATGGTAGGCTGCATTCTTACGATGGCCGCTAGGTGGCGTTCCCATAGTGGTCAGCGTAGAGTATGCAAATTGCATACTCACGCCGATTCACAACCGTACGCGTGCCCGGCGTACGCATTTTACGTCGTTTGCGTTCGTCGGTTTCCGCGTAAGGCTGTTCCTGCTATTAGCAGGGGCAGCCAATGCTAAGTATACCCGTCGTTCCCGCGTTGCGATGTTTGAAAATTACGTCGTTTGCGTAAATGAATCGTGAATGGCGCTGGACGCCATTTACGTTCACGTTAAAGCAAATGACGTCCTTGCGACGTCATTTGCCGCAATGCACGTTGGGAAAGTTTCCCGACGGAGCATGCGCACTACGTTCGGCACGGGAACGCGCCTAATTTAAATGATCCACGCCCCCTACGGGATCATTTCAAATTACGCGCGCTTACACCGGCTATTTTTACGGAGCGCCTGCGCTAATTGTGGAGCTACTGCTTCGTGAATGTAGCGTAGCGCAGGTAATTTACAGAGGCGTAGCGTAAAAACGGTACGCTACGCCTCCGTAAGAGGGCGCAAATGTACCTGAATCTAGGCCATAGAGTTTGAGGTGGAGGAACCTAACTTGCCTGTAAGGAGTCCTGACTTAAACCCAACATCAGTGTCTGACCTCACAAATTTGCTTCTGGAAGAATGGTCAATCATTCCCATAGACACGCTCCTAAACCTTGTGGACAGCCTTCCCAGAAGAGTTGAAGCTGGTATAGCTGCGAAGGATGGACCAACTCAATATTGAACCCTACGGACTAAGAATGTGATGCCATTAAAGTTCAATTGCATATGGTGTCCCAATACTTTTGACAATTTAGTGTATTTTGTAATTGGGACTCATGCCGAGTACACACAATCATTTTTCAGCATGTAGAAAAAACAACGTTTTTCCAACTTCATCATTAAAACGACGTTGCCCACACACCATCGTTTTTAAAAAATGATCTAGCAAAGCGCGGTGACGTACAACCAGGGCTGGACTGGGACAAAAATTTGGCCCTGGACTTCATCCAGACCGGCCCACTTTAATTCAATGCTGCCCCCCCCCCCCCCGAAAAATCACTCCCACCAAAAGGCCCCTACATCCATTATTGTATATCATGAGAGGGTGAGAGGGGAATGAGAGAGAGAGAGGGAGGGTTGAGGGAAAGGGGGTGAGGGGGTGAGAGAGCGGGGTGAGTGTAAGAAAAAGAGAGTGAGTGTAAAAGAGAGGGGGTGAGTGTAAGAAAAAGAGAGTGAGTGTAAAAGAGAGGGGGTGAGTGTAGGACCCCTTTTTACACTGAGGCGTTTTTTTTGGAGCTTTTGGGCTAAAAATAGCACCTGTAAAGCGACTGAAAAACGCTTCCGCTGGAGTCCCAGTGTGAAAACGCCTGAGTGCTTTCACACTGGGGCGCTGCCAGGGCGTTAGAAAAAGTCCTCCAAGCAGCATCTCTGTTTTAAAAAACGGCCCACTGAGCCATCGGCCCACCGGGAAACTCCCTGTAGTCCCTATGGCCAGTCCATCCCTGCGTACAACACGTACGACGGCACTATAAAGGGGAAGTTTCATTCGCCTTTGGGCAGCTTTAGCTGATTCCGTGTTTGTTAAAGACGATTCGCGCTTTTTTGTCTGTTACAACGTGATGAATGTGCTTACTCCATTATGAACGGTAGTTTTACCAGAACGAGCGCTCCCATCTCATACATTGCTTCTGAGCATGCGCGGGTTTTTAACATTGTTTTAGCCCACACACGATTATTTTTTACAACCTGAAAAACGACATAGTTTAAAACTAGGTTAAAAAATGCAGCATGTTCAAATTTTTTTTTATCGTTTTTCAGAACCTGAAAAATGATGTGAAGCCCGCACACAATCATTTTAAATGATTTTTTTTTAAAACTAAACGTTTTTTTCATGCCGAAAAATGATCGTGTGTACGCGGCAATAGTCATAGAGATAGGCAAATAATTTCTCATTATTAAAGTTTTAAAATAGAAACACACAGTATGCCCCAGGCACACGCTAGCTCTCAGCAACCCTATTTATGGGGTGTGTCATGTTTGGGTGGTGATGATCAATGTTACTCTACAAGTTTTGTAGTCCATACAAAAATGAGGTTGGGCAACAGCTTATGTTTTAATTGTCCTTTCTGTCCCAGGGGCTATAGATGTATTTATTCCTGAGATAATAATTGTACAGCTCCTGCTGTTTGGAGACGGTTCGGTATAAGATACAATGTGATTATTTGAACTTAAAGCGGAGGTTCACCCTAAAAACATGTATATACCATTACATTCAGCATACTTCCGATATGTACAGTATGCTGTTTTTTTTTTTTTTCGCTGTACATACCGTATTATTGTTCTTTTCCACCTGGGTTCCGGGTTCTCACTCCCGCGGGAGTAGGCGTTCCTATGCAGCGGCGCAATGTCACCTGGGACTTAGCCTAGATGATTGACGTGCTTGATAAAAACTTTCCCCCGGCGGATAAGGCGTGTCACGAGTTTCGGAAAATAGCCGAACTGGGTGTCTGCTCTATACGGCGCTATACGGCACCTGCGCACAGAATAGGAGCCGCGTAGAGCTGACTGCGCAGGCGCCGTATAGAGCCGACTCCCAGTTCGGCTATTTTCGGAACTTGTGACGTGCCTTATCCTCTGGGGGAAAGTTTTTATCAAGCACGTCAATCATCTAGGCTAAGTCCCAGGTGACATTGCGCCGCTGCATAGGAACGCCTACTCCCGCGGGAGCGAGTACCCAGAAACCGGGTGGAAATGAACAATAATACGGTATGAAAAAAGTGAAAAAAACAAACAAAGAGCATACTGTACATGTCGGAAGTATGCTGAATGTAATGGTATATACATGTTTTTAGGGTGAACCTCCGCTTTAACCAATGGGTATGCCCTGCATGAAATGTTTGTATACAAACATCCATAGCCCATGCACATGGAATTACTATCAGGTTATGTTTAGATATCTTGTTTTGGTAGTACAGCTGCCAAAGGGGTGTGTAAGGGAACCTCCCTCTTAGTATGAGGATCAATGGCTGCCAATCTGCTATCTGGGAAACAGAGGTGTGTAACACATGCTGGAAAAACATTTGACCTGTTGCATAACAACAAGTTCACTATGTCTTACAGCTGTCACCCTTCTGCACTTAAAGTTCCAGTTTGCCTGGTTCCTTGTTGGAGCAGTGATCCACTTTCATTTTTATAAGTATCAAATTAACTAATTGATCTGTGTTAAAAAGGGGAAGAACTTATATTGTCCCTGTTGCCAATGTACATTTTGTATCCATGGTTCCTTTATCGTACATGTTTATGTATTGCAAAGTATACATAGTGACATTCACATATATTCCTTCTCCAGTCTAAAGTGAGCCTGTGAGGACAGACATATGGAAGCTGCCATTGCTTCCTTTTAAAGGAGAATGTTCAGTCCATCCCACCGGTCACAGACCTGAAAAAACAACCACGCAGGGCAAACATTTTCAGACTTACTGGGCACATAATTGTTCCAGGTGATTCACTCACTAAGTAGTGAATCTAGAATCAAAATGATAGCCCTGTAGCCTGCAGCATTGGCAGCACTCATTCTATTGTAGCACCCTGATGTTTAGGCAGGTTTGCTATCAAATGTATTTGCCAAGTGATAGTTGCCTTGGCCAATTGAAGGAGGTCAAGAGATTTCACCCCAATTCTGGAATTGCTGCACTTCTCTCTTCTGTCACCAAATGGCCAGGTATCCGGTGGCATTAGATAAGACAAGAGCATTGCAAGGGAGCTGCGGTGGCTCAACGCGATTGTCACTGCGCTGACAAGCCATTCACCTCTGCAGCTAGGGGTTCGGATCCTGGTCTCGGCTACATGTGAATTAAGTTTGGTGGTCTCACCTGTGCTATGCGAGGTAAGCCTGCGCTTAGTACGCCCACCCCCCCTCCCACAAAAACCACCACACCTACACGCACTCAAAATTGGGTTAACATGCATGCACTTTGACCACGCGGTCTCTAAAAAGAGAGGCGAAGGACTAACGGGGCTGGTTGAGCGGGCTAGATCCTCTCACTCCCTTGTAGGGAGTCCCTCTGCCCTGTTGGGCTTCAAAGCGGAGCAGGTAGGATGGGCTGTGTGGGAGGACCCCCTCTCACACCCGCCATTGCCACCCGGGGCATGGAGAAAGGTGGCAGATTGCCTCTGGGGGAGGCCTGCCTACTCCCAACTCCTGCAGTCCGGCTCCTCTCTCAAGTACACGCACAAAATACACGTAAAAAAAAAAAAACATAAGACAAGAGCATTGCAAGGACAGATTAGGAATAAATGGGCTGTCTCAGCCAATGGGCAGGGATTTTCTTGGCCTGCTGGCAGAGCTTATTCATTTGGGTGGAGTCAGGTGATCGGGGTTCTGTGCCACCTGGACGGCTGTCTGGGTGGACGTGTGTTGTAATGCCCCGGGTTGCTAGGCCATTAGCCTTGGGCCTATCCAGGGGACATCTGGCTGCTAGGCTGTCTTAGGGCCTATCCTGAAGCACTAGAGCAGCGTAGGGTTGGGACTGTGGCTTGCAGTCCAACCAACTGTGGTCAGAGATAAAGGGACGCTGTCGCCACTAAGGGATCATCCACCTTGCTACCGGAGACTACTGTGAGTAGTTGAAGCAAGTACCTGAGGAGTATTCTCACCAGCCGGGAACAGTGAAGAATTGGAAAAAACTTCAGCAGGTGCCAAGCCAGGGACCCAGCCAGTGGAGGGGACGCTTGCAGAGCAGCCTTGTGTTCCAAGCCAGGGACCAAGCAGACCAGCGGGGTGACACTTGAGGAGTATCTGTGAGTGCCAAGCTAGGGACCCAGCAGGGACACAAGGGTGACGCTTGAGGAAGATACTGAGTGAGAGCATTGGAGGAGCTCAGGAGATCCAGTGGCGAGTGGATCTGTTAGTCTAGTGAAAGACTGGGAGCTCAGCGCAGGGAAGTTCTACAATAGGAGATTGTAAAATAAGTGAAGGAGCTCATTGCAACCTTTGTTAGAAACTGTTACAAGATTGTTGCCATAGGAGACAGCAGCCCTACAGCACCTATATGGTGTCTAGCTGGATGCCTTTTTCTGCATGGTTGTCTGCCCATAGAAGTCTCGTAGTCCACCAATTAACATTGCATCTACTATAGGGTGTCCTGGCCCTAACCGTTTCTCCCCCAGTTCTGTTTAAAAGACAATAAATCTCTTTGCATTCAAGAAGTGTCTGGTGCCCATCAATCTACCTTGCATTACACCCACTATGCCCTGTAACCCACTCTACACAGAAGGATGTCAGCTGTTCCTAATGCTGGAGGTCATCGCTGGGCTTCAGGGACCACGGAACTTGCTACACTATAATTATAGGTTCCCTTTAATGTCCATTCCATTGTAAAAGTTGTACTTACTGTATATCTTAGAGCTGACATGCCTACCCAGCTTACCCGGCCTATTTCTGAATTGCAAGAGAAAACTTAATACCTAAAGCATACTTTCATACTTTCTAGCATGATAAAGAATGACACCTTTTAGCACACAGTATGTAGCTAAAGGACACATTCCTGCCACGCTCCCAGTTACTAGGACCACAAAGATTTAATATGCAGAAATTGATTGGTTAAACCACACAAGTGCTTTTTTGACCTTATTTTTCTTTTATATTGGCTTTTCAAAATAAAAAATGCATTAATATAGTGGTTTGATTTAAAAAAAAAAAAAAAATGAATGCAGCATACCACTATTGATAGTAAAATAGAACATTTTGTATAGAGATGTGCACATCAGACCAAAAGGAGCGACAATTGGGGCCGCACAAGGGACAGAGAGATGTGGTCTCAAAAGAGGGGCAATAGAGCCAACCCAACTAACCACAGCCGAATATGTGGCTGTATATGAAATTTGGGGCCTGAATTCCCAGAAATCACAGACGGTCCAAGTAGTAGTTTGCAGTTTTGTTCATCCCACTGTACCATGCGTACTGGATAAGCAAATCCTTCACAGCGCCATTCAGCTGCACTGCACAGTTCCACTCAGTTGGCTAGTGGAAGTTAGCTCCTTCATTTCAGAAACATTAAGCTATATATACTCTATATGAACTTTCTCAGAGCCTGTGTACTTTAAATAAATGACCCACCAGGGACATCGTCACATAAGTCACAGCAGCAGTATAAAGCCAAATGGTTCTTTTTATAGATATTTAGAGAAAACGCACTCCAGGGAGAGGGAGGGGGTAGTTCAGATCACAGCAAAGCTCTGGCTTTCACGTATGGGCTGAAGGTGTGGAAGTAGTTGAGTCCTGTATGTCCTATGGCAACCACATACAGTACAGACCAAAAGTTTGGACACACCTTCTCATTCAAAGAGTTTTCTTTATTTTCATGACTATGAAAATTGTAGATTCACACTGAAGGCATCAAAACTATGAATTAACACATGTGGAATTATACATAACAAAAAAGTGTGAAACAACTGAAAATATATTTCATATTCTAGGTTCTTCAAAGTAGCCACCTTTTGCTTTGATTACTGCTTGGCACACTCTTGGCATTCTCTTGATGAGCTTCAAGAGGTAGTCACCTGGTGCAGCACCCCATCACTCTCCTTCTTGGTCAAATAGCCCTTACACAGCCTAGAGGTGTGTTTGGGGTCATTGTCCTGTTGAAAAATAAATGATGGTCCAACTAAACGCAAACCGGATGGAATAGCATGCCGCTGCAAGATGCTGTGGTAGCCATGCTGGTTCAGTATGCCTTCAATTTTGAATAAATCCCCAACAGTGTCACCAGCAAAGCACCTCCACACCATCACACCTCCTCCTCCTCCTCCATGCTTCACGGTGGGAACCAGGCATGTAGAGTCCATCCGTTTACCTTTTCTGCGTCGCACAAAGACACGGGGGTTGGAACCAAAGATCTCAAGTTTGGACTCATCAGACCAAAGCACAGATTTCCACTGGTCTAATGTCCATTCCTTGTGTTCTTTATCCCAAACAAGTCTCTTCTGCTTGTTGCCTTTCTTTAGCAGTGGTTTCCTAGCAGATATTCTACCATGAAGGCCTGATTCACACAGTCTCCTCTTACCAGTTCTAGAGATGTGTCTGCTGCAAAAGGTGGCTACTTTGAAGAACCTAGAATATGAAATATATTTTCAGTTGTTTCACACTTTTTTGTTATGTATAATTCCACATGTGTTCATTCATAGTTTTGATGCCTTCAGTGTGAATCTACAATTTTCATAGTCATGACAATAAAGAAAACTCTTTGAATGAGAAGGTGTGTCCAAACTTTTGGTCTGTACTGTACTTTACAATTTATGTAGCAACATTGCTTTATAGTAAAGCAGACAAATAGATTGTACATTGCCGCCATGGGGCTTTGTGGCTTTCAGTTCAAATTGTTAAACAGAAAAGCTACATGGAGCCCAAAACTCTGCAGGTTGGGACATGAGGGGGAGGGGATTCATTCCAGAAGACCCCTGAACTAAAAGAAAGTTTGTTATTATTCTACATTTCCTTACCAGAATGACTTTAACTTCCACTGTCTGTTATACTGTGCCACTTATTGTTCCATTTGCAACAGCTGTGCCCTGCCACTGCTACTAGCCTCAGTTGCCTCATTTCCAACATATAACCATTATGTTCCAAATGATCTACGTATGCAGGTCAAAGTGGGTTGTCTTTAAACCTACATTCTGATTACAACCTCCATATTCTGACGCAATTTACTTTAGGCGTACAATAGCCTACATTTACCGCAGCAGCGGAAAAGCACAAAAGGCGGCCAAATCAATTTTTGCAGAGTTTTGCGTTTTCCTGCGGCAGGCGGTCAAAACGTTGCTATTCTAAATGCAATATTTCTGCGTTCAGAAGAGGGTGGTTGAAGCTCACCTAAATGTGGCAGCTCCTAAACTCTGCTAAAAGCCTATGGGGTTGATTTACTAAAAGGAAATTCACTCTGCGCTACAAGTGCACTGCAAGTCGCTGTAGATCTGAGGGGAAGCTCTGAAATGAGGGGAAGCTCTGCTGATTTTATCATCCAATCATGTGAAAGCAAGCATGTGCAAGCAAAAATGCTGTTTTTTATTTGCCTTGCATGTCCCCCTCAGATCTACAGCAACTGCACTTTCAACAGGAGGATCAGGACCACTCTGTGCAAAACAAACTGCACAGTGGAGGTAAGTATGACATTGTTATTTAAAAATAAATAAAAAAGGAACCTTTACAACCACTTTAAGTCCTGCCATACTCTTGCTGCTGTTTCATAGTTAAAGGTATCTACAGTATCTCTTTTCTTCCATTTCGGACGACACATTGGGGTTGATTTACTAAAGGCAAATAGACTGTGCACTTTTCAATGTGCAGTTGCACTCGGCGTAAGCAGTTGCCTCAGAGTTTACTAAATGAGCAGAAGCTCTGCTGACTTTCATCATCCAATCATGTGCAAGCAAAAAAGCAGTTTATTTTTTCCCTTGCACATGATTGGGTATTCTTTGTAAAGTGAAGCTTTACCTCATTTAAGCTCTGGAGCAAATACATTTTCAGAATGCAACTGCACTTTGCAAAGTGCACAGTCTATCTGCCTTTAGTTGTTCCCAGTGCAGGTAGTACAGGGAAATCTCCGTAATGGGGCCACCACACCAGTGCAAAAATAATTTGCTATCTATAACTTGACGGTGCTATATAAGTACCTTAATAATGATAATAATAACTAAAACGATTTTGGCTGGAGTTACACTTACCTTTTATCATTTTGATATACTGTATGTTGTAGCTGTGTGTTATCTGCTATCTGTTATCTGCGCTACAGCATTTTCAAAATTCTCACAATTCCCAGCATGCTCTGCTTGGCATGATTTGACTGCACATGTAGGCCCGGATTCACAAAGCACTTGCGCCGACGTATCTCGAGATACGCCGCGTAAGTGCAAATATGCGCCGTCGTATCTTTGCGCCGTACCCACAAACTAAGATACGCCTAAAAACAGGCTTCATCCGACCAACGTAACTTGCCTACGCCGGCATAGACTGGGCGCATATTTAAGGTGGATGTATTTGGCGCACCCATTGATTTTCTATTCAAATATGCAAATGAGGGAGATACGCCGATTCAGGATCGTAAATGCGCCCGACGCAGGCTTCGACTGGTGCGCGTAAGTTGTACGTCCGGCGTAAAGTTAAAGGGTTTGTAAAGGTAAAAGTTTTTTTACCTTAATGCATCCTATGCATTAAGGTAAAAAAAATCTGACAGCACCGCCCCCCCCCGAGCCCCCGTTTTACTTACCTCACTGTTCGAAAGTCCCGGGCGCGTGCTTGTCATCCTGCTCGGTTCCCAGCCTGGCCGTTGATTGGCTAGGCTGGGCGGATTGATAGCAGCGCAGCCATTGGCTGGCGCTGTTGTCAATCACAGCGGATGACGCGGCGCGCCGGGGGGCGGGGCCGAGTGATACAGTCGGCGGCTATGGCCGCTGCTGTATCACGGGAGCACGCTCGCAAAAGCTTTCCACCATGCGAGGGAGCTCGCATGAACGTGGAAAGCTTTTGCGAGGAGGAGCCGAGACAGCCGCCGAGGGACCCCAGAAGACACGGATCCGGGTCACTCTGTGCAAAACGATCTGCACAGTGGAGGTAAGTATAACATGTATGTTATTTAAAAAAAAAAAAAATTGTACCTTTAGTGTTCCTTTAAGCCCCATAAAGCAGGTGCAACTCAGCAGCAGACCTGGAAAGGTCTGCACCAGGGAACTCAAGCCTGCGTATTTTACGTAGTTTACGTTGGACGTGAATATGACTAGGCGTAGGTTACGTTTACGCCGTAGGCAGTGATCCGGCGTATCTTAGGCAGTTGTTCCGACGTGATTGTGAGCATGCGCACTGGGATGCGCCCACGGGACGGCGCATGCGATGTTTGTTATACGTATCTGTTTGGCGCTCGGCCCTTCATTTGCATGGGGTCATGCCTCATTTGCATGGCTCACGCCTACTTCCACTTACACCGACTTACGCCTTGGAAACCCAGCGCAGTTTTGGGAGGAAGTGCTTTGTGAATTCAATGCTTGCCTCCATGCGCTGCGTCGGCGTAGCATATCAGAGATACGCTACGGCGGCATAAATGTGCGCCAGCGGCTGTGAATCCGGGCCGTAGTATCCCCAATACTGGAATACGACAAACTGTGGATTTATTGCCTTATTCCTGGTTCCTGGCAGGCAAATATGTTCTTATGTGGATGGTAAGCTGGGGATGTTCTGTGCAGTTGAACATGCAGTATTCATGCACCAAATCTTTTTGTCAATATTATGGTAAATCCTGTTACCAACAGCAAATAGTAGGACTTTGTACTGAAAAAAAGACAAATGACGCCAAAGGGATGGATGAATAAATAATGACTCACCCAGCAAACTCAGAGATTAGCCTTATGGTAGTTTTACAGCTTCCAAAATAAATGGTGCTTACCTTTGGGGTTGGCAAACTAAATGGCAAGGTGGTGAAAAGCAGGTCAGTGCCACACCTACCATTTAGAAGGAACAGGACAACCCTAAGACCCCTTTCACACTGGGGTGCTTTGCAGGCGCTGTAATGCTAAAAATAGCGCCTGCAAAGCACCCTAAAACAGCCGCTGCTGTCTCTCCAGTGTGAAACCCCCGAGGACTTTCACACTGGAGCGGTGCGCTAGCAGGATGGTAAAAAAAAGTCCTGCTAGCAGCATCTTTGGAGCGGTGTGTTTACTGCTCCTCCACCGCTCCTGCCCATTGAAATCAGTGGGCAGCGCGGCCATACTGCCGGCAATGAGCCTCTTCAGGGGCACTTTACAGGTGGTTTTAACCCTTTTTCAGCCAGAAGCGGGGGTTGAAGCTATCGGCCGAGTACCCCCGCAAATACAATGGTAAAGCGCCGCTAAAAATAGTGGCGCTTTACCACCGACGCCCTCACCACCCCAGTGTGAAAGGGGCCTTAGTGGAAGAACTTGTATGTATACAAATAATAAAATAAAACTAAAGCAAAGTAAAGGTGTACAGCTGCCTGAAAACCTAAAATAATAAGCTAGCACACCACATATTTAGGTGTTTTAAACAGATGTATTATTTCAAACAGATGAATTATTACACATTAAAACCAGTAGATCTGTTCAGAATGCCACAAAACCAACTAAATCTGCACAACCAAATGTGATATCCTAATTGCGACCTACTGAGGAAGTCCCTCACTGAAAGTAACGTGTATAGGGGCGGATTCTGACACTGGTGACATCATCACGCTAGGTGGATGCAAGCGAAATTTCCTATGTGGTGAATGATCTCTGTGCACTGCTTTTGCTGGGTGAGATATCTTGGGATGAAATGTACTATGATTACTATGCATTGTAAGTGCAATGCTTTGCTTGTTTTAATAAAATGAATTTATTGAACAAGATATAGCATCTTTTTTTTGTATGGTGGTTTGCACATGGGAAAGTAAGCGGAACTGGAATGTGAATTACCAAGTATTCCCGAGAAGTGCTCAATGTTGATTATCCCTTAAAGGGCAAGGGCCTTTTTGACCTCATATATATTTAGGGGTCATATTATTGAGGTATTTGAATGTCATGTTGGTGAAGAGTTCTGCATTGCACAAGAGTGAAGAATGAATAAAGAGCACCTGTTTTACTCACCTGAACGGGACTGTATCACATATGAACTGTATGATATGGATTCACATTTTTGAATTTTAATATTATTGCATTTTGTCACTTTATGCATTTTTTAAGGATGCAATATTGTCATTTATGAATTGTTATATTTATATACAGTACATGTGTTGAGGAATGAGTTATTTTATATTTTTAGCACTTTTATTAGGACTTATTAGAGTGGAAGATATATATGATTTGTAGCACTAAGTTTTATGGGATTTGGGAGGATTCTAATTCAATATTGATGTTTACAATGTGGAAAGAAAGGCCTGGGGCTGATAGGGTGGAAGGGGAACCAAGCAACAAGTTTTCAAAGTGAGATGAAAGGAGGTATACTTATGTGATTGTCTGAGGAGATGATGGGGAGGAGTGTAGCAGTATGGACTGCAGTGAGGGGTTGGGCTGTAATAGTCTGGAAGCCACCAGATAAACAGCCCTACCTCCATCCCTGCTTCTTGCTGAATAGGCAGAGAGTTGGATAGGTGACAAGGTTCGGCAGACAACTGTTGGGGGTGCTTGAATGGGTTGAAACAGTGGTGTAGCGTGGGTTGTCAGCGCCTGGGGCGAGGCAAGTAATTTGCGCCCCCCCTGACCCATGGACTTGCCTATTTTCAGCTAGCTCCAGTCTGGTCACACGATCCACTGTGTGAGACAGCGGTGGCTGTAGGGAAGAGGAGAGCGTGCTTGATGATGACTGGTAAAGCCTGGAGTGGTGACATCATGCATATGTTACTATGTCCCATCTGTTGTTGGCGCTCCCTCCTCTCCACACTTGTGACAGCGCCCCTCTAACTTTTGCGCCCGGGGCGGTGGCCCCCCTTGCACTCCCCACGCTACGCCACTGGGTTGAAATCTGTTGTTGTGGGATAAAATTGGGGGCCCATCTGTTGCTATGGTTTTCTCTGGTTGGGTGTGGCCCAATAACAGTGACCAGGTAGTGGTGACCTGCAAGGTGTCTAAGGGCAATTCGTAATATCTCTTGAGATGGTGTCTTGCAGCTGGGGGCATATATAGTTAGCAAAACGGTGCCATAGACACAAACTGGTTGGTTAAATGGGGTTTTAAAGAACTTCCTACAAAATGAGTACTGTAATGTTAAATTTGTTTTTTATGTGTTGTTTATTGTTATGTTGTTAATAAAAGGCCTTAGAGCCGGTTCACACTGGGGCGAGTTGCGATCCGACTTCATGTCGCCCCAAGTCGCGCTGTAGAGAAAAACAATGTAAGTGAATGGGAGCGGTGTTAATACACACGACTCAAGGCGATCCGACTTCAGAAAAGGTTCCTGTACTACTTCAATCCGACTTGTAGGCGATTTGTACCCATTGATTTCAATGGAAGTCGCCTCAGAAGTCGGATCACTGTCTTAACTGAAGCGACTTTCCAGGAAGATAACATACATTTCTCAGGCAAACCTCTCCCTCCCCCTCCCTCTCCCAGAGCTGATTGTTGTTTTATTGGCCACTGGAATGTCTCCTGTCCTGGAGACGACTTCAAGTTGTGTTGTAAATCGCCCCAGATCGCCCTGTGGTTCATGTTCAAGTCGTGTCGGAGTCGCCTCTGAAAGTCGCGCTGGAAGTCGTGTCACCCTAGTGTGAACCGACTCTTACGGTCATTTAACTCCACCTCCAGTTTAAATGTATTATTTCAGTGGGGTGGTGGAGTTTGGCTGGAAGGCTAGAAGTTTTGGGGTGGTGGCCTCTGATCTACCCTAGTCATGCTTATTGGAAAGGGGGTAGTACTTGTGTGTTTGTTTACATTACCTGACCATAGACTTAACATGGGACTGTAAAGGCTCCAGGGGGGGCAAAGTGAATTACCATTCTTCATCATCTTTGGGTAAAGTTTTTATTTGTGTTAAGAGACATCATTTGTACAACCCCTGCTAATGAAGTAATGGAAATGTCCTGTCTGCTGAGTGGCACATTGCTTTCATTTATCAGATTTGATGTCATTAGTGCCCTGCTCCTGCAGACCAGTTGTGTTCCCTACGTAATGCTACAAGATAATATCAATAGTCCTAAAACCTAATGCATTTAGAAATTGCCTTAAGCTCAAACAATGTTGTGCACCGTCAGTATGCAGAAAACCAGAATATTTTGTTTAGGAACACAAAGGGCAGGTGGTATTTGTCATTGTCAGCTCTGACTACAGACTTCTGGGAGATGTGCTGGTATTGGAGCAAAGTACACCCCTGCAGCATTATTTAATGCGATAAGCATTGCCTCCAGCACTGGATGGGAAACTCAACTGTACCAGGTAACAACCATCCCCGCAGGTTCCCTTTGACAGATAATTATCGTCAGAAGAAACATTTACAGTAAACTCACTAATGTCGTGTTATACGAACACAGTATTACTTTTTCTGATTGAAAACGGTGGCAGTACCTGAAATTAAGGTTACAAATTACTGCCAGCAAATAGGAGAAGAGTTATATTTTAATAAGGTTTTTTGTGAATAGGGAAAGACCGATGTTGGAACAACATTGTGTGCAATAGCTTGTAGGTGTCTATAACCCACAGAAGTTGAATATTTTCCAAACAAGTGTTTCTAACTACAAGTCAAAAAATAAACGTAATATTCAGATTTTTTTTTTTTTCATGACTATATGCAAGGTACAGTAATCTAAAGCAAGGGAACAGAACCCCATTTATTGTAGTTGTAATAGATGAGATTTCATTTCTGAATAGATAGTCAATATGGGTTGGTGCTACCTATTTACTATGCTAAAAAAAAAATCTTGCAAACACTGTATGGAATAAGGTTGCATGCTGCTGTCAATTACAGCCAGTCACGAGAGAGAGGGGGGCATGGCCAAGCCACATTCTGTATGTCAATGGACACAACAAAGCTGGCTCAGGAGCGAGCATGCACAAGTGTCTCCATAGCAAAGCCAGCAGGGCACACGAGAAGAGGAGGATTGGGCTATTGCGCTAAGCAGTATAATATATTTGTTATTTGAAAAAAAAATTGCCTTTAGAATCAGTTTAAGCTTTACAACCTCTTTCGCTTTCAATAGATTTTTTTTTTTAATTAAGGTACAAAACATAGCATAAGAAAACTTTTTGTAGTTGCCAAGAAGATGTTAGACAGCTGGAACGTAGCTGTCACAAATATAAAAACATCCAACAGTATGGTCACCTGTAAACAGACTTGCCAGTTATCGGCAGTCCATTCTTTACATGCTGTCTCTGTGTGAGGAAAAGAGTGCCGGTAAACAGCAAGGCTGCCAGGGCACAGTTAGTACATTTTTTACACTGATAATCAGTGCCCTGATGAGTGCTGCCTATGAGTGTCAATCAGTGCTTCCACATCAGTGCCACCTCAACAGTGCAGCCTAATTAGTGCAGCCTCATCAGAGCCCATTAATGCAGCCTCGTCAGTGTTCATCAGTACAGCCTCATCAGCACACATCAGTGAAAAAGAAAAATTACTTATTTGCCTAATTTTATAACAGAAAATAAGAGAAACGTATTTTAAAATGTTTTTGTTTGTTTAGCAAAAAATAAAAACCCGGGGGTAACTAAATACCACCAAAAGAAAGCTCAATCTCCTCAAGAAATTCAAAAAAATGTAATTTGGGTACAGTGTTGCATGACCGTGCAATTGTCATTCAAATGCAACAACACTGAAAGCTGAAAATTGGCCTGGGTAAGAAGGGGTGAAAGTGCACAGTATTTTTAAGAACACGTGCTTTGAATTTTTATATAAATTATTTTTTTATTTATTGGTATATTTGCACTACTCCTGATTTTTTTATGGAATATGAGTTTTATTATAAGCACAGTGTAATCATTACGATCTTGGAAAGTTTGCACAATTGAGAAAATGTGTAAGGGGGCGCTATTAAAATAAACATCTACCTATAGCTTTTCAACATATTATAAACATGTAGGGGTAGATTCACGTATAATGGCGTAACTTTGTGCGGGCGTAACATATCCTTTTTACGTTACGCCTCCGCAACTTTTACAGACAAGTGCCATATTCTCAAAAAAAGTTGCCGAGGCGTAGCGTAAATAGGCCGGCATAAGCCCGCCTAATTCAAATTGTGAAAAGGTGGGCGTGTGTTATGTAAATCAGGCTTGACCCGACGTGATTGACGTTATTCCCAAATGGTGCATGCGCCGTCCGTGGAATTTCCCAGTGTGCATTGCTCCAAAGTACGCCGCAAGGACGTAATTGGTTTCGACGTGAACGTAAATGACGTCCAGCCCCATTCACGGACGACTTACGCAAACAACGTAACTTTTTCAATTTCGACGCGGGAACAACGGCCATACTTAACATTGGTACGCCGCAATTACTCCACCATATAGCAGGGGTAACTATACACCGGGAAAAGCCTAACGTAAACGGCGTAACTGTACTGCGTCAGCCAGGCGTACGTTCGTGAATTCGCGTATCTAGCTGATTTACATATTTCGATGCGTAAATCAGCGTACACGCCCCTAGCGGCCAGCGTAAATATGCAGTTACGATCCAACGGCGTAAGAGACTAGGTCTAATGAGCACAATAATGGAAATAATATTTTGGGGTGGAAACTCCACTTTAACTGCTTGCCGACCAGCCGCCGCAGTTATATGGCGGCAGATTGGCTCTGCTGGGCGAGATCACGTAGCTATACGTTACCTCGCCGAGCAGCCAATAGGGGTGCGCACGCCGGCGGAGACGAGCACGCGCGCCCCCGGGTCGCCCCAGACGCCGGCGCGCATGCCGGGAGGTCAAGATCACCGCCAGGCACCTGCGATCACTCGTTACAGAGCGAGAACCGGGAGCTGTGTGTGTAAACACACAGCTCCCGGTCCTGTCAGGGGGGAAATGACCTATTGTCTGTTTATACAATGTATGAACAGCGATTTGTCATTTCCCCATGTCAGTCCACCCCCCCTTCAGTTAGAACACACCCAGGGAACATGATTATCCCCTTCCTCGCCCCCTAGTGTTAATCCCTTCACTGCCAGTGGCATTTGTATAGTAATCAATGCATTTTTATAGCACTGATCGCTATAAAAATGCCAATGGTCCCAAAAATGTGTCAAAAGTGTCCGTATCGGCCTAAACTGAGGAAATTTTTTTTTTATATATATTTTTGGGGGATATTTATTATAGCAAAAAGTAAAAAATATTAAAAAAAAATCAAAATTTTTGCTCTATTTTTGTTTATAGCGCAAAAACTAAAAACCGCAGAGGTGATCAAATACCACCAAAAAAAGCTCTATTTGTGGGAAAAAAAGGGCGCCAATTTTGTTTGGGAGCCACGTCGCACGACCGCGCAATTGTCAGTTTAAGCGACGCAGTGCCGAATCGCAAAAAGTGGCCTGGTCTTTGACCAGCAATATGGTCCGGGGGGTAAGTGGTTAAAGGAGAATTAACCAAAGAAGGTTAATTAAATCCACAAGGACTTTTTTTTTTACCACTCCTATTCCTTTATATTGGCTTTTAAAATTTACAAATGCAACAACTTAGAATATGGATGAACGCTTTAGCACTGGGAAACACTTTTTGAAAGATAAAAAGTTCATTTTATATACAACTATATAGATCAGACCAAAATGAGGGACAAATGAGGGTCAAAGAGGGACATTGCTCCAAATCAGGCACAGTCCCTCCAAATCAGGGACAGTTGGGAGCAATGATATTGTATTACCAGTTGTGTCTTTATTCTGCTTCATGGTGGTTTTCAGAGCCTTTAAAGTGGATCTTGTAGAAAAATGCAAGGTGCACTTATATTGCCTGGGCTCCCTTCCTCTGTAAAAATCACTAGCTTTTAGTATGTACAAAAAGTACCATATAAGAAAAAAGTTACACCAATAATGACATAACCCCCATCCTCTAAATCATTGGGTGTGACATCACCCTTCACGGACAATAGAGAACAAGCTAAATTTCATGAGAGGACACTCCACTCCACTTTTTGAGATTTTGACTGCTCTGTATTCCCCAGGATCTTATCAGAAGGAGTCCGATATCCACCTCGCCTAGGAGCAGCAGGCAGAGGACCGGGGTAATGTATATATAAAATTATTATTTTTTTATTTACAGGAACATTTTGTATTAGACATGTGCAGAACAGAAAATGTTGTTTTGTTTTTTTATTTTCGGATAGATTCATTATGTTACTAATTAAATTTTGTTGATTTGTTTCAGAATTTGTTTAGTTTAGTTTTGTTTAATTTCATTTTGCTAATTTATTTAAAAATTCCAAATTTTCAGAAGGATTAGCTTGTTGTTAAAGTGGAGGTTCACCCGCAAGATTAGATTCATGCTCATTTTGTCCAGGGGAATCGGCTAGTTTTTTTAAAAACTAAGCAGTACTTACCGTTTTAGAGAGCGATCTTCTCCGCCTCTTCCGGGTATGGTCTTCGGGTCTGGGCGTTCCTTCTTGATTGACAGGCTTCCGGCAGGCTTCCGACGGTCGCATACATCGCGTCACGAGTAGCCGAAAGAAGCCGAACGTCGGTGCGGCTCTATACGGCGCCTGCCCACCGACATTCGGCTACTTTCGGAAAATCGTGACACGATAGATGCGACCGTTGGAAGCCTGTCGGAAGCCTGTCAATCAAGATGGAACGCCCAGACCCGAAGACCATACCCGGAAGCGGCGGAGAAGATCGCTCTCTAAAACGGTAAGTACTGCTTCGTTTTTAAAAATACTAGCCGATTCCCCTAGACAAAATGAGCATGAATCTAATCTTAAATTTTTTTTTTGCGGGTGAACTACCGCTTTAAGGAGCCGGCCAGGAAGCCAGATGCCACATCCTTAACACATTAGCTGTCAGCAGGAAAATGTAAACAAAAGAATGCCAGCAATAGAAAATTCAGAAAAAAAAACAGTGTGCCCCCCCCCCCCCTTGGAGCCTGGCATGGATTTTAGGGGAAACCCTATGCCAAAATGTAAAATAAAATGGATAGGGGCCCCCACAAGATCCATACTAGACCCTTATCTGAGCATGCAGACCAGGAAATGGGAGTATGAGTGACCGCCACCCTTTTCCTGAACTATACTAGGCCACATCCTCTCAACATGGGGGGGTGATTTGGTTTAGGGATGCTCTTTTCCCCCCACCCCAAAGCACCTTGTCCCAAGGTTGATGGGGACAAGGTCCTCTTCCCCACAAGCTTGGAACGTGGTTGTGGGGATCTGCGGGCGGGGGGTCCCCCATGTGAATGAGTATGAGGTACATAGTCTATTCACCAAATAAGTGTAATAAGTGAATAAAGACACTACACAAATTTCTGACAAAAAAAAGTGATCCATCGTCAATCACGACGCCTGCTGCAATGCCGGACCCGAAAAAAGAAAACCTAGCCTTGTCAAACGCTCCATGCCGGCTGCCTGCTCTGCTGTCTGACATTTCTTAAGCTCAGTCGGTGACATCATTGGGTGTCTGCGCCCCTTAGCTTTTGAAGAAATGTCAGACAGCGGAGCAGTTAGACGACAGAAACCTTCGGCGAGACCAGAGGTTTTTTTTTGGTCCAACAGCAGCGGGCGTCGTGATTGACGATGGATCTACTTTGGGGGCTTTTTATTTATTTATTTTATTAAGAAGGAATTGTCAAAAACTTTTGTCCTGTCTTTATTCACTTTTTACACTTATTTGGTGAATGGACAGAAGTACTATGTACCCCATACTCATTCATATGGGGGAAGCGGGGTTCTGGAGGCCGCCTTATTAAATTCCGATAAGCCCCAACCCGCAGAACCCTACCCGCCCAGGGTTGTGAGGAAGAGGCCCCTGTCCTCATCAACATGCCCCCTACCCCACAGCACCCCCCATGTTGATAGCATGTGGCCTGGTATGGTTCAGGAGGGGAGGCACTTGCTCGTCCCCCCCCCCTTTCCAGGCCTGCCGGGCTGCATGCTGCAGCTGTGGATAAGAGTCTAATATCGATTTTGGGGGGACCCTATGCAGTTTTTTTCTAAATTTTGGCATGAGGTTCCCCTTAAAATCAATATCAGAACTGGAGGGCCTGGTGTGGATTGAGGGGAGGACCCCACACTGCTTTTTTTTCCTGAATATTCTATTACCGGGATTCCTTTGTTTACATTTCAGCTCTCATCGATGAAGCCCGCTGACAGCTAATGAGTCATCGGTTGTTAATGGCGTGGCGGTCGGTTTGCCAGCTCACTCTTTAACAACCAGCTTTTCTTCATACAGAAGTTGAATGATTCCGAAAATTTGGAGTTTGTTAGAAAAAGGAATACACTAAATTCATTACTATTTCATTTGGAGATTCGGATCCATCCGGGCCAAAACGAATTGCAAATGTCTATTTGGTACATACCAAGAAGCCGTGAAACAGATCTAGTCCTTTCCTCTTCTAAGTGAAAAGGGAAAAACTGAGCCTGCAAGCACCACTTCTAAACACCAGCCCAATACTGGCAGGAACTCGTGAATAGGCAGCTGTCTCACTGTAAATCCTGAGATGACAGGTACCCATTTGTGGTCATCTAACGTCTCAAAAACTATTCATTACTCCATAACAGGCTGAAAATCCAGTCCCTTTTATGTAGTCCTTACTGCTGCTAATCTACAGATAAAACTTGCTTTACTGGATCATTAATGATTCACCAAGGCCTTAATCTTTTGAACATTCTGAAAACCATCAACAAAAAAACTAAAGGATCACGTATTTAAACTGAAGCAATTAACTCACAAATTAGAACAAAGCAGGGAAAAGTAAATATAGCGTTATAAAGTATATTCAACAAGCAATGGGAGACCTGTGAGAGCTCTGGCATTATAAACTTTATAAATCGTTATAAACTTTTGAAATAGATAAGTGAATTTGTTAAAGCGGGAGTTCACCCGAAAAACAATTTTTAACATTAGATTGAGGCTCATTTTGTCAAGGGGAATCGGGTGGTTTTTTTTTAAATCGAAGCAGTACTTACCGTTTTAGAGATAGATCTTCTCTGCCGCTTCCGGGTCTTCGGGACTGGGCATTCCTATTTGATCGACAGGCTTCCGACAGGCTTCCGACGTTCGCATACATCGCGTCACGAGTAGCCGAAAGAAGCCGAACGTTGGTGCGGCTCTATACGGCGCCTGCGCTCCGCTGTATGCGACCGTCGGAAGCCTGTCAATCAAATAGGAACGCCCAGTCCCGCAGCCCATACCCGGAAGCGGCGGAGAAGATCTATCTCTAAAACGGTAAGTACTGCTTCGATTTAAAATAAAAAATAACAAAATGAGCCTCAATCTAATGTTAAAAATTGAGTTTTTGGGTGAACCTCCACTTTAAACTGAACTGAGATTCAGAATGGGCTGGAGAGATTCATGTGTGCTCTGATGTTTGTGACAAAGAATTGATAAAGGGGTCTTTTGGGGTGTTCTCCTGTGAGTTGGCTGGTCAGCTAAATACTCATACAAGGCCCATTCAACTTCTATTAAGCCCTGACTTGCCATGCGACGTGACAGTTCAAAGTCGCGTGAAAAGTCGCACCCCATTTGCGGCAATGGAACTGCTCAACTTGAAGGTTCCTGCACTATTTCTGTGCGATTTCATTGTGACTTGCATTGACATCTGTTAAATGAAGTCGCACAGAAATCAGCAAACTTCACATGAAATCGCAGTGCTTTGAAGTCACGCTGAAATAGCGCGACTTCCAAACCGCACTAGTGTGAACCAGGGCTAGAGGTCTTCATATCAATGCTCCATTACACCAAGTGAGGCATACTGGAATACACTTCGAATGTGAAATAGAAATTAGGTGCTGCGCTCAGTGATTTGATCCACAGGTCCCTGTTCGACATGTGCAATTTGTTTCGTTCCGATAACGTTTTTTAACTAATTTCGACAAATTTGTTAACTCGGAAACATCCGAATTAATGAAAACCTGATAACAAATTTTTCTGAATATTCGGAAATTCAAAATTAGAAAATCTGAAAACCCCAAAATTTGAAAATCTGAGATAATAACTAACTATTAAATTATAGGTATTGGAATTTGCTTTCAAATTTGGCTGTTAGTGAACAAATACAAATTTATCCAAAGTTATAAATTATCCGAAATAACGAATGCCGTATTTAAACGAATAGAATGTAACAAATTAATAATAATAAATAACAATAATAATAATAATAAAAAACGTTGTATTATTATTTAATTATTAATTTGTTCCGTTCCATATGTTTAGATGGGGCATTCGTTATTTTGTATAATTCGTAACTTCGGATGAATTCATATTCGTTACGTTCACTAACAGCCAATTCTACAGGAAATTCTAATACCTATAATTTAATAGTTCATTTTTATTAGTCAGTTAGCTATTATTTAGAATTTTTATTCTTTAGAATTTTTGGATTTTTGAATTTTCGAATTTACAAATTTTCAAATTTTCAAAATTACAAATTTACAAATTGTGATCACAACGCATGACCTGAAAAAAAAATACCTGAATAAAACGACAACTTTTTTCTACGTCATTATTAATTATTTTTCTGTATGTTTGGCAGCATGCCTTATGCCACGTACACACGATCATTTTTCGGCATGAAAAAAACAACGTTTTTAAAAAATGTCATTTAAAATGATCGTGTGTGGGCTTCACATCATTTTTCGGGTTCTGAAAAACGACAATTTTTTTTCCCGAACATACTGCATTTTTTTACGACGTTTTAAACTATGTTGTTTTTCGGGTTGGAAAAAATTATCGTGTGTGGGCTAAAACGATGTTAAAAACCTGTGCATGCTCAGAAGCAAGTTATGAGACGGGAGCGCTCGTTCTGGTAAAACTAACATTCATAATGGAGTAAGCACATTCATCACGCTGTAACAGACAGAAAAGCGTTAATCGTCTTTTACTAACACGGAATCAGCTAAAGCAGCCCCAAGGGTGGCGTCATCCGCATGGAACCCCTTTATAGTGCCGTCGTACGTGTTGTACGTCACCGCGCTTTGCTAGAGCATTTTTTAAAAATGACCGTGTGTGGGCAACGTAATTTTAATGATGAAGTTGGAAAAACTTAGTTTTTTTCTACATACCGAAAATCTTCGTTTTTTTTCATGCCGAAAAATGATCGTGTGTAGGCGGCATTACTGTACACAGTTTTCTTAAGCCAGTCATTATTTTTTGAATCTGGTGCAAATTTTTGTACCTACCAGAATCAGCACTTCCTGTCCATCAAATAGTCAATGGCCACCTGGGGGAGCTTGCATGGCAGGCTGACAATGCTACTACTAATTGTGAGTGGCATTGTCAGCCTGCCATACCAGCTCCCCCAGGTGGCCATTGGCTATCTGATGGACATAGCAGAAAATTAAACACAATAGAAAACAATATCTCAAGTAAATCCCACATACAATAAAAAGGCTGCAAGGCAGGTCCAGCAGCTAACAAGCAATGTCAACTGCAGTCACAAAGTAGTTCTAAAAGGGACTGTTGGGTCTCTCAGTAGTAGTGTGAACACTGGGGGTGAAGAGTACAAAAGGATATGTAGAATTGTAAATCACCACTAAAATACAAAGGGAGTTATTTACGAAAGGCAAATCCACTTTGCACTACAAGTGCAAACTACAAGTGAAAAGTGCACTTGAAATTGCACTGAAAGTGCACTTGGAAGTGCAGTCGCTGTACATCTGAGGAGTAGATCTGAAATGAGGGGAAGCTCTGCTGATTTTATCATCCAATCGTGTGCAATCTAAAATTATGTTTTTTTAAAATTTTCTTTGCGACTGCACTTCCAAGTGCACTTTCAGTGCAATTTCAAGTGCAAAGTGGATTTGCCTTTCGTAAATAATCCCCAAAGTGTTTTACTTTTATGTAAAACAATAAAGATATATTTACCTCTAAAATCCAAAGTGTAGCAGAGTATAGGACAGTATAGGACAGTATCTCTTCCTACATGCTCTCTACACAGACTGTATATCAGCTCTCCTTAGACACTGGTAATATGGCTGCTGTGTGCACATGGGCTTCCGATGATTTTTTTTAGGGAGGGGTGCCTTGGCAGCGGCGATACACAGTCGCAGCTAAAACGATGGTAAAGTGCCACTTTACCGATAACGTGGCCAGCTGGCAGTGTGAAATAGCTTTTGAGATAATTCAGCTTCACTCCATGCCCATATAAATATAACCTAGAGAATGAACACACCCCCCTTCAGCACAGATGGACTCCCCCTTCAGCACAGACCCTCCCCTTCAGCACAGACCCCTCCATTCAGTACAGATGGCCCCCCCTTCAGCACAGACCCCCCCATATGCACAGACCCCTCCATTCAGCACAGACGGACCCCCCTTCAGCACAGATGGACCCCCCCCCTTCAGCACAGTCCTTGGACTTGCCCTAAAAGTCTTAGGGGGAGGGCACGTGGCATTTTGCCCAGGTTCTCCCTCTCCCATGGGGTCTTCTTTTGGGGGAGCCCCACTTAGTACTTGGGTAGGCCTTGCTTTGGCAGGCCTCTCAAATAAAGTGGTCTCCCTGGTTTTGGCTGGTTGGACCATGAGTACTCCAGTCCCGGTCATGAGCCTTGGATCAGGGCCAAGGTGTTTTCTGTTCAGAAGAGGACCATGTGTAAACACAGTGCATTTTTTTTTGTGCTTCACTTTTGAGTGCTGACTTTTTTTATGCACCTGTTTTTTTTTTCGTTTTTTGTGTGCTCACTGCATAGCAGAGCTTAAAGAAAAAAAAACTGTACAGGGGCAAAGACAAGCAGAGCAATATGGGTTTTTCCTAATTCCAAGTGCAAACTTGGTCAATTGTTTGCAGTTCAAACTAAACCTGAATTCCAGAAGCCTGGCTCGAACCCACCACTGTTCAGCAAAACTGCATACCCTAAACTGTAACAAAAAGCCCTAACAAGACAAAAGACCATTTTTCTTCAAACCCAATCAGAAAATAAAATAGACGTATGTTAAATGAAAGAAACACAACCCAAATAAATCACAATTTAAAAAAAAGGGTCGCACAGAGGCTGGCAAGCAAGTACACGTACATCTGATAGGGGCTACACAAGACTAAAGGCTCGTACACGCGATCAGAATATCATACAAAAAATATCACTTTCGAAGCAACTATACGATATTCTGATCGTTAGAACACAGCTGTGTCCAAAATTCTCCAAAGGGACAAACACAAAAATTTGTCTTGTACGATACCAGATCGTATGATTTTCGTTTAATCAGTACAGTATTTTCGAAAATACAATACAAATACATTACATCACTTCCAAATTTGTAACTTGTCGTATGAGAATCTTTGTACTTTAGTAATCTTTCCGATATTTGTTTCCGATATGGAGACTAGCATCCAAAAAAGTACGGACGATCATTAGTTTGATAATCTCATTGTGTGTACTAGGCTTTAGTAGTTTAAGCCTAGGTTCACACTGCTGCGAATTCAAAATCGCGGTAAAATGCACGATTTTACCGCGATTTTGCCGCGATTTCGGCCGCAATTTAATGTAAATCGCGGCCCGAAATCGCAAAAAGTAGTACAGGAACTACTTTTTGAAATCGCAGATGCGGCGTCGCACTGATTAGGACAGTGCCATTGCCGACAATTGCCGCCGATTTGAGATGCGATTTGACATGTCAAATCGCATCTCAAATCGTTCCAAATCGTCCCCAGTGTGAACCAGGGCTAAAACATGCAAGCTACAGTTTAGTATGTTGTAATACAGAGAAGCACGGTTTATCACAGTATAGCATAGTATAACCCATAAGGCCATCAGGAACCAGACAACTTTCAGTACATGTGTATCACGGAACAGGACGAGGAGGAGGCGCGGCTTTTGAACAATGAATGACCGCAGTCTGACTTACTCTGCCAGGGATAATGTTTGGAGATCGTCAAAGTGAGGCATGCAATGGTACAGTGAGGTGTAAATGGCACAGTGAGGTGTAAATGGCACAGTGAGGCATGCAATGGCACAGTGAGGCATGCAATGGCACAGTGAGGCATGCAATGGCACAGTGAGGCATGCAATGGCACAGTGAGGTATGCAATGGCACAGTGAGGAGGGAAGGGGGTCGTCTTATACGGTGAGTATATCCCAAAACCAACATTTTAGCTGGGAAATTAGGGGGTCGTCTTATACGCCCAGTAGCCTTATACGCCGGCAAAATGTATTGTGTTTAATGTGTTTTCAATATGTTTTTGGTGCTTTTTCTGGACTCCTGCATCTCAGCATGCCCCTGTAAAACTTGGACATGTGCCTTAAAAAATACAAAAAAAAAGTTTTAAGCGTTTTTTTGGTACATTTCCTATAGAAATGAATAGGTGTGTTTTTGAAACAGGGCAGCATGCAGGACTTTTCAAAACACAATGATGTGAGGAGTTCCATAGGATTTAAAAGGAAATATTTTAATTGCATTTTTGCTGCGCTTTACAGGTGCGTTTTAGCACAGCAAAAGTGCATCAGCGTTAAAAGGGCCTTGTAGTGATTTGGCTAGCTTGTCCATTCTTTGAAATGATTGTTTCTCAGGGACCTATCTGACCATGAACAGTGCATTTGGGTTTTAGGCATGAATTTGCATCTATTTGTAGAACACCTCCAAAACCTTCATTCCTATTTTTGACCCGCAATTTTGATCACAGGTGGACAATATTAAATGGGATTTCCAGTGTAATCGCCAAGAAAGAAGTTGGAATTAAATTTAAGCATAATTGCTATTTATGACCTCATTGTTACAAACATAATAAGGGGGATTTATCAAAGCTGGGACAGTCAGAATCTGGAGCAGCTGTGCATGACAACCAATCAGCTTCTATTTTTAACTTGTTAAGTTAAATGTTGAAAATGAAAGATAGAAGCTGACCCAGCTGCTCTGGATTCTGGCGGCTTCAGTTTATATAAATTCCCCTCAATAGATCCCTTAACCACTTCAATATCAGGCACTTACACCCCCATCCTGCCCAGGCCAATTTTTAGCTTTCAACGCTGTGGCTGTTTAAATGATAATTGCGTGGTCATGCTACACTGTACCCAAAAAATTTTTTTTATAATTTTGTTCCCACAAATAGAGCTTTCTTTTGGTGATATTTGATCACCTCTGCGGATTTTTTTTTTTTAAATAAATAAAAAAAAAGACCCAGATTTTTGAGAAAAAAAAAAACATTTTTCTTTTGTTTCTGTTATAAAAGAAATAAGTACATTTTCTCCTTCACTGATGGGCACTGATAAGGCGACACTGACGGGCACCGATAAGGCAGCACCGATGAGGTGGCACTAATGGGCACTGACGATGGGCACTGATAGGTGGCAGTGATGGGCACTCACGGGTGCCACTGATGGGCACTGATGGGGATCGGTGTCAGGAAGGAAAGCGATCAGTAGCCATATTTACAGTTTTTCGTACCTTTGATTTTTACCATTTTTCAAAAAGGTTCAATTTGACATTTACAATAATTTATTATTTAATAACTCAATACCGTTTGAGATTTTATATGTGGTAGGATTTAGCAGGAGTTTTGAAAATGTTGCTGTTTGTGCCCACTAATCATGATTTTAGTATATTTTTTGTGAAAATATTGTACAAATAACATGGGACCTAAAAAATCTGAAGTACCTGCTTTTTTTCCTACTGGTCCTATGCTTTCAAAAGATTGCTGGCTTGGGGAGTCTTTAACCACTTGCTGACTGTGATTTAGCTGAATAATGGCTACAGACAGTGAACACCCTGTCAGTTCTCCCCTCTCCTCTATAAGGGGATCGGATGAACACGGAACCGTCTGTCCGTGTTCATCCGATCTGCAGACGGATGGAAAAATAGATCGGGTGTCAGCGGATGTTCATCCGCTGACACCCACTATCCCATAGGGATACATGTATGCAGTGGTAGTGCGTCTATAGAGGGCGCTGGAGCGCCGCCCTCGCTGGCTCTCGCACCACCACTGAAAATAACATAGATTCAGGCATTGCATTAATCAATGTTATTGTCGCCGCTGCTGCTGGTCTATTCAGATGGTCGGACATGAGTGCCGGCCACCTGAATAACGGCAGCTGCTTGGCTGTACGGAAGTGCCTATCAGAGCCAGGGCGGGAGAAGACATCGAGGGATGTGGATGGCTGACTCCAGTAAAGGTAAGTCCCGGGCGGGGGGGGGAAAGGGGCATTTTACAGGGCACAGCGGCAACGAAGGGCACAGTGACATCAATGGGCACAGTGGCGACAATAGGCACAGTGGGTACAATGGGCACAGTGGGGATAATTGGCACAGCGGCATAAATGGGCACAGTGGCGACAATGGGCACAGTGGCAACAATTAAAGGGCACAGTGACATCAATGGGCACAGTGGCGACAATTAAAGGGCACAGTGATGACAATTGGCACAGTGACGACAATTGATGGCACAGTGGCTGCGTTTGATGGCATGGCACAGTAGTGACAATTGATGGCACAGTGGCTGCGTTTGATGGCATGGCACAGTGGCTGCGTTTGATGGCACGGCACAGTGGTGCGAATTGATGGCACAGTGGCTGCGTTTGATGGCATGGCACAGTGGTGCGAATTGATGGCACAGTGGCTGCGTTTGATGGCATGGCACAGTGGTGCGAATTGATGGCACAGTGGCTGCGTTTGATGGCATGGCACAGTGGTGACAATTGATGGCTGTGTTTGATGGCATGGCACAGTGGTGACAATTGATGGCACAGTGGCTGCATTTGATGGGCACAGTGAGGCTGCAATTTATTTTTTTATTTTTTTTCGTTTGCGCCCCCCCCAAAAATTTTGAGCACCAGCCGCCACTGCACGTATGTCCGTATTTCATCCAAAAACGGATGGATGAAATACGGACATACGGTCCGCAGGTGTGAAAGGGCCCTTAGGAAAGATAAGTATGGGAAGCTGAAAAGGGTATTAAGATAAACCTGTTGCTTTGTCATGCATGAGAAACACACAGGTTAATTTAAGATTTTCATACTCAAGATCTTCAAGATCTGAAATATTCTGAGGCACTCATGCAACAAACTAACCATGCATAGACTGAATAAAGACACATGATAAACAGAAGCCCATGTGGGTAGCTCTGTTATTGCAGCCTGTATTCCGTAAGTTTGAATTCTTCAGGGTTAGTCACTTTTATAGCATTAGGCCTCGTACACACGACCGATAAACTCGTCGTAAAAGACACATCATTTTCCTCGACGAGTTCCTTGTCAGGCCTGTCGGGAATCTTGTCAAGCTTTCTTTGCGTACACACTATCAAGACCAAATCTCATTGTTCTCAAACGCGGTGACGTACAACACGTACAACGGTACTATAAAGGGGAAGTTTGATTCCACTGGCTCCACCCTTGGGGCTGCTTTTGCTAATCTCATGTTACTGCGTGTTAAGTAAAAGTTTGGTGAAAGACGATTTGCGCTTTTCAGTCTGTTACAGCGTGACAAATGTGCTATCTCCATTACGAATGCTACTTTTACCAAAGGTGCGCTCCCGTCTCATACTTTATTCTGAGCATGTGCGGGTTTCTAAGCATACACACAAACATGTTTCTCCTCGTAAACCAGCCCGACGAAAAACACGACAAGGAAATTGAGACTCCCGATGAGAAAAAAGAGAACCTGCTCTCTTTTTTCTCGTCGAGATCCACGACGAAAAACATACACACGGCCGTTTTCCTCTGCAAAAAAGCTCTGCCACCAAGTTTCTTGATGGATTTTGTCAAGGAAAACGGTCGTGTGTACGAGGCCTTATACTTTTTCTACTACCATTTACCAATTACATATTCCTCTGATAAATATAGAAAAAATAATTTGATGCTATTGATCATGACGAGCGTACCATAGCATCAGATCAGTGCTACTCCAGATCTTGTGAGGAGCCTTAAAGGAGATTGCTTACAAAGTCAGGAGTAGCTAGGCCTCTTTTGGCAGTCATCCTCAAACCTGAAATCATGCTACAGGCTGCGGGAACCAGGGAGGAGGGTGGTCTCAGCATTCCTTGGAAAAGGTCCAATATTTTTCTCTGTTCAGAGTTTCTGAGGCCACGGTACGCAACATATTCCCCAAACAGGCACTCCAGGAAAGAGTTAATTACAGCACAGTCTCCATTTCAGTATCAAGGTTCCTCTTGATATGGCTGTGATAATCTCCCAACAGTTCAGTTCCCCCAAATGAGTTTATGTAATGAGCACAAGAATAGCCGCATTTAAACAGTTCCAGGCAGTAGAGTACTGTGTGTGTGTGTAGTAACACCACCGCTGTAACTGTACTCTGTACGAGAGGGGCTAGCTGTCTCTATAGTCCATAGACTGTCTCTTTTTATCTCCAAAATCCCTAATGCCTATCTTTCCTCTGCAACTTTAAAGTATAACTATACAGTAGGTAAAATATATATATATATATATATATTTTTTTTTTCATTTTGAAAAGAGCAAGGGAGGTTTATTTTTGCCATCTCTGTCCCATTTGGGAGATTTACCTTCATTTCCTGTCTCGTGGTCAAACAGGAAGTAAGAGGAAATCCCTACAAATTAAAGGAATCTCTAATGCCCTGTACACACGATCGGTTCATCCGATGAAAACGGACCGATGGATTTCTTCATTAGATATCTGATGAAGCTGACTTTCATCAGTCTTGCCTACACACCATCAGTTAAAAAAACGATCGTGTCAGAACGCGGTGACGTAAAACACGACGACGTGCTGAAAAAAATGAAGTTCAATGCTTCCGAGCATGCGTCGACTTGATTCTGACCGTTTTTATCAGACGAACCGATCGTGTGTACGCGGCATTAGAGACCCCTAGGTCACAAGGTGTCCCTTATTGGATGATATTCCCTCCATTACTTTTCTGGGGACAACTTAAAATCTTAAACTCCATGCAGCTCTATAGACAGGTGTATGTAAACAGTAGGGGTGCAACGAATCAAAAAACTCACAAATCGTATCGTTCCTTGGATCAGAGTCACGGATCGGATAATTTTTCGGATCAGCAAAAAAAAAAAAACATCTCCCCCACTGTAATATCCACATCTCCCCCACTGTAATGTCCACATCTCCCCCACTGTAATGTGACGTCCACATCTCCCCCACTGTAATGTCCACATCTCCCCCACTGTAATGTCCACATCTCCCAACTGTTATATCCACATCTCCCCACTGTAATGTGACGTCCACATCTCCCCACTGTAATAACCACATCTCCCCCACTGTAATATCCACATCTCCCCCACTGTAATGTCCACATCTCCCCCACTGTAATGTCCACATCTTCCCTACTGTAATAACCACATCTCCCCCACTGTAATAACCACATCTCCCCCACTGTAATATCCACATCTCCCCCACTGTAATGTCCACATCTCCCCTACTGTAATGTCCACATCTCCCCCACTGTGACGTCCACATCTCCCCCACTGTAATGTCCACATCTCCCCCACTGTAATGTCCACATCTCCCCACTGTTATATCCACATCTCCCCACTGTAATGTGACGTCCACATTTCCCCACTGTAATATCCACATCTCCCCCACTGTAATATCCACATCTCCCCCACTGTAATGTGACGTCCAAATCCCCCCCACTGTAATATCATATTACAGTGGGGGAGATGTGGATATTACAGTGGGGGAGATGTGGATATTAAAGTGGGGGAGATATGGATATTACTAATATCCATATCTCTCCCCCCACTGTAATATCCACATCTCCCCACTGTAATATCCACATCTCCCCCACTGTAATATCCACATCTCCCCCACTGTAATATCCACATCTTCCCCACTGTAATATCCACATCTTCCCCACTGTAATGTCCACATCTCCCCCACTGTAATGTCCACATCTCCCCACTGTAATATCCACATCTCCCCACTGTAATATCCACATCTCCCCCACTGTAATGTGACGTCCACATCTCCCCCACTGTAATATCATATTACAGTGGGGAAGATGTGGATATTACAGTGGGGGAGATGTGGATATTACAGTGGGGGAGATGTGGATATTAAAGTGGGGGAGATGTGGATATTACTAATATCCACATCTCTCCCCCCACTGTAATATCCACATCTCCCCACTGTAATATCCACATCTCCCCCACTGTAATATCCACATCTCCCTCACTGTATTATCCACATTTCCCCACATCTCCCCCACTGTATATAGCCCCACTGTATACCTAGGCCGCCGCCAGGTGTACCAAGATGGCCGCCACTCCGGAGTGTTGTAGAAATGTTGAATTTCATATTTATACCAGGGAAACCATTGAAAAGATGGATGTATATGCTGTACTGGACTGGTTATGATGACAGGGCCACACTTGTACTGTATAAGCATCTCCTGTCTTGGGAATCAGTAAAAGGTGTCAGGTGTTAATTCAATTAGCTAAATCATCCTTTTGTCTTGAAGGGAAGCTCGGACAAACTGAAAGGCTCCATCATCGCAGGGGCCCTTAGCATGCTAATGTAGCAAATGGTCAAACCACGCATCAAAGGAACGTTTGACCATACCCTAGACTGATAGGTTTTTAGATTGGTGCATGCTAGAAACATTTCTAGGAGGCTTGAAAGGCAACCAATCAGGATTTGGATGGAACTCGGAACCAATGAATATCTAGGCTTGAGATTAAACCAATCCGGTTGTAAGGCAATTTTACACCAATAGCATCCTAAGGATTTTGAATCCTGGAGGGGGGGAGGGTAGAGGAGGGCAGGGGAGCATAAAGGTCAGACAGAAAGCTCTGAGAGCCCTCTTTTTTTCCCTGGAGATGATGACCTGATCTAAGTAGCATGGTGACGTAATATCTCTCTCTCTCTCTCTCTCTCTCTCCCTCTCTCTCTCTCTCTCTATCTCTTCCTCCTTCTTCCCCCTACATTAAGATTTTGCCTAAGAGTATATTAGGAGTCTGTGGATGTCCATTGTAACCATACTGTATCTGAGTTAGGGATATTTGGTCATTTCTAATCATTAATTTTCTCCATCTCTGTCATTTTTGACATATTCTTATTTGTACCATATATGTTGTAACAATATTCAGCAGTATCCTCTCTGTTTTAACAAGTGATATCCTTTATGTTATGGTTGTAAATATTGGATTAATACAAGTTTCTTCTCTGTATCAATAAATGGAATCCTTTTCTCTTTTTCGCACTGCTATTCATTGTTTTAATTTTTATATAGACAAAAGGGTTTTAATCGCTTATTTGAATTATTTAAGTGCGGTATTAATATTTCCTTGACAGGAGCTAGGCCGAAGCCGCGGCCTTTTCTTATGGCTGAGGCAGCAGAGCTCAATCCACGGATCGCGTAGTGTGCCGATCCGAACATGTTGACCCGTTCAGATCACGGATCAATAACGATCCATTGCACCACTAGTAAACAGACTGTCCATTTACACCTACCTTATCTACCTCCAGGTCCATCCAGGTCCAAAAAAAAAAAAAAGATGGACCCAAATTTGCGGGTTAGGATGGTATCCTAATGTAGATGGATATTCACATACAACCACCAATAGAGCCCTTACGGGTCTGCCCGCGTCTTCTGTGTAAATGTGGATATACACTGAACGGGCACAGATGTCAAAACCTTGTCCTCTGTCTCGTTTAGCTCTGATTCAGCTGGGGACCCTCTCAGAGATCCTCTGCTGAACTAAATGGAGCAGCTCTCTGTGTAAGAGACCTAATTTATAGGAAATCACACATTGTACAGCTGTCACCAGAACAGGATTAGAAAGAAAATCTTCCAAATGGACCCATATTCCGATGACAGATGTCACAGAAAGTGATGAGAAATATATCCAATGGGACCCAGACAGCCAAAAAAACTGACAGACATTTTAACCATTCCCTAATCCGCATTTATCAACCTTTTTTTCAAAGTATACAGAATCTTGAGGTACCCCTCAAAAATGAAAAAAAAAAAAAAAAACAACATAAAAAAATACCTATAATCAATGGGAAACCTGAGCCTGGGATGATGCACACAATCTCCTTAACCGCATATCAAAAGCTTGCCTTCACATCAGAGGTCCCACCTTCACATCAGAGTTCCTTCTTCATGTCATAGTCCTCTCATGACATCAGCGGTCCCCCATCACATCAGAGTTAATATTCAAAGCAAACTCACCCATCCATGTCTCCATGCTTTTGTTTTGTTGAGAACACCTCCCTAGCATTTCTGATCATGGCTATTTTTATCAAGGGCAAATAGTTTAAGTAGCATTTACTTCTTGGAATCCATCTGTCGTTAGTGCAAACATGCAGGCAGGAGGGTGTGCTGAGCTAAAAAAGCCCCTCCAGATGAAAGAAAAAAAATGCCCATGAAGGCTCTTGGGATGTATGGCATCATTTTGGCCTAGACCAGGGGTCACCAAACTTTCTAAAGAAGGGCCAGTTTACTGTCGTTTAGACTTAAGGGGGGCCGGTATTTGCCCATTGGGAGTAAACAATGCTCGATCTTTGGTATTAGGGTAGAAAAAGTTGGCGTCATTAGGAGGAAATATGCCCCATCGTTGGTGTCAGTGTAAGAAATTATGCCTCATCATTGGTGTCAGTGGCAGGAATTATGCCCCAATGTTGGTGTCAGAGGTGGAAATAATGCCTCAAATGCTGGATAAAGAGCCACAGTTTGGAGACCACTGACCTAGACCAAAAACCAGGAAGCAACTGAAGAAATCCAAAAAAAAGGTTAAAACAAGTAAATATAATATACTTCCTTAGTTATTTATTAAGGCTAGCAGCGTAAGGAAAAATAGTTAAATTTTAATAGTTATAAATAGTTAATGTTGATTGAGAGGGTAAAGTTCCATTTAAAGAGGAAGTAAACCCTCCTCAAAAAAAAAAAAAAAAACACCCTGCAAGACAAAGGCCTAATGAGCTTGTATGCATAGCATTCTAGCTCATTATGTATTACTTACCTCCAATCGAAGCCCCCGCAGCAGTCCATGTCTCCACCTCCGGCCGCCGACATGTCGTCCCGGAGTTACTTCCAGGTATCGCGACTCCGACGCTGTGATTGGCCGAAGCTGCGATGACGTCACTCTCGCGCATGTGCATGGGAGCCGCCGGTAACGGCACGAAGCCTGAAGCAACGGCACAGCTTCAGTTTGCCCCAGTGCGCATGTGCCGATGACTTCGGCACATGTAGACACAGGGGGAAATCTCCTAAACCGTGCAGGTTTAGGAGATATCCTAGGTAGCTGCAGGTAAGCCTTAACATAGGCTTACCTGTAGCATAAAGTTATAAAAAAGATGTAACGGAATGACCCGGGACACCCAGAGACTTTGTAAGGATGAGGGGTACTCCTGGGTGACTGAGAAATGATGTCCTAAATTAGCCATAGGGTGACTTAGAAATGATGTCCTAAATTACAGGAGAGGGGACATCACTGATAGTTCATATTGCAGGATTTTGAGATACTGCAAGATGTTGGTTAATTGTGACCCAACCAGTCAAAAGTGACTCATTCTATGATTAGCCCTGACTAGTGACATGCTAATTGAGTCAAGCTCCTGGAAGACCTTTCATTGTGTGATAACACTGCTTTAAGCCTATTGATGCTCAGAGGTGTGAATACCTTTCGGTCAAGCTGTATGCGAAGACAGAACGTCTGTCTAGGGATGTGGATTGAAGAGATCATTGTGTGTGATGGTGTTTTGTTTGTTATGCTGTTAATGAAGGAATGTGCAGTGATTAGATCATGATAATTATAGCCCAGCGCCGACATGTCTAGAATGTTTAGTAATTAGCTCAAAGAATGTGATTGAAGCCCCCCACGGTGTGATGTGTGGGTGGGGAGTTGATTGTTCCTTTAATGCCTTGTACTGTATATAAGACTGAAAGAAACCATTAAAGTTGTTATTACATTTGGAATAAGTACAGAGCTGCGTGTCTCGTCTTGATTCTGGGGAAATTGATATGGATCGGGTCCTGTTGGTTGGAGTGTCGATAAGCTGTCTTGGATGGGATGGAAGGTCGTAAACGGTGGTGACCGTTACAAAAGGGTTTACAACCACTTTAAGAATAGATCACAGTATACACAGGGTGCAAGCAGGTACTTACCGAGCAGTTTATTTTCAGCCATTTACCACTATCGCCTGATTTCCCAAGGTCCTCTTTTCTGAATGCCTTGCTGGTTGCAGTTCTAGGGACACTTTGGGGTTGATTTACTAAAGACAAATAGACTTTGCAAGTGCAGTTGCTCCTGATCTTAGTAAGGCCCCTTCACACGGGCGGACCGTATGTCCGCTTTTTCATCCATCCGTGTACGGATGAAAAAGGGATATACATTGGTCCCTATGAGATTGCAGGTGTCAGCGGATGAATATCTGCTGACACCCAATCTCGCCCGCCTCCGCATTCCTCCGATTCTACAGATGGAGGAAAACCCTATTTTTCCTTCCGTCTGCGGATCGGATCGGATGAACACGGACAGACGGTCCGTGTTTATCCGATCCCCCATAGGGGAGAGCGGAGAAAAGACAGGGCGGTCCCTGCACAGTGTGCGGGGACCGCCCTGTCATCCGCCGGCTCAGGGGGGATCAACGGATCGATCCCCACTGAGCAAGCGAAGGTTCACTGGGCGGATCATTACTGATCCGCTCTGTGTGAAAGGGGCCTCAATGAGATAAATCTTCACTTTGCAAAGAATAACCTTGCAATCACATGCAAGGAAGATAAAAAACAGCATTTTTGTTTGCATGTGATTGGATGATGGAAATCAGCAGAGCTTTTTCTCCTTCACTAAGTTCTGGGGCAACTGCACTTGCAAAGTGCGCAGTCTATTTCCCTTTAGTAAAACAACTCCTTTCTGTCTGTTTTTCTAAATGCAAAATACAAATTTCTTACCTAAATCCAAGAAACACTATAGGCATTTGGTAAGTATTTGAAAAAACTGTCAATGAGTACCTACTGAGACCGGACTAAGATGACTGCTTCAGTAAATACACTGAATACAAATATAAATGCATTACAAATATCGGGTGCTTGTGTTTATTTTTAATTAATATTATCAATCTTCTTACTAAATAAAGGAGATTAAAGAGAAAACATTGTCAGCGTCACTTTAAATCAGTCCACACCACACTTAATCTGCTTACATGTCTAATAGTGACGGATGCATAAAATGGGCATTGTACACCCCAGGTTTTCCTCTCGGCTCCCTCCAGCCTTCCGTTGATCTCTTGGGTACTTTTTATTAACATGGCAGCTTCCGACCCTTGGGCTGGGTACACACAGTGCCAAGGTACCATGATCCTTATCTCCACAACATGCTGTATAAGTGAGTTATCATGCCGCCTAGAGCGTAAACAGAACCTCTTACTCATTCTGATCATTTCAGCAGTCAGTTCACGTGCTTCGGCTCCAGATGAGAGGAGGAAGAGCTGGGGGCACAAAGGAGGAGGCCCAGAGCTTCTGTCACTATGACAACACACTAGTTGACCCTTTTGGGGTTTTGCTCTGATAGAATCGATCTTAGTCTGGCATAGCATCAGGATGATGCACCAGCCGAATGGGTACCGATATAATAAATGCTATTAAAGCGGGGGTTCACCCTTAGAGGGCACTTTTCCCCCTTAGATTCCTGCTCGTTATTACTAGGGGAATCGGCTATTTATTTTAAAATATGTGCAGTACTTACCCGTTTACGAGACGCATCCTCTCCGTCGCTTCCGGGTATGGGCTTCGGGAATGGGCGTTCCTTCTTGATTGACAGGTTTCCGAGAGGCTTCCGACGGTCGCATCCATCGCGTCACGATTTTCCGAAAGAAGCCGAACGTCGGTGCGCAGGCGCAGTATAGAGCCGCACCGACGTTCGGCTTCTTTCGGCTACGAGTGACGCGATGGATGCGACCGTCGGAAGCCTCTCGGAAGAATGTCAATCAAGAAGGAACGCCCGCTCCCGAAGACCATACCCGGAAGCGACGGAAGAAGATGCAGCTCGAAAACGGGTAAGTACTGCTCATATTTTAATATAAATAGCCGATTCCCCTAGACCGAACGAGCAGGAAGCTAAGGGGAGATTTTTTTTTTTTTTTTAAATGGGTGAACTCCCGCTTTAAATGCCAATAAAATGCTATTTGTAAAGGTGACCAGGTAATGTTGTTTTTTGCATATGTCACAGAATGAAGGGGAACTACAAAATGACATCCATGGGGATCACTGCTATTAAGGCCGGGTTCACACTATTGCGAATTGGATGCGGGATACCAGCATTAAATTCACAATAGCAGGAGAATGTGAATGGCTCTCTATGGAGCTAGTTCACATATCTCCGATGCGGCTCCGGTGTGAATTTGCACAGGAGCTCTGTACGTCTTTTGGTCCATTTCAGGTCCGAATTCAGCCCAAAATTTGGGCTGAAATCGTACCTAAAATGGTGGACCAGGACGCACAGGACCCCTGCTGGGAGCCACATCAGCATTCAGTGTGAACCGAGCCTAACGGTCAATCTGCAGCAACTGTACGATATGGCACATTTTGTAGCGAACCAAGAGATATGCCTAAAATATGAAACATCAAAACAAATTGAACTTTACTTTGCCTTTACAGGACAAATCAACAGTTTCACTTTTTGGTCATATTAGTAACTTTGTAGAAGAGCTTTATAACATGGATAAATCTCTCTGCTTATTTTCTCCAGCAATTTGTAGATAGAGACAGAGGCCCAGATTCACAAACGAGTTACGCCGGCGTATCTTCAGATACACTGGGCCATATTCTCAGTGAAGTTACGATGGAGTAAGTCAGATACTCCATCGTAACTCCCTTTTTTGGCCAGTGTATCTATGCTCCTGATTCTCAGAATCATTTTTGCATAGATACACTTAAGATCCGCCATCTGTAAGTCACTTACACTGGCGGATCTTAAATGCAATGACGCCGGCCGCCGCTAGATGGCATTTACGTGAAGGAGTCATTTGCATATGCAAATGATCCTTCTACGCCGTTTCCCGAACGAGTTCGCGCCGCGTAACCGTCGCTAACGTCGTTTGCGTAAGCGGAAATTTAGTCCTGCTATATGGAGGATTAAATTTCCGCAAGTCTCGCGTAGGCCATGTTACGGATGGCGTCGGGTCCCCGTCGTGTTTTTTCGTCGAGTACGTCGTTTACGTAAGTCGTTCTTGAATACGACTTTACGTCAATGACGCACACGTCGGCGTCATTGACGTTTTCCGCCGAGAACTGGAGCATGCGCACTGGGCTTTTTGCAGCCCGGCGCATGCCCAGTTCTTTCGCATCGGGGGCGCGCTTCATTTGAATAGAAGACGCCCCCTTGGAGATCCGCCAGGCTACGCCGGGACACTTACACTCCGCTGTCCCAACTTATGGAGCAAGTGTTTGGGGAATACAACACCTGCTCCAGTAAGTTGGGACAGCGGAGTGTAAGTGCCCTAAGCGCAGCAGGCATATATTTTTCGAGAATATGGCCCACTGTCGTAATTCTGAGTCGGAGCCGTCGTATCTATGCGCCTGATTCTTAGAATCAGTTACGCATAGATTTGTATTAGATCCGACCGGCGTAAGTCTCTTACGCCGTCGTATCTTAACTGCATATTTACGCTGGCCGCTAGGGGCGTGTACGCTGATTTACGCCTAGAAATATGTAAATCAGCTAGATACGCAAATTCACGAACGTACGCCCGGCCGACGCAGTACAGATACACCGTTTACGTTAGGCTTTTCCCAGCCTAAAGTTACCCCTGCTATATGAGGCGTACATGAGGCGTACCAATGTCGAATTTTGAAAATTTTACGTTGTTTGCGTAAGTCGTTCACGAATAGGGCTGGGCGTCATTTACGTTCTCGTCGGAAGCATTGGCTTCTTGCGGGTTAATTTGGAGCATGCGCACTGGGATACTTTCACGGACGGCGCATGCGCCGTTCGTAAAAAGCGTCATTTACGTGGGGTCACATAAAATTTACATAACACACGCCCACATCTACCACATTTGAATTAGGCGGGCTTACGCTGGCCTATTTACGCTGCGCCGCCGCAACTTTCGTTTGAGAATACGGCACTTGCCTGTAAAAGTTGCGGAGGCGTAACGTAAATAGGATACGTTACGCCCACACAAAGATACGCGATTCTACGTGAATCCGGGCCAGAGTTGCTGGTGTAACTGGCTACAATGCTTTTCTAGGTAGCATTTTCCACCAATGAAAAAAACACCATTTTGCATTTTTCAATTCACGTTTTTAATCCATTGAAGTATAGGGAACCAAAAACACAACCTGCTGGTCCCTTTCCATATAATGCTAATGTTAAATAGACTGTAGTGTGTTTCTGCAAAACTGGAAATACACTAAAAAATGCATAGGTGTGAACCAGGCCTAAGGGCCCATTCAGACTCCTGCATGCTATTCATTGTAAATCAATGTAGTAGTGGCCATCAAATGATAGCACATCACAATGCATATGCTGTACATTGTGGTGTTCTGCGTTCAAAGGCTTATTCATTGTGGTGCATGGGCAATCCACTCAGAATGAATGGGATACATTGAAGTGGTTGTAAACCTCTGACATGAAAATGAACAAAGCACATCCCTCTATAGTAGGTACTTGTTTCAATTCAGAGCGCTATGTGTCATTTTTGTCAACTGCCTCTTTTCTCTGCTATCAGCATAAGTCGCTTCTGACATGTTTTCCTGACACCAAAGGGTAAAAAGGTGACAGGTGAGACAACTCCAGCACACTGAGCTCTGCAGATTGTAACTTCAGCTCTCTGCCCCCTACTTTCAGAAAGCTCAGACAAGCTGTATAAATTCTGGACTTTGAATGGATATAGAGAAGAGAAAACTGCAGACAAACAGGTACAACTTATATAGGCAGATTTGTTTAATCTCTGTGTATTACCTGAGGCCAATCACTTCACTGAGCACATGTGAGGGTTTACAACTACTTTAACCACTTAAGGACCACCCCATGTACATATACGTCCACAATATGGCACGTACAGGCACATGGGCGTATAGGTACGTCCTCGCCTATTAGCGGGTGGGGGGTCCGATCGGGACCCCCCCGCTACATGCGGAGGTCGGGTCCGCTCGGGGAGCGATCCGGGACCACGGCGCGGCTATTTGTTTATAGCCGCTCCGTCGCGATCGCTCCCCGGAGCTGAAGAACGAGGAGAGCCGTGTGTAAACACGGCTTCCCCGTCCTTCACTATGGCGGCGCATCGATCGCGTCATTCCCTTTATAGGGAAGACACGATCGATGACGTCATTCCTACAGCCACACCCCCAAACAGTTGTAAACACATACTAGGTGCACCCTAACTCCTACAGCGCCACCTGTGGTTAACTCCCAAACTGCAACTGTCATTTTCACAATAAAGAATGCAATTTAAATGCATTTTTTGCTGTGAAAATGACAATGGTCCCAAAAATGTGTCAAAATTGTCCGAAGTGTCCGCCATAATGTCGCAGTCACGAAAAAAATTGCTGATTGCCGCCATTAGTAGTAAAAAAAAAATAAAAAATAAAAATGCAATAAAACTATCCCCTATTTTGTAAACACTATAAATTTTGCGCAAACCAATCGATAAACGCTTATTGCGATTTTTTTTACTAAAAATAGGTAGAAGAATACGTATCGGCCTAAACTGAGGAAAAAAAATGTTTTTATATATGTTTTTGGGGGATATTTATTACAGCAAAAAGTAAAAAATATTGCTTTTTTTTCAAAATTGTCGCTCTATTTTTGTTTATAGCGCAAAAACTAAAAACCGCAGATGTGATCAAATACCACCAAAAGAAAGCTCTATTTGTGGGGAAAAAAGGACGCCAATTTTGTTTGGGAGCCACGTCGCACGACCGCGCAATTGTCTGTTAAAGCGACGCAGTCCCGAACTGTAAAAACACCTTGGGTCTTTAGGCTGCATATTGGTCCGGGGCTTAAGTGGTTAAAGGGTCACTAAAGGAAAAAAACATTTTTGCTGAAATGACTGTTTACAGGGTATAGAGACATAAAAGTTAACTGATTCCTTTTAAAAATGATTAAAAATAGATAAAAATTAGGGCTGTTACTGATCAAAAATTTTCTGTTCGATTAATCTTTTTTTTTTTTAATCGATTAATTGACTAATTTCGATTAATTATAAACGCACATACAGATCCAACTATTTTTTAGCTGATCTCCTTGCAGGCTGATTCCCAGTGCAGCTACCAACCACTGGAAAAATGGATAGCAGGATACAAAAAACACACAAAGGCAGCGCTCGATGGGAATAGCATTAAAACTTTTATAGTCCTCAAGTAGGTAACCAAATAAATATTGCACTGGAGATAAAATCGATGTAGCTACATAAACTGTAAAAATAGTGCGAGTAATACCAAACAGTAACAAAAGCAGTCATAAAAACATGTAGCTAAGTATGATACTGGTATAAAATGTGTACAACGATACCACTGCTGAATCCAGATGAGGAGAGGTTAACATCAGTCCGTTGGCATGTAGATGTCCCGTGAAGGGAACTGTCACAACTCCCAGTGGATGGCTGTAGAATCCCAGGTTGATAAAGGGAAGTGATAGAGGGAAGTGTAACAGCCCTTGCGTGTGGCAGATAGTGAGGTCCCGCCGGCATGCAGATATGAAGGCACAGCAAAGGAGCCCTTCAGATGGACACGGCAAGCCCCGCCGCTGTCCGTGACGTTACTGGATCTCCGACGGAACTCCCTGAAGGCCCAGAAGCCGGCGGAGAGGTGAGTACCAATCAAAAGAATTTTAATCGATCAAAAAGATTTTGATCGATCAAAAAAATTAAAGATTAATCGATTAATTAAAAGGTAATTTGCACAGCCCTAATAAAAATCAATCCTATAATGTGCCTGCAGGTTAGTTTCACTTTTAAACTGGTTTCATGTTCCTGTGAACTAGAGACACACACAGAACAAAAACAACAAATCCAGGGCAGTGTTTTGTTTTTAAAATGAATCTGATTGGTTCTGTTAAGTTTTAGACACACAGTAATGACAGCTTAGACCACCGTGAGAAAGCTCCCAGTATGATGGTTATAAGGAAACAGGCAACCAGGAAGTGTGGAGATCACAGCAGAATTACAGCTACTTCAAAGCAAAAACGAACAATAAGGACATGAAACCAGTACTGCAGTAAGGTAAAGGAAGCTATTTAGCTAAAAAAAATAATTCCTTTAGTGATCCTTTAATGTAATGGTTGTGTGCTAATGCACTGCAATGGACCACAAGTGTCTGAATCGGCTCTGAGAAGGAGTCTTCTAAATTGCTCTGTGACATGAGCCTTAGTGGGAGCCTTACTTATCTTCGCTTCACTCCCCACTGCTCTGCTCATTTGCCGGAGTAATTAGAGGAAGCCATACGTAAACTCCAAGTTGCAGCCTGGAGGCTTAAGATTCTCTTGCTGCTGTGGTCAGTTACCAAGCACCCACACCGCTCATGTGGGAGGAAGTTGAGTGAGTCACATTATTTCCATATCTGAAAGTACAGGATTTTTTTTAACCTGGTGGTATTCCCGAGTCTGGCTTGGGGTGGGATTTCAGGACCAATAGCGGTAACCCCAAGCCATCGCATCGCAGTATCCACAGGCAGAGTTTACTTACCTTGTCCCCTGGATCCTGCTATGTCTCCCCACTGTGTCTCCTCGCTCGATTCACACAGTGCCCGAGTGCCGCCGAGCTCCGTTCCCTGCGACGTTACGACGCACAGGGGCGGAGATCGGCGCCAAATTCAAAAAAGTAAATACACAGTACACAAACAGTATACTGTAATCTTACAGATTACAGTACTGTATAAAATAATTACACACACCCTTTGTCCCTAGTGATCTGCCCAGTGCCCTACATGTACTTTTATATTATTATTATTATTATATTTTTCTGCCTGGAAACTGGAGATTGTCCATAGCAACCAAAAAGTGTCCCTTTATGTCAAAAGTGATTTTAGAGCAGCTAGAAAACAGCGATAATAAATTAGAATCACTTGCAGAATTGAGCGATAGCGTTTTGTGGGGAAATTCGTCATCAAACACTGAAAGTAATGACAGCGACAATTCTGCAACTGAGCAAATTTCTGTGTTTTTGATTTGATTACATTATTGAATAATGTTTATTATATTTACATTATTATTTGTTATAATTATTTATAGTTATTTATTATATTATAATTTATGATTTTGTGTTTCAAACTTTACCATACCCGGGATGTCTACTAGACTCTTGTTTGGACAGATTTAAGTGAGTTATTCCTAAGGCCCCTTTCACATTGAGGCGTTTTTCATGCGGTACAGCGCTAAAAATAGCGCTGCTATACCGCATGAAAAATCATGCCCTGTAGTGTTTAATGTGAAAGCCCGAAGGCTTTCACACTGAAGCGGTGCGCTAGCAGGAGCGCTCCAAAAGTCCTGCTAGCCGCATCTTTACTGCGGTATAGGAGCGGTGTGTTCATCGCTCCTATACCGCGCCTTCCCTTTGAAATCAATGGGAAAGCGTGGTAATACCGCCCGCAACGCGGGCGGTATTAACCCTTTTTCGGCCGCTAGCGGGGGTTAAAACCTCACCGCTAGCGCCCGAATATCACGGTAAATACAACGGTATAGCGGTATAGCGGCTACAAATAGCGCGGCTATACCGTCACCGCGGCTCAACGCCTCAATGTGAAAGAGGTCTAAGAATTACAGGCCTACAATGTAAAATGCCAAATTTCCATGCAAAATAATGGTACCGCTTTCAGCACCTAAAACCAGAAAGAATCATACCACCAGGGAGGTTAATGCTCCCACAAGCCGAACAGAGCAACAAGGTAGTGAGTATAAGGCGAGTGAGTATATGCTGCTGGTGTAGTATGTGTCCTGTATAAGCAAAGCACACGTTTGCTTTAAGTGCATTAATTCTATACACAGTATCTCCCAAAAGTGAGTACACCACTCACATTTTTGTAAATATTTTATTATATATTTTCATGTGACAACACTGAAGAAATTACACTTTGCTACAATGTAAAGTAGTGAGTGTACAGCTTGTATAACAGTGTAAATTTGCTGTCCCCTCAAAATAACTCAATACACAGCCATTAATGTCTAAACCGCTGGCAACAAAAGTGAGGACACCCCTAAGTGAAAATGTCCAAATTGGGCCCAATAAGCAATTTTCCCTCCCCAGTGTCATGTGACTCATTAGTGTTACAAGGTCTCAGGTGTGAATGGGGAGCAGGTGTGCTAAATTTGGTGTTATCGCTCTCTCACTGTCTCCTACTGGTCACTGGAATTCAACATGGAACCTCGTAGCAAGGATCTCTCTGAGGATCTGAAAAAAAGAATTGTTGCTACATCAAGAGGACCTAGCCTATAAGAAGATTGCCAAGACCCTGAAATTGAGCTGCAGCTCAGTGGCCAAGACCATACAGCGGTTTTACAGGACAGGTTCCACTCAGAACAGGCCTCACCATGGTCAACCAAAGAAGTTGAGTGCACGTGCTCAGCATCATATCCAGAGGTTGTCTTTGGGAAATAGACATATGAGTGCTGCCAGCATTGCTGCAGAGGTTGAAGGGGTGGGGGGTCAGCCTGTCAGTACTCAGTTCATATGCCACACACTGCATCAAATTGGTCTGCATGGCTGTTGTCCCAAAAGGAAGCCTCTTCTAAAGGTGTTGCACAAGAGCCCGCAAACAGTTTTCCAAAGACAAGCAGACTAAGGACATGGATTACTGGAACCATGTCCTGTGGTCTGATGAGACCAAGATAAACGTATTTGGTTCAGATGGTGTCAAGTGTGTGTGGCGGCAACTAGGTGAGGAGTACAAAGACAAGTGTGCCTTGCCTTAAGTCAAGCATAGTGGTGAGTGTCATGGTCTGGGGCTGCATGAGTGCTGCCAGCACTGGGGAACTACAGTTCATCGAGGAAACCATGAATGTCATCATGTACTGTGACATACTGAAGCAGAACATGATCCCCTCCCTTCAGAGACTGGGCCAGAGGGCAGTATTCCAACATGATAACGACCCCAAACACACCTCCAAGTTGACCACTGCCTTGCTAGGAAGCTGAGGGTAAAGGTGATGGACTGGCCAAGCATGTCTCCAGACCTAAACCCTATTGAGCATCTGTGGGGCATCCTCAAATGGAAGGTGGAGGAGCGCAAGGTCTCTAACATCCACCAGCTCCATGATGTCGTCATGGAAAAGTGGAAGAGAACTCTAGCCGCAATCTGTGAAGCTCTGGTGAACTCCATGCCCAAGAGGGTTAGGGCAGTGCTGGAAAATAATGGTGGCCACACAAAATAATTTCGAGCATGCGCACTGGGATACCCCCACGGACGGCGCATGCGTAGTTAAAAAAAACGTTGTTTACGGCAGGTCACAACGTATTTACATAAAACACGCCCCCATTACATCCATTTGAATTCCGCGCCCTTACGCCGCCAAGGATACACTACGCCGCCGTAACTTACGGCGCAAATTCGTTGAGGATTAGAAAAAAAAAAGTTGCGGCGGCGTAGTGTATCTTAGATACGCTGCGCCCGGCGGATTCTTACATGCAGGTACGTGGATCTGCCCCTGAGTATGGAGAAAGTGGAAATTGCTGTTGGAAATAAGAAGACATGCATCTGAGGTTTCAACATTCTGTGGTGTTGGGATTGACCTTTGACTTGGATTTGTCTTTATTTATTTATTTTGGACTTTAAAGTGCATAATAGTTTATGAACAGTGTTATATTACATTAAATAGTTGCACTATATAGTAGGACCGGACCTTTGTTTATACATTTTGTCATTACAAAAATGCTTTTGTTTTATTTATCTATGCCCCTTTCCTACTCTTGTTGGTGCCCCCAAAGGTGCCCAAGACCTTTTGCAATAAAAAAAAAAGTGTTTGGGTTTGGCTTGAAGAAAAGGTGGCAACCCTATTGAGGGCTAAAATACAGATCCATACAAATAAATGTTCTGTTTGGTTTCCAGAAGTGTTTATTTAGTATTATGTACCCTGTAAAGCTGAAGATATAGGTCTTGATAAAAGCAGCAGATGTCTCTGCTATTGTTTGCGACATCAGATGTATACAGGTGCTGTATTGAGCGCTGACAATAGTTCAGAACAATTATTGCACGGAAAGATTTTCCAATGTGTTAGCCAATTCTGCTCTTCTCTATAGAGAGAAGGAACAAACGTTTTATTGAACACAAGCTTCATCCATGTATCACACCAATCATGAAGAGCAAGGCAGCATGAAAATCGTTCAGATGGGCAATTTTTCAACACCAAAAACTAGATGGCAAATTTGCAATGTATTCAATAACTTTTTTCCCCTGAAATGATGTCAGTGTTAAGCCTCTTACACACGATCGGACTTCCATCAGACTTTTCCATGGATTTTGGTCTGAAGGGCGTTGGCCGTGAACTTGTTCTGCATACACACGGCACAACATTTTCATCCAACATTCACCAAACCACGTGGGTTTTCAGCTCTTTACCGCCACCCTTTGAGCAACTTCTGCTATTGTTGTCTGATGTTTAGCATTGGTTCCGAGCATGCGTGTTTGTACTTTGGATTTAAGTTGGACGGACTTGCATACACAAGATCGGATAAACCGACATAACAGATTTATTGCCAGACAGTTGGTGAGCATGAACAGCCAATATTTGTTGTCGTTAATTCAGCCAACAATTGTGTGATGGAGCATACACACGGTCGGATTATCCGACACCTCCATCAGACAATTATGGCCATAAAGTTGGATCGTGTGTACGGGCCTTGATATAGTGTGGTGCAGGGTTGTGTACTTTGCCTAAAAACTTTAGCACTAAAACTATATTTGAAGCATGTACTGTATTCTGTTTTTCAGTTTCTTATGCCTTTAGGTACAGAAATACAGTGACTTGCTGTCATGTCCATCCCCATCCTGAGACAAATGTCACAAACTAGTGTTTTGAAATGCAAAGGATGACATTGCGGGTGTATCTCATTACTACCACATAGCTCCCAACTGTCCCTGATTTCAAGGGACTGTCCCTCATTTGGAACAAAGTCCCTCTTTCCTCCTCATTTGTCCCTCATTTTGGGCTGATCTATATAGTTGTATATAAAAATGCACTACTTATCCAGCAAAAAGTGTTTTACAGTGACCTTTCATTACATTTCTAAATGTATGCATTTCAAAAATCCAAAAACGAATTTAAAGGAATAGTAGTGGTAAAAAAAGCACTTGTGGGTTTAACCCAGGCATGTCCAAAGTCTGGCCCGTGGGCCAATCGCGGCCCGCGGTCCGGTTTTGAACGGCCCGCCTAGTTATCTAAACATATATATCTTTTGTGGCCCTCGGGGGATCATCCCCCTAGCGCTGGGGCCACAAAAGATATATAGGCTGGCTGCCTCGGAGGGAGGAGGCAGGACGAGTGCCGTGCACACAGGAGGAGTATTTCCTGTTTACACAGCAGCCTCAGTAATAGGAAGTCCCGTCTCTGACACTGCCATTGGACGACTGTTCTGTCCATCAAAAGAGGTGGGACTTTCTCTTAAAGAGGCCGCTGTGTAAACAGGAGATTCTCCTGTAGGATATCTTTGGCGCTCATCTTGCCCCCTCCATGTCCCCTCCAAGGCTGCACTGATGGCAATAGTGAGTGCATTCCTGGCAATGGTCGGTGCTGCATTCCTGGCAATGGTGGGGCTGCATTCCTGTCAATGGTGGGTGCTGCATTCCTGGCAATGGTGAGTGCATTCCTGACAATGGTAAGTGCATTCCTGGCAATGGTGGGTGCTGCATTCCTGGCAATGGTGGGTGTTGCATTCCTGGCAATGGTGAGTGCATTACTGGCAATGGTGGGTGCTGCATTCCTGGCAATGGTGGGTGCATTCCTGGCAATGGTGGGTGCATTCCTGGCAATGGTGGGTGCTGCATTCCTAGCAATGGTGGGTGCTGCATTCATGGCACCTGTGAGGCTGCAGATGGGCACAGACCCTTATTTTGCTTCACAGTTCTTTATTTAAAATTTTAAGTTGTTTTTTTCCCTGAAACTTCCCTCTTAAAGTGAAGGTGCGTGTTATATGCCAATAAATAGGGTATATACAAATAATACGCCTGAGCTCATCTCTTTACTCACACACAGCGACAAAGGCAAGATAATTCTTGTTGGGCAGTGTATTAGTGTTGAACTAACACACTTAGACCAAATTTTAATGGTTCAAAGAATGTCAGGCAAAATGGTCGGCCCTTGCGCATGTTCACTTCATCAAATCTGGCCCTCTTTGAAAAAAGTTTGGACACCCCTGGTTTAACCAATCGTTTTTTGTTTTGTTTTGTTTTTTACAGTTCTCCTTTAAGGGGAGCGTGGTAGGGGGTGTGTCCTATGGCTGTATACTTTTGCTAATATGTGTCCCTCATTCCCATCTCAGAAAGTTGGGAGGTATGCTACCACATTCCATGCTACAGCCCTTAGTTCTTGCTAACAGCATTGTGACATATTGCACTACAAGGCATAGCAACAATATGTAATGTTATGTAATATTATATGTGTCAGCACTTGTGACAGATGACACAGGAGGTCCTGAGATGACGCTCTAAATATATCACTTTGTGACCTAGAACTCCATTACTGGCCTAGCTGAAACTCACTGACAGTTGCTATTCTTACTCCACGATCAATAATACTAAAGAAAAGCCCAGAGCAGGGGAACGCAGTGGACTCGGTGGAGGGCTGGCATGACTGACGTCACAGGGGACAGCAAAATTAATGGTTGGCTGTCAGTACCCGGGGGGCGGGGGAAGGGAGTTTATTTAATGTTTGGTTCCCGCCCTCCCGGCAACACAGCGCGGAGGAAAGTTCCAGGAGAATGGCTGAAGTGCAGCTCATGTTAGCCCAGCTACAGGCGGAGGCGTCGGCGCACGGCCCGGAGTGGCTTCGGGACCAGCTGCGGCCTATTTTCGGTAGGTCGGCAGCTATTGAGGACGCGGGGGGGAGGGACACAGGACGCGCCCGGCGTTCTCGCCCGCCGGAGCGCTTTTCCCCGGACACATCCCCCAGGGCCCAAAGAAGACAAGGGAGCCCCCGTTCGCGGGCCCCTCCGGGCCCCCCCGCCAAGCGCGCAGCACTGCCCACAAAGGGGGGGAACGGGAGGAATCCCAATCGGGGCCGTGGCGCGGCAGCCGGCCGTTCGGCCAGCCCTGGAGCAGCACCTGGGCCCGCGCGGCGTACGGATGGTGATTCGGCGGGCCCCGCCCCCCGCGCCACCGCGGGGGGTGCGGCGCCTCAGCGTGGGAGACCTAGAGGCCCGGCTGCTGGGCTTTCCATTTCCTCGGCCCACAGCCTTGCCGCGGTGCGGATTGAGGGGGAGGGGACCACCGGCGACCTAGTTGGGGGCAGCAGGGCTGGGGAGACCCCCCCAGGCCCACGGAAAGCGGCGCAGAAGTCGGTGAACGGGTCGGGCGCGCGGAGGAGTGACCAGGCGGACGCCAGGCCCACGGCAGCCAGGGATCCTTCCCCTGGGGTGCAATCAGCAGAAGAAGAGGATCCATCCACGCTACGGTCGGAAGGGGAGCTGACGGATTCGGAGGACGAGCAACCATCCAGGACGGTAGCAGCGGCGGTGGAGACGGGACGATCGGCTGGTGGGTCATCACCTAGGCAGCCCGGTAAGTCACTTTTATCTTTGCCTTGTACTGTGGGGAGGGGTGTGATGTCTGCTGGGGGCAGCGGGGGGGGGGGGTGTCAGCTCGGGGGGGGCGGATACACGGGCAGGGGGCTCTCAGACTGTGACACCGGGCGGGGGGGGTGTCCCTGGGGGGGTGGTTTTGCAGGTTTTTTAGCGGGCATAAAAGAGCTGGTGGGTAGATTTGAGGGCTCAGATGGGGCGACTGCGGGCCCGGTTGCGGCTTGGGTCCCCCCTGCGGTTCCGGTGGGGGGAGGGGTGGTCGCTACGATTAACACTCTGCCAGCGGTGGTGACGGCTGGGCCGGTGGTGGCATCCGCCCCCGCGGTGAGCGGGGGTTCGGGAGCAGCTGCGGCTCCGGCGGCAGCAACAGTGGAAAAAGGGGCGGTGGCAAGTGAGGCGGCGCGACAGGAAATAATCCGCCTCGCTGACGCGGCAAAATGTGAGGTGTACTTATGCTATGAGGCGTCGCTGGGGACACATTTGAAGGCAGAGGTCCGGGAGAAGATATGGAAGGGTGAGTATGTGGAGATTTTCGCGTTACTCCCATTAGAGAAGTTCAACCTGGACAGGGGGAAGCCGGATGAATCCAAGAAGGAGGAGGAGGAACGGCGCAGGTATCGCTTGATTCCACGGACGTTTACTAATTGGCTGCAGGCGTTCAGCATCCTAGCGTGTGTGGTAGGGGAGAAAAAGCCGGAATGCTGCTCAGGGCTCTTCATATATCAGAATGCGATAGGGGAGGCACACAGGATCTACGGAGGATCCGCTTGGCTGCGATATGATGAACAATTCCGACAGCGGATGGCGGTGCGGCAGGACCTGCGCTGGAATCAAAAGGATATGAACCTTTGGCTGTGTTTGATGACGGCGGCGAGGGTTCCGGGGCAGTCCTTTCAAGGGGGGGCCGGGGGTCCATCTTCCCTTGGACAACCGGCCGGTCGGGCAAAAGGGGTGTGTTGGCAGTTTAGCTCCGGCACTTGCAAATTCGGAGGCACCTGCAGATACAAACACGAGTGCTCTGGTTGCGGAGGCTCCCACCCGTTGTCCAAGTGCTTCAAACAGGGTAAGGGACGTTCCGGAGATTTTGCGAACAAGAGGGACGACACCGGTGATGGTGGAAAGGATGCGGCCGTTTCTCGGTAGGTATCCGGACAGGGGGGCGGCTCGGGCACTGGAAAAGGGTTTCTCAGAGGGTTTTCAAATACCGTGTGCGCTGGGGGTGGTACCCCCGGTCCCGCGCAACTTGCGGTCTGCGCTCTTACATCCAGAAGTGGTTTCGGAGAAGCTGCGGAAGGAGGTAGCTCTGGGGCGCATGGGAGGTCCTTTTTCGGTGGCACCCTGGGGGGATCTGGTAGTTTCTCCGCTGGGGGTGGTGCCCAAAAAGGAACTCAACAAGTTTAGGCTGATACACCACCTCTCCTTCCCAAAAGGGGGGTCGGTTAATGACGCTATAGACCAGGAGGCGTGCACAGTGAGCTACACGTCATTCGATGCGGCTGTCCATTGGGTGCGACATTATGGGCGGGGGTCCTTGATGGCAAAATCGGACATTGAAGCGGCTTTCCGCTTATTGCCAGTGCACCCGGACAGCTTTCGGCTGTTGGGGTGTCATTGGGGGGGGCAGTTTTATGTGGACAAGTGCTTGCCCATGGGGTGTTCCATTTCTTGTGCACTGTTCGAGATGTTCAGCTCATTCTTGGAATGGGTGGTTAGGGACGTGGCCGGGGTGAGTTCTATCATCCACTATCTGGATGACTTCCTGTGCGTTGGACCGGCGGCGTCACGGATCGCGGCGATTCTGCTGGCAACGCTGGAACACATGGCGGAGCGCTTCGGGGTCCCCTTGTCTCCCGAGAAGACGGAGGGCCCAAGCACGGAGATGACTTTCCTGGGCATAACATTGGATTCCATGGCAATGGAATGCCGCCTGCCGGAGGACAAACTTGAGGCGATGAAGGCAGAAATCAGGGGCATGCTGGGGGTCAGGAAAGTGAAGCTGAGAGCGCTACAGTCGTTGCTCGGTAAGCTTAATTTCGCGTGCCGCATTTTGCCCATGGGGCGGGTGTTTAGCCGACGGCTGTCGGCGGCGACCGCGGGCGTGAGTTCCCCTAACCACTTTGTCACGCTCGGCAGGGTTCTTAGGGAGGATCTGAGGGTGTGGCACTCCTTTTTGGAGTCATTCAACGGCCGGGCATTGTGGATGGCGGGACCGGTCAGTAACTTTGACTTGGAGCTGTACACGGACGCTGCGGGCTCCACAGGCTTTGGAGCATTCTTTCAGGGCAAGTGGTGTGCGGGTCCTTGGCCGCAAGACTGGGTGGACGCGGGTTTCACTAAGAATTTGGTGCTATTGGAATTATTTCCGGTGGTACTGGCGGTTGAGTTGTGGGGCTCGGAGTTCAGGGATCAGAAGGTCAGGTTCCATGGGGATAACCTGGGAGTGGTTCAGGTCATTAACAGGGTATCGGCTTCATCACCGCCGGTGGTTCGGGTGTTGCAGCATCTGGTTCTACGGTGCCTACAGTTGAATATTTTTGTCCATGCAGTTCATCTGCCTGGGGTTGAGAATGTTATTGCTGACGCGCTGTCTCGATTTCAGTGGGACAGGTTCCGAGAGTTGGCCCCGGAGGCGGAACGACACGGAGAGCCTTGTCCGGATTGGCTGTGGAGGGTTGCATTGGCGTGATATCAAAATGGCTCAGGAGGTCGGTGAGTGAGGCCACTTGGGGGGCATACAGCAAGGTGTGGTTGGAATGGGAGGCTTTGGCGAGAATGGTGGCTGTGGACCCGTTCGGGTCGGAGACACGATGGCTGGTGTTGTACTTCGTGGCTAGGAACATGGAGGACGGCACGTCTGTGGCCACGCTGAACAAAAAGATGGCAGGTCTTGCGTTCCTTTTTAAATTGCGGGGTTGCCAGGACTTCACGAAGGACTTCTGGGTGCGGCAGGCGCTGAGAGGTTATAGAAAGGCAGGAACGACAAGGGACTCCAGGCGCCCCGTGTCGTTTGCTCTACTGGAAGGAATGCTGAAAAAATTACCAGTTATTTGTTCTTCGGAATATGAGTTTTTGCTGTTCAGGGCGGCCTTCACGTTAGCTTTCTTCGGGGCTTTCAGGATCAGTGAGTTGGTCAGCCCGTCTACCAAATGTCAAGGGGGCTTGGGCTCTCAAGATGTGGCTTGTGGGCAGGACAGGGTATCTATTTGGCTGCCGAAGTCAAAGACGGACCAGGGGGGACGGGGCAAGTCCATACAGGTATTTACAATTACGGGTTCTCCTTTATGTCCGGTGCAGGCGGTGCGGGCCTTCGGGGCCGAACGGCCTGAGGCGACGGGATCGTTTCTGGTACATAGGGACGGGTTGCCGTTGTCAAAATATCAGTTCGGGGCTGTTTTTAGGAAGTGTTTGTTGGCCATGGGGTTGGATGGCAAGGGTTTTTCTTCCCACTCCTTTAGGATAGGGGCGGCCTCAGAGGCGGCCCGTTGGGGATTGGGTACGGAAGCCATACAGCGTATAGGCAGATGGGAATCTAGGAGGTTTCAGAGTTATGTCCGTCCCCACCTATTGGATGTATAGGACGGTCACGTCAAGTGGCGGTGGGGTGGGGGTCTGGGGTGTGGTGTTATCTGTTTGAGTGTTGCTGGGTTATGCGGTGGATTACCCGGTGCAATTGTCTTTTTTCTTTCAGGTGGGACCCCGGCACTAGTATGGATAATGGGACATTCTTATGTCTTTTGGGGGGCAAAACGGGCTGAGCTTAGACATAGCGGTCGGCAGTTGGGTTTCCCGAGGGAAGAGGCAAGCGTGCACTGGTTAGGGATTCCGGGAATGCTCTGGGGCAGGGTGGTTCCGGAAGTGCATCGCTTTGCGCGGCTGGACAGGCCCCCCGACGTCTTACTCTTGCACGTGGGGGGCAACGACCTAGGGGTCAGAGCAATGATGGACATCACTCGGGATATCAAGTTTGATATCTTGAGACTTCGGATGGCCTTTCCGGATATGATCGTCGTGTGGTCCGACATTGTGGCTCGGACTGCATGGCGTATGGCTAGGTCGGTAGCGGGAATCAACAGGGCCCGGAGGAAAATTAATAGGGACGTGGCCAAGTTTGTAGTGAGGAACGGGGGGTTGGTGGTACGCCATATGGAATTAGAGGAAGAGACCTGGAGGTATCTGCGAGGAGACGGGGTCCACCTTAGCCCAGTTGGGATTGACATGTGGGTATTGGGGTTACAGGATGGGATTCAGAGGGCCATTAGGGTGTGGAGGGGCACCCAAGGGTAAGGTTTTTACCTTTGGGTGCTGGTGGCGTTGGTTGGTCCCTGCGGGTAAGGAATAGACTTTGAGAATGAAATTAATGACCTGTCGGTGACAGGCGATGATGAGGGTGATGCCAGTTAACGGAGGTTAGCTGGAAGAATGGAGTATGGAGCACTACGGTCGTGAGACGCCTTTGAGCCTGTTCGGCTTGAGGCCTGCAGAGGAATCCGAAGACCGGAGTGCATCAAAAAGGGCATATATATATATGTTTATATATATATATATAGTTTACGGAAGGATAGAGGCTTTGCCTGCGGGGACCAACTTCAGGTAGTTTAAGTTAGCAGATGTTCTTGCTTAGTTTGTGTTAAAATATATTATGTTAATAAATCAGGCTGCTACGGCCTATTTTTCCCCAACAAGCAATGGTGTGGTTTCAATTTAATGGGCAGAGGTTGGGGGGATACTAAGGTTTTTTGTTAAGGTGGTAAGTAAGTGAAGTAGGACATCTGTTGTACTAAAGTCAAGAAAAGCCCAGAGCAGGGGAACGCAGTGGACTCGGTGGAGGGCTGGCATGACTGACGTCACAGGGGACAGCAAAATTAATGGTTGGCTGTCAGTACCCGGGGGGCGGGGGAAGGGAGTTTATTTAATGTTTGGTTCCCGCCCTCCCGGCAACACAGCGCGGAGGAAAGTTCCCGCCCACCCACCCCTTATGGTAGTGGTAGAGCATCATGGGGGGTTGTAGTATGTGTGATTTGTGTGTGTGTGTTTGTTTTCTTTATATTTTGTTACAGGTTCAAAAAATGGGTTGTCGTGGCAGCGTTGGTTGGTCCCTGCGGGTAAGGAATAGACTTTGAGAATGAAATTAATGACCTGTCGGTGACAGGCGATGATGAGGGTGATGCCAGTTAACGGAGGTTAGCTGGAAGAATGGAGTATGGAGCACTACGGTCGTGAGACGCCTTTGAGCCTGTTCGGCTTGAGGCCTGCAGAGGAATCCGAAGACCGGAGTGCATCAAAAAGGGCATATATATATATGTTTATATATATATATATAGTTTACGGAAGGATAGAGGCTTTGCCTGCGGGGACCAACTTCAGGTAGTTTAAGTTAGCAGATGTTCTTGCTTAGTTTGTGTTAAAATATATTATGTTAATAAATCAGGCTGCTACGGCCTATTTTTCCCCAACAAGCAATGGTGTGGTTTCAATTTAATGGGCAGAGGTTGGGGGGATACTAAGGTTTTTTGTTAAGGTGGTAAGTAAGTGAAGTAGGACATCTGTTGTACTAAAGTCATGGGGATGTCTATGGACAATCAGAGCCTGCACAAGTTGTTGGTGCAGTCGTTCTTTTATAACAGGCCTGTCTGAGAGAGATTTAATGCATGTCACTCAACTTTCTGAGATATAAAAACATATATATATTTTTATTCTATTGCAGTTTTATAAAAAAAAAGTAGAAATACAAAAGATTTGTGCCTGTAACACTAAGACAGTATAACTTCCACTGACAGCAACAATAGGGGAGCATTCTTCCTACTGACACCATAGTTGGGGTACTAATTGTTCAACTAATACCAATGATTGGGCACTATTCCTTGCAATGATATGGCACTGCTCCGTGCACTGACAGCAAGGATGTGGCATTATTCCTCCTCCCACTGACCACGTAGCCTGGGGCATTGTTTCCTCTGACCACTGATGCTGGGACATTTTCTACTTCCAGGGGCCTCAGTCCAGCCTCCCTAAATTCTAAAGGACTGGACCTTTGTTTGGAATTTTGAGTACCCTTTCTTTAGGCTATCGGACACTTGGGTGATATTTCCTAAGGGCGAATCACTCAGCTGTACAGGTACTAGACACAGGTACAGGTAAAGACTAGGGATGAGCCGAACACCCCCCCCCCCCCGTTCGGTTCGCACCAGAACCTTTGAACGGACCGAACGTTCGCGCAAAAATTTAGAACCCCATTGACGTCTATGGGACTCGAACGTTCGAATTCAAAAGTGCTAATTTTAAAGCCTAATATGCAAGTTATTGTCGTAAAACGTCTTTGAGAACCCGGGCCATGCCCCAGGGAACATGTATCAATGGAAAAAAAGTTTTAAAAACGGTCGTTTTTTTCAGGACTTTTTTTCCATTGATACATGTTCCCTGGGGCAAGACCCGGGTTCTCAAAGACGTTTTTACAGGCATACTATAGACACCCAGCAGGTACAAAATTTAAATGAATTTTTCATTTATTTATTTTTTTCAATTAACCACTTCCATACCAGGCACTTACGCACCTTCCCGCCCAGGCCAATTTTCAGCTTTCAGCACTGTCGCACTTTGAATGGCAATTGCGGGGTCATGCTACACTGTACCCAAACAAAATTGGCGTCCTTTTTTTCCAACAAATAGAGCTTTCGTTTGGTGGTATTTGATCACCTCTACGATTTTTTTTTTGCGCAACAACTAAAAAAAACTGATTTTTTTTTAAAAAATTAAGTTTTAATTTTTTTCTGTTAATTTTTTTGTAAATAAGTACGTTTTCTCTTTCAATTACGGGCACTTATATGGTGGCACTGATGGGCACCGATGAGATGGCACTGGTGGACATCGATGAGGTAGTACTGATGGGCACCGATGAGGTGGCACTGATGGACACTGATTGGCGGTGCTGGTATGCGGCACTGATGGGCACTCATAGGCGGCACTGATGGGCACTCATAGGCGGCACTGATGGGCACTCATAGGCGGCACTGATGGGCACTCATGGGCGGCACTGATGGGCACTTATAGGCAGCACTGGGCACTCGTAGGTGGCACAGATGGGCACTTATGGGTGGCACTTATGGGTGGTACAGATGGGCAAAGATAGGTGGGCACTGGGCATGGATGGGCACTGTGGGGTGGCACTGATGGACACTGTGGGATGCCACTTATGGACACTGTGGAGTGGCACTGATGGATCCATGTTGCCAGTCAGTGCCCATTTGTGGGCACTGATTGGCATCTTTTTTTTACTGCCCTTTTTTTAAAAAAATTTACTGACTTTTTATTTTTTTTATTGCCCCCTTTTTTTTTTTGCCCTTCCCTGGTGGTCCAGTGTGGGCTTCCCTGGTGGTCCAGTGCAGGGGAGGGCTGGCAGGGGGGGCAGGGTGAAAATCTCCTCCCGGGCTGGTGACACTATGCACAGCCACCAGCCGCCACTACCAAATGCTGTTTTTGCAGAGCAGGAATATGCCTGCTGGAGCTCTGTTAACACAGGTCATGGCCGCTGCTCACCTCCCACTGTGCAGCCGTGCCTGTGTCAGCTCCGAGGTAGATGGCTGCAGAGCTGAGCTATGTCTCATCTCACACATAGCTCAGCCTCAGCGCACACCAGCGATGACATCCCCTTCTCTCTCTGCACAGACACGAGGACTCTGATGTAAGGGGAAGCTCTGTGCGGACTCTGATATAAGGGGGGCCTCTGTGCGGACTCTGATGTAAGGGGGGCCTATGTGCGGACTCTGATGTAGGGGGGGGGCTCTGTGCGGACTCTGATGTAAGGGGGCCTCTGTGCGGACTCTGATGTAAGGGGGGCCTCTGTGCGGACTCTTGTGATCATGAAAAATCTTAGACTGTTTTCCTTGATCCATCACTTTTCCACGCTCTATGGGCCATTTGACTGGACTTGCCCCCCAGGCCTAAGGCTGCCAGCCCTCCCCTGGTCCAGTGTAGCGATCCGAGGGGGGGCTGCGCTGATAAACAATCAGCGAAAACCCCCCCTGTCAGGAGAGCCGCCGATCGGCTCTCCTCTACTCGCGTCTGTCAGACGCGAGTGAGGAAGAGCCATCAACGGCTCTTCCTGTTTACATCGTGATCAGCCGTGATTGGGCATGGCTTATCACGTGGTAAAGAGCCTCCGCCAGAGGCTCTTTACCAAGATCGGAGATGCATGGTGTCAGACTGACACCCTGCATCACTGATCGCCGTGCTGCTCGCCCCCACGGGCGCACGCGGGCATTAAATCCTGCAGGACGTCAATAGACGTCCAGTCAGGATTTCAGAACCACTTCCCGGACGTCAATCTGTTAGTGACCGGGCGGGAAGTGGTTAAGCATCATTAAAATCACTGCTCCTGAATCTTAAGGTGCAAACTACAGAGCACACGGCCAGTACACACCAAGTAGCTTTAGGTGCAAACTACAGAGGACACAGGCAATAAACCACGTGAGAATACTGCAGCTAGCACAATCACCTACCTGCCAGTAACTTAGGAAGAACTGATATAGCTAAACTATACAGTGTATAAATATATGTACAACACCTGGGATGTATATATATATGCTCTACACACTGTAACATTAACCACTTAACGACCGCCGCACGAGTATATACGTCCGCAGAATGGCACGGACAGGCACATGGGCGTATATATACGCCCCTGCCTATTCGCGGGTCGGGGGTCCCATCGTGACCCCCCCCCCCCCCCCCTCCGTGCGGCGGTCGGTAAGTGGTTACGGGCGTCCCGGGGAGAGGAGGCGGCTATTAGATTCCAGCCGACTCCTCTGGATCGCTCTCAGCCAATGAGCGTCCTGCTCAGCCCCTTCCTGTGCTAAATGTGAACACAGGAAGGGGAAGTGAAGTCCTCTCTCCTCGTGTGGGTCTTTTTCGTCTGGATCCAGAGGAGAGAGGACTTCTGTAACGTGAGTTGCACCAAACACAACACTGACACGTTACACATAGGCACACAACCCCCCCCCAGTCACCGCTGATCACCCCCCCCCCCCCCATCCAACTGTCACAGTGTCACTATTGCAGTGATCATTTATTTTCTGATCACTGCAATTAGTGTCATTTGTGACATAAAAAAGTGTTAGGGACATTAGCTTTAGGCCCCCTACCCCCCCTAATAAAGGTTTAACCCCTTGATCACCACCCTAATTAACCCTTTCACCCCCTATTTCCAGTGTCACTAAGCGATCGGTTTTCTGATCGCTGTATTAGTGTCACTGTTGCCGCTAGGCAGTTAGTTTTTTTTGAGGTTCGCCGCCAGGTTTATATAGCGTTAGGTACCCCCATAAATAAAGGTTTTAACCCCTGATTGCCCCTAGAGTTAACTGTATAAGTGTCACTGGTGATGCGGTTAGCCAGTTAGTTATTTAGTTATTTTAGGTTCGCCGCCAGGTTTTTAGAAAGCGTCAGGTACCCCCATATATTACCTAATAAAGGTTTTAACCCCCTGATTGCCCCCTAGTTAACCCTTTCACCAGTGATCACCGTATAAGTGTTACGGTTGACGCTGGTTAGTTAGTTTGCTGTTTATAGCATCAGGGCACCCGCCGTATATAACCCAATAAAGGTTTAACCCCCTGATCGCCCGGCGGGTGATATAAATAAAATTTTAGCGTCAGTCAGGCTCTGCGTCGCCCCAGGCAGCATTAAGTTAGTGCCAGTACCGCTTACACCCACTCGCAAAGCATACACTCCCCTTAGTGGTATAGTATCTGAACGGATCGATACCTGATCTGATCAGATCTATACTAGCGTACCCAGCAGTTTAGGGTACCCAAAAACGCATTGTTAGCGGAATCAGCCCAGATACCTGCTAGTACCTGCGTTTTCCCCCTCTGCCCAGCCCAACCCACCCAAGTGCAGTATCGATCGACCACTGTCACTTCAAAAACACAAGACACATAACTGCAGCGTTCGCCGAGACAGGCCTGATCCCTGCGATCGCTAACAGTTTTTTTTGGAAGCGTTTTCTACATTTGCTTTTCAATAGGTGCTTTTTTTACCCGTGAATCATCACCATTGTACCACTAAATTTAGAGTCCAAAATGGCAAAGCGAACGTACAATGATGAACAGGCCTACTTGTTCATGAGCTTGACAGATAGTGAAGAGGAGGTCACGCATCTGTCAGAATCTGGCTCAGAATATTAACCCATTTACGACAGCGGCTCCATGTCAGATAGCTCGGACAACGGAGTTGTGGTCCCTGCTAAGGCCAGGCGTACCCGACCCTGTTCTGATGTTGTTGAGCAGCAAGAACCGCAGGACCCTTGTATGGAGCAGAGAAGTACTAGCGCCGCTATTCCTTCTGGTGAACTGGCAAGCACCAGCGGCCTAGTACACCCTGGTCGTTCATCCAGCACTGCAGTATCACGTGGTGACGTGGCGAGTCCCATAAGTGCAGTTCAAGCTGGCGAGGTGGCAAGCACAAGTAGTGTCCCGCTGCCACCAAGAAGAAGACAGAGACAGGCCCGTCGTGCCCATAGTGCCCTTCCTGCAGAATTCGCCTATCCTGATTGGGTCCCCACCACTTCTGCAGAACCTGTACTTCCCCCATTCACTGGCCAACCCGGTATTCAGGTGGATACAGCGAATTTTATGCCACTTGATTTCTTTTCGCTGTATTTCACGGAAGATCTCTATAGATCTATTGTGGACCAGACTAATTTATATGCTGGTACCTACATCGCCGCTAATCCCCAGTCTCTCCTTGCCAAAGAATGGAAACCTCTTGAGGTTTCCGAATTTAAGATCTTTCTGGGCCTTACCCTCAACATGGGCATACACCCATTTCCGTCGTTGCGGATGTATTGGTCCACACATCCCATCGACCATATGCCCTTGTTCTCTGCTCACATGGCCAGGAGACGATACGAGGCGATCCTGCGGTTCCTGCATTTCAGTGACAATGCACTTTGTCGTCCACGTGGAGACCCTGAATTTGACCGGCTCTACAAAATTCGGCCCCTCATAAACCATTTCAACGAACGTTATGCAGCCTTGTTTAATCCCCAGCAGGTTGTATGCGTTGATGAGTCCCTGGTTAAATTTTCTGGCCGCTTGTCTTTCAAACAGTTCCTTCCCAGCAAGCGTGCCAGATACGGGGTCAAGCTCTATAAGCTCTGTGACAGGGCCACAGGCTACACATGGAGCTTTAGGGTTTATGAGGGAAAAGATAGTGAGGTAGAGCCGGAAGGATGCCCAGATTACATGGGGAGCGCTGGCAAGATCGTTTGGGACTTGGTGTCACCCTTATTCGGAAAGGGGTACCATTTGTATGTGGACAATTTTTACAGTAGCGTGCCACTTTTTAGCCTCTTGTTTGATCATCAGATTGGAGCATGTGGCACCGTGCGACCTAATCGCCGGGGCTTTCCCCAGCGGCTTGTAGATGCCCGTCTTAGGCTGGGGGCGAGAGCCTGCTACCAATGTAAAAATTTGCTCGCTGTGAAGTGGCGGGACAATAGGAATGTTTTCGTTCTTACCACCCTTCACGCAGACACGACAGTACAAATTCGTACGGCGACTGGTGTTGTGGAGAAACCCCTCTGTGTCCACGAATATAACCAAAATATGGGAGGGGTGGACCTCAACGACCAGTTAATGGGGCCGTATCCTATTGCCCGTAAGGCGAGACGCTGGTACAAAAAAGTGTCTCTACATTTATTTCAATTGACTCTACTGAATGCTTTTGTCTTATGCAAAGCTTCAGGACAGAACGGATCCTTGCTTCAATTCCAGAGGGATATCGTCACAGAATTCCTGTATCCAGGCGGTTCTGTACCTCACCAGCCCCTACCAAATGCAGTAAGCCGACTGCATGAGAGGTATTTTATATATGCCCTCGAGAGTACCCCTACCCAAAAAAAAACCCAAAGAAAATGTCGTGTCTGTACCAAGTGCGGATTTAGGCGTGACACCCGTTATTGTTGTCCCCAATGTCCTGCCGATCCTGGTCTTTGTATTGGTGAATGTTTTGAACGCTTCCACACACGAGTGAAGTATTAGCGTAGGGTAAAACATTTTACAGGCTAGGCACACTCACACAGGGTCTCCCAAGATGCCATCGCATTTTGAGAGACCCAAACCTGGATCCAGAAAGTTCAACAGTTACAGTTACAAAAAAAAGTGTTAAAAAAAAAAAAAAAAAGTAAAAAAAAAAAAAAAAAAAATAGTTGTCGTTTTATTGTTCTCTCCCTCTCTACTCTCGCTCTATTGTTCTGCTCTTTTTTACTGTATTCTATTCTGCAAAGTTTTATTGTTATGTTTTTTCATGCTTGCTTTTCAGGTATGTAATTTACTTTACTGTTTTCAGGTATGCCATTCAGCTGTTGCGCGGACTTATTTATCTTGACAGCAACAGCGTTTGCTCCCACGATATATAAAGCCGCGACTCCAGTGCTGTAGGAGGTGATTTCACCACCACAGTTAAAAAAAGAGCATATATGCCGAAGCATGAGGGCATTAGGGGCGGAGGAGCGATTTTGCTCCTAATGCCGCGTATATACGGTCGACATTCCTACGGAGGCTTGCCCGTGGAAAAGTCTGACCGTGTGTATGCGGCATAACTTTTTATGCCGCGTACATACGATCGAAATTCCGACGGGGGCTTGCCCGTGGAAAAGTCTGACCGTGTGTACGCGGCATAACTTTTTTGTGGGAGGATGCCCCCATGCTTCGGCATATATATATTTTAGGTACAGGTTGCGTTAAATGTTTTATTTTTTACTATGTTTTTTTTTGGTATTTGCTTTGCAGGTATGGTATGATCTTACTGTTATACTGTAATGTTACTTTGTTTTAATGTTAACCATCATTTGCTTAGCAGGTACGCCATTCAGTTGCAGCGTGGATTTATTTAGCGTGACAGCAACAGCGTTTGCTCCCACGATATAGAAAGCCGCGACTCCAATGCTGTGGAGGTGATTTCACCACCACAGTTAAAAAAAGAGCATATATGCCGAAGCATGGGGGCATTAGGGGCGGAGGAGCGATTTTGCTCCTAATGCCGCGTACGTACGGTTGACATTCCTACGGAGGCTTTCCCGTGGAAAAGTCTGACCATGTGTACACGGCATAGAAAAGTCCGACCGTGTGTTCGCGGCATAGAAAAGTCCAACCGTGTGTACGCGGCATAACTTTTTTGCGGGAGGATGCCCCCATGCTTCGGCATATATAATTGGTGCATGTATGCCCATCATTAGAAGTGGGTGGATGAAGGGAGGTATTCTAATGGTGGGCATACCCACCGATCAATCTTTTTTTCGTTCAGCCAACAGGCTGCATGAAAAAAAAAGATTACAATACATGTCCAACAAGAACCATCAACATACTGGTATGTTGCTGGACTTTGAATGGTTATACCAGAATGATGCCTGCGGGTTTAGGCATCATCTTGGTATCATTCTTTTCAGCCAGCGGTCGGCTTTCATGTAAAAGCAGTCCTAGCGGCTAATTAGCCTCTAGACTGCTTTTACATTCAGTGGGAGGGAATGTCCCCCCCCCCCCCCGGATATAAACAGCGCCATTGGGAAAATGGGAAAGCATTTTATCACACCGATCTTGGTGTGGTCAGATGCTTTGAGGGCAGAGGAAAGATCTAGGGTCTAATAGACCCCATTTTTTTAAAAAAAGAGTACCTGTCACTAACTATTGCTATCATAAGGGATATTTACATTCCCTGAGATAACAATAAAAATGGTAAAAAAATAAATAAAATGGAAGGAACAGTTTACAAATAAAATAAAAAAAGCAAAATAAATATATATAAAAAAAAAAAAAAGCATCCCTGTCCCCCCCTGCTCTTGCGCAAAGGCGAACGCAAGCGTCGATCTGGAGTCATATGTAAACAGCAGTTGCACCATGCATGTGAGGTATCACCGCGAAGGGCAGATCGAGGGCAGTCATTTTAGCAGTAGACCTACTCTGTGAATCTAATGTGGTAACCTGTAAAGGCTTTTAAAAATGTATGTAGTTTGTCGCCACTGCGCGTTTGTGCGCAATTTTAAAGTATGTCGTGTTTGGTATCCATGTACTCGGCCTAAGATCATCATTTTTATTTCATCAATAATTTGGGCAATATAGTGTGTTTTAGTGCTTTAAAATAAAAAAAAGTGTATTTTTTCCCCAAAAAATGCGTTTGAAAAAACGCTGCGCAAATACTGTGTGGAAAAAAAAATTGCAACACCCACCATTTTAATCTGTAGGGCCTTTGCTTTAAAAAAATATATAATGTTTGGGGGTTCAACTTAACTTTCTTGCAAAAAAATAATATGTTTTTATGTAAACAAACAGTGTCAGAAAGGGCTTTTTCTTCAAGTGATTAGAAGAGTGGGTAATGTGTGACATAAGCTTCTAAATGTTGTTCATAAAATGCCAGGACAGTTCAAAACCCCAAGCTATTTGCTGAGAGGCATCGCGAGTCCATGGAATATTTTATATTTTGACCCAAGTTGCGGGAAAGATAAATATATATTTTTTAATTTTATTTTTTTGCGCAAAGTTGTCACTAAATGATATATTGCTCAAACATGCCATACGCATATGTGAAATTACACCCCAAAATACATTCTGCTGCTTCTCCTGAGTACGGGGATACCACATGTGTGAGACTTTTTGGGAGCCTAGCCGCGTACGGGACCCCAAAAACCAATCACCGCCTTCAGGCTTTCTAAGGGTGTACAGTTTTGATTTCACTCCTCACTACCTATCACAGTTTCGAAGGCCATAAAATGCCAAAATAGCAAAAAAACAAAACAAATGACCCCATTTTGGAAAGTAGACACCCCAAGCTATTTGCTGAGAGGCATGTCAAGTCCATGGAATATTTTATATTTTGACACAAGTTGCGAGAATATGACAAACTGATTTTTTTTTGCACAAAGTTGTCACTAAATGATATATTGCTCACACATGCCATGGTTATATGTGGAATTGCACCCCAAAATACATTCTGCTGCTTCTCCTGAGTACGGGGATACCACATGTGTGGGACTTTTTGTGAGCCTAGCCGCGTACGGGGTCCCGAAAACCAAGCACCGCCTTCAAGATTTCCAACGGCATACAATTTTGATTTCCCTCCTCACTAGCTATCACTACCTATTACTGTTTTGAAGGCCATAAAATGCCAACATGGCACACAACCCCCCCAAATGACCCCATTTTGAAAAGAAGACACCCCAAGCTATTTGCTGAGAGGCATGTTGAGTCCATGGAATATTTAATTTTTTGGCCCCAAGTGATTGAATAATGACCAAAAAAAAAATAAAAAAAAAATTACAAAACGTTGTCACTAAATTATATATTTCTCACACATGCCATGGGCATATGTGGAATTACACCCAAAAATACATTCTGCTGCTTCTCCTGAGTACGGGGATACCACATGTGTGGGACTTTTTGGGAGCCTAGCCGCGTACGGAACCCCGAAAACCAATCACCACCTTCAAGATTTCTAAGGACATAAATCTTTGATTTCACTCACACAAATCTCGAAGGCGGTGATTGGTTTTTGGGGTCCCGTACGCGGCTAGGCTCCCAAAAAGTCCCACACATGTGGTATCCCCGTACTCAGGAGAAGCAGCAGAATGTATTTTGGGGTGTAATTCCACATATGCCAATGGCATGTTTGAGCAATTTATCATTTAGTGACAATGTTTTGTAAAAAAAAATTTTTGGTCATTATTCAATCACTTGGGGCAAAAAAATTCAATATTCCATGGACTCAACATGCCTCTCAGCAAATAGCTTGGGGTGTCTTCTTTCCAAAATGGGGTCATTTTGGGGGGTTGTGTGCCATCTTGGCATTTTATGGCCTTCAAAACTGTGATAGGTGGTGAGTAGTGAAATCAAAAATGTATGCCCGTAGAAATCTTGAAGGCGGTGCTTGGATTTTGGGGCCCCGTACGTGGCTAGGCTCCCAAAAAGTCCCACACATGTGGTATCCCCGTACTCAGGAGAAGCAGCAGAATGTATTTTGGGGTGTAATTCCACATATGCCCATGGCATGTTTGAGCAATTTATCATTTAGTGACAACGTTTTGTAATTATTATTATTTTTTTTTTTTTGGTCATTATTCAATCACTTGGGGCAAAAAAATTAAATATTCCATGGACTCAACATGCCTCTCATCAAATAGCTTGGGGTGTCTTCTTTCCAAAATGGGGTCATTTGGGGGGGTTGTGTGCCATCTTGGCATTTTATGGCCTTCAAAACAGTAATAGGTAGTCATAGCTAGTGAGGAGGGAAATCAAAATTGTATGCCGTTAGAAATCTTGAAGGCAGTGCTTGGTTTTCGGGGGCCCCGTACGCGGCTAGACTCACAAAAAGTCCCACACATGTGGTATCCCCGTACTCAGGAGAAGCAGCAGAATGTATTTTGGGGTACAATTCCACATATAACCATGGCATGTGTGAGCAATATATCATTTAGTGACAACTTTGTGCAAAAAAAAATCAGTTTGTCATATTCTCGCAACTTGTGTCAAAATATAAAATATTCCATGGACTCGACATGCCTCTCAGCAAATAGCTTGGGGTGTCTACTTTTCAAAATGGGGTCATTTGGGGTTTTTTTGTGCTATTTTGGCATTTTATGGCCTTCGAAACCTTGATAGGTAGTGAGGAGTGAAATCAAAAATTTGTGCCCTTAGAAATGCTGATGGCGGTACTTGGTTTTTGGGGCCCCGTACGCGGATAGGCTCCCAAAAAGTCCCAATCATGTGGTATCCCCGTACTCAGGAGAAGCAGCAGAATGTATTTTGGGGTGCAATTCCACATATAACCATGGCATGTGTGAGCAATATATCATTTAGTGACAACTTTTTGTAAAAAAAAAAAAATTTTTTTTTTTGTCATTATTCAATCACTTGGGACAAAAAAATAAAATATTCAATGGACTCAACATGCCTCTCTGCAGTTTCCTTGGGGTGTCTACTTTCCAAAATGGGGTCATTTGGGGGGGTTTTGTACTGCCCTGCCATTTTAGCACCTCAAGAAATGAGATAGGCATTAATAAAATAAAAGCTGTGTAAATTCCAAAAAATGTACCCTAGTTTGTAGACGCTATAACTTTTGCGAAAACCAATAAATATACGCTTATTGCGATTTTTTTTACAAAAGACATGTGTCTGAATACATTTTGGCCTAAATGTTTGACTAAAATTTAGTTTATTCGATATTTTTTACTTTTTGTTTTAAGAAAAATATTTTTTTTTCAAAATTTACTGTCTTTTTCCGTTTATATCGCAAAAAATAAAAACCGCAGAGGCAATCAAATACCATCAAAAGAAAGCTCTATTTGTGGGAAGAAAAGGACGCAAGTTTCGTTTCGGTACAATATTGCATGACCGCGCAATTACCAGTTAAAGCAGCGCAGTGCTAAATTGTAAAAACACCTCTGGGCACCAAGCTGCATATTGGTCTGGGGCTTAAGTGGTTAACTGACTAGCCTGCCTGCTCTATCTACCTGCAAAAAATGACACTATCTCTGTCCTCTCAACCACTGCAACACACTACACAAGGTCGACCTGCAGGCGGCCTTTTATAGTGTGGGGTGTGTACTAAACCCCCTGAGCCATAATTGGCCAAAGCCACCCTGGCTTTGGCCAATTATGGCTCTCTGTTTTTTGCAAGCTGTGATTGGCCAAGCATGCGGGTCATAGTGCATGCTTGGCCAATCATCAGGCAGCGATGCCGCAGTGAATTATGGTCTGTGAAATGTAACTCGAATTTGGCGCGAACGACCCGTTTTGTTCGTATTTCGACGAACGATCGAACATACGATGTTCAAATCGAACATGAGTTTGACTCGAATACGAAGCTCATCCCTAGTAAAGACACTCGGGTGATATTTTCTAAAGATTCATTACTCAGCTGTACAGGTATTACATAAGTTAATGCATGTTACCTCCAGGCTTAGATTTTTCCCTTCTACAGCAAAGGCAGTTTTGCCCTTTGACATATTTTCTCAGGCCTCCATCAGATAAGACACGTCTCTGAAGCTCTATCAGCAAGAGTTGTGTCACGTAGGCCATAATCTGAGCACACGTGGACTCTGCCTTCAAACACACCATGGATATCATGCTGGACATATCATGGGTGAACATTTTCTTCCTGTGCCTACTTCACAAAGCAAAGGCCTGTTTGTTTGGAAGTGAAGTGGCCAAATCATAATTCACTTCAAACAAGGCTTCCCCCCTTATCTATGCCATAAGATTAGTTATTATCTAGAAATGCAGTTGCTGTCCCCAAGTTGGCCATATCCGTGGCAATCTGATCAAATGATTGAACGGTCATTTACATTATGATTTCAATCCGTCACAAGTAGATGAAATTTAAATTACTGCCGTGACACAGCATGAAAATCCAATTGCTTTCTAAAAGAATATTATAGTTTTCCCAGTATCACACCTGTTGCAACATACAGTACATTTTGCAAATGGAAAGGCTCATTCAGTCAATACAAGCCCAGGGCTGCCAGTATAATCACCTCTACCTGTAAAACCTGCAGAATAGTGTGTGGAATGTCATGTATTGTACCTGTCAACAGGGCCAGACTGGCCTACCGGGATATCATGTGCTGAGGCAGAGGGGGGCACCCAGGGCTGGCCCTACCATGAAAAAAAGACACAATCTTGAAAAAAAAAAAACATTTTTTTTTTACTTTTTGCTATATTAAATACCCCCCCCCCCCCAAAAAAAATTTAATAAAACAAATTTCTTCAACAGATTTTTTAGCAGGACTGCGACATTGCGACGGTCAGATCGGACACTTTTGACACTTATACAGTGACCAGAGCTAAAAAAAATAGCTACCGATTACTGTATAAATGTCACTGGCAGGGAAGGGGTTAACACTAGGGGGGTGATCAAGGGGTTAAGTGTTCCCTTGGAGGTGTTTCTAACTGTAGGGGGAGTGTAGTGACTGCAAGAGGAGCGAGATCGCTGTTCCTGATCACTTAGAACAGCACGTCTCTCTCTACTCCCCTGTCAACAAGGGGATCTGTCTGTTTACATTGACAGATCCCCATTCTGGCTCTCTGAAGAGCGACTGCTGCGGGCCACGTGCATCGGATCCTGCATTCGCGTATGCCCCCTATGGCTTCTTAAAGCAGCCGACGTACAATGTTGGCGAGTCGCGCAGTTAAAGTGGTATGAAACCCAAAACAAAACAAAAATATTACATTGCAGCTCACAAATCGTTAAATGTGGTGGCAGTATTCGTTTTCTTTTTTAGGCTTTTCCCCTGTGTTTTCACCTGGTGATCTGACCAGTAACAAACTTTCTGTATTAGGGTGCCTACACTCTGGATAGAGAAGCAACAGAAATACCTTTGGATAGCAGCATTGTTAATCTGCGGGAGGGAAGTGTTAGCTAGACTAGCAGATTTAGATACACTAGCCGATACACTTAGCCAAAGCCCAGTAAACACCTAATAAGTGGTTACACCAACATTTTTTTTTTTTTTTTACTTTTGGGATAAAGATTTTACTTGAATGAATAAACATTGACCATTGTAAACACCTGTGTCAGTGTTAATTGTCTCAACTCTCTAAGACCCCTTTCACACTGAGGCGTATTTCAGGCGTTTTAGCGCTAAAAATAGCGCATATATAATGCCTGAAATACTCCTGCCCCAGCATTCTCAATGTGAAAGCCCGAGGGGTTTCACACTGAGACGATGCGCTAGCGGGAGAAAAAAAAAATCTCCTGCAAGCAGCATCTTTTGAGCGGTGAGAGGAGTGGTGAGAGGAGCGGTGTGTATATCGCTGTTTCACCGCTCCTTCCCATTGAAAACAATGGGACACCACGGTAATAGCGCCCGCAATGCGCCTCTGCAGAGGCGCATTGTGGGCGGTATTAACCCTTTTTTTTTTTTCCCTAGCCATGCAAGCAAGCTGTCTGGGCGGGCCCTCCCATGTGGATCCGAACCTAAGAGGCTACGGGGGACAGCATTGCCAGCCCTGCACGCTAACCACTCTACTAGGAGTCCCTTAACCCTTTTTTGGCCACTAGCGGGGGTTAATACCGCACCGCTAGTGGCCAAATACCGCTGCAATTCCGACGGTATAGCGCCTCTAAAAATAGCGGCGCTATAACGCCACCGCACATCCTGCCCCAGTGTGAAAGGGGCCTAACTGCTACATCTGCAAGACAGCTTGTTCTGTTGAAACACAACAGACTTACTGGAAGGATGATCAGGTGAGAATAAAGGAAAGAAAGCCTAAAAAATAAACATAATAAAACCATCAAATCTAACAACTGCAATATAATAAATGTGTGATTTGGCTTTATTACCGCTGTAAAGTGTTGTTACAGATGTTTGTTGTTGCTGTTTAGTGGTACTATATCATCCTTTGTTTTATACAGAGGGAATATTCCATGGTGCATTTCATAATAAAATGATTAGAGGTAAGATGTCACGGTGACCTGTCACTACACAGAATTGCACAGTGCATATTGACTATACAGAGAGCTGTATCTGAGCAGCAGATAGCACCTGCCAATGTGGAGGGTTAAGATTCACATTCAGACCACTTTCTATAGATTCAAAGTTCACAGTTAACACTTCTATAGCATCTAACAGATAAATCACCGGCTGCTGTGTACTTTGCAGAGGATGATTTGTACGATCCAAAGGTTAGTCTGTATAGAGGCCTAGCACCTTCCAGCCGACTCATCTCCTTTGCTCTGCAAAGTGAACTGTAGGGACCTTCTTGTGCTGCTGTACTTACACACATAGGATATCTATATACAGTAGCATAGGCTAAATAATCCCAGTATTTTAGCATGTAGTGTTCCTAATGGCCCATACACACGAGCAGAAAATCATACGAAAAATACCGCTTTCGAATCGATCCTACAAAAATCTGATTGTTAGTACACAGCTTTCGAGAGCTGATCGCAATTCATACGATATTATTATTATTTATTATCATATGTTATTATTTGATGGGACAAGCATGAACATTTTTCTCGTATGAAACCAGATTGTGCAATTTTCGTTTAATCAGTACAGTTGTTGTTTAACCACTTAAGCCCCGGACCAAAATGCAGCTAAAGGCCCAGGCCAGGTTTTGCGATTTGGCACTGCGTCGCTTTAACAGACAATTGCGCGGTCGTGCGACGTGGCTCCCAAACAAAATTTACGTCCTTTTTTTCCCACAAATAGAGCTTTCTTTTGGTGGTATTTGATCACCTCAGCGTTTTTTTTTTTTTTTCCGCTATAAACAAAAATAGAGCGACAGTTTTGAAAAAAATGCTATATTTTTTACTTTTTGCTATAATAAATATCCCCCAAAAATATATAAAAAAACATTTTGTTTCCTCAGTTTAGGCCGATATGTATTCTTCTACATATTTTTGGTAAAAAAAATCGCAATAAGCGTTTATGGGTTGGTTTACGCAAAATTTATAGTGTTTACAAAATAGGGGACATTTTTTTTGCATTTTTATTAATTATTATTTTTTTACTACTAATGGCGGCGATCAGCGATTTTTTTCGTGACTGCGAGATTATGGCGGATTCTTCGGACAATTTTGACACATTTTTTGGGACCATTGGCATTTTCACAGCAAAAAATGCATTTAAATTGCATTCATTATTGTGAAAATGACCGTTGCAGTTTGGGAGTTAACCACAGGGGGCGCTGAAGGAGTTATGTTTCACCTAGTGTTTACAACTGTAGGGGGGTGTGGCTGTAGGTCTGACGTCATCGATTGTGCCTCCCTATAAAAGGGATGACACGATCGATGCAGCCGCCACAGTGAAGCACGGGGAAGCCGTGTTTACATACGGCTCTCCCCGTTCTTCAGCTCCGAGGATCCCGGATCGCTCCCAGACGATTTCTGACCGCCGCATGTATCGGACCCCCGACCCGCGGAAAGGCAGGGACGTACATGTACGCCCATATGCCTGTACGTGCTATTCTGTGGACGTATATGTACATGCGGCGGTCGTTAAGTGGTTAACCTCCCTGGCGCTAAGATTATTTCAGATTTTAGGTGCTGAAAGCGGTACCATTATTTGCAAGGAAATTTTGCGTTTTACACTGTAGGCCTGTAATTCTTATGCCGCGTACACACGATCACTTTTTGTGATGAAAAAAAATGACATTTTTAAAAACGTCATTTAAAATAAACGTGTGTGGGCTAAACATCATTTTTTGTCTTCTGAAAAACGACAAAAAAAAAAATTCGAACATGCTTCAATTTTTTATGTCATTTTTTAAAATGACATTTTTTTGTGTCATAAAAAATGATCGTGTGTGGGCAAAAATTACGTTTTAAACCCGCACATGCCCAGAAGCAAGTTATGAGACGGGAGGTAAAACTACCATTCATAATGGAGTAAGCACATTCATCACGCTGTAACAGACAAAAAAGCGCAAATCGTCTTTCACTAACAAGTAACCAGCTAAAAGCAGCCTCAAGGCGAATAGAGTCCCCTTTAGAGTGCCGTCGCTTTGTTCATCATTTTTCAAAAACGATGGTGTGTGGGCAACATCATTTTTAATGATGAAGTTGGAAAAATTTCGTTTTTTTTCATGATGAAAAATTACATTTTTTTTCATCACAAAAAGTGATCGTGTGTACACGGCATTAGGAATAACTCACTTAAATCTGACCAAACAAGAGTCTAGTAGGCATCCCGGGTATGACATTTTTTTAAAAACAAAATTATAAATTATAATATAATAAATAATTATAACAAATAATAATGTAATTAAAATAAAAATTATTCAATAATGTAATCAACTCAAAATCACTGAAATTTGCTCAGTTGCAGAATTGTCGCTGTCATTACTTTTATTTTTTTATGACGAATTTCCCCACAAATCGCTATCGCACAATTCTGCAAGTGATTATAATTTATTATCGCTGTTTTCTAGCTGCTCTAAAACCAGATTTTGACAATCTACAGTTTGCAGGGAGAAAGAACCGTTTTTATTATATAAAAGTACATGTAGGGCACTGGGCAGACCACTAGGGACAAAGGGGTGTGTGTATTTTTTACATACAGTACTGTAATCTATAAGATTACAGTATACTGTATGTAAGGTGTTTGTTTACTTTTTTGAATTTGGCGCCGTTCTCCGCCCCCCGTGCATCGTAACGTCGCAGGGAACGGAGATCGGCGGCACACAGAGGCACTGTGTGAATCGAGCGAGGACCCGCTCGCTCACACAGCGCGCTGGCATCGCTGGATCCAGGGACAAGGTAAGTAAACCATGCCTGTGGATCCAGCGAGGCGAGCCGGAGTCTGACTCTGGGTTACCGATCGTAGCACAGAAATTCAACCCTGAGTCAGACTCGGGAATACCGCCAGGGGGGTTAATAATACAAAACAAATACACTACAATACATTGCATCACTTCCAAAAAAAAAATTTGTGGTACAAGAATTTTCGTAACTTTAGTAAACTCTTCACTTTTTATGCGAGACTAGTGTAGCGCCTGTATACTTTATGGTACCGGTGCTAGTTAAATTTAGAGGGAGATCAGAGTGTAGTTAAACTGATCCAAATTGTTAAGTTCCAAACAGGGTCTCTGTCTCAGCTGGGCTGTGCTGTGGGCTTATTCTGTTGTACTGGGGTGTTCTTCCAACCCCCGGTGCTGCAGGTGGCAGCAGTGGAGTCAAGGTTTGGGTGCTCTTTCCCAGCAGCCAATTAGGAGGGTTTGACCTTGCTGTGCATGCTGGGGAGGGGTATTTATGGGGCAGACGCCATTGGTTCTGGGTGTTCTTCTTCGAGTGTGGTACCCACCTTTAGGGTGACCACATCACGGCGCCCCAGCGTTATGGCCTACCTGGCCAGGGCGTGCGTGCCACGCGGTGTTCTTTGTTTCCGGGACCATGTAGGCACGGAGCATCTGAACATTGACGAGTGACTGGGCTCCCACCTTTGAGGATCCCAAGCTGTATTTGCTGTTCGGTGGGGAGTCCGTCTGAGGAGCGCCATTGAAGGGCTGGCGGTCCAAAAAGGGCCTGGACAAACCACCGGGGGTCAAGGTAGCCGGACACTGAGGGATTGATCACCTGTCAGTCGGTACCTGGGCGACAAGTTGAAGGAGATCCAGGTGTAACTCATTTAAGAAGGATCATCTCCGTAACCACAAATCCAGAGAGGGCCTTTGGCAGAAGTATCTCTCTGACGTTCACCAAGGAGAGTCTGTGGCAGAGACTTTTCCTCAAGTTCAAGTTCACCAAGGAGGGTCTGTGGCAGCCTCATCAGTGCCCATCAATGCAGACTCACTGTACCCATCAAATGCAGCCTCACTGTGCCCATTAATGTAGCTGTACTATGCCCATCTGCAGTTTTACTGTGCTCATCAAATGCAGCCTCACTGTGCCCATCAATGCAGCTGCATCAGTACCCATCAAGGCAGCCTCACTGTGCACATCAATGCAGCCTCATCAGTGCCCATCAATGCAGACTCACTGTGCCCATCAAAATCAGCCTCACTGTGCCCATCAATTCAGCCTCATCAATGCCCATCTGTACCCATCAATTCAGCCTTACTGTGCCCATTAATGCAGCCTCATCAGTGCCCATCTGCAGCCTAATCAGTGCTCATCAATGCAGCCTCACTGTGCCCATCAAATGCAGCCTCACTTTGCCCATTAATGCAGCCTCACTGTGCCCATCAATGCAGCCACACTGTGCCCATCTGCAGCCGCACTGTACCCATCTGCAGCCTCAATGTGCCCATTAAATGCAGCCTCACCGTGCCCACCAATGCAGCCTTATCAGTGCCTATCAATGCAACCTCACTGTGCCCACTTGCAGGCTCACTGTGCCAATTTGCAGCGTCATCAGTGCCCATCAATGCAGCCTCACTGTGCCATCAATGCAGCCTCACTGTGCCCATTTTCAGCCTTACTGTGCCCATCTGCAGCCTTACTGTGCCCATCAATGCAGCCGCACTGTGCCCATCAATGTTCTCATTCAACAGTTAGTGGAAAGAGGATTGTCTACTGTCTCCACCCTTGCAGACTCCCTTATGGTGGATTGTCCGGTTATTCCGGTTTTTCACCATTTACCTAAGGTGCACAAAGGTGACACTCCAGTTAAGGGACGACTGATAGTTGCAGGTATTGGCTCCCTGCCTGAAAAACTTGGGGAACGGGTTGACTAAAACCTGCAGCCACTGATAAAACGACAGGCTATATTACGGACACAGTGTTGTCTCACACTAAAGATATTAGATGGCAGGAGTCATATTTGTGGGTCACTTTTGATGTTTGGTCTTTATATTCATTCATTCCTCACAATTTGGCACGGAATGCCTTGAGATTCCATCTACATTATTATAGCACATACGTATAGTGCCGAGTTGAAAGAGTTTTTGGTCATGTCAGTTGATTTTTTGTTACAACACAACTATTTTATTTTTAATCAGATCTTTTACGTGCAATGTAGAGGAGCCTCTATGGGTGCCAAATTTTCGCCATCCTTGGCGAACCTGTATATGGGAAGGTGTGAGGAGGAGTTCCTGTTCTCCCATTCCAATCCATGTGCGGGTGCCATTAGATGGTATGGCAGATTCATTGATGATCTCATACTAGTATGTGATGGGGCTCTCATGGATCTGTCTTCCCTCACGTCCCATGTCAATACCAATCATCTTGGTTTGGAGTTTAGCCATGAGAGTAATTGTAGCATGATTACCTATTTTGATGTCACTCTTGTGGGGGACCATACAACAGGTACTGTTTACACCCATACATTCCGGAAAGAATGTGCTGGTAATTCATTGCTCCTGGCAACAAGTTGTCACCCCTCCCACATCATACGTTCTATTCCTGTGGGGGAATTTATCAGAGCACGATGCCTCACTGTGCCCATCTGCAGCCTCATCAGTGCCCATCTGCAGCCTCACTGTGCCCATCTGCAGCCTCACTGTGCCCATCTTCAGCCTCACTGTGCCCATCTGCAACCTCACTGTGCCATCAATGCAGTCTCACTGTGCCCATCTGCAGACTCATGGTGTCATCAATGCAGGCTCACTGTGCCATCAACGAAGAGTCATTATGCCCATCTGCAGCCTTGCCAGTGCCTGGATTACACACAGCTGTGTCATCTCCCGCTGTGTCATGGAACTGGGGGCCTAAAATGTCCAGCGGCCGGCCACTGTAAACAAAGTCCCGCCTCCTAGACCATGATAGACGGAACACTGATCCATTGAATAAATCAGTGTTCCATCTATCATGGTCTAGGAGGCGGGACTTTGTTACAGCGCAGCTGAACATTTCAGATCCCAGCTCCATGACACAGCGGGAAATTGCTGTGTGTGATTACACAAGAGGGGGAGAAGGGAGAGAGAGAAGAACTCTGCACTTGGATCGGCCCTGGGCGCCGCTGTAGCCACAGCTCAAAGCGGCCCCAGGGCAGACAGCCCCCCCCCCCCCCGGGAAGTTCACCGGTATCCCAGTAGGCCTGAAGGTCACCCATGCTCGACAATGTGATTATCACATTATCACTGTTAGAGAGTGCAGACGTAGTACAGGAGACGGTCAGAGACTGCAGACATGGTACAGGAGATGGCCAGAGACTGCGGACATGGTACAGGAGAGGATCAGAGACTGCAGACTTGGTACAGGAGATGGTCGAAGACTGTGGCTATAGTACAAGAGACGGTCAGAGACTGCAGACATACTACAGGAGATGGTCAGAGACTATAGACGTACAGGAGATGGTCAAAGACTGCAGACATGGTACAGGAGCCGGTCAGAGACTGTGGTCACGGTAAAGGAGATGGTCAGAGACTGCGGTCACGGTAAAGGTCAAAGATTGCAGACATCGTACAGAAGCCGGTCAAAGACTGTAGACATGGTACAGGAGATGGTTAGAAACCCCCAGCCCCACCTCACTTGTCAGCTTCAATTATTACTGTTCTGTCCCCCAGTCATTTGTGTCATCTTCTATTCCAGCATTCCATCTTATTCCATTTCTTCACCATCTAATAATGATATCCCGTAGTGGTGGTAAGTGGTGGTGGTCCAGGGTCCCTCAACAACAAACGGGCAGGCGGGAAGAGAAGTCAGGCACTGCCGCTGCTGGCACGGGCAGCCATTGATCTCTGAGCCAGTCTAATCGATGCCACCAGGCGGTGAGCGTGGGCCACGGCGTTGGAGAAGTAGGCGGGTAAAGATTGAAGAAGATCAGTTCGACCCTGCCCTGCTGCTTGAAAGTCACTGAGCTCCAAAGCCGAAAAAGGAGGAGGTGGGTGGAGAGAGTGAGACAGTCAAAGGACACATTGCAGAGTGCAGCACTAGAAGCAGGCCTCGCTCCACTCGGCCTCACTGATACTCTGATTCTGGCCCTAGCAATTAGTGCAGAACTTCCAGAAATCAGTTAGTAGGGTGTCCTGTGTTCTCTATTTTATTCCGTGACACTGTATAATGAATAATGAAGGTATATAATGAAGGTGCCCAGGACCAGGGACACACATGTGAATTTCTGGCGCTGCCGCTGAATGTAACAATAAGTGCCGATCCAAATCACTGATTCCAAGGGGGGCACGTACCATGTGTGCAACCTCTTGGATCATAACCCCCATATCACCCTACATGAAAATTAAAGTCTAATAATAGACAAAATTTATTTCATAATATTGGGTATAGTGTAGAATAGATAGAACCTCTGTCTGGTTGTTACTGATGTCTGTGTACCTGTTGGCAGGATTCACCCTGTTTTTCCTTGTGACAACTTCTTTGGTATCCTGTCTGTTGTCGACCACTGTAAATGTTTGAGAACATGAATTTTGGACATAAAGAACTAATATTCTGTCTACAGAAACAAACAAGCATGTTCAGTTAATAGTTGTTTTTATTAAAGTTCCAGTATTCCTGTGGTATTTCCCAAAGCGCTATGCGGATTTGCTTGACAGCTTTTTTTGTGGCAATATCACACAGCAATGCAAATTCATAATTCACACTTTGTTTTATCTACATAAAGCTCACCACACAGACTAGGTAATTATATAAATTGCTCTTGTGGTCTAAAAGCTGTGAGACTCTTCCCAATTAGCAAAGCACTTTGTCCACATATGCACATATAGCGCAATTTCCACATTAGTACATACCCTGGAGCTTACTCTGTGACAACCATCCCTTTTTCTGAGAAAATTACTCAATTCACCTATGAATACACTTGATGGGCATGGGAGAATCCATCCTGCTGAGCTATTCTGTTCTGACAGTTGAGAAACTTCCCTACCATAAGAATTTACTGACCAGCAACGCCAGTTAGGTCCGGTTCACTTGTTAGGCATGTGCAAGAGGGAAAATTTTGTTTAGTTTCGTTTTAATTCGTTATTTAATTAATTTCGTTAAGTTAGATTCGTTACATGTGTAAAATTTGTTTTCGGAACTCGTTCGTTTTCGACCGAATTTCGAAAATATTTCGACCGGATTCGATAATATTTCGGATTCGAAAACATATTATATTCGAATCGAATTTGAAAACAATTCGATTCGAAAACAAATTCATATGGAAATTGAAAGCAAATTTGAATCAAAATCTAAAAAATATAAATCGATTTCTAAAAAAGAATACAATAAAATAGAATATAAAATAATAAAACAATAGAATGAAAATCAAAGAATAGTAAAAAACAGAATGGAATTTAATAGAATGTAATCAAATACAATAGAATATGACCTGGCTTCTTCTAGCTATCTTCTATCTATCTATCTTCCATTTTCTGAAATTCCAAATTCATATAGAATGAACTCAAATTCGAATAGAAAAATATTAGAATAGAGCAGAAAAAAATATATTTATATATATATATATATATATATATATATATATATATATATATATATATATATATATATATATATTTTATTATTCTACTCTTCTAATATTTTTCTATTCGAATTTGAGTTCATTCTATATGAATTTCGAATTTCAGAAAATGGAAGATAGATAGATAGAAGATACATAGAAGAAGCCAGGTCATATTCTATTGTATTTGATTACACTCTATTAAATTCCATTATGTTCTTTACTATTCTTTGATTTTCATTCTATTGTTTTATTATTTTATATTCTATTTTATTGTATTCGTATTTATTGAATTCGATTCGAATAGAATTTGTTTTCGAATTCGAGTCGAATAGAATTTGTTTTCGAATTCGTTCGAATTTCGTCCGCGGGTTTTCGATTCGAAAACGTTCGTTCGGATTCGGTTAAATTCGTTATATTACAATTGGGGAATTCGTATGCATCCAAATGTCCGAATAATGAAAAATTTGTCCGAATTTCGATTCGGAACGAAACGAAATGCACATGCCTAGCACTTGTAGCATCGGAAGTTGGACCCCATTCTGCGCAATGGAACCGTTCTAATCGGTGCTACTTGAGTCGCTCCGACTTAGAAAAAGGTTCCTGCACTAGTTTTGGTCTGACTTTAGTACGACTTGCATTGACTTCCATTACAGAAGTTGCATAGTCAAGGGCAGGGTGAACCGGGCCTTATAGCTGGCGTCGCTAATTGCTGAAAATTTTACAACCAGCCTGAGCCTTCTCATACATGGATACATGGCCAAATTTCAGTCCATGTATAATGGCTTAATAATGGTCAGCAAGACAAACAGAGAGGGTGAATCTTCCTAACAGACAGCAATAATGATATGGCAGGAGTTCTAATCCCTCTCCATTCTTTCCAAAATGAAAAAAAAAAAAGTTTTACCTTTAGTTATAATTTAAATTAAATCTGTCAGGATTGACTGCTTCTGAGGCAGAGGGTCAGAAGTTAGGTAATGTGCGTTACTGGAATGTCAACTGCCTGACCTAATACACGTCACCTATCTTCTGAATGGACAGTGTGTAAAGTATACACGTAGACAGACAGCAACTGCCCCTGGCACTCTAGCTATAATATGAAGGTAAATATGGAGTAAATGTAAAGCCTCCATAAGTAAGCCAGCACAATTAGATGCAGATTCAATCTTCAAATTCCTGCATATTCCAACTGTAATAGGAAGGCATTAGACACTGCATGTAATACATGTGTATCATGGAATGCATTTAACAAACAGGTATGAGCCATTGTATATAATACAGAGGTATAAGGAAATCTCTTTGACAGAGAAGTATACTTGTAAACAATAAAATGAAGAGCCACGAGGCACTTTGAGAAGTGTTAGGCAATTATTGCATGTATCAAGATGGTGTGAGGCCCTACTTGTAAGAGAGAGCCATCAGGCACTGTAACAGAGAGTCATGACAATCCCCAGATAACGTTACATGACTGGTGACGATACGCGTGGGGCGGAGCCAGGTGATGTCAGAGCCGAGGACCGGAAATGCAGCTTTACTGTTGTGCTATGTTCCAAGAGATTATTTTTTAACAATGCAATTTTAATATATGAGTGCAATTTTAAATACATTATTTGATGGCAGTGATTACTACACTATGGTAGCTCTTACAGTATGTAGTTAATATTATAGAGTACACTGTATGCAGCAGTGCAGTGGAATCTTAAAGACACAGTAATCCAGTATAAAGAAGTAGGTGAGTGGAGGACCTGGTACCACCGGAAAAACATACATATTATCCCCAGAGAGGGGCAAGTGCACCTTGAACTATTTATCTGTAGGCCAATACGCTGATGTGAAGGCACGTCTTTACTCACAATAAGGTGACGCACATAAATTTGAAGAGTGCTTGCAGCACCGGGATTGTGGATTGACATGTTATGTGAGGATTGTATGTGGAATCACAATTCATCAGCAGAGTAATGCCTTGTACACACGATCGGAATTTCCGATGAAAAAAGTCAGACAGAATTTGTTCATCGGATATTCTGACCGTGTGTGTGCCCCATTGGATTTTTTCCATCGAAAATTCTGACGGACTTAGAAAGAGAACATGTTCTCTTTTTTTCCGATGAAAAAAAATTCGACCGCAAATTCCGATCGTCTGTATGGAACTCCGACAGAGAAAAAAACATGTATGCTCAGAATCAAGTCGACGCTCGGAAGCATTGAACTTTTTCTCAGCTTGTCGTAGTGTTGTACGTCACCGTGTTTTGGACGGTCGGAATTTGGTGTGACAGTGTGTATGCAAGGCAGCTTGAACGGAATTCCGTCAGAAAAATCCATCAGTTTATCCCAATGGAAATTTCCGATCATGTGTACGGGGAATAAGAAGCAGATTATAAGTGCATGAGGACATTATTTAATATATAGGACTTTATTGACATCGGTGGATTCGCATTATTGTATTTTATTTGAATGATTTGATAGATTTTGTCTTATGGTTGTAACAATATTACACAAGACACAGGGTTTAGTCTAAAAATTCACAGTTAATTTATTCAGCAGCTCAACACTTACAATTTGATTGTCTAAATAATGGAAATAATTACAAAGTGGAAGAAATCATTGGAATTCCGGTAAACCAGTTCATCTGGACAGAAATATTAAGTAATAATTCAGATTGAAATAAAAATAACTACCGTAAATGGGAAGAACAAAGAATGCATATTGATGAATCATGGATGGCGACGAAGAGAAGATATATTGCTGATTTAAAGTAGAAATTGTGAAGAAGGTGAAGAAACCTCAATTATAGTGAAAGAGGACTCCCAAGCCACCAGAGGATATCAGCACTAAAGCCCTGTGCACACGATCGGTTTGTCTGATGAAAACGGACCGATGGACCATTTTCATCGGACAAACCGATCGTGTGTGGGCCCCATCGGTTTGTTTTCCATCGGTGAAAAAAAATAGAACATGTTTTAAAATTTTCCTATGGATAAAAAAACGATAGAAAAAAACGATCGTCTGTGTGGAACTTCATCGGAGAAAAGTCTACGCATGCCCAGAATCAAGTCGACGCATGCTCGGAAGCATCAAACTTCATTTTTCTCAGCACGTCGTAGTGTTTTACGTCACCGCGTCGGATGCGGTCGGATGTTTGACTGATGGTGTGTAGGCAAGACTGATATCCAACGAAAAATCCATCAAATTGAATTCCATACGATATCCGATCGCGTGTACAGGGCATAGGAAAGCTAGATTCACACATCATGCAAAGTAACCAGCCATCTGTGTGGAGCCTATGTTAGTGCTAACCAAGAGAATGCATACAAAACATATATAAAATTGATTGCAACAAGTAAACCAGGTGTGGTGGGATGCTTTTCAGCATATCATATTGTGCTAATGGTTATGAAGCTTTATTCAACAGTGTTTTTATTCTGAAGTGCTAATTTGTAAGTTCAGTAACTCATTGCAACCAAAGTATTTTTCATTCTCCTCATGTCATACCAGTACAAGGTGGAATCCAACTGGTTGCTATGGTTTCCTTCATTTAAAACGACTCTGTCAGTTGCCTAAAAACTGAAATGCATGTTCTTTGCAATAGAGATGTTATTGCCCTCTATGATGGCTTGTGTCTCTACCACTGCCTTGTTACAGCATTGCAACCTCCCTCAGACTCAACACTTCTGGGATTGTCAGATGCATGGTTTTCCCCTGCTGCATGTTGTGGCTCCATCCACTGCCCACAAAATCGTTGTTGGTCTATTTCCAGATGTGTTGGTTTTAGAAGAAGCGTTACCCAGCTATTCATTCTGACTGAAGCATCGGTCGACAGCATAGGCACCAGGAGAGGCAAATATGTGCATCAACTTACGAGGTATGGGGGGCCTCAACTGCACCCCCTGACATCACCAAAGGGCCGCACATAATGTTCAGAGGTTGTGGATACACTACTGCACCCTTTCTCAACCTTTGTACCCCATAGGAGCCCTTGAAATAATTTTCAGGTCTCAGGAAAGTCAGTGGCGGCTGGTGCTCCATTTTTTGGGGGGGCGGAAAACAAACCCCCCCCCCCCCGGCTAGGTCCGCACTTACTCCATCCAGGTCGTGGCTTCCTCTGCTTCTCCTCCCGGCCAATCTGGTCTTAAGACCTACTTTCTGTCCTGGTTGGCCAGGAGCAGAAGCCTGAAGACAATAGTGAATACTGATTCGCTAACGTCACAAGTGGGTGAGCTGTGCGCCCCGAACCAAACCTTTTTGAAGCCAATTAGAGCCTCAGGCTCTTATCATGTGCTTAAAAAAACTCAAAGAAATCTATGCATCCGGGGGCATTGTGATTAGGGGCGGGCATGGAGATTAGGGGGCGGCACCCCTGCGCCGCTTATGGACCAGCCACCGCTGAGGGAACCCCTGTTGAAATTAATTCTATGGGAAGAATGTCCCTTAAATTGGTAGAAGAATGCCCCCTTACAGTCAGGGTCAAAATGCCACCCGTATAGACAGCTAAAAAAGACCATTGGTGTCATGCCCCTAGCTTGCCATGTGCCATTTACCTGGAGATATACAGGCATCATCAGATAAGAGGTCAATCAGCCACAGCTCAAAGGTGGCTTTAATTGCAGCCTAATCACATTGGCAAGCACACCGATATGGGGGACCACTGGTCCTCTTGTACAGGGCCCCATGATTTCTCACAGCAGCAAGGCTTCCAGCTTAATTTCCCATAGAGATTGCATATAAACAGCTGAATATGAAGATTTCATGTCTTGAGTTGCAAGTAGTTACTACTGGATGTGTGTTGTAGAGGAGAGAAGTGTTGAAGAATGTTGTCTGATTACTAGTGTTTTCCCCCTAATAAACCAGGTATCTGCACCTTTCTGCATAGACACAAACATGAATGGTCCCATGAAGCACTGGAAAATTAAATATCTGTTGGCCTCTTACCTCTATGGTTGGCCTTAGGGCTAGCAATAAACATGAGACGACGATTGGAAGACATGAACATTGTATGATTTCTCTTTACAATGATGGTGGAAAAAACAGGAAATCCTGAACAACAACTTTATCTAAGTGACATAGTAGTAAGTCACTGAAAACGGCCATTTTAGAAGACTTACCTTTTCCCCCCCCAAAAAAACAAATTCAGGAAATCCCCCGAAGGCACTCATCAAAACATTGTTATTTTCCAGTCAGACCATTATCGATGTCATACACTTTGACTCAAATGCATATATAGAAATGTATTAAAGGTTAAAGGAATTCAAAAAAAGACAAAGAACTGATGACTAGAATAATGAATTTTCATTTGTGGAATGCTGACAGGTGATGTGACACCTACAAGAAAAGTCATATGAGCAGGTATCTCGGAATGCGGCCATATCTGAAAGATATTCTTTGAAGACCTTTGATCTGTTTATGATGCATCGGGCACCCAGTGCAGAAGGACTAATCATTGAATGTCTCTAAACAAAGAAAATATATTAAATGATCTATGAGCAATTTGGAAAATGTGTGTTGTCTAAGACAGGGGTCTCCAACCCCCGGGCCCCGGCCCACTACCGGGCCGCAGCGTCTCTGCAGCTGGGCCGCGGCATGAAAGAGCAGGGCTGGTGAGAGAACTCATCAGGGGCGGGAGGGTGAGGCGGGTGGGTGAGGGAGACCGCTGCATCACAGGTGAGAGAGCCTTGTGGATCACAGATGCATGCGCCCACCCCGCTTCCGCCCTCACAGCGCTGGTGTCAGAGGTACGGCTGTGAGCAGAGAGATGACATCATCTCTCACCGCCGATCTCCAGTCTCCTGCCCTTACTCAACAACGACCACTGCAGGTACAGTGGCAAGTAACATTCATCTGGTGACAGGCAGTGTGAAAAGTGGCATTCATCGGGTGGCAGGCAGCATGGCAAGTGGCATTCATCGGGGGGCAGGCAGCATGGCAAGTGGCATTCATCTGGTGGCAGGCAGCATGGCAAGTGGCATTCATCTGGTGGCAGGCAGCATGGCAAGTGGCATTCATCTGGTGGCAGGAAGCATGGCAAGTGACATCCCTCATCTGGTGGTAAGTCATTAGCCGTGTTAGCAGCTGTGCATCTTTGGCAGCGCAGTGTATACCACATTTCCTATCAGTGCCACTGCCTGTCAGTGTCATCTATTAGTGCCACGTATCAGTGCCACTGCCTGTCCGTGCCCATCAGTGCTGCCTATCATTGACTCCGCATGATTGCCCATCAGTGCCACTGCCTGTCAGTGCCCACCAGTGAAGGAGAAAAATTACTTATTAAAATGTTATAATACAAACTCACCTGCTTCTTGTGCTTGTGGTCATTACACTCTGTAGCTCCAAGCAATTACGCTCCTGTGGACTACAATTCCCATAATTCTTTGCAGTACAGGAGGGAGGGGGAGGAACGTTGTGCTCTGTTCTCTCCTCTATGTATTGCCTCTGCCGGGAGAGTGATTGGAGAAGGGAGCAGAGGTAGGGGGAGAGGGGCCCCCAATTTCAGGGCAGTGTGGGCTCAAGGACCAGCTGCTTTGGGGAATGTGCAGGGTCCCCCATGCAGCTGAGGCCCCTGGGCAGTGCCCAGGTGTGCCCTTTCATTAAGACAGCCCTGATGGGGCCCCCAGGCAGTTGGGGCCCCTGGGCAGTGCCCAGGTGTGCCCTCTCATTAAGACAGCCCTGTGCCCAGCGAATAAGGACCCCCCCTGTACTGCACAGGCTTGGCGCCTGCACAGTATGAACCTCAAACAAGCCTACGAAAATAGCCGAACATGTAGAGCTGAGAGTCAGCTCTACACGACGCATGCGCAATGACTATTACACATGCCGCACGCTCCTGATGCTAGTGCCACTCTGCAAGGGGCGGGATGATTTTAGCAATAAAGTACACGTCTTAGCAGGGCGTGTTAAAACAAATGAAGGGCTGGTTTTACAATGTCGATGGGCGGATTTTGCTAAGACGCGTACTTTATTGGTAAAATCACTCCTGCCCCTTGCAGAGTACAACTAGCATCGGGTGCGTGCGGCATGTGTGATAGTGATTGCGCATGCGCCCTGTAGAGCTGACTCTCAGCTCTACATGTTCGGCTATTTTAGGAGGCTCGGTTGAGGTTCGTACTGCGCAAGCGCCTCGCCTGCGTAGTACAGGGGGATCCTAATCCGCCGGGGGAACATTTTTGGCAGCACACCTGGAATCGCGGACGGTTCTTCCGTTGACTAATGGGGAGGAGAAGTGGTGACTATACAAGTAGCACACAGTCAGGCTGGAGCCGCTCCAGCTCCTCCTCTCAAGCTCTGTGAGTACTACCACAATAACAACCGCAGACCTGGCTCCTCTCACAGCCAACATGGCCCCTGTCCACCAGAAAACTGCCTGCCCAAGTGCCCAGGGGGGCGCGGCAGTTGGGTAGTGGTCTGGTCACCGTATGCTAGAGGGAGCCTCAGGTCCTCGGGCAGTGCTCCCCTGTTGCCGCCCCTCCTAAAGTACTGCTGTAGTCCCATGGACCCACCGTAACCCTTGTTAGGGCCGGCCCTGCTTAACCCTTTAACTGCTAATTTTGCTGAATAGCTGAAAGTAAAAAAAAAACAGGCTCACTGGTCGGATCAGTGGATAAAAATAAGTAAAGTAAAACAAAAAAACTGAATTCAGTCGCGACATCTAAAATCTGGTAACCTGCAATATAATACACTTTCTGGGCCAGATTCAGAAAGAATTGTGGCGGCGTAACGTATCGTCTTTACGTTACACCGCTGCAAGTTTTCAGCGCAAGTGACTGATTCACCAAACTTACGGCGGTGTAACGTAAAGCCGTCTGGCGCAAGCCCGCCTAATTCAAATGGGGCGTGTACCATTTAAATTAGGCGCGCTCCCGCGCCGAACGTTCTGCGCATGCTCCATTAGTAAATTTCCCGACGTGCTTTGCGTGAAATTACGGCGCCCCGGCGTGTTCGTGAATTGCGATGTGCGTAACGTACTTACGCCGAAAAAATTAATTAAAAATTCGACGCGGGGGAGACTTCCGTTTCCGGGGGTGGTGACGTGAGCATGGAGGAGTGAGCGCGCTGGTCTAGCGGAGGTCCGTGGTGCGCCTCGACAGAAGAGCGGCTGATTTGAAACCCCCCCTCTCCCTTCACCCCTCTCGTCGAGTGAGGGAGAGTGGCGCCTAGCATGCGGCTCTGAACAGCTGATGTCGCGGCGGGGAAAGAAGAGCGGTAGCTCAGGAGGAATGCACACGCCCGGCCACTCGTACATTACCCGATATATGACGGTACAAAGGGGCAGTGCACAGCAGAAGGACGCCAGTGGAAGTGCCGCGTTGAGGAGGGAATCCCTGACAGAAAGCTCTTTGCAAGCTGCCGCAGTAATATTGAAACCATACGCAGCGGTCACAGCAGAGGCAGAAGGAAAACGGCAGACAGCAGTACCGGAGGATACCACGGCAGTAGGACCGGCTGCAAAGACCCTGACAGCACAGGAGGTTCAAAACCGGACGAGAAGCACGGTTGCAGCCCCCGAGGTGGAGTGGATAGTGGAAGAGCTGACCAGAGGTATTCCATACCCATCTACAGAGGTAAAGTCACCATTACCATTAACGCCAGATATACGGAATTTATCGGGGGCTTATATCGCAACGCATACAGAGACACTGACTGCGCCACCCACACTAGAAATTAAAAGTGTGAAAATGGCCATAGTAGGTGAAATGTCAAGGGTAAAGGAAAAAATACACTCAGCAGGAGAGGACACACAGCCTGACCCACAGAATAGAGGGGACACAGCGAACACACCTGTACAAGAGCAGCCTCCTGACATTAGACAATTAAGCAGGCTTATCCAGGCCCTTCCAACCAAAGAGGACATTCAGAAAACGGCCTTGACATGTACACTGAAAGAAGAGATGGAAGAGGTCCGGATAAGAGTGTCAGATGGGGAACAAAAAATAGCTGTATTAGAGAACCAGCAAGTTACAGGTGACTATAGATTAGAAGTCCTGGAAGAAAAAGTTTGTAGACAGCAACAGCAGCTGGTTAGACTGCAATTAAAAGCTGAAGAGGCGGATAATAGAAGCAGAAGAAATAATGTGCGCATTAGAGGTATACCGGAAAGTTGTGAGGGCGCTGCGCTAAGAGAAGCTGCCGTATCTATCTTCAACAAAATACTTAAAAAAAATCCAGAGTCCCCAATAGAGCTGGATAGAGTGCATAGGGTCCCTACAATAAGAAACCCGGATCAAAGCAGTCCTCGGGATGTGTTATGCCGAATACATTTCTTTAGAATAAAGGAGGATATTCTGAGGGAGGTATGGAAAGAAGGAACGGTGATATGGGAGGGGGCAAGTATACAGCTATTTCCAGATTTGTGTTGGCAAACAAAAGCAAGACGACGTATGCTGAGACCGCTACTTGAATATATACGCAGTCAAGAAGCTACATATAGATGGGGATACCCGCTGGCTGTAAATATAAAAAGGGCAGGAAGAAACTTCAATCTAAGAGACCCCTCTCAGCTCCCCGCTCTCTTTGGATTTCTGGAAGCAACGCCTATAGAAGTACCGAATTGGTTGGACCTACCAGACACAGTATCAGATAGATAGAAGGAGGATATAGACAGCAAAGGTCCACAGCAATATAGACATTGATACCATGGAGAGTCATCCCTCAAAAATTGGAAGAAAGGGAGAGGAAGCGAATTACCTGCCCCCAGTTAAGGGGGGTTTCTGACAATAATTTACACCCCCTTCTTTTTTATAGCCCTTCCTTTTTTTTTTAGGGCTGGGAAAATATTTTGGATTTTAGGAAAAATTCGAGTAAAGTGTGCAGTATAACACAGATAGGGGTTAAGCACAGAAATAACGAGGAATTCTAGTGCCTGTTTTTTTTTTTTTTTTTTTTTTCTCCTTTTTGTTTTTTGGGGGTATCCTGAGAACATTTCTCTCTCTTTGCTTTTTTTTTTTTTTTTTTTTGAAGGCCCTTTTTAGGCCATATCCAAACGCTGGCTGGTTATTGGTGTTTTACTGCCGGTGTAGTAGGATTTGGTGTATATGTATTTTGGGTATGTTCATGATTACAGAAGATTAGAGGCCAGAATGGGAATCCAGAAAACAATATAGGATATGATCGGCTTCCCCGTCCACCATAGGGGTGGGAGGGAATTTGGGGTTGAATGGGAAGGGGTAGGGGGGGGGGGGGGAAGGGGAATAGGGAGAAGGGCTGGTGTTGGGTTAGAGGGGAATTTTGTTTTCTGTGGGTTTGATATTGTATTGTATGATATTGTATATATTGGGTTGGTAGGGGTTTGATGGTTAAGAGGTGGACATCATTTCACTAAATGAAGTATGGTAAATATTATAAGGGGTTTAAGTATCAAGTGGGAACAAGGATGGGTAAGAGTGAGACACGAATAAGTAAGGGAATGGGAAGAGTAGAGATGCAGTGTAATAAGGAAGGAATTGGTCACAGGGGTAAAATAAGAGCACTTGATTTATGGAGGATTTTGACACTAATGTCTAGTACATCTAGACACACCAGAGGATGGGGATAACACAGTCAATAGAGGACTAACTTAAAGAAATGACACGGGGAGGGGGGGGTAGGAAGGGAAGGATTTGGGGAGGGGGTGGTAGGGGAATGGTTAGTGGGAGATGGGATGAGGGGAGGAAGGGGGGGAGGGGTGGAGGGGAAGAACAAACAAGCAACCCAAAATATTAAGATAGGGAATCTGTGGAGCTAGGGAATAATGTAAAAGTATTAAGATTGCAAGATCGTTGGGCTAAGGCAGGGAAAAGAGATAAGAGAGAAAGAAGTGGGAGGTGGGAAGAGGAGGGATGACAGGAACGTTATGTATATATAGAATGATATGTATGTGATATGTATGTATAATATTGTAAATATGTGGATACCGATGTTATTGAAGAAGGATGAAAAGGCCCAGATATGAAAACGGCTGGTAGCTGTGTAGGAGGTGGGGGGAGGGAGGCGGGGGGCGGAGGGGGGGGGGTGGACGGGGGGGGGGAGAGGATTTTTTTCCCTTTTTCTTTCCCTCTCCCCCTTTCTTGCTCCTCTCCTCTTTTGGTCTTTGTTTCTCTCCTTCTCTGGAGGGGAGGGGTGGGAGACCAAATAGACGAGGGGTACCCGGACCTGCTTGAAGGCGCGATCCTCCTTGTTGCTCATACACCGACCCCCATTAGAGCGTCTCTCCTCCGTGTGGAGGGAAGTCGGAGACGCTAGGTGGAGGGTGTTTTTTTTTTTTTTTTCTCCTTTTTCCGGGTCTGAGATCCCAGGGGATTAACCAGATCAGGTCACTTTTTTTTTTTTTTTTTTCCCTCTCTCTTCCCGGGCTCTCCTTTTCTCCCCCCCTTCCTCGTTCGCTTCCTCTCGCGCATTCTTTTTGGCCGGGGGGTGGAGCCCCCTGTCATCTTATTGTATTATCCCCCCGATCCCTTTCCCCTCCCAAGAAGAGCTGTGGGGGATAACCTAGGCAAAATTTCAAAATGTCTAAAATTACGGCAATGACCTATAACGTGAAAGGGTTAAATAAACCGGAGAAACGATCAAAATTAATGGCAGAACTATGGAGATCAAAGGCACAAATAGTATTTCTTCAAGAGACTCATTTCAAAAAAAATAAAATTCCAAAGCTAGAGAACCACAGATTCCCAAAGGTGTATCACAGTTCCTCATCGTCAACAAAGACAAAGGGAGTATCAATTATGCTCTCAAAAACGATATTATGGAAAGAGTTAAGCATAATAAAGGAAGAGGAAGGACGCCTCCTTATTGTGAAAGGATACATAAATGAGCAGAAGGTGACCCTGGTAAATGTGTACTTGCCCAATGACGGTCAAATAGCAGCATTGGAGAAATACACAAACAGGGTACAACAGATTACGGAAGGTATTGTAATAATGGCAGGAGACTTAAATATTGCTCTAGATCCTATTTTAGACACATCAAGGGGAACCTCACATCTAGCATATAGTAAACTAAGCAAAGCAAATAGGCTCCTACAAGAAACACAGGTAGTAGACTGTTGGAGGACCACCCACCCACATGAGAGAGACTACACTTTTTTTTCAGCGAAATATAGAACCTATTCCAGAATAGATTATATATTTGTATCACAAAATTATTTACAGGGAATAGACGAAGTTACTATTGGGTCTTTTTCAATATCTGACCACGCACCCATAAAGTGTACATTGAAATGGGGGGAAGCTGTAGCACGGGAGTGGCACTGGAAAATCAATGAGTCCCTTATAAGGGACCCAGAGTATGAGGAAAAGATAAAACAGGAAATGGAGACCTTCTTTGACAATAACGAGGATGGAGAAGTGACCCCAATGTGCATTTGGGAAACACATAAGTGTTATATTAGAGGAATACTGATATCTCTGGGAACACATAGGAAACGAAAGATAGGAGCACAGATGGATGCTTTGATGGGAGAAATCCGTAGACTAGAAAAAGCACATAAAAGATCTTTGGCAATACAGGTAGAGGAAGAGCTGAGGAAGACACGAGAGGAATTGAACCTACTATTAACGGATAAAGCTAAAGCATCATTAAGAAGGTGTAAACAAGCGTTTTATGAATTTGGCAATAAACCAAGTAAGATGCTAGCGAGAGCTTTAGGAGAAGTAAGAGCCCAAAACCATATAGAGGGTATTAAAACAACGGGGGACAAAATAACGAAATCCCCACAAGAAATTGCTGAAATATTTAGAAACTATTATGTGAGTTTGTACCAACTAGATGGGGAGCAGAGGATAGCGAAAATGGGGAAGAGGGAGGGAAAAATAAAAGAATACATAGAGAAGTCAGGAATGCCGAAGCTATCAGAGGATATAGGGAGAAGCCTAGAAGGCCCGATAACAGCAGAAGAAGTTAGAAACACGCTTAAGCAGTTAAAACCAGGTAAAGCACCCGGCCCAGACGGATTTACCCTTCTTTATTATAAGACCTATGCAGAAAAGTTGCTGCCGAGATTCTTAGATGCTTTCAACTCGATACGAGAAGGACAGGAGATGCCAGAAGAAACTCTTATGGCACACATAGCGGTTATACAGAAAGAGGGGAAAGACCCAGCGCAATGTGCAAATTATCGCCCAATATCTTTACTGAACGTTGATTTGAAGATCTTCGCCAAAATTTTAGCAAACAGAATATTACCATACACGCCTAGCCTGATACATCAGGACCAAGTAGGCTTCACGCCAGGAAGAGAAGGTAGGGAAAATACGCAACGAGTGATAAATGCGATCCACCTCTCGCAGTCACATAAAAAGCCCTTAGTATTAGTATCTACGGACGCTGAAAAAGCATTCGATAGGGTTGATTGGAAGTTTTTAAAATCTACTATTCAACATATAGGACTGCGGGAGGGAATGCAAAGATGGATTATGAGCCTATATTCCAGACCAAAAGCGAAAATAAAGATAAATGGCATTATGTCAGAACCCTTCGATATATGCAATGGGACACGACAAGGGTGTCCTCTATCGCCATTGATCTTTGTTTTAACACTAGAACCTTTTTTAAGAACAATAAGGCTAAGCACAGATATTAGAGGAATAAAAGTAAAGGGGGGAGAGCAGAAGCTCGCTGCATTTGCCGATGATTTAATGTTTTTTGTGACAGAACCGGTGCTATCTCTGCCCCCACTGCTTGCGGAGATAGATAAGTATGGAAAAATCTCAAACTTTAGAGTAAACTATGATAAATCAGAGGCAATGGGGGTAGAGATGAATAATACACAACAACAACAATTAGCGAACTGCTTCTCATTTAGATGGACAAACTCACATGTAGGATACCTGGGGACTAAAATTCCGAAGAAACTAAGCAGAATACTAGAGTTAAATCTAGCCCCGTTGGTAAGACAATTGAAAAAAGACTTACAGAAATGGGACAAGGAGGTGTTTACTTGGTTCGGGAGGATTAACATCCTAAAGATGAATGCAATGCCGAGGTTATTGTACGTACTACAGACACTCCCAACAAGGATACCGCAGGGATTCCTTAAAGGAATCAAAGCGAAGTTTGCAGGATTCATATGGGCAGGGAAACCGGCAAGAGTGAGAAGAGATATCTTAACACTGCCAAAGGAAAAGGGGGGAGTAGGATTTCCAGATCCTCTAGCCTATTATGAGGCAGTTCACCTGTCGAGAGTACTTGACTGGTGCGTTACGCCAAAGATCAAACCTTGGATCCTCTTAGAACAAGAAATGACGGATATCCCACTGGAGGGGCTATTATGGCTCTCTAAATCGGTCATACCACAGACAGTCAAGAGACACCCAACGATAGGGACGACAATTAGTACTGTTAAAAGAATACTCAAAAACCTAGAGGACGAAACGGAAGTTAACCCGATGACACCAATTCTAGGGAACCCAGTGTTTACCCCTGGCCTGAACGATCCAGGCTTCGGGAATTTAAAAAATAGAGGTCAAACCAGACTGATACACTTTCAGAGAGAGAATCGGGTAATGTCTAATGAAGAAATAGAAAGGGAATTGGCCGAACATTTAGACCCGTATAGGAGAAGACAGTTAGGGGGATTTCTCCGAACTATTCGAGGACAAATCAGGATGAGAGAAATACTGACGGAATTTGAGAAAATGTGTCTTAAGAGAGAACCAGTAAGACATTCACTCTCCCTGTTCTATTCAATGGTAAATGAAATAAAAGCGCCACGAGTAATAGGTTTTATTCAGAGATGGGAAAGAGACCTAGAGGTAACATTCACGGAAACTCAGAAGAAAAAAATCTTTCAATTTAATCATAAAGCATCAATAGCATCTAAATTCCAAGAAGGAGGATATAAGATCCTGAGCAGGTGGTACAGAACACCGGAGGTCTTAAATCAGATCTTTCCCCAAGTGTCAAATATTTGCTGGCGATGTCAGAAAGAAGAGGGAACTCTGCTACATATTTTTTGGAACTGTGAAGGAGTCAAAGACTTTTGGAAAATGGTATCTGAAGTGATAGAAGAAATAACTGAGATAGTATTAGGGGATGAACCGGCGACATATCTGTTATTAGATTTACCCATGTCAATAGAAAAATTTAAAAGATCTCTAGTGAGACATTTAGTGGTCACAGCCAGATCGTGTATCCCGGTTCTTTGGAAGAGCACATGTTCCCCAAGCAAATCACAATGGATAGCTAAAATTACGGAAATGCAAAGCATGGAGACCCTCACAGCTTCTTTGAGGGAGGAGGAGGAGAGGGTGGAGGAAATATGGGCACCATATGTCAGGTATAGGGCGCGGGGGGAGGGGGGGAGGGATGGGGGTGAGGAGGAGAGTCCACTAGGAGGAGGAGGGAGAGCTTTAGGCCTTTTTTTTGCCGGGTAATAGACTCGGAGGTAGGGGGGGGGGAGGGGGAGAAGATGGGGCATTAGTGCCTTAAACGGGGGAAGATCACGTCAAAGACGAAAGAAAAGGGAGGAAAAGAGGAAAAGGAGGAAAAGCACTTGGGTAGAAGAGGGGTAGAGGGAGAGCGGCAGATAAAAATAGAGGAAACCTAAATAGGGAAAAGGACAAACATAAGAATGTAGAGTATGAAGCTGTCTATATTGTTTGATGTGATACGAACCTGGGTTTGAGGCAATGTGATATGTTGAAAAATGAAAAATAAAGAATTTGTAAAAAAAAAAAAAAAAAATTCGACGCGGGAACGACGGCCATACTTTAACATGGCTGGTGTAAAGTTAAGCCTTGAAAAAGCAGGCTTAACTTTGCGACGGGAAAAAACGACTTGCGACGACGTAAGGCACGCGAGTAGCTTCGTGGATCGCCGTAAAAGCTAATTTGCATACCCGACGCTGGAAAACGACGCAAACTCCACCCAGCGGCGGCTGAAGTATTGCAGCCTAAGATCCGAAGGCGTACGAAGCCGTAAGCCTGTCGGATCTTAGCCAAATGCCGTCGTATCTTGCTTGTGAATCACAAATTAAGATACGACGCGGCAAATTTGAAAATACGCCGGAGTATCAGTAGATACTCCGGCGTATTTCTTCTATGAATCTGGCCCTCTGTTTTTAGGTTTGGTAACATGAAAAATAAAAAATTTTGCTTCCTCCGGTGCTCACAAATCACCCCACTATGTACTCTTTTACATAATGCATAGGGAAGCTGAAGTAAGTGAAAACACGTAAAGTGTATTCTAGCTCCAGCGTCACATGCATACAGTAAAAAGCATATTGCTGTACAAATACTCAGCTCTACGTACACAAACCACTCTGTTTATAACAAACACGTTGTGTGTTGACAGAGCATGGTAAAACAACAATGCTGCTAGGTGTAGTCTTTAAAAAAATTCAACCTACTGTTCTCATGATTTATTGAATCTGCCATGACCCCAACCAGCCAGCTTCCTATAGACCCCTTCACATGACTATATGAGGCAAGAGCTGTAATTGCTCGTAATTAATTAATTAGAATCTAAAATGCTCCTGTAGTATTGAAGGTGATTTTGGTCCATTGCTGCACATTTTTTGGTCTCAGGCAACCCTTGCTAAAAAAAGATTATATCTACTATTAATGGTACATTAGCATGATTATTGAAACCTTGCTCTATATATTAGTGAAACAAAAACAATTAATAATGAACAGAAAAGAAAAGCAGTCGTTTAAGGTGGTCAATGGAAAAGTACCCTCTATATCAGTAGTCTCCAAACTGCGGCCAGATTTAGCGCTTTCCTTGCCTTTATCTGGCCCTTGCCACTGACACCAACAATGGGGCATATTTCCTGCCACTGACACCAATGATGGGGCATATTTCCTTCCACTGACAACAAAAATAGGGCACCATTCTTCTCAAAGACACCAACTATTTCTCCCCAAAAATATCAAAGATTGGACTTTGTTTACTCCCATTGGGCACAGTCTGGTCCCACTTAATTCTGAAGGACAGTTAACTGGCCCTTTAGAAAGTTTGGAGACTCCTGCTCTACATTGATGGTCAACGGAGAAGGCTCCCTTACATGGGTACTCGGCAGATAAGGGCCTGTTACATTTGTGGCCAGTGGGACTAAGGACCCCTCATCTTGGTGGACAGTTGAAGGAATAATGTCCTTCACATAAGCAATCAATAGAGAAGGCCACATTTACATTGGTGGTCTGTGCAAAGGTGCCCTCCAATATTGATGGTCGGTGGAGAAGGCTCCCTTACATTGGTGGTCAGCAGAGAAGGCCCTTTTACATGTGTGGCCAGGGGGACAAGGGACCCCTCACCTTGTTGGACACTCATCTTGTTGGACAGCTGAAGGAAGAATGTCCTTCATGTTAGGGATCAGTAGAGAAGGCCACATTTACAATGGTGGTCTGTGCAAAGGTGCCTTCCTACATTGATGGTCAGTGTTGAAAGACCCCCCTGATATTGGTGGCCAACATAGAAAGGGCTGTTACTCATTTGTGGCCATTGGGATAAGGGACCCCTCAGATTGGTGGACAGTTGAAGAAAGAATGCCCCTTACATTAGCAATCAGTGGAGAATGCCCTATTTATATTGGTGGTCTTTGCAAAGGTGCCCTCCTACATTGATGGTTGATGGTGAAGTACCTCCTTTACATTGGTAGTCAGCAGAGAAGGGTCTCGCTTTATCAATTGACAGGGGCCCTTGTATTGGTGGACACTTTGAGGAAGATGTCCTTTACATTAATGGTTAGTCAAGGAACCCCTAACAACTTTTGAAGGAGCCCGAGTTCCACGGCTGCTTTAGAGTGTGCAGAGGAGGATGCAGCAAGCCCAGCAAGAGGAGGTTGCTAGCACAAAATGAAATATTCTCATCAGCATTTTACAGGCTCCGAGTAAGAACCATTTACAAAATGATAATACGAACAGTCAAAGAGATTTAGTCAAGTGCAGCAGATGAATGCCAAAATTAAAATTAAAGCCATTTCACAAGTAGGTTGTATCAACGAAATCAAATAATAACCACTTCCATACCGCGCCTATTCTGGTACTTCTCTCCTTCATGTAAAAATCATAATTTTTTTGCTAGAAAATTACTCAGAACCCCCAAACATTATATATATATATATATATATATATATATATATATATATATATATATATATATATATATATTTTAGCAGACACCCTAGGGAATAAAATAGCGGTCATTGCAACTTTTATCTTACACGGTATTTGCGCAATAATTTTCCAAGTGTTTTTTTGGGGGAAAAGGAACGGTTTCACGAATTAAAAAATAACAAAAGAGTAAAGTTAGCCCAATTTGTTTGTATAATGTGAAAGATGATGTTACGCCGAGTAAATAGATACGTAACTTGTCACGCTTTAAAATTGCTCACACTCATGGAATGGCGCCAAACTTCAGTACTTAAAAATCTTCATAAGCAACGCTTTAGATTTTTACCAGTTCAGAGTTACAGAAGAGGTCTAGTGCTAAAATTATTGCTCTCGCTCTAACACACACTTTTTATCACTTTTATTCCTATTACAGGGAATGTAAACATCCCTTGTAATAGGAATAGTGTGTGACAGGTCCTCTTTATGGAGAGATGTGGGGTCAATAAGACCCCACATCTATCCTCCAGGCTGGAAAGCATGAAATCGAGGAAAAAAAAAATCACCAATCTCATCCTTTCAGCAGTATAAAACGGCTATTAAACACCCGAGCACACATGAAGAGCTCAGTGTGTGTGGGGCTGGGTACCCACAGGAGACAGAGAGCAATGAAAGATTCCTTCCCCACTGGCTCCACCAGCAGCAGATGTTTGGGCGCAGCTTGCGAGGCTTGTATTTCTATCGGGTGGAACTGAAGGAGGTGCAGCCGGCCTCACGACCAGTCCGCCTTCTTCTGCTCTGGTGCATGTCTATATACTATCCTAGCCTGTCTATATACTACCCTAGCCTGCCCCTATACTGTCCTAGCCTGTATATTTACTAACCTAGCCTGTCTATATACTACCCTAGCCTGCCCATATACTACCCTAGACTGTCTATATACTGTTGTTAATAAAATGACAATACTGTATACATTATACCTATCTTGCAGCAGATGGTGCTGTGGTTTTATAGTGTATAGTTCTTATATTCTATGATATAACAGGATGTATTGTCTATCTATGCTCAATGCTGTTCCATGCTGTAAGACATGCATTGATATTCCTCCATGAAAGTAAAGTATTCACTGCATACAACAAGCTTCCAGCGCATAATAATTACAATAACCTGCTAATATATACTACCTGTAACAGGAGTCACTTTTGGGCACAGATTGAGCCAGGAGATGGGGTACACATGTTGGATTGTTTTGGCGTGGACAGTGAATTACAGTATATTCCTTAATGCCTGCAAAGAATATTCTATGACTCATTTCTATGCTTAGCCCTGACTAGTGACATGCTAATTGAGTCAGGGCCTGGAAGACATTCCATTGTCCTTGTTTAAAGGTGTTAATCCAGGTCTGCTCCCAGACCTCTAATTATGTATGCTAAATACTGTTTATGTGTGGAATGTACTTGTCGGAGACAGAGGGTCTGTCTGGGGATGTGGATTGGAAGGAGATCATTGTGTGATGGTGTTTTGTTTGTTATGCTGTTAATGAAGGAATGTTTAGTAATTAGCCTTAGTGTGTGATTAGGGGGGTGGAGATTTCATTGTCCCTTTGAATACTTCCATGCCTTGTACTGTATATAAGCTGAGAAGAAACCATTAAAGTTGTCTTCATTTGAAACCAGAGAACACGGAGCAAGTCTCGTTATTCTGGGAAATGGGAGGCCTGCTGGTTTGTCTGTGTGTCAGATGAGCTGTCGTAGTTGATGGAAGGTCGTAAACGGTGGTGACCGTTACACTACCCTAGCCTGAGTGTCTATATACTACCCCAGTCTGCCCCATACTGCCCTAGCCCACCCATTGAAATTACACATATTGGTATGTCTTAATTTTCATATAGACAAGGTGCTGTTGCATGTAAATATTACTTCCTGAAAATGTGTATTTTAGTTTTAATTATCATGATATAAAATAATGTATGTGGGGACCTTTTGGTGGGTGTATTTTTTTTTGGGGGGGGGGCAGCATTTCATTCTTGGATCCAGGTTGCACAATGTCTTGGACCAGCCTTGTGTAAGAGGCTGCAATTCAGCATAGGATTAGGCTGATCAGTGCAGGACCATGACTAAACCAAAGATGAACAGTCTCAGCTCTAATGCAAGACCATATTTAAGGATGGCTATTTCTGGAACTTGAAAACTTTTTGTGTTGTAAAATGTAGGGTGAAAAGCTTTTAAAGAGGTTGTAAAGGTTTGTTTTTTATTTTCTAAATAGGTTCCTTTAAAGGGGAGTTCCACCCACAATTTCACTTTTTAAATATAAATACCCCTGTAATACACAAGCTTAATGTAGTCTAGTAAAGTTAGTCTGTAAACTAAGGTCCGTTTTGTTAGGTTGTTAGAGCATTTAGTTAGTTTATAATCTAGAAATAGACCGTGGCCATCTTAAGTGTGGGCATCATGAAGCCAGACTGTATGACTTCCTGGATTTCAGCCGTGCAGATCTTGCACATGCTCAGTGCTACGCAAGCGATGTAATAGGTTTCAGTCAGGTTTCCATAGCAACGGGAGTGTCAGAGGAAGTTGCTGCCCCTTCTCTATGCAAATAGGCTATTTGCAAGGACTATTGGGATACATGATGCCTATACCAGAAACCCTTGCGAATAGCCTTGTGACTTAATAGCCTAGGCTAATAAGGAGGAGGAAGTAATGAAGGACTACAAAAAAAAGGTATTTACAAGCAACAAAATAAATAAAAATTGTCCATTCTGAACACTATGAGATTAGGGCATGCAGCACAGACAAACATAAAAAAAAATGGGTGGAACTCCACTTTAACCAGTTCCCGACCCCCGCATGTACATATACGTCCACAATATGGCACGTACAGGCACATGGGCGTACAGGTACGTCCTCGCCTATTAGCGGGTGGGGGGTCCGATCGGGACCCCCCCCGCTACATGCGGAGGTCGGGTCCGCTCGGGGAGCGATCCGGGACCACGGCGCGGCTATTTGTTTATAGCCGCTCCGTCGCGATCGCTCCCCGGAGCTGAAGAACGGGGAGAGCCGTGTGTAAACACGGCTTCCCCGTGCTTCACTGTGTCGGCGCATCGATCGCGTCATTCCCTTTATAGGGAAGACACGATCGATGACGTCATTCCTACAGCCACACCCCCCAACAGTTGTAAACACATACTAGGTGCACCCTAACTCCTACAGCGCCCCCTGTGGTTAACTCCCAAACTGCAACTGTCATTTTCACAATAAAGAATGCAATTTAAATGCATTTTTTGCTGTGAAAATGACAATGGTCCCAAAAATGTGTCAAAATTGTCCGAAGTGTCCGCCATAATGTCGCAGTCACGAAAAAAATCGCTGATCGCCGCCATTAGTAGTAAAAAAAAAAAATTAATAAAAATGCAATAAAACTATCCCCTATTTTGTAAACGCTATAAATTTTGCGCAAACCAATCGATAAACGCTTATTGCGATTTTTTTTACTAAAAATAGGTAGAAGAATACGTATCGGCCTAAACTGAGGAAAAAAAATGTTTTTATATATGTTTTTGGGGGATATTTATTACAACAAAAAGTAAAAAATATTGCATTTTTTTCAAAATTGTCGCTCTATTTTTGTTTATAGCGCAAAAAATAAAAACCGCAGAGGTGATCAAATACCACCAAAAGAAAGCTCTATTTGTGGGGAAAAAAGGACGCCAATTTTGTTTGGGAGCGATGTCGCACGACCGCGCAATTGTCTGTTAAAGCGACACAGTCCCGAACTGTAAAAACCCCTTGGGTCTTTAGGCAGCAATATGGTCCGGGGCTTAAGTGGTTAAGCTAGTGCTTTGTTGGTTCACTTACCTTTTCCTTCGATTTCCCTTCTAAATGTTTTTTTTCTTTGTCTGAATTTCTCACTTCCTGTTCATCTGAGCCGTTCTGGCTGGGGGTTAGTCAGTATGCTCACCCCCTACCTTGGGACTACATCCCAGCAGGGAGACAATGTGAACGCGCACAAGCTTAAAGGAACCTATTTAGAAAATAAAAAACAACCCCTTTGATATTAAAATTTAAAAAGCATAAATTAACAATCATAGTTAGTCTATTATTATGTGCTATAATATTTTCTGAATTCCTGTAACTGTATATCTTCAATGAGTTAGTTACTTTTACGAAATGTTTACATTACTCTATTTTCTTTCATTTCTTTTGTTTTTCCAAAATTACCCTGTGCAGCCTTGTTAGATACGGATGTAAATAAACAAATGCCTGAATGAGTGTGAATAACCTCTCAATATCGATTTTTCCGTAACCTAAAACTGTTTCCCATTATGCTATCAGGGGGGCACAAGGACGTATACAAAATAAGAAACCGTAATGGTATTGCAACATTTGCATCACATGGTGTACACCTGTTGCATAACTCCCCAATAGATTGTCAGCTCTTGAGAGTCAGGACCTCTATTTTATTTGTTTCTAATAATACGCCAACTTAATTGTAGAATGCTTCCCCACTCATTTACAGCATTTCAGAAAGTGCTGGTGTTTAGTGCAAAATAGATACCTGCTTCTATAACTACTTCTACTACTTCTACTATTTTTAAAGTGGTTGTAGTTACACCACTTTTACCTACTTTTACCTACCTACACAAGTCTGATAAATTTCCCCCACTGTCTACTAATCCTAATCTAGCTGCAATTGTCGCTTTGACCTCTGCCGAAATTAAAAAAATCCAAAGACCAAGAAACTGTGGTAACCTTACTCGTCAACACAACAAAGCCCTTAACAGACTCAAAAACTGCCACTCGCTAACTATAAAACCAGCTGACAAAGGTGGAAATATTGTTATCCTTGACAACGATCAGTATAAGGTTATGTGCCAAAAAATCTTGTCTAATACAGAGTGGTACAGGTCAATATCCTTACCAAGTATTTTTAAATTTGAAACACAATTCTATGCGCTTGTTGATGGAGCTTTCGCCCAAGGTGCGATTAATCAGGATACCTGGGAATATCTTCGGACCAAATATCCTAGAATACCAACTTTTTACTGCCTACCTAAGGTCCACAAAAGTCTTACCAACCCACCAGGACGACCAATTGTATCGGGCAATGGTGCTCTCACTGAAAACCTCAGCATTTTCATTGATACACATTTACGGCCTTTTGTAATCAAACTTCCATCCTACATCAAGGACACCATTCACCTATTACGAAAAATTGACTCTTTACATATATCAATCAACACACTACTGGTAGCCATTGATGTCGAAGCTCTGTATAGCTCCATCCCCCACACCCTTGGGGTGGCAGCAATCAGACATGTAATTTCTCCAGTTTTCCAACGAGATCGAAAGCTGGGTGAATTTCTTGTCATGGCACTAGAATTCGTTCTCGAACATGGTGTCTTTTCATTTGATGGCTCCTATTTCCTCCAGGTGCAGGGGGTTGCGATGGGGACCTCGTGTGCCCCATCGTATGCCAACCTGTACCTGGGGGAGTGGGAGCACTCCTTTCTTTCCAGTGGGAGTGCTAGGCCATGGATTCATCATGTATCTGCTTGGTTCAGATACATTGATGATATCCTTATGCTGTGGGAGGGGTCCACTGCCGAACTGGATTTGTTCATGACTATTATGAACTCCAACGAGTTTAACTTGAAGTTCACCGTTTCCAGCAGTAATTCCGAAATTGCATTCTTGGATATTCTCTTATCAAAAAACTCTGAGGGCAGTCTGTCCACGGGCCTATACAGGAAACCTACTGCGGGCAACACAGTGTTGCATGCCACTAGTGCGCATCCAGCAGCACTTATCAAGTCCATTCCCTATAGTCAATACTTGCGCCTCAAGCGCAACTGCTCCAACCAGGAAGTCTTCCTATCCGAAGCTTCCGCCTTGAGAGATAGACTTCTACAAAGAGGATACTCTAAGAAATCCCAAAAAAATCATTCAAGCGTGCAGACGGACAGATCAGAAAAAACCTGCTATTTAAGCCAAATGAACAACAGGAGACCACCAATGACACCCTTAGAATCATTACCAAATACCATGGCCAGCACCAACAAGTCAGATCCATCATTAAAAAATTCTGGCACCTTTTATATGTTGACCCGAGTTTGAGTCCATTTGTCCCAGCCGAACCGGCCATTACCTATAGACGGGCACCCTCCCTTAGGGACCAGTTGGTCTCCAGCGAATTCAGGGGTACCTTCCGCAAGGACCCCTGTAAACGCTGTGGGACCTTTACCTGTGGGGGATGTTCTATTTGTCAATACATGAACACCAAAGGCAATGTCCTCCTACCTAATGGTCGTCCGTATCGGCCTCGACACTTCGCTAACTGTAAAACCGCAGGTGTGGTATACCTACTTACCTGCAGTTGTGACAGATTTTACGTAGGTAAAACGAAATTATCATTTCATATACGCGCTTTAAGACACATACACTCTATGAGGACAGCTAATCCAGATTTGCCACTAGGCAGGCATATACTGCTTCAGCATGGAGGCAAATTTTCGGGACTTAGCTTTCTTATCCTGGACAGGATTCACCCAAACAACAGGGGGGGTGACTGGAATAAAATACTCCTTCAACATGAAACCCGGTGGATTGCCAACTTATGTGCAAACAGCCCCCCAGGTTTGAACGATCAGATTAGTTTCAGACCGTTCCTGGAGGGATTTGCATCTGGAGGTTGTGAAAAAGACTGAGGTCCTTTGTTACCATTTCTTTACATCACTAAGGGTACCTGTTAATTAGGCCCACACTTATGATATGGCTGTTTAAAATGTGTTCTAGGATGCTCTCTGTTATTTCATTGCTAACTGTCCTCTATTATGTACTCCTTTTTGAACCTTATTGCTGCCTGTACTTTTTGGGTATTGTTTCTGTTTGTATTTTCATTGTGATCATTTCCCCTTGTATGTCATCTCCCTTCCCTTCACCTCGGGCCCTGGGGGTCGTGTGTGCATCACTGGTGCCGATATTATTTCCCCCCACCCTCCCCCCCTTTTTTTTCGAAGGAAGGGGGGGGGGATGGGAGGATGCTGCTGTTCTCCTAAGGCCTGGCGCACGTATGCCTACCTCCTGGTTTCCTCCCAGGGGGGATGGCATACATAGACCCTGGTCCATACCGCACTGTGGTTTGTGATCTTAGGGTCTTTTTGAGCGCCAGCAGGGAATCTGGTGCAGCACGGTGAATTGGTTTTCTCCCCCAGTTTTCGGGGGTGACTACACCTCACCTTCGAGTGAGGTGATCACCGTGACTTAATCCATTTTCCCTGGACCTGATTGGGCGATTATGTATATGCATACACATATACTGATATTTATATTCTAGGGTAGTGGCCACCATCATTTGGTGACCCCCATCCGCATCTACATACATTTTACAACTTTATTATTTTGACCCCCTTTTTTCTTCCTCCTCTGGGTTAGGCACTGGTTTGGCTACATTTTCCTTATTGCAGTCACTAGTCTTTGATCACACCTATCTCTTGATCCTGCGTCTTGCTGGGCGCCCCTTGACGGCACAGTATGCTGTGTATGTCACGTTCTTGTGGTGGCCTCTGATCACAGGCACTCCCCCCTGCCTGTCAGTGTCTGCTACCTCTCCGCCTCCTTTGGGCGGTCCGTGTTTGGAACGGGCGCGGTGACGTCACACGCTGACCACCGTCGCCAGGTCTCGCGATTACTTCCGCCCTCGATTGGGCGGTTTGCGGCATGACCAGGCGTATGGACGTCATGCGCTGGTCGTCGCCGCCCCCAACGCCCACCAAGCTACACTCCCTATCTCCGTGATTACACGGAGACGCGGCCTCTGGCTCCAATCAGATAGAGGGGGCGTTATCTTCTCTGCCCCTAACCACACCCCCCACTGGGTATTTAATCACAGCGCTGCCATATTCTGACAGCGCTGGCTGACCCTGGTCACCTATGACTGATCCTCTGAATAGGTGAGTGGCTCCTCTAATTTTTGAGACCTATGGAGCTCTGCCTTCCCAGGTCCTCCTGATGGCATCATTAAACAAACATTTTCTTTTTACTCCATACTGTGTCCCTTGTAGATCCTTGGACCAAATGAGTGTTAGTACACTTCTATTTCTCCTGATCTCTGGGACCGCTGCCGGCTTACCCCCTGCTTCTCTGCAGTTATACAGCTGGTCTAGACTTTCAAGGTAACCCACTTGAGCATTTTTTTTCTCTTGTGTTACAAATATATATATTTTTTTCCCATACCCTACTTGATCAGCATAAGTTTTACCCACATATTTTTGTGTTTCCTTTTTAGGAGCTTTGCCCATCTATTATAATTAAGACCTCTTTCCCTGTGGCTACGCTGCGGCTCTCTTTGGATGATTGGAACCATAGCTCCATTTTTCTACTAAACCGCTACCATGTCTTGTTCCCAAGCCATCTAAGCCCCCTGCCAGGTATAGCCCCCCTCTATATTCATTTTTTATGTACACCCTTACTTTAATTACCCTTGATATACTTAAATTACATTATTTTCCTTGCCTTTACAGGAGTCACGTGTGTAATTTCCACACCCCCTCCTGCTCGCCCAGGGTTTGCCTTTTAGGAGTCCTGGGACCTCTTTGTGTCCCTTTCAGCTTTTCCCTATACATCTTAGGGATTCGGTACCTTGGTGCTCTCCGGTCCTCACGGTCCATACATGTGGTGATTGGTACGTGTTTTGTATATTGTGCAGATTTTAAATCTTTTGCTTTTTCTTTTCTTGTATATGTACACAATTTTGTAATTTACTTTATTATAATCTCTATTACATACAGTATAATAATTCGCACGGACTCTGGCCCCTGAAGAAGGGACGGAACCTCGAAACGCGTAGGGCCTGAACCCATCCCTGCAAATATACAAAACCACCCACTGATGAACCTTGTTTTTAAACTACTGTGTTGTTCTCTATATATACAAAAAACATTTTTTCATTTCTTTTGGAATCTTCTCATATAATAAATTTTATAATACCCTATACTCTCTTCATTTTTTTGTTGCCGTTAAAGCCCCATCCTGGGGGAACTTCTCCTTTTTCCTACACATTATTAGGTAGATTCAGTAAGAGTTAGGCTGACTTATCAGTAGATAAGCCGACCTAACTCAGAATCTACGCCGACTTATGTTTAAGCGTATGCTCAAACAGAGATACGCTTAAACATATCTAAGATACGACGGCTTGCGCCGTCCTATCTTAGATTGCAATATTTCGGATGGCCGCTAGGTGGCGCTTCCATTGCGGTCGGCGTAGAATATGTAAACGAGTAGATACGCCGATTCACGAACGTACGCCAGGCCGACGCAGTACTTTTACGCCGGTTACGTAAGATATAGGCCGCGTAAAGTTAGAGCTGGGCCCTAGTTGGAATAGTAATGTCAAGTATGGCTGCCGTTCCCGCGTCGAAATTCGAATTTTTTACGTCGTTTGCGTAAGTCGTCCGTGAATCGGGATTTACGTTGTTTACGTCCACGTCGAAATCAATAGGCCCGGGCGGCGTACTTAGCCGCAATGCACACTGGGAAATGTAGGCGCCCGGCGCAATGCGCAGTTCGCAAAAAACGTAAAAAACGGAAGGTCAAGCCCCATTAACATACAACACGCCCCCCTCAAACACATTTGAATTAGGCGCCCTTGCGCCCGCCGATTTAGGCTACGCCGCTGTAACTTAGCAAGTAAGTACATTGTGAATCATGTACTTGCCTCGCTAACTTACGGCAGCGTAGCTTAAATGCCTTAAGCTACCCCGCCGCAAAGTTGCGGCCATGTACTTGAATCTAGCTATATGCGTTTGCCTTACAGATTTTTTTTCTTCTCAGGGCTTACAACCGCTTTAATAATAATAATAATAATAATAACATACATCCCAACATTTTGAGATGGAAATGAGGGACACCTACTAGCAAACGTATGTAGGCATAGGACACGCCCCCTGCCACATCCCCTTAAAGGAGAATTAACTAAGAAAAAAGTTTATTAAATCTACAAGGGATTTTTTTTACCACCACTATTCCTTTATATTGGCTTTTAAAATTGACAAATGCAGCAATTTAGAATTTGGATGAAAGGTTTAGCACTCGGAAACTCTTTTTGAAAGATAAAAAGTGCATTTTATATACAACTATATGGATCAGACCAAAAAAAGGGACAATTGAGGGGGAAAGAGGGACATTGTTCCAAATCAGGGACAGACCCTCGAAATCAGGGACAGTTGGGAGCTATGTAATAATAATAATAGTATGATGTTGCCTTTGGGGAACTATCCAATCCATCTACTGATGATTTCTGGAACTTTGTAGCAAACTAAATGCATTGATAAAACAAAATGCTCAAAAGTAATAAAAAGAAAAAATGATGAAAGTAATTAGGCAGGCAGCAGGAGTGCAGAATCAGGAACCACAAGCGGAGTTAGAGCCAGGCCAAGGTCAGAGTCGGGGAAGCAGGAGAGGTACCAGAACTGCAGGAAGGAAGCAAGGTCAGGTTACAAGTTGGAGTCAGCAACAGGGCTTCAGGAACAAGGAGAGTCCAAGGCTGGGTCAGGATCCAGTCACAGAAGGAGTTGATGATCACTCAGCAATGATCCTAATGCTGGCCATGCACAGGATTTTCGTGCGGCCATCTAATCTTAATAATTGGACATGTTGGAATTTTTTTTTTTAAAACGAACGACTTTCTAATCAATGATGGGAGAATCGTGCGAAAAAAGAAATGCGCATGTGCAAGAAAAGAATATTCCCGTAAAGAAAAGAAGATTCCCAGACATGAAAATTATTTTCTGTAGGAACATGAGGTGAAATTGAAGGTTTGGTTGGTCTAATTTCGAAATCAATGGTGGCACCATCAGATCACAAAACACACATAATTTCTGATTTTCAAAAGAAAGTTCTTTCTAAATTCAACCCGTATATGGCCAGCATAAGTCTAGTAGAGCTTTAAATTGGCCACTGGGTGCCACGGCCAAAGTCCATGCAAACATGCAGACTCATGCTCATGCACATGGGCATGGTCCTAATTCAGGGCACAGTTCTGTGGACTGTTCTGTGTGCATGTGCATTTTTTTCGAGCATGGGCATTAGCTCGGTTTTCCTGATAGTGTGAATGTAGGTTCACCTGCACATATGCAAGGATTATGTATAACCGGTGGCCGACCGCCGCATGTACATATAGGTCCACAGAATGGCACGTACAGGCATATGGTGTACATGTACGTCCCCGCCTTTCCGCGGTTCGGGGGTCCGTATGTACATATAGGTCCACAGAATGGCACGTACAGGCATATGGTGTACATGTACGTCCCCGGAAAAGGCGGCAGTCGGAAACCCGCGGGGAGCAATCCGGGACGAGGGCGCGGCTATTCGTTTATAGCCGCCCCCTCGCGATCGCTCCCCTGAGCTGAAGAACGGGAAGAGCCGTATGTAAATACAGCTTCCCCGTGCTTCACTGTGGCGGCGCATCGATCGTGTCATCCCCTTTATAGGGGAGACACAATCGATGACGTCAGACCTACAGCCACACCCCCCTACAGTTGTAAACACACACTAGGTGAAGCCTAACACCTTCAGCGCCCCCTGTGGTTAACTCCCAAACTGCAACTGTCATTTTCACAATAAACAATGCAATTTAAATGCATTTTTTGCTGTGAAAATGACAATGGTCCCAAAAATGTGTCAAAATTGTCCGAAGTGTCCGCCATAATGTCGCAGTCACGAAAAAAAAAGCTGATCGCCGCCATTAGTAGTAAAAAAAAATTAATTAATAAAAATGTAATAAAAATATCCCCTATTTTGTAAACGCTATAAATTTTGCGCAAACCAATCGATAAACGCTTATTGCGATTTTTTTTACCAAAAATATGTAGAAGAATACGTATCGGCCTAAACTGAGGGAAAAACATTTTTTTATATATGTTTTTGGGGGATATTTATTACAGCAAAAAGTAAAAAATATTGAATTTTTTTTAAAATTGTCGCTCTATTTTTGTTTATAGCGCAAAAAATAAAAACCGCAGAGGTGAACAAATACCACCAAAAGAAAGCTCTATTTGTGGGGAAAAAAGGACGCCAATTTTGTTTGGGAGTCACGTCGCACGACCGCGCAATTGTCTGTTAAAGCGACGCAGTGCCGAATCGCAAAACCTGGCTTGGGCATTTAGCTGCCTAAAGGTCCGGGGCTTAACCGGTTAAATATAACTCTGGAGCAAATCTTATTAGACTGATTAAAAATGTTCTATACATTTGCTACAGTAGTTGTCAGAATGTCACACTTACAGACAGCTAAAAACAATTGGTGCAATGCAGTTTGCTTTGTAAAATGGTGTTGATTTCAAATCCAATAAAGGTTCTTACTCAGCTTGCTGTATGTGAAAAAAATTCTCCTCCCAGGCCTAATCTTCAAAAATTCTACATACAGTATCAGAAAGTATCAGATAATTACAAGGTCACTAGTTGCTTACTGACCTCACTAAATAACTACTGCCAGGATCAGAGGGACAACCTATGGTTTTCAGTGCTCCCCCTACAGTCAGCTCCTCATAGAATTCTTATTTCACTCATGCAACCTCCTCAGGGATAGCTTCACAGATAGTCTTCCCATACATCATCTAAAGCACCCAACCTTCCCGGTTGTACTCCGGGTACTGATTTTCTGTCTCACACAGAGCCAGCATAGCTTGTGCAGCAGATGTCTCTTCCAGATCATTACAAATTTGCTCCAATACATATCTGAACCTGCAGGCTATGCCCTGTCTCCAAGAGCCTCTTGTGTCATAAAGATCACGCATAGGGTTGCCACCTGTCCAGGATTCACCCGGACAGTTCGGGTTTGAATCATGTGTCTGGGTTTAAGTCGGCCTGAAACCCAGACACATAATTCTGACCAGGCTGTGGCTCCCCAAGTAACCAAGATTATGAGACACACACAAATCTGTTGCTGTTCGGGAGCTGTGGGTGGCTGTCTGAGTGCAGGTTCGGCATCACTGGAGGGGGAAAGGCCGATGATGTAAGTGTAGCGCCTGTGTACTTTCAGTCCAAGTGCTATTTCAAATTTAGAGGGGGATGAGAGAGTTAGTTAACTCTCATCCAGGTGATTTGTGCAAATAGGGCCTCTGTTCTAGCTGGGCTGTGCTGTTGGTTCATTCTGTGTTCCTGGGGTGCCTTTCCCCCCCGGGGCGGCAGTGGAGTCCAGGCCGGAGTGCCTCTTGCCAGCAGCCAATCGGAGGGGTTTCTCCCTCGTGGGGCATGCTGGGGGAGGGTACTTCTTGAGCAGATGCAAGGAGGCGGGGTTCTTGTTCCGGGTGCGGCACCCAACTTCAGGGTGTGCGCACATCACGGCCCCCGGCGATATGGCCTACCAGGCCGGGGCGCGCGTGCTACGAGGTGTCCTTGGTTCCGGGACCATGTTGGCCCGGAGCGACTGAAGCTGTGGCGGGGCCCCAGTGTTTGACTGGGTTCCCCCCAAATTTCTGAGGAAGATCCCAAGCGAGTAGTGCTGTTCGGTGGGGAGTCGGTCTGAGGAGAGCCCGGAGGCAAGCAATCCAACAGGGCTTTGACAATCCATCGGGGATCAAGGTGACTGGACATTGGGAGTTTGTCTGTTGGCAACCTGTCAGTCGGTGACCATTTGAGAGACTACCTGAGGGAGATTCAGGCACTAAATTTACTAAGGAGGATTTACCTCACGATCTACATTCTGGAGAAGGGGCCTGTGGCAGAGGTCCCGCTCTGACATTTATTTCTACTAAGTCGGTGGCAGAGACTTATTTTCTCTTCAAGTTTCCGAGTGATACTCTGGCTGCCAGGTCGGTGTGAGAGGCCTGTCCAGGTACACTATACCCACTCCGGCTGGAGTGGCGACGAAGTAAAATTGCCGCTGGAAGCAGGACTGCTTCTGTATTGTTCAAGCCTGAATCTGCAATTCTCCTTTTCACCCATCTTTTCCTATATACCTCAAGTTACTGTTTTGCTGTGTTGGGTGAAATAAAGCTACAAGAAAAGACACCTGCTGCTTGGACATTCCGTCATTGCTCTCATCATCTCATCATGATCATTTACCCCTAGACACTCACAGAGGTAACACGCCATCCCTATTCTATCCAGCGGCTCCTGCGGGGGTAGCGCTACATAAGCAAATACAATTTGGCCATACCCACTTTTCGCTTTGCTATGAGTGTTACATTACTACTCTCCTAGGGGCACCCAAAGGTGTCCTAGGTCTTTTGTATCCCTATAGTGCATACTACAGGAAAGATATTGCCCTGCTAAAGTGTTTGGGTTTGACTTGGAGAAAAGGTGGTAACCCTAACCATGCACTAAAGAAAAGCTGCACAAAACACCTGCTTGTCACTTAGCTTTGTCTAGGGGACCTGCCACCCCCTTTACACAGTGTTGTCCTGAATGTAATACCCAAACCTACAAGCTTCTAAAGCTTTACTTTACAAACAAGTAGGTAATAGTGTCATTTAACATAGGAAGAAATAATACAAGCATGATATACTGCATTCTTAGGTCACATTTGATCAGGTTAAAGCATTTGTTACCCCAACACTTCAAATTGCTGATATAGGCCTGTTGTACCATGTACTTTTATGGGAAAATCTCCTTGTTTCTTTGTATTGCTTCCTTTATGTGAAATCCCTGTGATCCTGCCAGTTTCTCTGGTTCCCTATTAAAAACTGACCACATTAAGCGAAGAGGGCACATCGTGGTCAGTTCTCTAGCTTTGCTGGCAACTCAGTGTGCCCTCCTCTAATGACGCCCCTGCTGCATAGCCATTCACTGGGAAGCTCAGTGTGCTCCACCTAGCTCTTATGCAGCTGAGAACACAGGGAATGTGATCATTTATTTAAAAAAGGCAAAAAAAGGTATTTATAATGTTTTTTTCATATCGATACGAAAATGTTTTGCCTTTCATTTCTATTTTAAACTGAATGGGTTGTTGATCCTTTACAATCACTTTAACTTTTCCTGTTACACCTAAAGACAGCCAACTATTTTCAACACCTGCTGGGACACATGCCTAACATATTCAAAATCTCAGCCTCAAGCTACTTCCTCACATCAGAGGTCGGTATGGGCACCTTCAAGCCCCATACACACTATCAGTTTTCCTGCTGGTTTTCTCTTCAGGTTTACCAAAACCATCTAATATGAGGTCAAACCTTAAGCGTTTCAATTTGAATGCAATCAGGCAGGTCCTTGTACTACATAGTTTTGGTAAACCTGAAGAGAAAACCAGCAGGAAAACTGATAGTGTGTATGGGGCTTAAGACTAGCCATGTGGTTGTTCTAATTAGCTTGTTAATATTGCCTCCCTTTGGTATTCAGCTCATAGATCTTAGATCTGCTGCATGTAGGTGTGTTGCTATTCATGACTCTCCTGGGATTGGTAAATACTTCCCAAATGTTGATGGGATGGTGTATTTTTCCTGAAAGGAGATTGAGAGTCTTCCTTCCAAAACACACAAAATACAGGTAATTGCTCCAACTTCCGGCGAAAGTACCCACGGCGATCTATGCCATGTCTCTCCCCCCCAGCTGTCTTCTGGGAGACACACAGGTCCCAGAAGACAGCAGGGACCATTCAGAACGTGCAGCACGACTAGCGGAGTAGGAAACAGGCTGTGAAGTCGCAAGGCTTCATCATGATTCCTTTACTGAAGATGCCGGCGCCTCCACCTGGAGCCAAGGGACGGGTTGGCTTCGGGTGAGGAGATCACGGGTAAGTGGACAGGTAAGTGTCCTTATTTTAAAAGTCAGCAGATGCAGCATTTGTAGCTTCTGACTACAAAAACATTTACAGGCGGAACTCCGCTTTAAGGACCAGGCATATTTTTCAGACTTTGGGGCAGATCCACGTACCTCTGCGCCAGGCGCAGCGTATCTAAGATACACTAGGCCGCCGTAACTTTGTTCTTTTTTTTCGAATCCTGAAAGAATTTGCGCCGTAACTTACGGCGGCGTAGTGTATCTTTGGCGGCATAATGGCGCGCCATTCAAATCTCTGTGATGGGGGCGTGTTTTATTGTAATACGTCATGACCCGACGTAAATAACGTTTTTTTTTAACTGCACATGCGCCGTCCGTGGGGGTATCCCAGTGCGCATGCTCGAAATTAAGCCGGAACAAGCCAATGCTCACGACGGTGACGTCATTCTACGCAAATCCCTATTCGCGAACGACTTACGCAAAAGACGTAAAAAATTCAAAATTGTACACGGGAACGATGGCCATACTTAACATTGAGTATGCCTCATAACAGCAGCTTTAACTATACGCCGGAAAAAGCTGAACGCAAACGACGTAAAAAAATGCGCCGGCCGGTCGTACGTTCGTGGATCGCCGTAACTAGCTAATTTGCATACTCGACGCGGAATTAGACGGAAACGCCACCTAGCGGCCGCTGAAAATTGCAGCTTAGATCCGACGGCGTACTAAGACGTACGCCTGTCGGATCTAGCCGAGATGCCGTCGTATCTTGTTTTGAGGATACAAAACAAAGATACGATGCGCAAAATTTTAAATTACGCGGCGTATCAAGAGATACGCCGGCGTAATACCTTTGTGGATCTGCCCCTTTGTGTTTAGATACATTTTTTTTTTATAGAAAATTACTTAGAACCTCCAAACATTATATTTTTTTTTCAGACACCCTAGAGAATTAAACAACGGTTATTGCAATACTTTATGTCACACAGTATTTGCGCATCGGTCTTACAATCGCATTTTTTGGGGGGAAAATACACTTTTTTAAATGAAAAAATAAGACATCAGTAAAGATAGCCAAGTTTTTTTTTATATTGTGAAAGATAATGTTACGCCGAGTAAATTGATACCCAACACGTGACGCTTCAAAATTGCGCCTACTCGTGGAATGGCGACAAACTTTGACCCTTAAAAATCTCCATAGGCAAAGTTTAAAAATGTCTACAGGTTACCAGTTTTGAGTTACAGAGGAGGTCTAGTGCTAAAATGATTGCTCTCGCTCTAACGATCCCGGTGATACCTCACATGTGTAGTTTGAACACCATTTTCATATGCTGGCGCGACTTACGTATGCATTCGCTTCTGCGCACAAGCTCGGCAGGACAGGGCACTTGAAATTTTTATTTTTTTTTCTTATTTTATTTACTTTTTTTATTTGGACACTGTCCTTTAAAAAAAATAATTGGGTCACTTTTTTTCCTATTACAAGGAATGTTAACATCCTTTGTAATAGAAAAAAATATGACAGAACCCCTTATCAGATTCAGCCCTGAAAGATTTTACCCACTTCTGACCAGAGCACTTTTTACAATTTGACACTGCGTCGCTTTAACTGACAATTGCGCGGTCGTGCGACACTGTAAGCAAACTAAATTTGCGTCCTTTTTTTCCCACAAATAGAGCTTTCTTTTGGTGGTATTTTATCACCTCTGCAAATTTAAATTTTTTGTGCTATAAACAAAAAAAAGCAACAATTTAAAAAAAATATATATATTTTTTACATTTTGCTATAATAAATATCCCCAAAAATGTTTTTAAAAAACAAATGTCTTCATCAGTTTAGGGCAATAAATATTCTTTTACATATGTTTGGTAAAAAAATCGCTATAAGCGTATATTGATTGGTTTGCGCCAAAAGTTATAGCGTCTACATCTATTGGAAAGATTTACGGCATATTCTTTTTTACTTGTAATGGTGGTGATTTTTAGCAGTACTGCGATATTGTGGCAGACACTTTTGACACATTTTTGGGACCATTGACATTTATACAGCGATCAGAGCTATAAAAATGCACTGATTACTGTGTAAATGTCACAGGTAGGGAAGGGGTTAACACTAGGGGCGATCAAGGGGTTAAATGTGTCCCCTAGTTAGTGTTTCTAACTGTATGGGGATAGGACTGACTGGGGGAGGAGACATATTGTTGTTCCTACTTAGTAGGAACAAACGATATGTTTCCTTTCTCCTGACAGAACAGGGATTTAAAAAATCCCCATGCTGGCACTCGTGCACGGGATCGCGGGTGACCGGTGGCGATTGTGCCTGTCGACCAAGCGCATCCTGTTCCCCCCCATGCCACGGGCACACATGCCCCGCCGGAGGCTCTTAAGGGGAGCAACACACTCATATGTTGTTTTGAGCAGCAGTGCCATTCTGCCGACATATATCAGCATGAGCCAGTCGGCAAGTGGTTAAATGTGAGATCTGGGGTCAAAAAGTCCTCTGATCTAACATAATCACTTAAATGCAAAAAAAAAGAAATACAAATTAAATGTAATTTTTTTTTGCAAAAAAAAAAAAAAACCCTTTAAGACAATTGGGCGGAAGTGATGTTTGACGTCGCTTCTGCCATCCAATGGTATGGAGCCGAGTGGGGGCCATCTTTCCCTCACTTGGCTCCAGGCTGTTGCGGGGAAGGGACACAATCATCTTCGCCACTACTGACAGCTCCGGTAAGTGGCGGAGACCACCGGAGCGCAGCGTGAGGGGTGCCCTCTCCTGCCCTTAATAAAAGTGTTCTTGCGGCGAGACCACTTTTATCTGAAAGCGGACCGCTCGCTGTTGAAGAGGATACCAGAGTTATGGCTGCTGCCATAACAACAGTATTCCATTTCGAACAGCCGATATACAACTGCGGCGGGCGGGCCCTAAGTGGTTAAAGTGGTTTTAAACCCTTCTATTCTTTACAGCCAAAAAAGCTGCCATCTTAGCCTCTGTCTGATCTGCAGTAGACATGGAGTTGCACATGTGATCAATTATGACACCAGCCAATAGTTTCAGTTGAGAGTACAAGCAACGGTGACAGCAATCATTCACTACATGCCTGGAATCTACTTGTTTTGGCAAACAGTTAAACCGATAGATTTGATTCCACTTAAAAGAGAAGTATGAGGTTTTTTTTCATTTAATAATCATACTTACCTAGCTGGATGTCGCATCAGACAGATGCTGCATCTGTCTCCCGGCGCCTCTAAGACTGAGAACTGAGTGATTTAACACCCCAGATCACTTGGTTCTCATCGCTCTCTGATCTGCCCCCCCACCGTGCTCACTGGAACGCAGGGCTGTTGAGGGGGCAAGAGCACGCAACTCAGGTCCTCAGCGGCTCGCTGACAGGATGAGCTGGGTGCCAGTCCAGGGAGGGACGTGTAGTCAGGAGAGGCAGGTGAGGCTCATGAACGTAAAAGATTGACTTCGGGGGTCATACCTTGTTGACCTGGGGTCAAGGAAATTGGGTTTAGGTAGCTGAAGTCCTACCCTGCCACTGGTCAAAATGTTGGGCTCCTACGACCTATGGTCCTGGAAATACAGGGCTCCTTGTGCAGCCTGTCAGAAGCTACATACAGAGTGGCCAGTTTAAATACAAGCACACTCTGTATGCAGTAGACTGAGAGGATGAGCTCACAGTGCCTCTCCTCACTTCTCATCAGAGGCACTGAGCTCAATGGCCAGCTTGGAGTCTTGGGCCAATGGTAAAGTACCATTAGCCCAAGCTGTTCAATAAAAATGCTGCAGTGGAGGCACGCCTCTCAGTGTCATAGAAGGGGGAATGTGTATAAGATTTACCCACAATCCCATGTTTTTCTCACACAGTTAAAGCGAGGGTTCACCTTAATTTTTTTTTTTAAAAGCCAGCAGCTACAAATACAGCAGCTGCTGACTTTTAAAAAATTAACACTTACCTGTCCAAGTAGCCCGCGACGTCAGCAGCCGAAGCCGAGCGGTAGCTTCCCCCGCCGCCATCCTCAGTAAGGGAATCGGGAAGTGAAGCGCTGCGGCTTCACTGCCCGGTTCCCTACTGCGCATGCGCGAGTCGTGCTGTGCAGTTCCCACTGGTCCCTGTTGTGTTCTGGGAGCCAAGTGTTTCCCAGAACACAATGGGGGGTGGCACGGAGGTATCTGCACCCCCTCCCCCCTGAAAGGTGTCAAATGTAACACCGGAGGGGGGAGGGTTCCGAAAAGCGGAGGTTCACTTTTGGGTGAACCTCCGTTTTAGGAGAATGAGAATCTGCTGCTGAAAAGGTACAAGCTAAATCATATATTTATATGCTGTATGTCATAAGATAATCATTTATCTATTTACTGTGAAATTACTGGGCCTTTTGGCTAAGGTCAAGTGTAGTATCTGTTCTTATCAGTTACCAAATGGTGGTGCTGTGCTCCCATCCCTGATCTATGGCACTAGGTTAGGGGTGGCAATGGCTATGCAAATCCACTTGGTGTAATAGTAACCTGGAAGGTTAGTATTGGTGGGAAACAAACCCAGACTGCTCGATGGTAACTGAGGACTGGAACTAGGTTCTCCCGAGAAAGCTGGAAGGGTTGTCCCCTGATGGAGATGGCACTGGGTCCGGCCTTTTGGCTAAGATCATGTGTAGTCTCTGTGCCTATCAGTCATTAGGGAAAGAACCCTGACCCCTTTCGCCAGTTTAGGGGGTTGGCTAGTACTTCCTGAATGTAATTAGGTGAGAATGGTGGGGGAACCATTTCCTCCTGGGTTGAATCTGGGCTTGTGCACAAGGCTTGTCCCCAGTTGTAGGTAGGTCTCTCCCTAAGCTCTCTAAGTTCTGATGCCTTCCTGGTAGGTATGGGGCTGCATTGGTCTGGCTGAAGGCCAGGACCTGAAATAAACCTGTGGTGTATGTGCCCTTGTAGTGGCAGTCCAGGGGTGCCGTAATCTCACTATGAGCGAGGGTCACTTTTACATTATAGCACCATCACACTTTTTTCTGCACCTGCCTCTAGTGCCAATCCTTTTAGGTAGGACCAGAAGAATATTTTATTCCTGACTGAAGGGCCGGTCATTGTTTTACACAATGGCACCTATTGCACTTCTCCACTATCCTTCCCCCCACTTTTATTTGTGTGTTTGTCATGTCCTGTCACTTTCTTTGGGCCTGCCCTGAAAGTCTTGGGAAGGTGTGGACATGGCCTTCTGGCTTAGTTCGCCCTCTCTCATGGGTCTCCCTTTTGGGGGATCCCCACCTAGTACTTGGGGTGGTCTGTCTCCCAGAGTACGAGGTCCATCTAGTTTCGGCCAGATGGACCATGTGAACACCCTGTGCACGTTTTGTGTTTCCGTTTTTTGGTGTGCATTTTTTTTTTTGCACGGGGTGGAGTCTGAGTGTGTTCACACCACAGGCATTAAAAAAAAATACTGGTTGGAAGTTATAACTTCAAACTTCAGTAATTTGTCCACTAAGCCACCTGCTTGAGTACAGTTTTTGAAAATATAGTAAATTACCTTAAAGGGTCACTAAAGGAATTTTTTTTTAGCTAAATAGCTTCCTTTACCTTACTGCAGTCCTGGTTTCATGTCCTCATTGTTCGTTTTTGCTCTAATCCTTCTCTGTTCTGAACACTTCCTGGTTGTCTGTTTCCTGATGAAAAAAAGTCATGGGAGCTTTCTCTCTGTGGTCACTAATCAAGGAGGTGTGATTACTGTGTGTCTAAAACCCCTCAACACCAATCAGTTTAGTTTTACAAACCATCACTGTCCTGTATTGGCTCTGAGTCTCTGTACATCACAGAGCAGGAAACAGCATGCAAAAACGAAACTGAAACTGTAGGTACATTATATGATTGATTTTTATCTATTTTTAATCATTTTTAAAAGGAATTTGTTAACTATTATGTCTCTATACCCTGTAAACAGTCATTTCAGCAAAAAAAAAAATTTTCCTACACAACTCCCTTAAAAACAAAATATTATAATTATTTGTATATTACTTTATTTAATCCCTTGCCACCCAGGCCAATTCTGACACTTCTCTCCTACATGTAAAGTTGCTAGAAAATTACTCAGAGCCCCCAAACATTATATATATTGTTTTAGCAGATACCCTAGGGAATAAAATGGTGGTAATTGCAACTTTTTATGTTACATTATATTTTTTTATTTTTCAAACGCATTTTTTTTAAAAGGAACTGTTTCATGAATAAAAAAAACACAAGTTATCCCGATTTTTTTGTATACTATGAAAGAAGATGATGTAACGCCAAGTAAATGTCATGTTTTAAAATTGCACACACTTGTGGAATGGCGCCAAACACCAGTATTTAAAAATCTCCATAGGCGACACTTTAAAAAAGTTTACATGTTACATGTTTAGAGTCACAGAGGAGGTCTAGTGCTAGAATTATTGCTTTCACTCCAATGCCGCGTACACACGGTCGGACTTTTGACTGGGCAAAACTCAGTCGGAATTTTCAACAGAAAAATAGAGAACCTGCTCTCTATCTAAGATCGCGACAATGGACATACCTGGACCCAGGGACGTGCGGTGAGGTCAGTGACTTGTGAGGCACTGGCTAGTATCAGAGCCAGATACACACAGGTCACATACGCCGCAAAAGAGATCCTGCTCTCTTTTTTTTCCCCAGCAGTTTCCCTGTTGGAAAAAGTCTGATGGAGCATACACACGGTCGGGATTCCCGACCAAAATCATCAGACTTTTTCCAACAGGAAAACCGATCGTGTGTACGGGGCAAAAGAATAAATTTTAGCTCATGTCATAAGTAAGCTGCTTCAGCACTCAAACTTTTAGATGGTCCTGTTCAAGTTAATGGATTAAGAAGAAAAAGCTTATTCTAATGCCGCGTACACACGATCATTTTTCGGGATGTAAAAAACAACGTTTTCAGGCTCTAGAAAAAACGATGTTTTTCGGGCTCTAAAAAAAAACAACGTTTTTTTCAACTTGATCATTAAAACGGCCTTGCCTACACACGATCGTAAAAAAAAAAAGTGCTCTAGCAAAGCGCGGTGACGTACAACACGTACGACGGCACTATAAAGGGGAAGTTCCATTCCGATGACGCCACCCTTTGGGCTGCTTTAGCTGATTTCGTGTTAGTAAAAGACGATTCACGCTTTTCTGTCTGTTACAGCGTGATGAATGTGCTTACTCCATTACGAACGGTAGTTTTACCAGAACGATCCCTCCCGTCTCATAACTTGCTTCTGAGCATGCGTGGATTTTTCACGTCGTTAAAGCCCACACACGACCATTTTTTACAACCTAAAAAAACGACAACGTTAAAAACGTTGTTAAAAATTAGAGCATGTTCAAATTTTTTTTTGCTTGTTTTTTAGAACCCGAAAAAATGCTCTGAAGCCCACACACAATTGTTTTCAATGACATAAAAAAAAAACATAATTTTTTACAACCCGAAAAATGATCGTGTGTACGCGGCATTAGAATCACAGAAACAAACATATCATTGGATCTTGTTCATGTAAAAGAGAGATGTGCACAGGAGAAAACAATAACCTGCCAGTCATGCTTTCCCCTACATCTTACCTTGTATGTAAATCTAATAATGGAAAAGGTCATTTGTCATAACCAAGTAAGTGCAAGGTAATTCCAACTAGGCAGTTTTCAACCCTGCCCCAGATTGATGTAAAATGCAATTATCTTTCTTTGCACGTAGTTAAAAAAACATTATCATTTAATAAAGATACAGGTTGAACATCATGTTAAAATAAACCAATACACAGACTTTTAGCTATTTCTACTATACTATTTTCCTTACCAACATTTGAATTAGCGTAGCGTAAAAAGCTCATGTAGAAAACAAATTAACCACACTGCAGAATACTGATGGTAGGACTTTATCTTTTTGTATTCATCTCTCTCTCTCTCTATTCATGTATATACAGGTATATACTTTGTAACCACAGGAGCATAGCCCCAAAACCTCCTGTATTTGCAGACATGGGCCCAGATTCACGAAGCTCAGCGCATCAATAGGCGGGCGTATCGCAATGCAGATACACTAGACCGTCGAAACTTAGAGAGGCAAGCAGCCTATTCAGCAAGCAAATGCGCGCTGCGATGCGCCATCGTAATGTAATTTTGATGGCGTAACCCGACGTAATTCAAATTGGGAAGGAGGTGGGCGTGATCCATTTAAATGAATCGTGACCCCATGCAAATTAAGGTCCGAACGAACGGCGCATGCGCCGTCACGTGATCGCATCCCCCGCGTCCCACTGCGCATGCGCCCCAATTCGCCGATCGTATTCCCCCCCACGATAACCCAGCCCACCGTTTCCGCCCAGGGCATAAATCCGCCCGGACATGCGCCAGTCAAGTGCAAAAGTACACCTGCTGGTTTTGGTCGTTTGGTGTGGCTACTTTTGCTTTGTTCAGATCTAAAAAGATGTCTGAGGCTGGCACGAAAGATAGGAGGGAAAAAAACTTTCTTATTGAGGAGAAGGCGGTGATTATAGATGCCATGAGGAAGTATAACAAGTTCCTCCACGGCAAGGAAAGTGGCTCGACCAGCAAGGTCCGTAAGGATCAAATCTTGGCACAGATTGCTGCGGAGGTGAGTGCCCTTGGCTATGCCAACCGGACCCCAGACAAGATCGCCAAGAAGATCAACGACCTGCGGCGTCTTGTGAAGGAGAAGGTGGCCAAGATCAAAAAACACAGTAGGGGCACCGGAGGTGGACCAGCCCTGAAACTAAGACTGACACCTGATGAGGAGGTCATTGCCAGGTGCCTGGAGAAGGAGCAGGTGGAGGGCCTGGAGGGCTTCGAGTCAGTTGATCAGCCCTTGAGGACAGGTGAGTGTGTTTTTTCTTTTATCTGGTGTATAGCATGTGGGGGGGGGGGGAGTGAATATGTGACAAGTGTGTGGGTCCACCAACATGTTACTGTTTTGTGTCATCCACAGATGTGCAGGATGAAGCGGGCCCATCCTCGGCTGCTGGCCAACCAAGCCCATCCCAGGATACCAGTGTCCACACCTCTCCATTAGAGGAAGTGGAGGAGGAGCACGGGCACCTGGATGATGGCATATATCTGGGGGATGAGACCACCGTCGCTGGACCCTCCCATACCTCCATAGGGGATACCCCCCCAAGGGACTCCAACTTTATTGTAACCCCCCCAAGGGCCTCCACCCTTTTGGGAAGCCCCCTAAGGGCCTCCGACCTTTTGGGAAGCCCATCCTCCCTAAGGGAAGTTCCCTCAGGGTCCTCCCCATACATTCGTCCCCAAGCCTCACCTGCACCCAGGAAGGCAATTAGGAAGACGAGGGGTGATCCTGATGCCTTAGAAGCCACTTTGGCTATGGACCTGGCCAGGCAGACCCAACATGTGGGTTCTGTTGCATGTGATATGCGCCGGGTGGCAGCCAGCCTGGCCTCCATGCAGCAGACCCAGGCTGCTTTCACTGCCACCATTAGTGAAAATGTGCAGGAGGTCAGTGCCAACAGCACTGCGTTGGTGACCTGCGTTAGGGACCTGGATGACACTAATTCAGGCCTTGTGGCAGAGGTGAGGAGCCTGGGAGTGGCCATACAGGCCAATACAGCAGCCATTGAGGCGGTGGGGAATCAGACCACTGCGGTCCTCACCCGCATAGCCCTGGCTTTAGAGGGTATCCAGGCAGCCAGGGAGAGACCGGGGGATGTTCCTCCTCCCAATGACCCACCCCCCCCACCCGCGGCTGCCCCCAGGCAACAGAGGGCACGGAGCCTTGGCACTAGGCGTAGTACACGTCGGGCCAGATGAGTGCCATTTATATTATTTTATTTTTATATTCTATTTGATTTTTGGTTATTAATTGATACTCATGATATGAGTGATATTTTTTTATTATGATACTCGATTGGAGTTGTATTTATTTTATTTTTATTTGGGATATATATATTGACAAATATTTTCTGAAAAACATACAGCAACATAATTGGAGCCTTGACGTGGCGTTGCTGCTCCCAAGTACCGCACGGTGTACTTCGGTCTAATCCAATTTATTGGTGTTTGGGGGGGGTGTGTTAGGGACCACAGTGGGGTGCATGCGTGCATTAGCATTGTGACATGTTTCATGTGCGTGTTGCACGTGAAAATAAGCCTTCCACGAGGCATCTCCTGACTGCTCTTCCCTCTGCAGACGGGGGACCCTCGGGTGGGGGGGGAATGTCTGGTTCGGGGGTCAGGTCATGACGGACTTCAATCTGCAGGCCCCTTCTCATTGCGAAATTGTGCAAAATGCAACATGCCCCGATTATCTGGCACACAAAGTCTGGGGCATACAACAGTGTACCCCCAGACCTATCTAGGCATCGGAACCGTGACTTCAGGAGGCCAAACGTGCGCTCCACCACTCCCCGGGTACGTATATGAGCCTCATTGTAGCTTCTTTCTCCTGGTGTTTGTGGGTTCCGGAATGGAGTCATGAGATGGGGTCCCAGGGCATATCCAGAGTCACCTGTAAGGGAAAAGACAGGAGGATGTTAGTCATGCATGTGCCCCTCGTGATGTCAGCATCATGGGGGGGGGACAGTAATGCCTGACACCCATGTCACTCACCAACCAGCCAGCTGTCCCCATACACGTTCTCTTCAAATTGTCTTGGGATGTCGCTTTGCCGGTAGATAAAGCTGTCATGGGTGGCTCCAGGGTGTTTAGCACATACGTGCCATATGAGGCCTTGAGCATCGGTTATTACTTGTACATTAATGGAATGCCAATTCTTCCTGTTACGGTACATATGCTCAGCGTCACGGGGGGCCTGGAGTGCCACGTGAGAACAATCAATGGCCCCCACAGTGCGTGGAAATCTGGCTATTTTATAGAAATCGGTTCTTGCCTTCATCTGCTGGACCTCCTGGGTGGGTCTCACAATGTGGTGGGACATCCGTCTCAGGATGGCGGGTACAACTTGGTGCACGCACCTACTCATTGTGGATTGGGACATCCCAGCCAAATTTCCACTGGTTCTTTGAAATGATCCACTGGCAAAAAAATGCAGGGTTGCCATGACCTTGAGCAGTGGCGGCACTGCTTGTGATCGATGTGTTGGGTTGGTGAGGTCATCCTGCAGGGATCGTACTATTTCCATGATGGCTTCAGTGTCAAATCTCAACAAGCGAAACACCTCCGATTCCACCATGCCAAAGAGGTCCATGCGATCTCGGGGTACCCTCTCCTGTGCCCTCCTCCTCCTCCTGCGTGCTCGTAGACGCCGTAGTACTATGACCACGGCTGCCCCTGACATGTTGGCACACAGATGTGTTGTCCTGCAAGTGTTGTTGCTCAGCTCCTCTGTCACGCTGCTGCTGTTGTTGCTGCTCTCCAGCTGACCTGTGCAAGTCCGTTGCAAAGTTACCCCTGCTTTTATGAAGGGTAACTTTAGATCGGGCTAGCAGCTTACGCGCACCGCGCGTAGCCTACGACGGACAATCGTACGCATGTGAATCGGCATTTCGCCCTCATCTGCATAATTGAATAGCTAATCAATGGGAACGAAGAATACGCCTAGCCTAAATATGCGCCTAAGTTTCGCCGGCGGAGGACAGTTGCGTTGGACGGGTGAAGCCTAAGTTCACGTGTATGTGCTTCTGTGGGTACCGCGCATCGATACGACGGCGCACATCTACACTTACGCCGCGTATCTCGAGATACACCGTCGTATCTGCTTCGTGAATCTGGGCCATGGTTCCTATTCTTCGTACTAATGAATTAACATCGTTTATTAAACACATGCTGTAAATAAATACCATAAATGTAATAAAAACAACAATGTTACAAACTCTTAATACTGTGCTTCAAATCAGTCCGCATTTAAACTGAACAAATATTACTGAAACATGACAGTTCATCAAATGTTACAAAAAACTGAGGCTGCGTACACACGGTCGGTCCAAACCGATGAAAACGGCCTGAAGTCCAGTTTCATCGGTCCAAACCGACCGTGTGTACGGCCCATTGGTCTGTTGTCCTTCGGACAAAAAATAGAGAACTTGCTTTAACCACTTCCATACCGGGCACTTACGCCCCTTGCTGCCCAAGCCAATTTTCAGCTTTCAGCACTGTCGCACTTTGAATGACAATTGCGCGGTCGTGCTACACTGTACCCAAACAATTTTTTTATCATTTTGTTCCCACAAATAGAGCTTTCTTTTGGTGGTATTTGATCACCTCTGCGGTTTTTATTTTTTGCGCTATAAACAAAAGAAGAGTGACAATTTAAAAAAAAACACTATTTTTTACTTTTTTATTTAATAAATATCACAATTTTTTTAAAAAAAAACGTTTTTTTTCCTCAGTTTAGGCCGATATGTATTCTTCTACATATTTTTGGTAAAAAAAATCGCAATGATCATATATTGATTGGTTTGCGCAAAAGTTATAGCGTTTACAAAATAGCTGATAGATTTATGGCATTTTTATTTTATAAATTTTTTTACTAGTATTGGCGGCGATTTGCGATTTTTTTACTGTCACCGTGACATTGCGGCGAACACATCGGACACTTTTGACACGTTTTTGGCGCCATTCACATTTATACAGCGATTAATGCGATAAATATGCACTAATTACTGTATAAATGTGACTGGCATTCAAGGGGTTAACACTAGGGGGTGAGGGAGGGGTTAATATGTATACCTAAATTGTGTTCTAACTGTGGGGGAAGGGGGGTGACTGGGGGAGGTGACCGATCTATGTCCCTATGTACAAGGGACACAGATCGGTCTCCTCTGTCCCCTGACAGGACGTGGAGCTCTGTGTTTACACACAGAGCTCCACGTCTTGTCCCTGTAGCCGCCGATTCCGAGTGCCTGGCGGACATCGCGACCGCCAGGCACGCGCATCGGCATCTCGGGGACGCGCCGGGCGCGCGCGCGCCGCCACCGGCGCGCTCGCGCGCCCCCCAGTGGCCGCAAGGATACAGGACGTCAATTGACGTCCTGTTGAATTTTCAGAGTCACCGTGGAGCCGTCATTTGACGATGGCCCGGTGCTCTAGTGGTTAAAATCGAACCGATGGACGGCTGACCATCGTTCAAAACCGATGGTTAGTACACAAAAGCATTGGTTCAAAACCCGCGCATGCTCAGAATCAAGTCGACGCATGCTTGGAAGCAGTGAACTTCGTTTTTTTCAGCACGTCGTGTGTTTTACGTCACCGCGTTCTGACCCGATCGGTTTTTGAACTGATGGTGTGTACGCACATCAGACCATCGGGCTGCTTCAGCGGTGAACTGATGAAAACGGTCCATCGGACCATTCTCATCGGATGGATCGACCGTGTGTAAGCGGCCTGACCTGTTCATCAAATAATATCAGTAGCAAGGTCCCAAGCCTCCTTCAGTCTAATGAGAACCTCCAAGGCCAGAGATAGCTGACATCCTTCTGTATATGGTGGGTTGCATGGCATAGTGGGTGTAATGCAAAGTAGATTGATTGGGCGCCAGACACTTCTTGAATGCAAAAGAGATTTTATTTCTCTTAACAGATCTTTAGGAGAGAGGTTAGGGCCAGGACACCCTTAGGTAGTAATATTTGTTTAGTATAAGTGGCGACTGATTTGATTGAGTTATTTATCTTGATTTGGGAGTTATTCACATGAATATATTGTACTATCCTTTTTTCCTAACTTAGCTATTACAGATATCTAATTGCATGTGTAGCGGCCTGTTACTTTCTAGCCGGCGCTGCTTTAAATTTAGAGGATAGTCTGAGAGTTAGTTGACTAAATTTGGGCCTCTGTTCCAGCCATGGCTGTACTGTGAGTGACCACTATTGTTGTCTGGGTTGCTGTTACCATCCCAGGCCAAGGGTGGCAGCAGTCAGGTCAAGGTGTTTTGGGTGTTCCCCTTTGGCAGCCAATCAGAGGGAGTTGATCGTGCATGCTGGGGAGGAGTACTTAAGGGACAGACGTCATTAGTCCGGGGTCGTCGTCGATCCTGGGTCTGTCGTCCCACCACCCCCCGTGTGTGGCCCTCCTGGCCGGGGGTGCGTGTTCAAGTGTTCCTGGCTCCGGGACCATGTTGGTCCGGGGTTTTGATCTACCAAGTAGGCCCGGTAGTCAGACTGGGTCTACGCTTGAAGAGTGGTCCTGTGCTCTCCGTCCTGAGGGAGGAAGCCACTTGATGAGGAACCTGTCTTGGAGAGCACCGAGCAAGAGGCTGGTATCTCAGGAGAGGCCTTGAACCTTATCGAAGGACGCACCATTACTGAAAGGCTGAATGATGGTCACCTGTATACCTCCATCTTTGGGAAGGTCTGTGGCCAGTGGCGGTTCGTCCATAGAGGGCGCTGGAGCGCCGCCCCCTCTGGCTCTCACCGCCACTGAGTCAAATAACATAGACTCATGCATTGCACGAATCTATGTTATTTTCGCCGCTGCTGCTGTTATTCAGATGGTCGGCGCTCAATGTCCGGCCATCTGAATAACGCCAGCTGGTTGGCTGTACGGAAATGTCTATCAAAGCCAACAGCTCTGATAGGCTTTGCCAATACAGCCCTCGGGTCCCGGAAGCTTATTCTCGGAGCGCACAGACTGTACGCCCCTTGAATAAGATGACAGGCGTCTCAGCCAATCAGGTTGGCCGGTTCTGGCTACCTGTAACCTGATTGGCTGAGACGCCTGTCAGTCATCGAGGGCGGGAGAAGACATCGTGGGACGTGGATGCCTAAAACCAGTAAAGGTAAGTGCCGGGGGGGGGAAGAAAGCAATTTACAGGGCACAGTGGGGACAATTGGCACAGCGGCGACCATTAAAGGGCACAGTGGCTGCGTTTAATGGCATGGCACAGTGGTGACAATGTATGGCACAGTGGTGACAATGTATGGCACAGTGGCTGCGTTTAATGGCATGGCACAGTGGTGACAATGGATGGCACAGTGGCTGTGTTTAATGGCATGGCACAGTGGTGACAATGTATGGCACAGTGGTGACAATGGATGGCACAGTGGCTGCGTTTAATGGCATGGCACAGTGGTGACAATGTATGGCACAGTGGCTGCGTTTAATGGCATGGCACAGTGGTGACAATGGATGGCACAGTGACTGCGTTTAATGGCATGGCACAGTGGTGACAATGTATGGCACAGTGGCTGCGTTTAATGGCGTGGCACAGTGGTGACAATGGATGGCACAGTGACTGCGTTTAATGGCATGGCACAGTGGTGCAAATTGATGGCACAGTGACTGCATTTGATGGCATGGCACAGTGGTGCAAATTGATGGCATAGTGACTGCATTTGATGGCATGGCACAGTGGTGCGAATTGATGGCACAGTGACTGCATTTGATGGCATGGCACAGTGACTGCGTTTAATGGCATGGCACAGTGGTGCGAATCGATGGCACAGTGGCTGCATTTGATGGCATGGCACAGTGGTGCAAATTGATGGCACAGTGGCTGTGTTTGATGGCATGTAACAGTGGCTGCGTTTGATGGCATGTAACAGTGGCTGCGTTTGGGCACAGTGAGACTGCAATTTTTTTTTTCTTTGCGCCCCCCCCAAAAATTTTGAGCACCAGCCGCCACTGTCTGTGGCAGAGATTTTACCAAGTTTCCGTGTGACATCCTGGCTGCTAGGCTAGTGAGAGAGGCCTATCAAGGTGCACAATACCCACTCTGGCTAGAGTGGCGATGAAAGCTACGTTGCTGGAAGCAGGAGTGTTTCCGAACAGAAGTTATACACCTGAACCTATTACTTTATACCCTTCCACCTCTTCAACTACTTATTTTATTCTTTTACCAAGTCTAAAGTGTGGACATTGAACTTTTTCTCAACTCTCATCTGATACCCTAGACGGCGAGGAAATAGAAGTAACATGCCACCCAAAACAAACCAGCAGCTCCTTCAGGGGTAGTGCTACACATGTCTACCTAAGAAATTAAGTTCTGTATGGCAGGAGGTGTAACAAAAGCATGTCTTGGGCTTAATATATTTTTTCGTGCTAAAATATGTCCCTTTTTCCTGTCTAAGAATGCTGGAAGGTATGCAGGAATAAAATGTGAACATGCAGTGCTGCTGAATATATGCAATGTCATGGCTCTGTAGCTCAAGTTCCACGTGCCAGTTCTTTGTTTCATCAGCACAGATTCTGCGGAAGGAAAATCTGCAGAGGAAGGAGGGGGCAGTCGCACACCTTTCATGAAACAACCTATTCACAGAGCTGCAGAGCATGGTGAAGCCCTCACAGAAAAAATAAAGAGTACAACTGACTCTCGCAAGATCCTGCAGGCCATTAGAAAGATGTCTTTTGGGATTCCTGTAGCATTGTGCTATGCAACATGCATTCCATACAGAGAGGCATGAAAAGAAACGCACACTGAGGGATCTATATGTCAATTTTTTTTTACACAAGCTTCACACAACTTCTGGGTGTTGATCACTGTGCCCCATCAAAGTCACCCAAAATGACCCTGCAGAACACAATACAACACTGATAGCATAATCCAGAGAGTAATCATTCGAGGCAGATCATGTTCCTAGACTCGTACTCTTGGAAATCATACAATAACAACATGGGGTGACATAAAATGGGAGTTAAAAAAATTAAAACTTTATAGAGCATAATGTAATTGTTTGTCTCAATATAAACAATGCTACCTGTTGGACCACACTGATATTCTGACATCTGAAGAACACCATTACAGATAATTATAGGCTTGTATAGGGCAAAGAGGGATTTTGCTTTAGATCAGGGGTCTCCAAACTTTCTTTTACAAAGGTTTTTAATGAGTAGCATGGATAGACAAAAAATCAGCTGACAGGCTGTGGAAAAAAAAATGGACATTAGACATAACTCAAGGTTTAAATCCAAATGTGTGTGTGGGTGCATGCATGCACACACGTACGCAATCATATACTCCATATTCTCATATAAAGAATTATATGAAAACAATATGATAAGAAAAATATGAATGAATTGTATCAAATTATGGATTTACACATACTCAAAAAAGCACAACTGTGTTTTGCACAGTTATATGGGAATAGGCACATTCATGGCTATAGACGGAATGTGAGGCGTATGCGTGTTATGCACAGTTGTGTTTAAATAGACACATTTTATTTTAGGCTATAGTTTTAAAACAAGAAGATTCTTAATTGAGTGGAACATGGTTTTTAGGAGATAGTTGATTCCTAGGCCTTTGTTTAAACCTCCCGGTGCAAGGACATCTAAGGTGTAGATCCAGAACGTCTCTCTTTCGCAGAGGTGCTTGAAATGCTCTGCTACAGACAGAGTCCTGGATATCTGTTCTACAACCCAAACCCTTCCACCCGAGTCCAACGGCGGAACTCTGGTGGAAAGCTTTAAAATGTTTGGGAATGGTCAGATCACTGTCATCCTCAATGGACCTTCTGTGTTCTCCAAACCTTTTGTGTAAGGTCCTGATGGTGTGGCCTACATAAAGTAGGACACAAGGACAGGTTACACAGTATGCTACAAATTCAGATGAATAGTTATAAAATATGTTTAGGGAATACGTTTTCCCTTTTGCGTGGATGGATTTTTGGTGGTGTGTCACAAAACTACAATTCAGACATTGTCATTTTTCGCATTAGTACATGCCTTTGATGGACAAAAATGTGAGAGATGGTACAGGTTTTATTTTGGCAGTTTTGAGTTTACTGTGTGCGATACGGCTGTAATTTTTGGTGTACTGGAGAGAGATGGATTTAATAGGAGGTCTTCCAATAGTATACTCCAATGCTTCTTGAAAATGCTTTCCATCTTTTTATGTTGGGCACGAAATTGTGTGATGAACCTGGTGGTTTGAATTTGGGTGGGCGCAGTTTTTGAATGAGAAGAGTCTCCTGGATTGGTGGTGGATGTATCATCTAGAAAAATATCAAAGGCCTTGTCTGCTAGGAATGACGGATATTCTTTGTCCTCAAATTTAGTTTTGAGGAGGTTGCCTTGTATAGTATAGTCTACATTACGTGTACAGTTGTGCTTCAGACGGTTGAACAAACTTTTGGGAATATTTGAGATCCATCTTGGGTGATGGCAACTATCAGAGTGTAGGTATGAATTTCCTGCTGTAGGTTTAGTATAGTTTTTTGCATAGATGGTATTGGCAGTATGACAAAGTTCTAAGTCTAAGAAGACCAGACTATCCGGGCTGCAGAAAGAGGTGAAAGAGAACCCTAGGTCGTTGGAGTTGCAATGAGTGACACATTTTGTTATAGATGAATTGGGTCCTCCCAGATGATAATTATATAATCTCTGTAACGTCCCAGGAAGACAATGTTTTGGGAAAAGAGCTTATTTTTCCAGATATCTAAGTCTTGCCATAGCCCCATGGGTAGGTTGGCATAGCTGGCGCAAAATTTGCGCTCATAGCTGTGCCCTGAGTTTGTAGGCAAAACTTGGAATCAATGAGAAAATAATTATGTGTCAGACAGAAATGTGTTGAATCTAGGATGAAATTGACCTGTTTTATAGTTTTATATTAATGGGAAGATTTTGTATTAAGAAGTGCTGTACTGCCCTGAGGCCGACAGCATGGGGGACAGAGGTATATAACAAATTCAAATTAAGAGAAACCCGCTGGTAAGTGGATTCCCAGGTATATGCTTTTAAAGTGTCTATGAGATGGGTTCCATCTCGTATGTACCATAGGTGGGCAGGTTTTGTGCTCGGGGCTGTAGGAAATGATCAATGTAAATAGAAAAGGAACTGGTAAAACTCTCCTTTGCGGCAAAAATGGGGCGACCAGGGGGGTTGTTAGTGTATTTATGAATTTTTGGAAGGTGATAGAAGTATGGGGTGTTGTATTATTTTCTAGATAGGAACAATGCCTCTCCTTTGTTGATAATATCATCATTGGGGGCTTGTTTGGCCAAGGTTTGAGCTTCTTTACTGAACTGGGGAAGTGGATCAATCGGAAGGTGTGTATAGGTGGTTGTGTCAGATAGTAATCTGCAAGCTTCCTTCAGATAAATGTCTCTATTTTGAAGGACAATAGCACCTCCCTTATCTGCTGATTTAAATATGATCCAAGTATTGTCTGTTAGATTTTTAAGCGATGATCTGTCCTGCGGAGTTAGGTTGTTGACAATTCAAAGAGGGGTGGTGGCTTTACACATCCATTTTATCTCAGAGTATACCACCTGGTAGAAGCTATGTATGAAGGGACCTTTTAAGTGACTGGGGTTGAATACTGATTTGGGCCGGAAGGTGGTATGTTCTCTTTGATTCCAAGTTCTACCTACAAACTCAGGGCACAGCTATGGGCGCAAATTTTGCACCCAGCTATCTAAGTCTACCCAGGGAGGACTTAAATATTTGGAATAATAACTCCTTTTCCCAAAACATTGTCTTCCTGGGATGTTACAGAGATGATATAATTATCATCTGGGACAGACCCAATTCATTCGTTCTCTTTCACCTCTGTCTGCAGCCCGCATAGTCTGGCCTTCTTATACTTAGAACTTTGTCATACTGCCAATACCATTTATGCAAAAAAATACACTAAACCTACAGCAGGAAATTCATACCTTCACTTTGATAGTTTCCAATACTCAAGATGGATCTCAAATATTCACAAAAGTCAGTTTAACCACCTGAAAGGCAACTGTACACGTAATATAGACCAGCCCTCAAAATTTCCACTCGCCTGCTAGCATTTGGCGAGTGGATTTAAGCTGGGGGCGAGTGATAACAGTTCTGCATAACCAACAGTCCAATCTGTGCCTACACTTAGAGCCACGCTGCGATTGGCGGCCGAAGAGGAAAGGTGCGTGCCCAGGAAAAGTAGTCGGGTGAGCCGCACACATGCAGAGCAGTACACAGGTGCTCTCCTTACAATTCTCGTTAAGCCATGGGACCTGATAGTATGACCTCTCTGAGCCTGGCTTCCCAACCTGACCAATGTAGCTGGAGAGCATAGAGCAGGAAGGAACAAGTGAGCTGGAGGACTGTGATTATCACCACTCTGGGTGTCCCAGGTAGGCAGTGCAGCACAGCGCTCACCAAGAGTTGCCCTGACAAGAGAGCGGCATTATGCTGTGCGGTGTCAGTGTGCGCTGTGTTGTGGTGTCAATGGCTATGCAGGTGTGTGAATCTCGGTGCTGGATTGTACTCCCTCCCGCTGTGCTGCAGCTCCTCTCCTCACTGCCCAACTGAATGAAAGGGGGAAGTGGGGACATGCAAGTGTGGAGCCGCACACAGGGGCTCCTGATTATGAGAGTGGGTAGAATAGGAGAGGGAGAGAGAGAGAGAGGAGGATGGATGGGGGTTGCAGAGGAGACAGCAAGAGAATGGGGGAAAATACCTAGTTCTAGAGAGAAGGCAGAGGAGGAGGTGGAAGTCTTGTACAAGAAGGAGAGCAATATTTGCAGAAGTAAAAAAGTCCATGTCCCTCTGGTTTGCCCCAGTGCCATGTCCCTCTGGTTTGCCCCAGTGCCATGTGCCCCTGGTTTGCCCCAGTGCCATGTCCCTCTGGTTTGCCCCAGTGCCATGTCCCTCTGGTTTGCCCCAGTGCCATGTCCCTCTGGTTTGCCCCAGTGCCATGCCCCTCTGGTTTGCCCCAGTGCCATATGCCTCTGGTTTGCCTCAGTGCCATATGCCTCTGGTCTTCCCCCAATGCCATATGCCTCTGGTCTTCCCCCCAATGCCATATGCCTCTGGTCTTCCCCCAATGCCATATGCCTCTGGTCTTCCCCCAATGCCATATGCCTCTGGTCTTTCCCCCAATGCCATGTCCCTCGGGTCTTCCCCCAATGCCATGTCCCTCTGGTCTGCCCCCAATGTTATGTCCCATTTTGTTAAAGTTGTTGTTGGTAATATTTAACTGTGTAACTTGATTCGGCATAAAACATTTAACAGTGTCATTCCAAGAGATAATCTACAACTGTGTTTTTAGGGGCGTTTTTATGGGCAGTGTATGGGTTAGGTGAGGCAACTGGTGGCGAGTAACACTTGAGGCCTGGCTAGAAGCTCAGGTCTTGAAATTTTGAGCCCTGATATAGACTATACTATACAAGGCAACCTCCTCAAAACAAAATTGGAGGACAAAGGATATCCGTCATCTCTAGTAGACAAGGCCTTTGATATCTTTCTAGATGACACATCCACCACCAATCGTGCTGTCTGTGAGGTCATCCTGGACTCCTGAGACACCCTTGGTACCTTGGTACCGTGCCTTAATACTATCACTGTCTAGTGGGTGCAATATCTTATAATTAAACCGTGCTTTGTTAACCTGTACACTTAGATTGGTGCTGCTCTTTTGTTATTATAGAGAAAGGAGAACTGCCGCTCTAGGTGAGTGCACTCAGCAATCAGTGTCCTCTCAGAAGCGTGGGTGCTGGCAATGCACAAAGCGAAGACCTGAGAAAAGACTGGACAGCCGCACTTCCACAAAATTCTTAAAAAGTTGCTTTCAATTGTAAAAAATGGAAACAGCACTACAAGTTACAGCAGACAGTGGGGTGGATAGCTGACGCGCTTAGTCATAGCTTAGCTAGCATAGTTTTGGTGAGTGTCCATTTTGACGGGTGAAGGAAACACTGAACACTTGTGGTGTGGTGGAAGCCTGTGAAGATTTCTGGATTATTTATTTATGAACTATATTTATTTTTCACATGATATAGTGTGCACGGGTTCTGTTAAGAGATTCAACTGTTTATTTACACTTATGCAAAGGTTATTTATCTATACATATATATGTGTATTTTTTCACAACTTATACATTTGTATATATATTTTTTTCACATTATTTTGTATATTATTCACTTAGGAGGATATAATCTTCCTTGACAGCGCTGTTAATATTTGTTTGATATACCTCTTAAGAGAGGTATCACTTTATTTATTTTTTCACATCATTTATATTTAAGCAGCAGCTAGGGTGTTTCACTGATTTTCCATTAGCGCAACGGTGGCTGATCAGGAGGGCGCATATATTCAGATCATCCACTTTTTTTTTACATTTTACACAATTGGTTGTATATATATATAAAAAATGTTGATTGTTCTTTTTTAGTGTCCCTGCTCAAACCGTGAAGAGCCTAGCACTACAAACATTGCTTTTTTTAAATGTAAAGGGACAACTCTTCCACTGACTACCAGTGTAAAGGGACATCTCTTCCACTGAAAATCAATGTAAAGGAACATCTCTTTCACTGTTCATCAATGTAAAGGGACATCTCTTCCACTGACTATCAATATAAAGGGACATCTCTTCCACTGTCTATTAATGTAAAGGGACATATCTTTCACTGACCATCAATGTAAAGTGACATCTCTTCCGCTGTCCATCAATGTAAAGCAGTGGTCTGCAAACTGCGGCCCGGGGGCCAAATGGGGCCCTTTGCCTGCCTCTATCTGGCCCTTGGGACATTATTCCTCCAACTGACACCAAGGATGGGACACTATTTCTCCCACTGGCACCATCAATAGGGCACTACTCCTCCTGCTGAGTCCAATGTGGGGCACTATTCCTCCCACTGACAAGGTTAAAGGGGCACTATCGCTTCCATTGATACCAACCATGGTGCACTATTCCTCCCACTGACACCATAGACAGGGCACTATTCCTTCCATTGATACCAACCATGGGACACTATTCTTCCTGCTGAAACCAAAAATGTTAAAACTAATAATGGGGCAATTTTTAGTTTTACTAAAGTTTGGAGACCCCTGATGTAAAGGGACATCTCTTCCACTGTCCACCAATGTAAAGGGACATCTCTTCCACTGGCCATTAATGTAAAGGGACATCTCCTCCACTGACCGTTAATGTAAAGGGACATCTCTTCCACTGACCATCAATGTAAAGTGACATCTCTTCCACTGACCACCAATGTAAAGGGACATCTCTTCCACTGACCACCAATGTAAAGGGACATCTCTTCCACTGACCACCAATGTAAAGGGACATCTCTTTCACTGACTGTTAATGTAAAGGGACATCTCTTCCACTGACCATTAATGTAAAGGGACATCTCTTCCACTGACCACCAATGTAAAGGGACATCTCTTCCACTGACCATCAATGTAAAGGGACACCTCTTCCACTGACCACCAATATAAAGGGACATCTCCTCCACTGGCCATTAATGTAAAGGGACATCTCTTCCACTGACCATCAATGTAAAGGGACATCTTTTCCACTGACCACCAATGTAAAGGGACATCTCTTCCACTGTCCATTATTGTAAAATGACATCTCTTCCACTGACCATCAATGTAAAGGGACATCTCCTCCACTGACCGTTAATGTAAAGGGACATCTCTTCCACTGACCATCAATGTAAAGGGACATCTTTTCCACTGACCACCAATGTAAAGGGACATCTCTTTCACTGTCCATTATTGTAAAATGACATCTCTTCCACTGACCACCAATGTAAAGGGACATCTCTTCCACTGACCACCAATGTAAAGGGACATCTCTTCCACTGACCATCAATGTAAAGGGACATCTCTTCCACTGACCACCAATGTAAAGGGACATCTCCTCCACTGACCGTTAATGTAAAGGGACATCTCTTCCACCGACCATCAATGTAAAGGGACAACTCCTCCACTGACCATCAATGTAAAGGGACATCTCCTCCACTGACCATCAATGTAAAGGGACATCTCCTCCACTGACCATCAATGTAAAGGGACAACTCCTCCACTGACCATCAATGTAAAGGGACAACTCCTCCACTGACTATCAATGTAAAGGGACATCTCTTCCACTGACTATCAATGTAAAGGGACATCTCTTCCACTGACCATCAATATAAAGGGACATCTCTTCCACTGACCACCAATGTAAAGGGACATCTCCTCCACTGACCCTTATTGTAAATTACATCTCTTCCACTGACCATCAATGTAAAGGGACATCTCCACTGATCATCAATGTAAAGGGACATCAATGTAAAGGGACATCTCTTCCACTGACCATTAATATAAAGGGACATCTCTTCCACTGACCACCAATGTAAAGGCAATATACAAAATTCTCCTGCGCTCTGGTGTTCTCGCTAAAGGGTAGTGTAGTCCAATCCTAGGGCAAGGTCTAGAGTCTTGCAGCCCTCCTTAGAACCATGGGCGTTCATGTGACTACAGAAAAAGAAAGAAAAAAAGGGGAGGGCGCACGACCTGGTGCATTACCACATAAAAAGGTTTTATTAAATAAAATAAAAGCAATAGTCTTACTCACAAAAGGAGCTTGAATAAACACTTATCTAACAATCAGACTGGTCTCTTGGCTCCTGCCAGTAGTACCTGATGATGCCAAGGACCAGATGGATGACTGACGCGTTTCTGGGGCGCACCCCTTTCTTCAGAGCCTAAGTGGTCCGTTGTAGCCTTTTCCTATGAGCCCTCAAATATATAGGTATCACTAATGTAAAGGGACATCTCTTCCACTGACCATCAATGTAAAGGGACATCTCTTCCACTGACCACCAATGTAAAGGGACATCTCTTCCACTGACCATCAATGTAAAGGGACATCTCTTCCACTGACCATCAATGTAAAGGGACATCTCTTCCACTGACCATCAATGTAAAGGGACATCTCCTCCACTGACCATCAATGTAAAGGGACATCTCCTCCACTGACCATCAATGTAAAGGGACATCTCTTCCACTGACCACCAATGTAAAGGGACATCTCTTCCACTGGCCATTAATGTAAAGGGACATCTCTTCCACTGACCACAAATGTAAAGGGACATCTCTTCCACTGACCATCAATGTAAAGGGACATCTCCTCCACTGATCATCAATGTAAAGGGACATCTCCTCCACTGACCATCAATGTAAAGGGCCATCTCTTCCACTGACCACCAATGTAAAGGGACATCTCCTCCACTGACCATCAATGTAAAGGGCCATCTCTTCCACTGACCACCAATGTAAATGGACATCTCTTCCAGTGACCATCAATGTAAAGGGACATCTCCTCCACTGACCACCAATGTAAAGGGACATCTCTTCCACTGATCATCAATGTAAAGGGACATCTCCTCCACTGACCACCAATGTAAAGGGACATCTCTTCCACTGATCATCAATGTAAAGGGACATCTCTTCCACTGACCACAAATGTAAAGGGACATCTCTTCCACTGACTACCAATGTAAAGGGACATCTCCTCCACTGACCATCAATGTAAAGGGACATCTCCTCCACTGACCACCAATGTAAAGGGACATCTCTTCCACTGATCATCAATGTAAAGGGACAACTCCTCCACTGACCATCAATGTAAAGGGACAACTCCTCCACTGATCATCAATGTAAAGGGACATCTCTTCCACTGACCACAAATGTAAAGGGACATCTCTTCCACTGACTACCAATGTAAAGGGACATCTCCTCCACTGACCATCAATGTAAAGGGACATCGATGTAAAGGGACATCTCTTCCACTGGCCATTAATGTAAAGGGACATCTCTTCCAGTGACCATCAATGTAAAGGGACATCTCTTCCACTGACCACCAATGTAAAGGGCCATCTCTTCCACTGACCACCAATGTAAAGGGACATCTCTTCCACTGACCACCAATGTAAAGGGCCATCTCTTCCACTGACCACCAATGTAAAGGGACATCTCTTCCACTGACCACCAATGTAAAGGGACATCTCTTCCAGTGACCATCAATGTAAAGGGACATCTCTTCCACTGACCACCAATGTAAAGGGACACCTCTTCCACTGACCACCAATGTAAAGGGACATCTCTTCCACTGTCCATCAATGTAAAGGGACATCTCTTCCACTGGCCATTAATGTAAAGGGACATCTCTTCCAGTGACCATCAATGTAAAGGGACATCTCTTCCACTGACCACCAATGTAAAGGGACATCAATGTAAAGGGACATCTCTTCCACTGTCCATCAATGTAAAGGGACATCAATGTAAAGGAACATCTCCTCCACTGACCACCAATGTAAAGGGACATCTCTTCCACTGACCATCAATGTAAAGGGACATCTCCTCCACTGACCATCAATGTAAAGGGACATCTCTTCCACTGGCCATTAATGTAAAGGGACATCTCTTCCACTGACCACAAATGTAAAGGGACATCTCTTCCACTGACCATCAATGTAAAGGGACATCTCTTCCACTGACCATCAATGTAAAGGGACATCTCCTCCACTGACCATCAATGTAAAGGGACATCTCTTCCACTGACCACCAATGTAAAGGGACATCTCTTCCACTGACCACCAATGTAAAGGGACATCTCTTCCAGTGACCATCAATGTAAAGGGACATCTCTTCCACTGACCACCAATGTAAAGGGACACCTCTTCCACTGACCACCAATGTAAAGGGACATCTCTTCCACTGGCCATTAATGTAAAGGGACATCTCTTCCAGTGACCATCAATGTAAAGGGACATCTCTTCCACTGACCACCAATGTAAAGGGACATCAATGTAAAGGGACATCTCTTCCACTGTCCATCAATGTAAAGGGACATCAATGTAAAGGAACATCTCCTCCACTGACCACCAATGTAAAGGGACATCTCTTCCACTGACCATCAATGTAAAGGGACATCTCCTCCACTGACCATCAATGTAAAGGGACATCTCTTCCACTGGCCATTAATGTAAAGGGACATCTCTTCCACTGACCACAAATGTAAAGGGACATCTCTTCCACTGACCATCAATGTAAAGGGACATCTCCTCCACTGACCATCAATGTAAAGGGACATCTCTTCCACTGACCATCAATGTAAAGGGACATCTCCTCCACTGACCATCAATGTAAAGGGACATCTCTTCCACTGACCACCAATGTAAAGGGACATCTCTTCCACTGACCATCAATGTAAAGGGACATCTCTTCCACTGACCACCAATGTAAAGACCCTTAACTTAAAACCAAAGTAAAGATCTATTTCTCCACTAAAAAACATTATTATTTCATTTTACTAATGTGATTTTTATTACGGGAAATGTTTAATATAGAGCAGAGGATGTGGAGAAATGATCCACCTTGGGTGTTATATACTCCCATACCTCCCAACTTTCTATCAGCAAAAGTATGCAGGCATAGGACACACCCCTTGCCATGCCCCCTTAACCACTTCCCGACCTCCTCATGTACATTTACGTTGGCAGAATGGCACGGACAGGCACATCAACGTACCTGTACGTGCCTGCCTAGACGTGGGTGGGGGGTCCGATCGGGACCCCCCCGGTACATGCGGAGGTCGGGTCCGCTCGGGGAGCGATCTGGGACGACGGCGCGGCTATTTGTTTTTAGCCGCTCCGTCACGATCGCTCCCCGCAGCTGAAGAACGGGGAGAGCCGTGTGTAAACACGGCTTCCCCGTGCTTCACTGTGGCGGCGCATCGATCGAGTGATCCCTTTTATAGGGGAGACTCGATCGATGGTGTCAGTCCTACAGCCACACCCCCCTACACTAGTAAACACATACACAGTGATCCCTAAATGTTACAGCGCCCCCTGTGTTTAACTCCCAAACTGCAACTGTCATTTTCACAATAAACAATGCAATTTAAATGCATTTTTTGCTGTGAAAATGAAAATCGTCCCAAAAATGTGTCAAAATTGTCCAAAGTGTCTGCCATAATGTCGCAGTCACGAAAAAAAATCGCTGATCGCCGCCATTACTAGTATAAAAAATAAAAAAAATAAAAATGCAAAAAAACTATCCCCTATTTTGTAAACGCTATAAATTTTGCGCAAACCAACCGATAAACGATTATTGCGATTTTTTTTACCAAAAATAGGTAGAAGAATACGTATCGGCCTAAACTGAGGAAAAAAAAAATTTTATATATGTTTTTGGGGGATATTTATTATAGCAAAAAGTAAAAAATATTGCATTTTTTTCAAAATTGTCGCTCTATTTTTGTTTATAGCGCAAAAAATAAAAACCTCAGAGGTGATCAAATACCACCAAAAGAAAGCTCTATTTGTGGGGGAAAAAAGGACGCCAATTTTGTTTGGGAGCCACGTCGCACGACCGCGCAATTGTCTGTTAAAGCGACGCAGTCCCGAACTGTAAAAACCCCTTGGGTCTTTAGCCAGCATATTGGTCCGGGGCTTAAGTGGTTAAAGGAGAATTGTACAAAAAAATAGGATTGGTTAAACCCACAAGTGCTTTTTTTTCCACTACTATTTCTTTATATTGGCTTTTGGAATTTACAAATGCAGTAATTTAGAAATCAGATGAAAGGTTTAGCGCTGGAAAACACTTTTTGATAGATAAAAAGTGCATTTTATATACATCTGTATAGATCAGACCAAAATGAGGAACAAATGAGGAGAATGAGGGACATTCCTCCAAATCAGGGACAGTTGGGAGGTATGTACTCCTATATGTGTTATGTATTATTATATCTATAAATTCCTGATATTAGTAATGTACAGAGAGCTGTAGTTATGCATTTTAGAAAGGCTGCTGTAATACAATGATAACAAATATATAATATTGATATGACAGCCATGCATTGCGTTGTACAGGACCCATGAGGCGCTGAACACCTCTCCCCATTTCCTGCCTCTCTCATGTCTCCTTTCTCCCTCTTAGCAGTGAATGGTTAGGCCCCGCCCACCTTCTCTCAGTCCCTCACCTTGGACTGTACCACAGGACATAATGTGACTGTAATATCCTCACATTCTCCACCCCTCTTACATAGACTGCCCTCTACACAAGACGTATGGTGTAAGGCTCATGTGTTTTCTCCCATGTCCTCTGGAGTGAGTTCATTCTGTTCTATCAACCCCACAATACTGCTGGTGGTACATTCTACTTTTGGCTCGGCCCACTCTCCCCAGCAGTGACGTTGTAGTCGGTGGGGGCTGGTGAATGGTCCGGCGAGGTCGCGCGGGATCCGTGACGTCAGCCAGGCAGACTATAAAACCGGAGCCACTGGCGCCATTTCTGCATTCCAACCGGCGAGAACCAAGGGACAGTGTAAGGTTATTGTGAAGCACAGCGTGGTAATAAACCAACGACGCCATGAACGGACAGCTGCTCAATGGGTTCCACGATGCTCTCATCGACGAGGGGAGCTTCCTTTTTACTTCCGAATCCGTCGGAGAAGGTCACCCTGGTGAGTTCATGGCGGGGTGGGTGGTGTAGAACGTCAGCTAACTACGTGACTCGTTTTGGCGAGGTGTCGGTGAGTGGAGAGGCCGCCGCGCCGATCCCCCTTTTCGGCTGTCGTAAGCGCTCTTAGGCCGCTGCGCGCCGCTGTCGCAATGCAGCTCTGACCGAGCACGTGGTGTGGGGCGGCCCCGCCTGTGTGCGATGAGTGTCTGCGGCTCTGCCAATGGGAAGAAGGCGCCTTGAAAGCACACTTCTGATCATCCAATGGAGGGGGATCCTAGTACCTGTGCCCCTCTGATCATCCAATGGAGGGGGATCCTAGTACCTGTGCCCCTCTGATCATCCAATGGAGGGGGATCCTAGTCCCGGTGCCCCTCTGATCATCCAATGGAGGGGGATCCTAGTCCCGGTGCCCCTCTGATCACTCAGTGAGCAGGTGTGACTACAAAAAATCACGCTGCACTAAATCACATGGTACTTGAGTACTGTGCAGATTGGTGGCTGTGATTGCGCTGTGCTAGGGGTGATCACATTTGAATTCACTTGCATGTCTAGCAGAATGCACATGTTCCCATGTGGGGCAATTGTGCCTTTGTTGCACTATGCATGGAGCCCATTTGTGATGTCCAGGCCATTGAGGGAGGGCCCCCCACTTGTCTGGGCCCTGAGTAATGACTCCTGGGACCCCTGGTGTACAGTCCTCTGGAGATACATTAGAAGCCGTGTCTATGGTGGGGTTGTGCATACCTCCCAACTGTCCCTGATTTGGAGCAATGTCCCTCATTTTGGTCTGATCTGTAGAGATGTATATAAAATGCACTTTTTATATCTATCAAAGTGTTTTCCAGCGCTAAACCTTTCATCTGATTTCTAAATTGCTGCATTTTTAAATTCCAAGAGCCAATATAAAGGAATATTAGTGTTAAAGCACTTGTGGGTTTAACCAATTGTATGGTTTTGTACAATTCTCCTTTAAGGGGGTGTGGCAATGGGTGTGTCCTATGCCTGCATACCTTTGCCGATAGGTGTCCCTTTCCATTTTAGAAGGTTGGTAGGTATGGTTGTGTAACGCACTCATGTGCCTGATGTATGCTCTGGATGTGGATTGTGTTCAGAGTATACATCTGTGCCCATGTGGGTGCCTAACATTGCCCTGCTGTACAGTTGCTGCTTCTAATATATCTTAAAGTGGTTATAAACTGGATGTAGCAAAAATAACTGCAAGGCAATGGTATGTGATAGTACTATTCATCATATACTAGCACATCATGAAATGCTTACCTTGGAACAAAGCCCTCTGATGCTGTAATGTCACTGCTGAGCGTTGGCATGCATCCCCCCCCCCTTGCCGTCCAGGCTTGTGTGCGCTCTGGCTGTGACGTTCATGTTTAGGAGATACTCATTTTACCTACAGGTAAGCTTCCTTGTAGACTTGCATGTAGGTAAAATGACCAAGCAGTGTTTACAACCGCTTTGATAGATGGACTACATCACGAGTCCCAGGAGTCATTACTATAGCTCTGCACAGCCATGTGTATGATGCTAATTAGACAAGCGGAAGTGCTCCTTCCGACCTAATGGCCTGGATCTGTACTAGGAAATCTATAGCTGAGACTTTGCACAGAAAGGAACCAAAGCACTTGCTACCCAGCATCTCTCAATGCAATCTCTATATGAAGTAACTAAGGTTTAGCCTGGAATTCTAGTCTAAGCTTAAGTCTTTAAAAATACCCCCTAATAACTATGGTGAATAACCTGTGTAATGGTGGCCATAAATGGACCAGGGTGGCTAGTACAGCAGGGACCTGCTAAATTCTGATCACATGGCCACTTCCTTAACAGAAATCAATGGCCCTTCTGGGGATATAAGCAGTTGGGTAGTCGCTGCAGCACTGCTGAGTATTCTATTGGAATACAATGGCACAGTGGGAAGGATTCCTGTATCCACCTTAAACTTGTGTTTGGAGGAATCGGATCAGTATTATTCCTGCTGGCTGAATGCGCAAACTGATCTATGCTTGGCCAGCTTTAGAAAGATGTATACATTTCCAATCGCCTGATCTGGCTTGCCTGTGTCCATCATTGATGGCTACATGGTGTGAGTGGTGTCACCCATAGGCTTCTATGGGCCACCCGTTGTCCGTGCTCTTATCTTCTGTAGTCTGACAACTGACAGGGGTTGATCACGTGAACAGGCCAAAATGGGTAATGATATGACTTGAATGTCAATGCCTATGTGTTAGGAGGCAGTAGTTGGGTTTAGACCAGAATTCTACTTTTAAGTTGCCAACATTGAGACCTTAGAAGCAATTGGTCTTGACAGGCAAATGGCTGGTAAGCATTGGATGCTGTGAGGATGGACTTGAGCAATCGCCTCAGTTTGTATCCAATCCGGCAGGATTATATAGTGTGTATCGATCACGCGTATGTAATCCTGGATGATGTCATGCAAGGGAAGCAGTTTTGTTTGTGCTGGACTTTATTTGGGGGGGGGGGGGGGCATTAAAGGTTGTATTTGGTGTTTTGTGGTGTCTGAAGATAAGCGCCTGGATTTCTGGTGCTGTATCAGATTGTGTGAACGCTAGTTGGGTATGTCTCCCCCTCCATGACTTCACAGCAGATGAGCTCTAATGGTGCGGAGAAGCGTGGTGTATATCCTTGTGCGTAGTCTTGGGAAGGATCCTGTGACTGCCTGTGCCCTGCCTCCTTGGTGGGTGTTGTATGGCTTGGTCCAATGGGTGAATGTCTTGGAGAAGTATCAGGTTTCAGGTGTGATGCATGCTTTGGACAGCTGCAGCAGAGGGTTTGCGTATTTCCCTGCCTCTACATTTAGCAGCAGCCCTAGGTTGTAGCCAGATTAAGTTTCTTAGCATGGGGAAGAGTGCAGAGGGAGGAGTCTTTTATATCCGATGCTCTGACTTGGCTCCAGTCCCAAGTTTACTTGGCAGTAGCTTCCTTATTCCTTTATTTACTTTCAATGAACTACTTGCACAACACCAGCATTCCTAATGGATGTAAGGAGAGCGACACTGTAGAAATTTCTTCCAACAGCAAAAACTTGGAGTGTCTTACCGGAAACGGCCTGTGAAGTAATGACTTGACTAGAGCTACTGCATAGAGATCGGATATCAGCATTGTATTACATGGTCACTACAGTAAGCTAAGTCCATGAAGAGGCAGCTGTCATCCATTTATAGCACTAACCTCATGCTTTCTAAAATAGTTTAGGTCAGTGGTTCTCGACCTCAGTTTTCAAGTACTGCCAATGGGCCATGTTTTCAGGTGTGCACTGCTGCTTTATATCGATGACAGTATTGACTGGTAAGAGCTGTTTTAGGCAAGTTGCCAAAACATGGCTCATTGGGGTTGCTTGAGGACTGAGGTTGAGAACCCCTGGTTTAGGTGATTGAGCAGTTATTAATTAAGGATGGATATTGCTACAATCACCATTTATATTGATTGTAGTCTGATGTGTAATTTTGTGGATTTTCTCAACAGACAAAATTTGTGACCAGATCAGTGATGCAGTCCTTGATGCCCACCTCAAGCAGGATCCAGATGCAAAGGTGGCTTGTGGTAAGTAAACTTGATTTGCTTGGTTTGGAAGAACAAACTGTAACCGATTTTTGTCTCAACAGTACTTTTATTTATTTTTTTACAGAAACTGTGGCAAAGACTGGCATGATTCTCCTCGCTGGTGAGATCACTTCTCGGGCTGTAGTGGATTACCAGAAGATTGTGCGGGACACGATCAAACATATTGGTTATGATGATTCTTCCAAAGGTGAGTGGTGTGGATCTGAAGCACGTAAAACCTTTTTCACTGGCTAATTGGATGGTATTTGTAACCTGCTATCATTTATTCAGGTTTTGACTACAAGACTTGCAATGTGTTGGTTGCACTTGAGCAGCAGTCTCCTGACATTGCCCAGGGTGTTCACTTGGACAGGAATGAAGAGGATGTAGGAGCTGGTGACCAGGTGAGAATTATCTTCAGTCTAGGAAGAATTGCTTTTATGCCAGTGTAGGTGGCTGTACTTTTGCCAGTATTTACTGGGAGCCATGTTTAACCACTTCCCACCCACAGTACACCATGTGATAAAGGGGACCTGTCATGTCCTATTCCAAGGGATGTTTAAATTTCCTGTAAATTGGATGAATGATCAAAGACCTACAGGTGAATGTTTCTAGGAGTCGTCCAGGAGACGGGCTCCACCTTCGGAGGCACGAAATGGTCTTTAAAGGGTGGCCACCAACCCCCTAAGTCTTTCATTTGAGAACTTCCGGGGAGTACCTTGCATATGCTTGATCTTGCACCAAGAAGGTACATCCTATCATGCTTAATGGAACTTTGAGTAGCTTGACCATGTTGCTGCTTTAGCAAATTTGTTCTGGTGTCACCCCAGCTCGCTCCACCAAAGAAGCAGATGGGCATGTGCATAAAGTGAGCCCTTGGGGTGAAGGGGCACTCTATTTTTTTGCTTCTAGAATTTCCTGATTTATCCAATGTGTGATTGTGCTCTTAGAAGCTTGACACCAAACTTTTACCAGAATGCAAAATGGGGCATTCAGTTTTATGCCATTTTGGATCATTTCAAAAGACACAGGCCCTCATGTTTAGTCGGTAGCATTCTGATTCTTTAGGATTAGTTGGAGATGCACAGAAGGCAAGACAATCTCCTGAGTCCTTTGACATTTAGAATCCATCTTCAGTAAGAACCCTAGATCTGTACGCATTAACAGCCTGTCTTCAAAATTTTGCAGGTATGGCTATTATAGATGGTGCTTGCTATGTGTCTGGCTGTCAAAGTCGCAACTGGAAAAGTAATGAGTAGCCCACTTTAAGACAGACAATGCAATCAATCCTTTAACGTACAGATGGCCACCCCTTGGTCTGTCCCTGTCAATTAAAAATTCCAAGACGGCTGCAACACCTGCGGACACCTTCCTGATGTCCAACCATGAACAAAAACCTAAAATGGCTTTGGTCACTTTCTGCTGGATAGGATTGTATTCACACCTTATCTGAAGGCCCCTTAGACTTCAGATGCCAAACTAACTGCTTCAGACTCTGTATCTTTGGTGCCAGACCCCTGGCATGGCAGATCTTTTGTCTTGGACAACATAAAGGAAGGCCCTGCCAGGTGTTGCAGCATGGGAAAACAAGGCAAACGGGCAAAGGCATAGCATGGGGGCCACACCCACTCCTGAGCCAGGGGTGTTTATTCCCCCCCCCCCCTTGTCCCTTTCCAACAAAGTATATTGGGATGCTGGTGCTTGGCAAATCCACCTCTAGAAAGCCCCACTTCTCCGATTGGCTGAAAACTTTCCCTGTTCAGTGACCAGTCTGATTTGTGCACCTGATGGTGAAAGTCTGCCAGATTTTCTACCCCTTTCAGGTGGACTGCAGAGATTCAACTTGGGTTGACCTCTGCCCAATCCAAAAATGGCTTTTGTCAGCCATATCGCAAGGACACAGTGTTCCTCACTGCTTGTTATATGGGATGTCTACTGTGCGCTGTCCAAAAGGACCTGCACTTCATCTCCTTGGCAAATGCCCTCTTCTGAAATTGCCTGCAACCCCCCCTACAATTGGCTGATCTTTGGGATGCCACTCTTGACCCCTAGCTGGTCTCAGCTTCCATTGCAGCCTTAACAGGGGCCCCTGCTGCACATTACCTGAGATAATGCACCTCCCCCTTCTAGGCAGCCTCCTAGGCTCAAGGGGGGTAGCTCCATAACCTCCTTCCTCCACTGGAGGAAACACCAGACTGAAAGGGGAATGATGGCTGTCCTTTAAAGACTTGAACTATGTTTTCTGCCTCCAGAAGTGGAGTTATATCACCTGTGTTGTCCTGGACAAATTTTTTTTTTTTTTTTTTTTTTTTTTAGTATAAAGTGCGCTTGCATGCAAACGCATCCATATGTAAAGTGTTCAATCCACACATGTGAATGTTGGAGCGTGCAACAATTCTATACCAAGATCTCAGTTTACAGGTTACCTTTTAAGTTAAAGTGTTGCCTATGGAGATTTGAAGTACTGAAGTTTGGTGCCATTCCACAAGTGTGCACAATTTTCAAGTGTGACATGTTGAGTATTTGCTTGTAGTAACATCTTTCACATTGTACAAAAAAATTTCTATGTGTATATTTATATATTGGTGTTGGGTTCAGAGTAATTTTCTAGCAACATTTTTACATAGGAGCAGAGTGCCAGGATTAGCCCAATGTGAATTGGGTGGGACCTTGTTTTAAACAGTGAGACTTGACCCCTTGGTACTAATAGCCAATGTTGATGGTATTGTGTTAATCCTACTTGCATCATTTACTCTAGGGCTTGATGTTCGGCTATGCTTCTGATGAAACCGAAGAGTGTATGCCTCTGACAATAGTGCTGGCACACAAATTGAATGCGAAGATGGCGGAGCTGCGCCGTAATGGGACTCTGCCATGGCTTCGCCCAGACTCCAAGACTCAAGTGAGTGACTACTGTAATCCAAATTAAGGAGTTTCTTTTGTATGTATGATGCAGTCTTAATTTTGGCAACAGACTTTGGATTTGGGCACCATGTACACTAATGATGCCAAACTGACATTCAGAGGCAGTCGGATGCCCCCCCCCCCCCCCCCCCAACTGCTCCTGAACTCATTTAATGTTATCCTATGTGACCATGTACACACTCTTGTTTGCTGTTTTTAGGCAGCTGTGTTTAACAGCTTTTCTTTGAAAGCAAAAAATGGGTTCAGAAGACTTTCATGTTTCAGACGCCCCTGTGTTTAGCAGCGTTTCAGCCCTTTAAAAATTCTAAACGTGGCAAACTGACATTTTTATTTTAAATCTGGGTTGCTATCTGTCAAGTTTAATCATTTATGAGCAGTTGTAAAAACATCTGGTGTATATAAAGATTGTCTTGGACTAAAATAGCATTTTAGTCTTCTGCAATTGTGGTTGACTAAATCTCTAGTATATTTTAGTCAACTAAAATCTATTGGGAGAAATTAAATGGTTAATGGTAATTAAGTATGAACATGTACTACAGACCAGTGTTAATTTTGAAGTCCAAATTCAATTTACTTTGTCTTCTGACTAAAATGCTGTTTTTAGTCATGGTTGCATTTTAATCGACTAAAATGGTATTCATTTAGTTGGCAAAATGTTAACACTAATATGGTAACACTGTTTTACTTTATTTTGGCAGGTGACAGTCCAGTATATGCAGGACCGTGGAGCTGTGCTTCCAATCCGAGTTCATACAGTTGTAGTGTCTGTTCAGCATGATGATGTAATCTGCCTAGATGAGATGCGTGATGCACTGAAGGACAAGGTGGTAAAGACTGTGATTCCTGCCAAGTACTTGGATGATGATACAATCTACCATCTGCAACCAAGTGGGCGCTTTGTAATTGGCGGTCCACAGGTAAGACTGAGTGTAATGCTAAAATCTTGCTGTTTAACTTTGTCCCAACATTGTAGCATGTATTATGCTGACATTTACCTGTTTTCAGGGAGATGCTGGTTTGACTGGACGCAAAATTATTGTGGACACTTATGGTGGTTGGGGTGCCCATGGTGGTGGAGCCTTCTCTGGCAAAGACTACACAAAGGTGGATAGATCTGCTGCCTACGCTGCTCGGTGGGTTGCCAAGTCCCTAGTAAAGGCTGGCCTCTGCCGTCGTGTGCTTGTCCAGGTAAGTTGCTATTTTCAGCCGCAATTAAAGTGACAGACATGGTTGTGTTTGACCCGCACCAGTAGTTTAGGGTGTGGAAAACATGGTTATAACCCATCCACTCCATATGTAAATTTTTTTTTTTTTTTTGCTTTATCTAGGTTGCTTATGCTATTGGTGTTTCACATCCTCTGTCTATCTCCATCTTCCACTATGGCACCTCACAGAAGAGTGAGAGGGAGCTTCTGGCTATTGTGAACAAGAACTTTGATCTCCGCCCTGGTGTCATTGTCAGGTAAAGTTGGTAACAGTTAATGTTTAGGAAAAAGTGGGAGGGAGGAGTCATGACACAAAGGTAGATGTCCTTGTAGTGTAAAAGTAAGGGGCTTGTCGTAAATAGACCGTGATAAGAAGATTGAAGTTTGACAGTAGCAGCCTGAAGTGGGTGAGTATGGTGTCCTGGACATCGCCAGGGTAAGTGCCCTGTACAGAACCATTGCCTCATGCTCTTCCCATAGTTGAGACTTCACACCACACAACATGCTAATTTCCATACTCTTGTATTAACAAATGAACTTGTATATTCCAGGGATCTGGAGCTGAAGAAGGCACTTTATCAGAGGACTGCAGCCTATGGTCATTTTGGTAGGGAAGGCTTCCCCTGGGAAGTTCCCAAAAAGTTGGAGTACTGATTGTTAGGCATTTTTTCCCCCTTTGACTTGCTGGCGTTACATACAGAGAAGCCTGCAGTCTTGTAAGGTGGGAAAAGGCCCTTTTAACTTTCCTGTTAATCTATTGGCTCACTGTATAGTCTCCAGTGCCATGCTGTTCTTGTGGAGAGGGGACCATATTAGCTGTTTTATTGCCTACATACTTTCCTGTCTTTCGGTGCTTCTAGCAGACAAGGCTTGTTCTGTTAATAGACTTGAGTTATCTCCATGACCAAGTATTTTTATCCCTGATCTACCACTGTAATCTCCCTGTGGTATTGATTGTACAGGTCCTGAGTGATTTCATTTAACCTATTGGGTATCCACCTCTTAGGCATGTCCTGTGCATTTAAATTTCCCTATGCATAAAAATCAGCACTTTGCCAAAACCATACACTCAAATTTCTATCACTGTTGATGCAGTGCACAACTCCCCAATTTGAAGAAAAGTAACCTATGGTTACAACTCGTTCCTCGTGCCTGTAGACTCACTCCTTAATGGTTTTTGTTTAATTTTTCCCTTTTCATTCAGCCACACTGCACAAATCTCTCTGCCCACTATTGAAAAGCTGCAAGCCAGTGCCATGTCTGCTTTATTTATTCCCCCTCTGATGTTGCCTGGTGTGGCTACAGAGTAACCAGTGCAACGCAGAGTTGAGGCACAACTGGCAGGGGACAGGGAGAGCTGAGGATCTTACTTGAAAACAGATGTGTAACTGCTTTATTTATTGTGTTGCCAGACAAGGCGTAAGTACAGAGTAGCCTATGTCTCTGCAACATTTTTTATTTTTTTTGGTACACTTTATGCTGTTGTATCTGCACAACCAGTTACCTCTGGCATGCTGAGGTGTAGTACAGAAAATCCTTGGCTGCACATTGCAGAGGTCCTGGCTTGTATCATGTGTGTAGGCTTCTCTTGGTTAGAGGGCCCCCTGCAGGATAGTGCTATGCCAGTGTTGTACAGAGAAACTGGTGGTTTACAACTGTCCTGTGGAGGGCTCTGACTGAGTCAAGTTTCACTAACCACCTCAATTTTTTATTTTTTATATTCCATGTGTCTGGTTCTGGTAAAAGACAATTTTGAGATTTCATGAATAAAGTGTTAGGGTCTCCTTTGAAACCTGTGTCTGACTCATTTGTTAATATCTACAGAATGTGCTGACCTACTTGGGCCAAAGGCAGCTAGAAAGCTTTTCATGTAAACGTGTTCATTGCAACAGTCACTATGCGCCATCATTCGCAAGCATGCATATCAGGTGTACTCCAGGGAAAAAAAAGTTGTAGGAAAGGTCTATACATAAGGAACAAAATGTGGTTTGCCTGGTTCATGAGGGGGCTCCTGTTTGGGAAAAACATAGCGAGGTGAAAGAATAAAATGGATTCCCTCTATCTCTCCATTTAGAGGGCTGTAGACAAGCTGCTGCTTTTGGGTGTAAAAAACAGATGCCTCACCTGCCCCTGAAGACAGTAGCAGTTAAAAATAAGCCAAGTTCAGGCATAGCCATAAACACAACTTTTATTAGAGTATGTAAAGTGGTTGTAAACCCAAAAATATATATTAAAAAAACCTGCAAGACAAAGCCATAATGAGCTAGTATGACTAGCTCATTATGCTTAACTTGAAGCTGTCTTCTCTCCAGAAGGTTACTTCCAGGTATTGCCACTAATTGGCTGGAGCAGCAATGGCATCACTTGGCTCAGAAGCTGTCAAAGCCAGCATTGCACCTTAGACAACAGTGCATTCTTTGTGGCAAATATCTCCTAAACTGTGTAGGTTTAGGAGATATTGCAAACTACAGGTAAGCCTTAATCTAGGCTTACCTGTAGGTAAAATAAAGTGTCTATAACCACTTTAAGTGGTAAAGCTTATTTGGCTGTACTGTGGATCACATGAGTGCGGTTCTGCACTCCTGTGATCCATTTTCAACATGGCAGGCTAAAGCCTGCCAACATCGGAGCCAGTCGAGGCTTGGACCAGATTATGAAAATGAAGTTGGGAATCCGTACATGCCTGGACTGGCACCCAGCCTCTCAGCAAGAAGCTGAGAGCTGACTGCCCCTTTCATGGCCCAGTGAGGAGGTTGGCAGGGCAGACAGTGGTCACCGCTCTCTGCTTAAGGAGAACTATGCAATTGGCAGTGTTTACTTGCTTGGGACTAATGCAGCATCCACCTGTAAAACCCCATTCTCAAATTTAAAGGAGACAGATCATGTGATATATACTTTTTTTTTTTTTTTTTTAATTGGGTAAGGCAAAGAACTGATTCTGCACGTATATGTGCACATTTGGAGGAATTCATGAAGTTTTTTTTCATGGTCTCTCATTAGGACTTGTCTCAGGGTGTGGTACCAGGGGTAGGTGCTTGTGACTGTCAGATGGGTATATGAATCAGTGGCCACTACTGCCTCGGTGCTCTTCCTACCTGGACAATGTGCCTCACACTGACAGCTGTACAGATGAGTTTTGTGCTAGGGCTGCGTGAGTGAATAGGACTAGTGCCCCTCTAAGTTTGACTAATACATGGTGGCTCATTTTGCTGCTGTGAATTATCAAAGTAAAGTGGACCTGATGCTTAACCAAGCTCTGACCATCAAGTAATTTCCCTAAGATGGGCATTGCCATATTTGTAATGACAAAACTTGTATCCCTGCCCCTTGTTTTAGTTCATCTCCCAGCTGCTATTTAAACTGCCTGGGACATGTGATTGCCAGTGCTGTGAAGCATACAGCTTGTCATTTCCTAATCTGAGAACTGGTTATAATGCCTGTCTCTATGGTACAAGATTTGTTTTATTCCCTTTGTGTGCTTGGAGGTGGTGATTCTGCAGATTCATTATGGCAAATGCCTCTTTGCAATCTTTTGAGTGCACATGTCATTCAGTAACATGGTGGTTAACATCATTTCAATGCTTGTATCATACGTCTCATGGTGTATATAATTGGTAGCTTCAATTGAGAGTTCTTTGCAATCTTAACTAGCAGTAGTTCAGTTATGGGCAGGAACTCCTGGGATATTGATCTGGTCAGTAGGGGGAGGTTTTTAATCAGTTTCAGCTGTTAACTGAAATAACAGGTGCACTAGATGGGCAACAATGAGATGAACTCAAACAGGAATGTTGTACAGGTGGTGTCTAACTCCCCCCCCCCCCCCCCCCCCATTTATTTTCTAACTTTTTCACTAGTGTTGCATTTGGCTAGGGTCAGTGTCACTTGGACCCTATAAAGGTTGCACAGGCATTCCAACTCTAGGATGGCACATCAATGTCACTGTCAGAAGGTTTGCTGTGTCTCCCAGCAGTTTTAAGAGTGGAGGAGATTCCAGGAGACAGGCAGTTGCTCTAGGAGAGCTGGACACGGCCATATAAGGTCTTTAACCCATCAGCAGGACTGGTATCTGCTTGCTCCTTTTGTGCAAGGATGAGCACTGCCAGAGCCCTGCAAAATGACCTCCAGCAGGCCACTGGTGTAAATGTCTCTGACCAAATAATCAAACAGACTTCACGGGGGTGGCCTAAGGGCCTGATGTCCTCTAGTGTGCTCAATGCTGGACACTGGAGCTCAATTGCCATTTTCCATTGAACACCAGAATTGGCAGGTCTGCAACTGGTGCCCCATGCTTTTCACAGATGAGAGCAGGTTCACCCTGAGCATATGTGACAGGGTCTGGAGAAGCCAGAGAACTTCAGTTTGGTGATGGTCTGGGGAGGCATATCCATGGATGCACAGACCTCTACAGGCTACACAATGGCACCCTGACTACTATTGGGGTGAAATCCTTGGACTCATTGTCAGACCCTACACTGGTGCAGTGGGTCCTGGGTTTCCACAATGCCTGCCCTTATGGGGTGAGAGTATGCAATCAGTTCCTGGAGGATGAAGACATTGATACCATTGAATGGCCCCCACACTCATCTGACCTAAATCCAAAAACACCTCTGAGACATGTTTCGGTCCATCCAGGTTGCACCGCAGTCTGTTCAGGAGCTCAGTGGTGCCAGGACACTATCTGTCGTCTCATTAAGAGCATGCCCTGATGTTGTCAGGAATGCATACAAACACTTGGAGGTCATACAAACTACTGAAGAGCATTTTGAGTTTCAGCAAATTGTACTAGCTTGCTGCCAAATTTTTTTTTTACTTTGATTTTTGGGATGTCTTTGAATTCAGCCCTCTGTAGGTGGATAATTTTCATTTCCATCAAAGGATGTGCCATCCTTTCATTCCTAACACATTACCCAGTCCATATCAGTATAGATATCCAGCATTAGATTTTTGCCCCGTTGAGATCTGATGTTTTCAAAGTGTTCCTTGAATTGTTTTGAGCAGTGTGTTTTTAAGGAAGCATGTGGAATAGCACATGTTTCCTGTACTTAGAACTGTATCTGCACAAAGTGTCATTTCTGAAAGAAAAAAAAAAGTAATTTAAAAATCACTTGCGGCTATAATGAATTGTCGGCTCCCAGCAATTCAGAGAGAAATCATAAAAAAAAAGCATGGTGTCCCCCCAAATTCAACTACCAGGCCCTTCAGGTCTGGTATGGATATTAAGGGGAACCCCACCATCAATTAAAAAAAAAAAAAAGTGTGGTTCCTTCAGGTCTGGTGTGGATTTTAAGGGGAACTGCAGCCCCATTACCAATTCACATAAGGGGGGGGCAGGATCTGGGGGTCCTCTTTGTTAAAGGGCCCTTCCAGATTCTGATAAGCCCGCAGACCCCCACAACCACCGGGCAAGGGTTGTGGGGATGAGGCCCTTTTCCCTATCAACATGGAGACATCCTCCCCATGTTGAGGGCATGTGGCCTGGTAAAGTTCAGGAGGGGGGGTGGCAGCTCTCTGTCCCCCCTCTTTTCTGCAGCTGGCCAGGTTACGTGCTTGGATAAGGGGGTCTGGTGTGGATTTTTGGGGGGAACTCCACGCCATTTTTTTTTAAATTTGGGGTGGAGTTCCCCTTAATATCCATACCAGACCTGAAGGGCCTGGTAATTGATTTTGGGGGGACCCCACGCTTTTTTTTTTTTTTTTGTCTATGAATGAATCCTCTGAATTGCCGGGAGCCGACAAGTCATTATAGCCGCAAGTCAGTTTTAAATTACTTTGTTTCTTTCAGAAATGACACTGTGCAGAGACAGTTCTAAGTATGAGAAACATGCGGTATTTCACATGCTTTACATCCCCCCCCCCCCCAGATATGAAATTTAAAGGAATATTTCACTTTTATTGTTTCACTTTAAGCATTATTAAATTCACTGCTCCCAAAAAAAACAGTTTTTAAAACTTTTTTGCATGAATACATGTCCCCTGGGGCAGGACCCAGGTCCCCAAACACTTTTTAGGACAATAACTTTTACATTAGCCTTTAAAATTAGCACTTTAGATTTCAAACGTTTGAGTCGCATAGACTTTAACAGGGTTCTAGAGTTCACATGAACGTTTGGGATGTTCGCAGATTCTAGTGCGAACCAAACAGGGGGGTGTTTGGCTCATCCCTACTATAGACACGCATGATCTAACCTATCTAGCCTTGTTAAAAAAAAAAAAAAAAAAAAAATTGTAAATATTTCTGCAGATGATCTAACCTGATACCATGATGAGCTGTTAGCCATGGCTTCGTTGTTGAGGTAGATGCAGAGGACACACAACAGAGAGTTGTCAATGGGCCTTCCAGCATGACAGTGATTTAGAGCACACAGCAAAAATGACCACAGTGCTTGAAGGAGACAAGGGTGAATGTCCTTGCATGGCCCGATCAAAGTCCAGACTTAAAGGGTCACTAAAGGAATTTTTTTTTTAGCTAAATAGCTTCCTTTACCTTACTGCAGTCTTGGTCTCATGTCCTCATTGTTTGTTTTTGCTCTGATGTTGCTGCAATACCTCTCTGTTCTGGACACTTCCTGGTTGTCTGTTTCCTGATAACCACAGTGCTGGGAGATTTCTCACTGTGGTCACTAATCAAGGAGGTGTGATTAATGTGTGTCTAAAACCCTTCAAAACCAATCCAGTTTTGTTTTAGAAACCATCACTGCCCTCTATTGGCTCTCTGGCTCTACATCAGAGAACCAGGAAACAACAGCAAAAACGAAACTAAAAATTGTAGGTACATTATATGATTGGTTTTTATCTATTTTTAATCGTTTTTAAAAGGAATCAGTTAACTATTATGTCTCTATACCCTGTAAACAGTCATTTCAGCTAAAACATTTTTTTCCTTTAGTGACCCTTTAAACCCCATAAAAAAATCTGTGGAATGACTTGAAGACTGCAGTCCGCAGTCACCATCAGATTTACCCAAACTTGAGCAGTTCTGCAAAGAAGAGTGGGTCAAATTTTGCAAAGTTAGAGACATATCCCAACAGACTAAAGGCGGTCATTAAAGCAAAAAAGGTGGTTCAACAAAATACTGACACAAGGGGGCAATCCTTTTTCCTGACATGTAGGTGTTATATCTTTTACTTGGATGTTATAAATTCAGCCGGATAGAACGGTCTTAATTTCAGGCTGCAACAATAAAAAGTGATTTTAAAGGGGGTGATTATTTTCTTTCCCCACTGTAAGTTTATTATCAGAGCTGCTTGATAAAGTACACCTGTTGTGAGAGAAACATGGAGACGTCCACTGCTGACCTCTCCTGAGAATGCCAATTACCTGGCTGTCACACTGACCCTACTTCTTCAATGTGTTAAAGTGGAGGTTCACCCTCAAAAAAAATTCTGACATCACACGGAGTCGAGCCATCCTACCCACAGAATGCCGGTGTTTTTTTTTTTTCTCAGCACATACCTCGTTATCACGATTTTCACCCCCCGGCAATCCCGCAGGACTGGGCGTTCCCAAGCACTGCCTGTGATTGACAGGCTTCAGAACGGCGCATACTGCACGTCACAGGTTGCCGACAGAACCCGAACGTCGGTGCGCAGGCGCCGTATAGAGCCGCACCGACGTTCAGGTTTTTTCGGCAACCTGTGACGCGCAGTATGCGCCATCCGGAAGCCTGTCAATCACAGGCAGTGCTTGGGAACGCCCAGTCCCGCGGGATTGCCGGGGGGTGAAAATCGTGATAACGAGGTATGTGCTGAGAAAAAAAAAAAACACCGGCATTCTGTCGGTAGGATGGCTCGACTCCATGTGATGTCAGAATTTTTTTTGAGGGTGAACCTCCACTTTAAGTCACTGACCCAGAAAAAGCATGCATAAAAAGGGACTTCTGGCCTTTTGAACTGTCCTAATTGGTATACAGGTACTCCTCACTTAACGGCCAGATCATTAAACAAATTGGTTGTTAATTTTAAGCATTCTTAACTACTGTACTGTATTGTGAAAAAAGGTCTAAAAACAAAACTTGTTTTAATTTGCATAAGTAAAGAACACAAATTAAAATACTGTACAATACAATGATGCGCAGCGTGTTTTGGTGGGGAGAGCTGGTCGAAAGTCTGAGCAGTCGTTAAATGAGGAATATCTGTATCACCTCGGGTCAGCAACAAAGTTTTAAAGATTAAAAAGGCAAAACTTTTTTTTATATTTTTAATAGAGTAATGGAGGGTTATAACCCCCCTGTAAGGTTTATATTTTCCATCTGTGTCCTATTGGGGAGATTTTACTTCCTGTCCAAAAGCTATAAACAGGAAGTATGAGAAAATCTGTCTAAAGTGAATCCACCAGAACTAGTGTGCCACTTGGAAGATATTCTTACTTTTCCTGTTCTGGGGACAGCCCAAAATTTGGGATTTTCTTTTACTTTCAGGGATAATGGTAAACATAAAAAATAGAGAGGGTTAATCCACTTAACAGGGCACAAACTGCAAAAGAAACCTGGCAGCAGGGCTGGACTACATAGCTGTTGAAGTCAGAGGCAAGGACTGTCTGAACCCGGGTCCCACCGCGATCCATGAATAATGACGAGCGGTGAGATCCAGGCATACCGTATATACTCGAGTATAAGCCAAGGCACCTAATTTTATCACAAAAAAAAAAAGGGAAAACTTATTGACTCGAGTATAAGCCCAGGGTGTCCATGTGCATGCCTCACTGTGTCCATGACTAGACTTATGTTTAACATGGGAGTATATAGAAGGGGTGCCCGGCTTTGAAAAATCGAAGCTTCCCGGCCGTAGGTCCCCCGGACAACAAACTTTGCACACTTTTGGAGTGGGGCTACATGTGTGCCAAGTTTGGGGTCCAGGGAACCTATGGCCGGCCGGTACCGGGTCCCCAAAGTCCGGGAGATCAGGCGCAAAAAGGTGAATCGAGTATCAGCCAAAAGGGGGCATTTTCAGCACCAAAAAATGTGCTGAAAAACTCAGCTTATACTGGAGTATATACGGTACCTGCTAAACCTTGTGATATTCATACTTTTAAAGTGGTTGTAACCCCACATTTTTGACTTTAGCCTACAGGTAAGCCTATAATAAGGCTTACCTGTAGGTATAAAGAATATCTCCTAAACCTGTTTAGGAGATATTCCCCTCGCAATGCGGCGCATGCGCAGGGGGGATCCTCGGCTGAAGGGCCGGCACGCCGGAATGAAATCTCCCGCGCGCATGTCCTCATCGCCGCTCCAGCCAATCACAGCGCTGGAGCGGCGATACCTGGAAGACACGCTCAGCTCGGCGTGAACCAGGTAAGTTCCCTACACCACGTTCCGAGGTAAGTATTTCCTAATGAGCTAATATGCGGTGCATACTAGCTCATTATGGCTTTTGCCTTGCAGGTGTAAACAAAAATGTGTATGCGGGTTTACAACCGCTTTAAGTTTGATTTTCTTGTAAGTGTACATCTGGACGGGGGGATTAATTTAATAAATTGTTCTACAGTATCACGCTATGTGTACCCCTCTTTTTTACCGAGTAATATCCAGATAGACTGGTGATCCCGCAGCTCCAGTAAGGATTTCTATACAGGCATGGATTGATCACCTGTCTGGTGAGTGTGATACCATAAGGGAGAGGACTCACTGGGTGCGGTGAAGGGATCCAAGGATCTATTCAGATGCGTTTTTGACCCACATTTGATGGACTTTATCAATTAACCACTTTAGATTAAATAAGGACACATTGGGTGTATATTTACAGCCCATACAGCGCTGCTAATGTTGTAGAATATTCTATATAGCGATTTTCGAGCATATTGGTTTTAAGGTATTCTAATCCATCTCCACTCCAAAACTATAAAAAAAAAAGTTTTGCCTTTAGTTATATTTTATAGTTAGTAGGTCAGCTGAAGTTGATCTTTGGACTAATTTTTTAAAGAGATAAAAAGATAAAATCAGTTTAGCACCTGTTCCAAGTACATTGAAAACCATTTATTTCTGCCAAGATGCTTGATCTCTAGCACATCTCACAGCTGTGTGCTTGGTTTGATCTATAAAATTTTCTTCAGTAAAAACTGTACAAAAAATAGTAAAAAAAAAAAAATCGATATATCACAGTCTAGTGATATACTGCCTGGTCCACAAAAACTCCACAAAGCACAAATTACAAGTCTGTATGTTCAGGTTCCCTCGTGGAAGGCGCTCCTGCCTTGTCTTCCTGCTGCCTTGAATCCTCATATCTGATACTGGCGAATGCTACTTCGTCTGCTAACTGCTCCAGTGACGGCCGGCCCACAATGAGATTTCGCAGCGAAATGCCTGTCATCAGGAAACTAAGCCAGATAAAAATGCATAAAAAATGTTAATATCAATTTTAGCAGTATAACAAAATATCTACAAAATCCTAATAATGATGTTATTGTAAATTACAATTCTCAGCTACATTTCATACTTAAAGCGGTGGTTCCCCCTGAAACAAATTTCTAACAATACATTCGTAAGACCCGTTACACTGCGGGTAGGCTGGCTTTTGTTTTTTAGTACATACCTCGATCTCGCCGTTTCGTCCCTTGGCGGTGGGCGTTCCTAGTTGATTGACGTTTCTCCGACGGGCGCATACTGCGCGTCACGACTTTCCGACAGAAGCCGAACGTCATTGCGCAGGCGCCGTATAGAGTCGGCTCTATACGGAGCCTGCGCAGCGACGTTCGGCTTCTTTCGGAAAGTCGTGATGTCACGTATGTGCCCGTCGGAGAAACGTCAATCAACTAGGAACGCCCACCGCCAAGGGACGAAACGGCGAGATCGAGGTATGTACTAAAAAACAAAAGCCAGCCTACCTGCAGTGTAACGGGTCTTACGAATGTATTGTTAGAAATTTGTTTTAGGGGGAACCACCGCTTTAAAGTGCATGCCTATGATCAAATTTTTATTTTTTTCACTGGCACACTCGTTTATTTTTATTTTTTTCTAGCCTACTTCTATTAATCTGAATGATCTTGACATTTGTAAGCTTAGTTTGTGAAGATTTCCTAGAATTTATTTTCTATGCCCTGTGCATAGGCACTGCTGTGGCACACATTTCACAGAGCCTGCCTTCTAAACTACTGAGGTGAGGAGCTTCAGGTGGTGGAGTCAGTACAGGAATCACTGCTTGCAGGCAGCAAGGTACTATTTGGTATGTAATCCTTAGAAACGGAGTAAACAACAGAGGAGAAGATGCCAAACATGCAGGCCTTACAGAACAATACAAAAATCTCCTGCGCTCTGTTTTTTTGCCAAAGGGTAATGTAGCCAATCCTAAGGCAAGGTCTAGAGTCTTGCAGCCCTCCTCAGAACCATGGGCGTTCATGTAACTAAGAAAAAGAGAAAAAAAGAGGGGAGGGCGCACCGACCTAGTGCATTACCATAAAAAGTTTTATTGAATAAATAAAAGCAAAAAAAGTCCTACTCACAAGGAGAGCTTTAAAAGCAGCTTATCAGACAATCAGACCGGTCTCTTGGTTCCTGCCAACAAGACCTGATGATGCCGAGGATCCAATGGTACACCAACGGCGGAACGGCTAATGTTTCTGGGGCGCACCCCTTTCTTCAGAGCCTGGAAGGTCAGAAACCAAGAGACCGGTCTGATTGTCTAATAAGCTGTTTTCAAAGCTCTCCTTGTGAGTAGGACTTTTTTGCTTTTATTTATTCAATAAAACTTTTTATGGTAATGCGCTGGGTCGGTGCACCCTCCCCTCTTTTTCCCTCTTAAGCATGCAGGGAATCCAGAAAGTTGTGGAAAGAGATGACCAGCACACAGGCAGAACTCACAACATGAAAGAGGATTTTTCAAGTAATCTTATATACAACTGTCAAAAATAGTTATTGTTTGTATTGTTCTAACAATGATGGTTTTATAAAATGAAAAAAAGTGTATGCTAGGACTAAAGATTTGCTTTAGGGCTGGTTGTGGTAGGTGTTCAGTACACTAAAGATCCCCACTGCACTAAGCAATCTTACTGTATGCAAGATGTTAAAGGGTCACTAAAGGAATTTTTTTTTAGCTAAATAGCTTCCTTTACCTTACTGCAGTACAGGTTTCATGTCCTCATTGTTCGTTTTTGCTTTGATGTTGCTGTAATTCCTCTCTGTTCTGGACACTTCCTGGTTGTCTGTTTCCTGATCACCACAGTACTGGGAGATTTCTCACTGTGGTGACTAATCAAGGAGGTGTGTCTAAAACCCCTCGGCACCAATCCAGTTTCGTTTTGCAAAACCTTCCCTGCCCTCTATTGGCTCTGTACATCAGAGAACCAGGAAACAACAGCAAAAACTAAACTGAACTGTAGGTACATTATATGATTGTTTTTTATCTATTTTTAATCATTTTTAAAAGGAATCAGTTAACTATTATGTCTCTATGTCTCTGTAAACAGTCATTTCAGCAAAAATTATTTTTTCCTTTAGTGACCCTTTAAGTATCAGAAGAGTTTTTTAAGTGCCATCTTTCTTACATGGGTAACTGATGGTAAGGGTGTAAGGAATCCATGACCGGTGTCTTTCACCGGTGACAGAGGCCACTGTACAATGGCCAGTACCATAAGCCCACTGGGAGTTCAACCATTGGAGGACTTGAAGAATCTGTAACGATTGACCCATGGTCACGTGGCACGTTTGGCCCAAGACCTCAAAGGTCTGAACAAATGGCCAAAAAAAACGGTAACTTGGATAACTGAGCTAGATGGAGTAAAGGAGGCTTTAAAGCGGATGTGCCATTAAAAAAAAATATTAAAAGCAGGCAGGTACAAATACTGCAGCTGCTGACTTTTAATATTAGGACACTTACCTGTCCTGGAGTCCAGCGCCGTCCGCAGCAGAGGATGAGCGATCGCTCGTCTCTCTGCTGCTCCCCCCTCCATCCACGCTGAGGGAACCAGGAAGTGATGCGCTCCGGCTTCACTACCCGGTTCCCTACGGCGCATGCGCGAGTCGCGCTGCGCCCGCCGATTGGCTCACACGCTGTGTGCTGGGAGCCGAGTGTTCCCAGCACACAACGGGGGACAGACGGGAAGTTGGGAAAAACCCGTCTTTTGCCCGAGACGTGTGGCCGGAAGTGGGTGCAAATACCTGTCTTTAGACAGGTATCTGCACCCCCCTCCCCCTGAAAGGTGTCAAATGTGACACCGGAGGGGGGGCGGGTTCCGATCAGCGCGAGTTTCACTTTAGGGTGGAGCTCCGCTTTAAGGACATCCTCCAACCTCGTGTCCACAGAGTCCTTAAGGATCTGGAACTCCCCAATTGGAATTGTCAGAGATTTGTTGAGGCAAGAAATAGTTCCATCTACTACTACTACTACTACTACTACTACTACTATCAGGTTGACTGGAAATGCCTTAGTTGTTCTTTGCAGTGTGTCTGGACGGCACTTGATCAAAATGTTATATTCAGTTGCGTACAGAAAACAGGAAATCACTACCGGAGGGGGCCTAGCATATACAGCACATGCATTAGTCCATCCAAGTCTAGATATATGTGCCAGGGCTGCTGCTGCAACATAATGAACCAGCAAAGAGGAAGTGTGTTGTAATAAACTGTACCTGCATAGGGAGAAAGTGCTGCATGGCACTCCATGGCTACACCACACTTTTGAATTACTGTGGGACAGACTGCTCCCAACCTAGGGAATCGCACTGCCCCCCCTGCTGTGCAATAAAGGCAGGGGCCTAAGATCCAGGGACAACTTCTAAAAGGTAAGGAGGGGATCCCAGTTGAGCCAGTTCCAGAGAGGGACCCCCATGTGAGGGAAGGGCCTCAGTCCCAAACTCACTACACCCCACAGCTCCGGGTGCTACATCCTAAGGAAAGACATCAACTCCCTGCTTCGGGAGGGCATACCTCCTCTTTGGAGGGGGTCTTCGGGGACAGGGCTCCACCAGATGGGTGGGCCTTAAGGGCTAACTGCTTCTTGCTGTAAAAAGGGGTCAACACCAAATCTAGTGTCCAGTGCCTGCAGAAATGTTGCAGGCTGTGTCTTCCATGCAGTGGGATCTGGGTACAGTCCTGAGAGATGCTGATCTGAAAGCTCAAGAAAGTAGCCAGAGTGGCATAGCCAGGATTCAAGGCAGATCCTCTTTAGGCAAAATATGTAAGCAAAAAAACAGAAAACAGCTCTTGGTAGAGAGGCCATCCTTCACCCAATGACACTAGCAAAAAAACTTGGGATTTCTGGGTGTGTGAGGGGTTATATGGGATGTCCAAAGTTTTGGTCACCAGTTTCCAATCACCTGGGGGTGGCTACATAAATCCCATTGTCTATGACAATGGAGCACGAAGTCCTGTACTGTATGCATATTTGGTCATCTTTGTCTCCCTGGGATATTTCTTTCACTTCCTGTCCCAAAGACACAACATGAACTTCTGCGATTTGTCACTGAAACATCACCATTGTAAGATTTTCCTTAATTTCTTTACTCGTGACAACGATAAAACTTTGCATTTCTCAGCATCTTTTCTTTTTTTCTTCTGGTGACCATGGTTAGCAATAGAGAGGGCGACAACCATCCCTTCCCCCAGAGGGACACGGATATCAATAAAAACCTGACTGGAGTTTTAACACTTCCACAATTTTAAATTTTTAAACATTGAACGGTAAGGAATCCTTAGCCGAAGAACGAGAGGCATGAATCTAAGGCCCCATACACGCTATGAGACTTTCTGCAGACATTTGTCTTCATATTTAACAAACCCATGTAGTGCAAGGGCCTGCATGATTGCATACAAATTGAAAGTCATACCTCATATTATATGGTTTTGGTAAATCTGAAGACAAAAATCTGCAGAAAATCTCATGGTGTGTATGGGGTCTTAGTCACACTGCCAAGAACATTTTCCTGATTACGGTCAGAATTGAGGAAGAGATCTGGGTGAACATTCACACAAGGCTTCCAATTAGCCATAGGAGGATGACCTAGCTACTGTTGATCAGGTCCCAAGAAGGTCTCCAGACGTACTTTTCCTACTACAGTAGATACCTGCAGCAGGATCCAAGTGCGTTTTGCCTATTGACAATCCAGAGGATCTTGGCAATGGACAATTCCTTCCAAGCAGGAGATAAGGAGCACCCAGTTGCAAAATCCAAAACAAGTAAGGGAAGGGAGTTACCGCTCCAGGTGGATATGTTCAAAAGACCAGTGTCCTCTCAGGAAATGAAGGGTGCTGGCAATGCACAAGGCAATTAGTAGAAGAGAAAATATGAACAGCCGCACTCCAAAAACCTTGATGGTTGTCTTTATTTTAAAAGGATAGATGCACTACAAATTACAGCAAAAAATACAGGGATGAGCAGATGACGCATTTCGCAACTAGTGCTTAGTCATACCCAAAGACCAAGACTGATTAAGCACTAGTTGATAGTGCGAAACGCATCAGAGCTCATCCCTGTATTTTTTGCTGTGATTTGTAGTGCATCTATTCTTTTAAAATAAAGACAACCATCAAGGTTTTTGGAGTGCGGCTATCCATATTTTCTCTTCTACCAGTTGCAAAATCCACCCATTCCAGGTGGAGACTACCAGATTAGTAGAGCAAGATTGAGGTTCCAGGTCTCCAAGGCAAAACAATGAGATCAAAAGTAGCACTCTCGGCATCCTCCAGCATAGAGACCAGGCCACTTGAACTGTCAGAAGGAGAACTTCCATACCTTCCCTCCAGGGGAAAGTCCTACGACACTTAAGTGATGTCCTGTGGAGACCATGTTGGGAGACTGATTTACTATGGAATCCCTTGAGGAGGAATGGACTGTTTGTTCTGCAGGACCAGATTTAAGCCTCAGGTATGGAGAAATCACTGCAATTGGGGACCCCATTAACCTTTAGAGACCAATGTGTCCTGATTTTTTTTTTTTTAAATGATGCCTGTAAATACTTGATCTTTGCTCTTTTATGGCCCGTCACCTAACCTCTTGCTGCTGTTGTATTTCTCCAATCTACAGATGGAGGGTGACCGTTGTGACCAACCAGAAGAGATCAAAGATAAAAGGTATTTCCAGGCTTTATTTAAAAAAAACATTTCACATAGTGTAGGAGAGATTAGTAGGACAGAGGAGCTGGCTGTAATTGTTCTTTACTTTAACTGACAGCTACTAATGGTGGCAGGAGGGGGCTGAGAGGGGGAGAGATACACACAGGAGATGACAGCAGGGAGGGAGAGAGGAGAGCTGCGGATGATGGAGGCATGTAACCTGACTACGGTAATCAGGGCTCAGCAGCCACGGTTACCGTGGTCATCTGTCAGTCAGAGGGGACACAGAAACTGGCTCAGCCAAGTTTTTTACAGCTTAGAAAGGGACAGGTTAGACAGCACTGTGCTAATTAATCTGCTATAAGCAAGTGCTTAGGAAATGCCAATCTGGGTATCTGCTATACAAAAGAACAGCATAAGCAGCAGTGTAATAAGGAATCCCGATTAAAGGCTCTGAAGAAAAATGCCAAAGAGTTATGCGGGTTAGTAAAAAAAAATTTGATTAGACTTTAGTTCCGTAGACCTGAAGGAAAGGTTTTGTAACCTCTTAAGGCATTAACAAAAAATTGCGGTATGCTGGTAAATTAGGGATTATATGCTGGCCTACAATTGTTCTGTTTTCCAGTGTCCCAACCTCCTGTAGGTGGCAGTTTAACCCAAATCCCTGTGTTCCTCAATGGACAAGAAAGAAATGTTTTAGGCAACATCACCAGACACTGAGCACAGTTGGAAAGTTACCAGCTCTACACTGAAACTCCGTTAAGCTACATTACTGAATGTAAATATAACATTCCTCTTGGCCTGGGAATGGGACTTCGTTTAGTCTTCACTCAAAAAAAATAAAAAAAAAGGAAGGAGGGAGCCCTCTCCTCAAAAAATAAATAAATAAATTGTGATATAAATCTGCTATGTTATCAGACAGAGGAAGTTAGTATTTTTCAGCATTCCTTAACAAGAAAGTACAGTGTATTCATTGTATGCATATTTTGCATTATTATTTTTACCCCAAAGTTATTTTTGATATTATCTTTACATGTTTAAGCTTCCATACTTTTATGATTTCAATAAAAATAGAGACATGTAGTTTAGTCACTAGAGATCTGTCAGTGGCATCTCTTTGCCTGTGCTTAAAGTCCAACTCAGGGTTAATTTTTTGTCCCCCAGGCAGTACAATTTCTTCTTATTCCTTGCAAGATGTTCTGTTTTTTGGGTTTAACTAATGCCCAACGTCACTCAACCTGAAAGACTGAGGCTGCATTCACACCTGAGCGTCTTCAGCTTGTAAAAAGCTTAGGCCCAAGCCCGCCTTCGGAGATGAGGGCATGGGGTAATCCAGGGCTTAAGCTCTCCTGTTCCAAGCCGACAAGATGTCTTGTTGTAAAGGTCTGGAATGGACCTGGTGTAAGGAACTGCCTCGAAGGAAAACACCATCCTTCCCAGAAGACTCATATAGAGCTGAATTGGGTTGCCTGGTTCCCCTTTCCTGACGCACCCGATCTGTCAGGGAACAGATCTTTACGGGTGGCAAAAATACCCTTGAACCTTGAACCGTAACTAGGATCCAGACCTAAGCTGGTCTCAAGGCTGACTTTTCAGGATTTATGACCCAGTCCAGGTTTTCTAAATACCACACTGCAGGTGACGCTGATCTAGGGCCTGTAGTAAGTGATCTCTGAGCAAGAGGTCGTCCAAGTATCCGAGCACCAAGATTCCCTGGGCACTTAAAAGACCCAGTACAGATGTTAGGACCGTTGTAAACACCCAAGGTGCTGTAGCAAGCCCGAAGGGCAGTGCCACAAACTGGAAATTACATTCCTCTACTGCGAATCGCAGGAACGTCTGATGAGGTTGAAAGATAGGTACATGTAAATACGCATCCTTGACATATGGAGGCTAGAAAGTCTCCCATCTGCAGCAAGGATACTACCGAGTAGAGTGATTCCATCCGAAAGGACTGGATTAATAGATACTGGTGCAGGGATCTTAGAGCCAAAATGGGCCTTATGTCCCCATTTGGTTTTTGAACCATGAACAGGTTCGAATAAAACCCGTGCCCCTTTCGGATACAGAAACCTGTATAATCACTCCCTGATGCACTAAATCATCTAGTGCCTGAAACAATAAGTGTCTTTTTGGAGGATCCAAAGGAATAATGGATCTTTTGGAGGAGGAGGAAACCCCCCCCAATCCCAGCTTGTAACCACGGGATACTGTTGAGATAACCCACTAGTCCTGAGCCTCTGTTCTACAAATGTATGCAAAGTCAAACAGCCTTCCCTCCACTTGATAGAGTCGGGGGGGCCTCAAAAGGAGGGCTTGGTGCCTGGTTTAGAAGAGTTTTGGACCCAGGGTTTCTTCTGGCCCTGGGGCTTGCCCCTGGCTCTAGTGCCCTGTTGGCGGGGGAACTGCCATGACGCTGAGACATCTGAAGAAGCGGTCCCAGAGGTTTTAAACGAGGGACGCCTAGTCCCTTTCTTCACGAGAAGTAGAGAGCTCTTCCCTTCGGAAATCTTTGAGATATATTTGTCAAAATCATCACCAAACAAGCGCTCCCAATGGAGGGGGAACCCTGCCAACAACTTCTTGCAGGAAAGCTTGGCTGACGAGTTCTTAAGCCACAGAAGTCTGCGCATGTGTACAGACAGGAGAGCCAAATGAGACTTACTGTATGGAATCCTTCAAGACATCTACAGCAAAACACAGTGCTCGAGGTACATCTGTTCTACCTTCAGCAGGATCATCCTCCTGGTTATGCCTGTCAGGTCGTCCGACCTGATCCTTCAAGGACTTGGCAGACTCCTATTGCTGCAACAGCGGGCTGAATAGCTGAACTGGCCAAAGAAAAGGAAGCCCTTAATTGTGATTCCAGTTTCTTGTCAACAGGGTCCTTCAAGTCCTGTGCATTATCCAATGGACAAGTTAAGTTCTTGTTTAAGGAAGAGACTGCAACTTCTATCACTGGCGTGCTCCATTTCTTAACAAACTTTTCCTCCATGGGATACAAAAGGGAAAACCTCTTAGGAGGAATGAAATATCTGTCAGGATGTTCCCAATCAGCATACACCGCCTGTTTCAACAGTGGGTGCAAGGGGAAAGCATGTGAAGCCTGAGGAGACCTCAGGAAACCCAAAGAGGACCAGGAAGACTCATAAACCTCAGCAGTAGGTAACTTAAAGGCAGACCAAACCATTTCGGTAAGAGTCTGGATCAAAAGCCTCTGCGACTGAGAGGCCCAGATTCCTCAGAAGCAGACTCATCAACCTGGCCCGCCACAGAATCCTTAGCATTTAGCTCTTCCACTTCATCAACCCATTCCTGCTCCAAGTTAGAAGGATCGGGGAGGGGGGATCTGTCATGCTTCTTGCCACCCTACGAGATGGAGGCAATCATGCCAGCAATCCTGTCCTCTAACCCAGCTAGAGTTGAGGACAGATCCCTGGTGACAAAGGTTGAAGCAGCAGCGCTGGCAGTAGGCACAATACCAGACATTCCTTCGCCATCCTCAGAGCTACAGCACGGGTGCAGCTCTGTGTGCACACAACGTTCTGTGTGGCAAGCTTCATGCGCCATGGCCACCAACACAGCTGCAAACTCACGTGCGCAATGGCGACCATCATGCACAATGGCGACCCCCTGTGCACAGACCATCCATAAGAAAGCAGCCAAGACAACCAGACAAGGTACTTCTACACAAAAACCAGCAGCAGCTAGCCCAAACTCACCCTGCGGTCACCGCCACACAGTTCTCCAGCCTCTAGCTTGTTTGACAGATTGTTCCAACACACGGGGAATCCCACAATAATTAAATAAGAGGGTTTACAGCACCCTGCAGGAATGCCTTAGCCCTGTAGTGTCCAGTGTCCAAAGGTCGCGTTACAGGCAAAACCTTGCAGGATCCTTGCGTCTTCTTGCATATAAGCTTTTCTACAAATGGATCCAATCGGTCAATCCCTTGATTAATTTAAGAACCATTTTGGGACTCGAGACCTGGAGCTCGAACAAACATGCCCATCCACCTTGCAGACACTGGTAAAAAAAAAAAAAAACTACGGCTATTACTGATTAAAATTTTCGTGTTCGATTAATCAATTTTTTTTTAATCAACTAATTTTGATTAATTATAAACGCACATACATATCCAACTACTTTTAGCTGATCTCCTTGCAGGCTGATTCCCAGTGCAGCTATCAACCACTGGAAAATGGATAGCAGGATACAAAAAACAAAAGGCAGCGCTTGATGGTAATAGCATTAAAACTTTTATAGTCTTCAAGTAGGTAACAAAATAAATATTGCACTGGAGATAAAATCGACGTAGCTACATAAACTGTAAAAGTGGTGCGAGTAATACCAAACGGTACCAAAAGCAGTCATAAAAACATGTAGCCAAGTATGATACTGGTATAAAAATGAGTACAAGGATACCACTGCTGAATCCAGATGAGAAGGGGTTAACATCAGTCCGTCGGCATGTAGATGTCCCGTGAAGGGAACTATCACAACTCCTAGTGAATGGCTGTAGAATCCCAGGTTGATAGAGGGAAGTGATAGAGGGAAGTGTAACAGCCCTTGCGTCTGGCAGATAGTGAGGTCCCACTGGCATGCAGATATGAAGGCACAGCAAAGGAGCCCTTCAGATGGACACGGCAAGCCCCGCCGGTGTCCGTGACCTCACCGGATCGCCGACGGAACTCCCTAAAGCTGACGGAGAGACGAGTGCCGATCAAAAATATGAACGATTACCGTATTTATCGGCGTATACCGCGCACTTTTTTGCCCTGAAAATCAGGGCAAAATCGTAGGTGCGCGGTATACGCCGATACCCGCTTTCCCGCGCCGAGTTTTGAATACTGCGCCGACATATACCGAGCGCAGTACACTCGGGCAGTCTCAGCTCCTTTCGCACTCACGTCCTGGACGTACAGGACGTCAGCGCGGGTAGCCGAGCATTGCCGACAATATACGAGTGTACTGCGCTCTGTATATGTCGGCGCAGTATTCAAACTTGGCGCGGGAAACTAGCGGGGAGGACACCGCAGAAGGACGCCGGACCCGCCGAAGAGGACACCCGACCCGCCGAAGAGGACACCCGACCCGCCGAAGAGGACACCCGACCCGCCGAAGACGGACCCGCCGAAGACGGACCCGCCGAAGAGGACACCCGAAGCCGCAGAAGGATGCCGGACCCGACAAGGCCGCCGATGGACACCGCGCAAGACACCAAAACTGTAAGTACAAAAAAAAACAAAAAAACTTTTTTCCCACAGGATTGGGGGCCACTTGAGGGGTGCGCGGTATACGCTGGAGCGCGTTATACCGCAATAAATACGGTAATTGAGGAATTAATAGTTAATTTCCACAGCCCTAAAAAAAAACTGAAGTACTTCATGTATGGGAGGGGCTATCTAGGGGCAGAATTCCTGTCTAAGACTTTGGACTACCAGTGTCCATTCACCTAGAGATGGCGTATAACCCAGTAAGTAATGAATATTAGCCTAACACTGTGTCCCATGATGTATGATATAGAAAACACACATAGTAGTTAATATGTTCCTAAAACACAGAGGATAAACGTATATGATAGATGTGACTTTACAACCACTTTACTAAAGGGGAATTCTCAATCAAAGAAAGAAGGAAGGGGCGGGGAGGAGATCTGCTTCACACAGACTACCAAAATGACAGAGGGGCAGGGGGAGGTGCACAGATGCCGAATACGCAGCAGGATGACAAAGGGATGTAAACTGAACACGCTATCATGGATCGGCAGCCATGATTAGTGTGGTCAGTTAACACAGGAACATGCAAGATCAACCAGGTATTGTACAACATGGAAAGGGATAAATTTCACTACAAAAGCACAATGCAATATATCGTGCCTTAAATGGGACAGGAGCATTTTTTTCTTTAGGGTTACAAACACTTTAACATAAAAACACTCAATTCCAAGGACTTACCTGCGACGAAGAATATAATACTTCTTATTGAAAAACCTCTCAAATCTTTCTACGATGGTTGCATTGCGCCTGCGCTCTGCTTCCTGAATTCGCTTCTGTCTACGCAGGTATGTGAGAACCAGAGGGTCTGTAACATTGACTCCATCTAATGTCCCTGAGAGAAGCGGCTGAAGTTCTGGTGGCAGGGGTGCACTCTCTAGATGGCAAAGAAAGCAAGCACACATGACAAAAGCAGGGGTTATCGGTTAACTCATCAAATGGCTTTTATTCTGCACAAAAAAAGTAATGTTGGTTAAAACAATTGAAATATGAAAACTGAAAATAAAAATGTGCCACTTGAGCAATTGCTTCCTGGTAAACTATGCAAAAACAAATAATGGAATATCTACATACTTATACAATATATATATATATATATATATATATATATTACACACATATATATATATATATATATATATATATATATATATATATATATATATATATATATATATATATATATATATATATATATATATATATATATATATATATATATATACACATACACACACACAGTGGATCCTCGGATTACAAGCTTTATCCGTTCCAGGAGAATGCTCGTAATCCAAAGTACTCGCATATCAAAGCGAGTTTCCCCATTGAAGTCAACGAAAACAAAAATTATTTGTTCCCGCATTGACTTCAATGGCATGCAATACCGCATGCAGCCTTTGGTGGGGGCGTCAGAGAGCCTCGGAAATGTCCGGAAAGGCCCAAGGACAGCTCGCCTGACCTCGGCAAACCTTGGAAAGGCTCGGGAACAGAGTATTTCCGTGTCTTTGCGAACGGCGATGATCACCTGGAATCGGCTCCGGCGCTCCCTCACCTCAAGCCCAACGCAGTACTGCACACCACTTTGGCCTGAATCCTGCTCGTTTTGCGAGATAACACTCACAAACCGAGTTAGGATTTTAAAAATACATTGCTCGTATTGCGAAACGCTTGTTAACCGCATTACTCACAATCCGAGGTTCCACTGTATGCATGTATGTGTGTATATATAATATATATATATATATATATATATATATATATATATATATATATATATATATATATATGTATACACACACACACATACACACACACAGAATCTCACAAAAGTGAGTCCCTCACATTTTTGTAAATGTTTTATTATTGGATTGGAATTGGTGTCTTTTACATCAGATGTTGTTGGAAAGGAGAATGTTGTTACGTTTAATCTTGGACAGCTCCTTTCACCCACTCCACAATACGCTGGTCAATCTGTGGAGTACCATCAGTGACAGATTTTTACACCCACAATGCCTCACAGAGCAACACAGGAAATCATTTTTGCCAGCGACGATCAAGATATAGAATTTTTTTCTGTAAGGGCTGAAGGTGAAGATTTAATTCTCGTTTATGTTTAGAATTTTGTGTTGTTTTTATATAGCCAGATTCACGTAGACGTGCCTAACGTTAGGCAGGCGTAGCGTATCTCATATACGCTACGCCGCTGTAAGTTAGAGAGGCAAGTGCTGTATTCACAAAGCACTTGCGTCCTAAGTCACGGCGGCGTAGCGTAAATGTGCCGGCGTAAGCGCGCCTAATTCAAATTGGGAAGAGGTGGGCGTGTTTTATGTTAATAAGGCATGACCCCACGTAATTGACGTTTTGATCGTACGGCGCATGCACGTTCGTAGACATAACCCAGTGCGCATGCTCCAAATTACACCGCAAAGACTCATTGGTTTCGACGTGAACGTAAATTACAGCCAGCCCCATTCACGGACTTACGCAAACGACGTAAAAAATTAACGCGGTTCCGACGTCCATACTTAACATTGGCTGCGCCATCTTTTTGGTGGATTATCTTTACGCCTGAAAACGCCTTACGTAAACGGTGTATCTTTACTGCGACGGGCAAGCGTACGTTCGTGAATAGGCGTATCTCGCTGATTTACGCATTCTAGGCGTAAATCAGCATACACGCCCCTAGCGGCCAGCGTAAAATAGTCAGCTAAGATACGACAGCGCAGGCGGTCGTATCTTAGCAACATTTAAGCGTATCTCAATTTGAGAATACGCTTAAATATACGACGGCGCAGATTCGGAGTTACGACGGCGTATCTACTGATACGCCGGCGTAACTCTACCTGAATCTGGCTAATAGTATGTTGGTATTGTGCTGGTGTGGTGTTAGAGAAAGTGGTGTATTCTTTGTATTTGGTAGTTTGCCTGTTATTTTGACCTGTGTTATTTATTCTATGTCGTATTTTAATTGTATGGATGTTTTATTTGTAGTGTAGTTTTAATTTTGGTGTTAATGGCTGTTATTGTGTTGTGTTTGTTTTTTGCATCTTGTTTTGTTTTGGGTTGTCTTTGTTAAGTATGTCTGTGTCGTTACAAATTTACTTTGGGATTGATAAAGTAGTGTGTGTGTGTGTGTGTGTGTGTGTATGTGTATGTGTATGTGTATGTGTATGTGTATGTGTATGTGTATGTGTATGTGTATATATATATATATATATATATATATATATATATATATATATATATATATATATATATATATATATATATATATATATATATATATATATAAAAATAACACACACATGCATACATACACACATATGATATTACAACTTATCAGTACAATCCCTCGATGTGGTGGCTGCATTGTTTGTTTGTTTTTTCCTGTCCCTCTCTCTTCTACTCTATTTATGGAGGAAGCCATGGCTGCCACTCAGGCTGGACTTCAAACTCCTCTGCCTTTTTTAATCTTAAATACATAGGCAGGGTGGTGGTTGTGGGAGGGATGATGGGATTGGTAGTTTACACAAAGAAAAAAAAAAGAGAACACGGTTTGTGCTTACAGAAGTGACCAGGGGATAGCATTTCAGGCAAGATCAACATGTACTGACCAACTGTACTTGCTGGAAATGTTCTTAACCTCAAAAAGAAAACGAACGCAACGACCATAAAATGCATTGGTCATCAACCCTGTCCTCAGAGCCCACTAACAGGCCAGATTTTATGTATTACCTTGGGGAGATGCAGACTAGAATACTGCAATCACCAAGCAACAAATGATATGACCTGTGATGTATTTCAGTTATCTTGCAAACCTGGCCTGTTAGTGGGCCCTGAGGACAGGGTTGATGACCACTGATATAAAAGGACTGGTAAGGTGCAGTAGGGTTTAGTTCCGCTTTATATCCCCTTTGATGTGGCACTGCAGACCGGGCACATTCCTCAAGTGCTGAAGTTTTGGAGTTGCTTTGACGCAGTTGTCTAGCCGTTACAATTTCGCCCCAGGTCAAAGTCACTAAAATCCTTACACGTGACCATTTTTTTATGCTTTCAACACATCAACTTCAGGCACCACATGTTCACTTACCACCTAATATAGCCCATCCATTTTTGGGTGCCATGGTCACAAGATGATCAATCTTATTCACTTTACCTCTGCGTAAAAATGATGGGAGGAGTTATATGGAGGGAACCTGTCTTCAATTGGTTGTGCCAGTGTCCAATCACTGCTGGTGACCCTTAACCCATTATGTAAAGATAAAGGTTCTGTGTCCCGTGGTGTACGATAAAGAAAATACCGTTGTTATATTCTTTGGCCCAGATTCTCGTAGAATGGCGTAAAACTCGGTGGGCGTAACGTATCTGATTTACGTTACGCCACCGCAAGTTTTACAGGCAAGTGCTTTATTCACAAAGAACTTGCCTGTAAAGTTGCGGCGGCGTAGCGTAAATCACCCGGCGCAAGCCCGCCTAATTCAAATTAGCAGGGTAGGGGGCGTGGAGCATTTAAATTAAGCGTTATCCCGCACCGAACGTAATGCACATGCGCCGTCCTGAAAATATCCCAGGGTGCATTGCTCCAAATGACGTTGCAAGGACGTCATTGGTTTCGGCGTGAACGTAAATGGCGTCCAGCCCCATTCACGGACGACTTACGCAAACAACGTCAATTATTAAATTTCGACGCGGGAACGACGGCCATACTTAACATTGGTTGCCCCTCATATAGCAGGGGCAACTTTACGCAACGCAAACCTAACGTAAACGTTGTAACTTCACTGCGTCGACCGCGCGTACGTTCGGGAATTCGCGTATCTAGCTAATTTGCATAGTCGACGGGGAAAACGACGGAGGCAACACCTAGCGGCGAAAAAAAAAAATTGCATTTAAGATCCGACTGCGTAACCTGTCGGATCTAATAGATATCTATGCGTAACTGATTCTAAGAATCAGTCGCATAGATACGATGGCCCAGATTAGGACTTACGACGGCGTACATGGCGTTGCGCCGTCGTAAGCCCTTTGAGAATCTGGGCCTTAATCTCTCTTGCCAAGTGTAATTTGCTGTTTTCTGTAGCAGACAGGTTTTAAAACAAACCTACCTCTGCCCTTTTCTCTGGTACTACCAGTACCACTTTGCCCTCCCCATGCAGCACCTGAAACCTGAATGGTCAAGCCCCAGAGTTCACAGATAAGGTTAGGAATATAATTACGTTTTGTTTTTTTCCTTCTAATGGGCCAACGGCAAATGGATCCAATCCTTTTAACCCCTTCATTACTCACCACTGCCATTTTCCACCTTCTCCTTTAGCTCCTGCAGGCGGGTGAGATTCTTCTCTAGGATCACAGCTGTGGTGTTCACATACAGATACATGTAACATGAGGGGCCCGAAGACACCGTGAACACTTTGTGGTATTCCCCACCTGGCAGCTGAAACACAGGGATATGATATTTGACATCCGGGTAGAAAAAAGTCAAGATTTTTCAAAACAGGACTAATATCCACAGTTATTTCCTAATAAATATCATTATGATGCATTTGTTGCAGGTAATGAATGCTCAATGTATGGTCCATCATTTAAATTTCACTTGTTGCGTTTAACTCCTACTAAACGGAAGGTGAACTAACCCTTTAGGCCTGTAAGGGCAGACATCCTTAAAAAAAAAAAAAACGCACGTATGGGTTTGTTTTTTAAATAACAAACATGTTATACTTACCTCCGCTGTGCAGCTCGTTTTGCACAGAGAAGCCCCGATCTTGGGGTCACTCGGTGGCTGTCTCGGCTCCTCCCCGCATCAGTTAACCCCCCTGGAAAGTACCCTCTCAAGGGGGTTACCTTGTGGGCGTGCTCCGGAGTCCTGTATTCAGCATCCATAGCCGCCGACTACTGGACTCAGCCCCGACCTCGCGTCATTGGAGTTGATTGACAGCAGCGCGAGCCAATGGCTGCACTGCTATCAATGTATCCAATGAAGAGAGGGGCAAAGAAGAGGCAAGCGCGTTCTCAACACGGGACTTTCAAGGGCTCGGGTAAGTAGCAGAGTTTTTTTCACCTTAATGCATAGGATGCACTAAGGTGAAAAAACATGAAGGTTTACAACCCCTTTAAGCCCACTTGATGCCCCAAAGACTGAAATCAATATCAAAAACTTTTTATAAAAATGGGGAAACAAATGGCAAAGTGGCATTATGAAAAGCAATCAAAAGGGGTTGTAAAGGTTCGTTTTTTATTTTCTTAAGCTAGTTCATTGTTAATTCACTTACCTTTTCCTTCGATTTCCCTTCTAAATGTTTTTTTTATTTGTTCCGAATTTCTCACTTCCTGCTCCTCCTCAGTAAACTTGCCCCCATAATCCGAGCAGTTCTGGCCTGGGGTTAGTCAGCCAGAACAGCTTACTGAGGAGGAACAGGAAGTGAGAAATTCAGACAAAGAAAAAGAAAAAAAACATTTAGAAGGGAAATGGAAGGTAAAGGTTAGTGAACCAACAATGCACTAGCTTAACCACTTGCCGACCATGGACGTTGTACAACGTCCTTGGCTTTGTGGGGCTATATCTGAATGATGCCTGCAGCTACAGGCATCATTCAGATATCAGCATTTTCAGTCGGCGATTCCCTACACCATAAGAATGATCATAGCGGCTGTTCCGCCGCTTGATCGTTCTACGGGTGGCGAGGGTGGATGTCCCTCCGGCCGCCCTCCAGTGCTTCTACCAACTCACCTGTGCGATCGGTGAGTCGGTGACAGGATCTGCCGGGCCCGGATGTTGAGCATAGAGATTTCCGGCAAACCAGATGGTCGCCGAGCTCTCCATCATTGTCGGAGGCCGGGCGCGATGTTATGACGTCAGGCCCGGCCTCTGCATTCCAAAAAACGGCACCGCTTCGGCTGTGATTTTTTTTTTTTTTTAGTCTTCCAAACCTAGAGGTGAGATGTGGGGTCTTATTAACCCCATATCTCACTGTAAAGCAGTCCTGTCATGCCATATTCCTATTACAAGGGATGTTTACATTCCTTGTAATAGGAATAAAAGTGGTCAACATTTTTATTTTTTTAAAGTGTCAAACTATTTCTTTTAAAAGTACAATTAACAATAAAAAAGTTTTTTTTTAAAGTGTCCGTCCCTGTGTGCTCGCACGCAGAAGCGAACGCATACATAAGTCCCGCCCACATCTGAAAACAGTGTTCAAACCACACATGTGAGGTGTTGCCGCGAACATTAGAGCGAGAGCAATAATTCTAGCCATATACCACCTCTGTAACTAAAAACATGTAACCAACCAGTACAAAAAAATTAAGCGTCGCCTATGGGGATTTTTAAGTACCGAAGTTTGGCACCATTCCACGAGCGTGTGCAATTTTGAAGCGTGAAATGTTAGGTATCTATTTACTCGGCGCAACATAATCTTTCACATTATGTAAAAAAAATTGGGCTAACTTTTTTTTTTTAAAGCATGACATTTTTCCAAAAATAAGCGTTTACAAAATTTTGGCGCAAATACCGTGCAAGATAAAAAGTTGCAATGACTGCCATTGTATTCTCTAGGGTCTCTGCTAAAAAAAATTTTTGGGGTTCTATGTAATTTTCTAGCAAAAAAATTATGATTTTTACACGTAGGAGTGAAGTGGTTGTTAAGTTGTTAAAGGAACCTATTTAGAAAATAAAAAACTAACCTTTACAACCCCTTTAAATACAAATAGACAGACAGAGTGGGTGAATCCTATGCTTTTAAATGTCTTGATGGGTAGGTATGGGGACCCTTCTGGTCTCCCTGGCTTTAGTATTATTGTCTTCATGGGTATTACCTGCATTCGGTCTCCCTCCTTCAGCGTGATGTTTTTGGCGTCCTTCACAATCTCAACACTGACCTCCCCCTGCAGCACATGTATGCTGGTGTTGCTTAAATCCTCATGCAGGTAATTCTCCAAGAAAAGGCCTAGGAAAAATATAAAGGGAAAATAAAACACAGATAAGGAGTAGAGAGGAGAAGAACAAAGAATTGGAACAATACAGACGTAGACTGAAGGTGAAAAGAAAAAGAGGTACAGAAAGGTCAAAGTCAATACAATAATAAATATACTGAAAGTTTCCACCTTACCTGGGAAGTCTGCTATGAAGACCACATCAGTTTGATTGTCCAAAGAGCTCTCAATCTCCTGGAATTTTAATCTCCATGGCGATAGGTCAACTAATAATGGCTGAACCCAGGGTGTTTTACGAAAAGGCGACCAATCGGCTTTCACTATGTCCACTGTGGGATCGTACAGCCTGGAAATATGACAGATAGTCAGTGTCAGGTAAGTGTCTAATAAAAGTAACACGAATACCGCCAATAACTCTTATCAGACCGCCACAAGCAATACATACAATTCCAGACCAACATGGTTTATAAAATGATCACATGCCTTAAAGGGGTTGTAAAGGTTTGTTTATTATTTTCTAAATAGGTTCATTTAAGCTAGTGCATTGTTGGTTCACTTACCTTTTCCTTGGTTTTCCCTTCTAAAGGTTTGTTCTCTTTGTCTGAATATATCTCTTCCTGTTCCTCCTCAGTAAGCTGTTCTGGCTGACTAACCCCCAGCCAGAACAGCTCGGATGATAGGGGCAAGCTTACTGAGGAGGAACAGGAAGTGAGAAATTCAAAGAAAAATATTTAGAAGGGAAATCGAAGGAAAAGGTAAGTGAACCAACAATGCACTAGCTTAAAAGGAACCTATTTAGAAAATAAAAAACAAACCTTTACAACCCCTTTAACCACTTCAATACTGGGCACTTTCACCCCCTTCCTGCCCAATTCATTTTTCAGCTTTCAGCGCTGTCACAATTTGAATGACAATTGCGCGGTCTTGCAACACTTTACCCAAATAAAATTGTAATAATTTTTTCACCATAAATAGAGCTTTCTTTTGGTGGTATTTGATCACCTCTGCGTTTTTTATTTTTTCAGCTATAAACAAAAGAAGAGCGACAATTTTGAAAAAAAAAGCAATATTTTTTACTTTTTGCTATATGAAAATATCCCAATAATATATAAAAAAAAACTATTTTTTTTCCTCAGTTTTGGCCGATATGTATTGTTCTACATATTTTTGGTAACAAAAAAAAAAACGCAATAAGTGTATATTGATTGGTTTGCGCAAAAGTTATACAGCGAACAATGCTATTAATATGCACTGATTACTGTGTAAATGTGACTGGCAGGGAAGGGGTTAACACTAGGGGGCGATCGAGGGGTTAAATGTGTACCCTAGTGAGTGATTCTAACTGTATGGGGAGGGGACTGACTGGGGGAGGTGACTGATCTGTGTCCCTATGTACAAGGGACACAGCATCGATCTCCTCTCCCTGACAGGACGTGGATCTCTGTGTTTGTACACAGAGATCCACGGTCCTGCTCAGTTACTGGGCAATTGCGGGTGCCCGGCGACCATCGCGGCCGCCGGGCACGCGCATCGGGCTCCCGGTAACACAGCGGCGCGCGCACGCCCCCTAGTGGCTCGGCAAGGCAAGGACGTCATATGACGTCCTCCCAGAACGAGAGGATTATTGTGCCACCATCAATTGACGGCGGCCGGTAGTAAAGTGGTTAAATAAGTTATGTAAACCACTACATTAAAGTGCAAATCCAGCCAAAATATGGAAGGGTTTGAACCTCTTTATTTCTGTCCTTGTTGCAGATTTTGCCTCACTTCCTGTTCATGGTGATCCTGACATGGTGATCACAAAATTTGGAACCATGCTGATTGGATGTTTATCTCCAGTCTGCCCAGGCAGTGGTAAGTGAGGACATGGAATAAGCAGTGTACAGGAGTGTATGCTGCTCATCTTAAATTCAATATAGACTAATGCCGCGTACACATGGTCGGAATTTCCGACAACAAATGTTCTATGTGAGCTTGTTGTCGGAAAATCCGACCGTGTGTAGGCTCCATCGGACATTTGCTGTCGGAATTTCCCACAACAAAAGTTCTTGTCAGAAATTACGATCATCCGTAGCCAATTCCGACGCACAAAATCCTACGCATGCTCGGAATCAATTTGGCGCATGCTCGGAATCATTGAACTTAATTTTTCTCGGCTCATCGTAGTGTTGGAAATTCCGAGCGTCAAGAACGCGTCACGTACGACAACATTTGTGTGACCGTGTGTTTGCAACACAAGTTTGAGCCAACATTCCATCGGAAAAAAATCCACAACTTTGTTGTCGGAATGTCCGATCGTGTGTACGTGGGATAACATTCCCACTGCACGGGGCTCATCCAAGGCAATGTCAGTTTACATATTGCAGACACAAAGGGGCCAATGTCACATTTGCTGAGTCATTATATATCAGAAAAGCTCATCTATCACAAATAATGTAAAACAATTGTTATTTAGCATGCAGCCAGATGTAATAGTGCAGAGAACAATCTGGCAGCCTTTGAACAAACACACCAATCATTCTGGGCCAAAGTTTTGAAATACTGTAGCAGAAAGAAAGGACCCAGCAAAGTCTTAATGGCAGCAAACTAAAAGACTGAATACCATACGTCTTATAATACAATTTTCAAAAGAAGGGCAGGACACTGTTCATGCCTTTCTACACACAATCAGTATATGATAAGATTCACCATAAAAAGTGATAAAGTCTTGTTTTTTTCATTGTTAAAAATAACAAACATGTGATACTTACCTTTTCTGTGCAGGGGTTTTGCCCAGAGCAGCCCAGATCCTCCTCTTCTCAGGTTCCTGGCTGGAGCTCCTGGCCCCTCCCTCCTGTCGAGTTCCCTCACAGCAAGCAGCTTGCTATGGGGGCACCCGAGCCGTACATCCATTCAGACACAGAGCTGTGGCCCGGCCCCGTCCCGCCCTCTTTCTCTCATTGGCTGACTGACTTTGATTGACAGCAGCAGAAGACAATGGTGCCGCGCTGTTGTCTCTGCCAATGAGGAGGGGAGTCCCGGGCTGCCGATTCTCTCAAGCAACATCGCTGGAACTAGATGGACCTCAGGTAAGTATTTTTTTTATCTTAAAGTGGATGTAAACCCGAAAATGTTTGTTTATTTTTTTGATGTCATAATGTACAGTATAAGATTTCCTATCATCTGTGCCTAGTCTTGCCACACATAGTTAATCCAGCTCTGAACAATCCTGTTTTATTGTTCAGTGAAATAAAACGGACTTACAGAGAAAAACCTTAGTCCGTTCCGCCCCCTTGCTGTGAGTGGCAGGCTATTTACATATCTCATGCACTAGCCTGGAGACGGGCATTATTTTTTAACTCCCACCCCCACTCCTTTTCTGGATTTTGACTGGATGTTAGTGATCATAGCAGAATTCAGTGTGAGGAATACACAGGAGTAAATGCATGTTGACAAGGGGAGTGTAAAGGAGCGCAGGGAGTCTACTGACATCACGACTCCATCCACGAGCTCCAGATAACAGATCCACCTACAGAATCTGCAGTTTTTCAGTTCTTATAACAGACAGAGGGGAGACATTTGACAGGTGAGGATACATGTAGGAGGCATGTATATCCTTATAGATCAGCACTATGGCAGTAGTTTAGAAAGGATGAGAGTGGCTTTACATCCACTTTAACCACTTGCCCTCTGGGCAAATTCCAGCACACCTCCTACATGTAAAAATCATAATTTTTTTGTTAGAAAATTACTCAGAACCCCAAAACATATATATTTAGCAGAGACCCTGGGGAATGCCATCCGCTGAGAAAGGTCATTTTGAATTGAATCGTCTCTGCCAACAACTGGCAAATATATGGCATACCACCTTACTTTCCAGGTCAAAACATCTATTTAGATATTAACAGTTGGGAGGGCAGATCAGTTTATTATATATGTAGCCATCTGAAGCCAAGCTGGAATCTTGGTGAGGCCTGATCCACTCATTGTATTGCCAATTAATGGTCATACTAAAAATGACAAATGACTCTGTGGCTCTGGATGAGGCAGTGAAGTACTCACCTCTGCTGGAATCGATCATTGATAGACACCCACACATCAAAGTAGATCTCAGGCTCAGAAATGTTATATGCTCCCAGAAGTCTATGCAGGCAGGTGGAATACTGCTTTAGCATATCAGCATGATCCTTCCAGCGCCGCGTCTGTGTGAATACCTTAGAAAAAAAAAAGACAAAGACAGTCAAGCCTTTTGCACAGTGGAGCTTTTCTGCAAAAAAAAAAAAAGTAATCATTTTTCGGGTTGTAAAAAACAACGTTTTTCAGGCTCTAGAAAAAACAACGTTTTTTTCAACTTCATCATTAAAACGGCCTTGCCTACACACGATGGTTAACAAAAAAAATGCTCTAGCAAAGCACGGTGACGTACAACACGTACGGTGGCACTATAAAGGGGAAGTTCCATTCGGATGGCGCCTCCCTTTGGGCTGCTTTAGCTGATTTTGTGTTAGTAAAAGACGATTCGCGCTTTTCTGTCCGTTTTAGCGTGATGAATGTGCTTACTCCATTATGAACGCTAGTTTTACCAGAACGAGCGCTCCCGTCTCATAACTTGCTTCTGAGCATGCGCGGGTTTTTCATGTCGTTAAAGCCCACACACGATCATTTTTTACAACCCGAAAAACGACATAGTTTAAAACGTCGTTAAAAAATGCAGCATGTTCGAATGGCAATGGGATAAAATGATGAAACCAGGCATGTAACAGTATGGGTCATCACATGAACCTTCTTTCAGAAGAGTAAGGGAAGGTAGAATACTCTTGCCAGAACCGGTGGATCTACCTATCAAGCAGATCGTAGGAGCATAAGAAATCCAAAACGGCAAGTCACATCAGCTTGTCTGAAGACTCTAGATGACGGAGACCATAGATGTGGCCCATGGACCCGACAAACCACAGCTGAAGAACCTTGTTGGAAGATATCTCGGATACCCGGGCCAGTCGGCACATCTGGGACCGGCGCAATGATCCCCTTCTCTCACGGCTCTGATCAGTCTCGGGCAGTGGCTGTCAGCCGAGCAGAGAAGCCGCCTCCCCCTCCTCCTTTATGTCTATACAGTGCTGTGCATGCAGGAGGAGAGGGAGGCGGCTTCTCTGCTCGGCTGCCCGAGACTGATCAGAGCCTTAAAAGGGGATCGTTGCGCCGGTCCTAGATGTGCCGACTGGCTCGGGTGCGACTCGCACCCCCCCCGCCAAGCCACTACCCCAGGCTCTGTCTGTTGTGCGTGTTCTGAGCCTGGTACATTATGGGTCTGAAGGGGGGGGGGGGTCTGTATTGTAGGAAGGGGGGTCTGTACTGTAGCGGGGGTCTGTACTGTAGCAGGGGCCTGTACTGTAGGGAGGTCTGTGTAACATGCAGGGAGTCCAGAACTGTCAGGGGGGTGTCTGTGTAACATACAGGTGTCTAGAGGTGCAGGGTACTGTGTAATGTAAAGGGTCCAGAGGTACAAGGGCTGTGTAATGTAAAGGGGTCCAGAGGTGCAGGGTGCAGTGTAATGTAAAGGGGTCCAGAGATACAAGGGCTGTGCAATGTGAAGGGGTCCAGAGGTGCAGTTGTGGAGAGGGGGGTACACAGAATTGACAAAGAAATATTGAAGGATGCAGAGGTATGCAGGGGTCACAGTGGGGTGTTGCCAGATATAGGATCCGCCCCTGGTGCCAAATGCTCTAGGTACGCCCCTGGATAACGCAATGGAGAAGATTATCCGCAAATCCCGAAAGGGATTCCAACAATGAAGGTCGTTTTCACATTGCTTGAGGACCATATGGATACCCAGTGAATCCGAGAGATCTTCCAACAAGGGTCTTCAGCTTTTTTTTCGGGTCCATGGGCCACATCTATGGTCTTCATCATCTAGAGTCTTCAGACAAGCTGATGTGACTTGCCGTTTGGATTTCATATGCTACTGTGATCTGCTTGAAAGGTAGATCCACCGGTTCGGGAAAGGAGTATTCTACCTTCCCTTAGTCTTCTGAAAGAAGGTTCATGTGATGACCCATACCGTTACAAGCCTGGTTTCATCATTTTATCCCATTGCCATTTGAATGGACATTCATGTGGACTTATCCACTTATATACACACATTTATTTCACTTTGGGGCTTATCCCACTTTCTCGCATACCAGAATCGGATCGCATGGTTGTTCACACCTATGCAATCCGATTCATGTCCAAACTATCATTTCGCAGTGCGATATGCAAGCTAAAATGGGGGAGTCATTAACAATGTATTGACACTTCCGACAGTTCCCATATAGCAGTGTGAACTGCTGTGCGAGTCGATGCGGGAACCTGCAGTGGATTCGCATCGTCCCGCATCGCACAAGTGTGAACTGAGCCTGAATGTGGTTTCTGTTCAAGTTAAATGGTACATATGAAACCTGTTTAATACGTCTGGGATTCCGTTCAAATAGCAGGTCTGGATGAAATTTTAAGGGCTTTAAAAAAAAGAAATTAATGAAAGAAGGTTCTAAAAAAGGATTTTTCTGTGAATGCTTGAATGAAAATCTAAGCATGAATGGCCAATTTTACAATTTCCAGACATCTTATACTGGTTGAGCCAGCCCTACTATAACTGCACTTCACCCCAGTGATTTTGGCGACATAGATGGCATATAAATACCTTGCGTTTTATAATCGCTTTCCTTAAAATTTTAATACAAAGCATTAGAGCACAGCAGCCGTTTGCTTTCAGACTCTTACATCAAACTTTCATAAACAAGAAAGGTGGGGGAAGAAGAAGCAGGGACGAGGCACAACTATAACTCTTTTAGTTGTGCGTATAATTGCAGCTTGAAGTATTGAACTCTGTATTATTATTATTATTATTATTATTATTATTATTATTATTATTATAGGGTTACTAAACCCAGGACCATGCATTCACTATATCTGGTCTCCCACGGTACACAGAGAACATGGATATGCAATAATTTTAGTGAATACAAACTACTGAATACCTTTTCTGATCAACAGTATATAGCAGGTCCTGTGACTTCTATCAGTGTATCAGTGTCTGGTTAAAGCGTGTAGGAGGAGATTTCATACTGCAATAGCTGCCCTGTCAGCATGCAGGACCCTTGACCCTGTCTGGACAGCGCTGATTGCCCTGTGCTGATCACGTGCACTGTCCCAAGAAAAAAAAATAAAACTCTAGCAATACACACCAAACTGAGCATGTTCAGCCTGACTCCATAGACCCTGTCTTATCTGGACCTGTTTTGGAGTCAGTGGAAGAAAGGGAGGATCAGAGAAGACAGGATCAAACAGCATTTACACACAATGCAGAAGATTAACCCCCTTAGGTTCCACAGAGAGTATAACAAGCATGCTTTGCTGCATATACAGACTGATTTTACTGTTGTGGGTTTAGTAACACTTTAAAATCAAATATAGACTGGTTGCCATATGAGTGCGGAATTCAAGCCAAAGTTTGCAAATAGAAATGTAAAGTTGTAGTTTGTATTGTCGGGCAGCTTACTTCACGACTGCTAAAAAGTAAAATTCAGGCGTGACCTTCAAATGCCAGATGTACTTCTTGGCATGGGCCGCTTCCTTGAATCTGCTATCTGAAAAAGCTACTACAAGAAGTTTGCTGGTTTTATATAAACAAAAGTGTGGCACATAGCCAAGCTAAAAGGGTAGGAATCATCCAGAGGGAAAATAACCCAGAGTTTGTATACACTTTGAGAAGCCGGCAGAATTCAACTCTTCTGTGTTTTGTATTGCCTTGTATAATATAATATTATAAATTTAACAGTACAGTTTACCAAATTATGCCCGTCATCCAGATGTACATAATGTGTTGGCCCAGACACATTGGGGTTAAATTGCTAAAACTTGAGTGTGAAAAATCTGCTGCTACTCTGCGAAGAAACCAATCAGCTTCCAGGTTTTATTGTCAAAGCTGAAGTTAGAAGCGGATTGGCTACCATGCACAGCTGCACCAGATTTTGCACTGTCCAGTTTTAGTAAAATCGACCCCACTCTATGTGGGCTATTTATAAATTGTTTTCACACCACATTCCCACAACTTTCACACATTTTTCCTATTGAATCCTATTTGAGCAATGTGTGAATTTTGAGTTAAAGTGGGGGGTTCACCCCATCATGCCATTCAGCATACTAGCGTGAGCTACAGTATGGCTTTATTTTTTATTTTTTTAGCTGTACTCACAGTTTAATCCCTTAGTTAAGTTTCAGACTCCCCGCGGGGAGTAGGCGTTCCTATGAAGAGGGGAACATGATTAACGGCCCGGCTATGGCGCGTCACGCTTCCCGAAAATAGCCGAAATAGGACTTGGCTCTTCACGGCGCCTGCGCAGTCAGCTCCTAGTCTGTGCGCAGGCGCCGTATAGCGCCGTGAAGAGCCGAGTCCTACTCCAGCTATTTTCGGGAAGCGTGACACGCCATAGCCGGCCGTTAATCATGTTCCCCTCTTCATAGGAACGCCTACTCCCCGCGGGGAGTCTGAAGCGAAACTAGCGGATTAAACTGAGTACAGCCCAAAAAATAAAAATAAAGGCATACTGTAGCTCACGCTACTATGCTGAGTGGCATGGTAGAAAGTTTTATTTTAGGGTGAACCCCCGCTTTAAAGTTGCATGAATCTTGTGTGAAAACCTTTAATAGGCCCATATATGTTGCATTCATACAACACGTTAAAAAGACAAATATGGGTTTCGTTTGTTTTTTTCTTCAGAACTATACTTCCCTAGGTGGACTCAGCATCAGTCTGACGCTGCATCTGTCCCCCCCCCCCCTGGCTCTAGTGGCCTGTACACACAATCCGAAAATCGGACGAAAAACACCGCTGTCGATGAGCTCGTAAGATAATCGGATTGTTAGTACAGAGCTTTCGAGAGCCAATCATAACAGTTCATCCGATCAAGCACCAAAATGTTCCTTGTACGATTTTCCTTTAGTCAGTATAGTTGTCGTCCGAAAACACAATACAAATACACTACGACACATGACATCACTTACGATTTTTATTTTCTGTCATACGAGAATTTTCGTGATTTTAGAAACCTATTCAATATCTACTTGCGACTAGTAAGTGAAAAAAGTCAGACAATCTGTTGTCAGATTTTCGGATCGTGTGTGCAGGGCATTAGACTTAGAACCAAACAATCAAACATCGCCGATCGCTCGGTTCTCAGGGCTCCATAAGCAGAGAGCTAGTGCCTGTCAGTCACCACTAAATGCTCCGACGTTGCTGTGCATGTGGACCATGGCCATCTTGCTGGTTTTAAACCATCAGAAGAGTTTTACATGACATGCTTGTTTTCATCTTTTTTTTTTTTTTCCAAAGCCGGTGGTGTGTGAACACACTTCAAAAAACTCCACCCGGTGACAAAAAAAGTGCACACACAAAGAGTGATACACAAAACATGTAACGGGTGTACACATAGTCCTCTGAAATCAAAGGGCCTTTCCCTGATCCCCTGGGGTGCTAGGCTCCAGAGAGGGACTGGGGTACACTTACACTTGATCCATCTGGCCGAAACCAGACGGACCCCATTCTTTGGAGGGTCTGCCAAAACAGACCCAACCAAGTACTAGGTGGGGCAAACTAAGCCAGAAGGCCACGTCCACCCCCTCCCAAAACATTCAGGGCAGGCCCGAGGACCTACAGCCTACCAGTCACACGTGCAAAACCACATACAAAAAAAAAAAAAGAAGACAAAAAGGTGAACGAGGGGGGCTGCACTGAACGAGAGGGGACACTGAACGGGGGGGCTACTCTGAACGGGGGGTCTGCATTGAAGGGGTGGATACACTGAAGGGGGGTCTGTGTAACAAGCAGGGGGTCCAGAGCTGCAGGGTTCTGTGTAATGTAAAGGGGTCCAGAGATGCAAGGGGCTGTGTAATGTAAAGGGGTCCAGAAATGCAGGGTGCTGTGTAATGTAAAGGGGTCCAGAGGTTCTGGGTGCTGTGTAATATAAAGGGGTCCAGAGGCGCAGGGTCCTGTGTAATGTAAAGGGGTCCAGAGGCGCAGGGTGCTGTGTAATGTAATGGGGTCCAGAGATGCAGGGTGCTGTGTAATGTAAAGGGGTGCAGGGGGCTGTGTAATGTAAAAGGGTCCAGAGATGCAGGGTGCTGTGTAATGTAAAGTTAAATTAAAACAAATTATTTGTTACAAATATTTTTTTCCTCTTTGTGTATGTTTAGGTGACCAGGGGGTGAGGGGTGAAGATGGGGGGGCGCCACAGGATTAGCTCGCACAGGGCGCCTGAACACCTAAGGCCGGCCCTGCATATACTACTGTGCGAGTACAGGCGGTCCCCTACTTACAAACATCCGACTTACAAACGACTACTACTTACAGAGGGAGAGAACAGGAAGTGAGAGGAAATCTACCCCTAGGAAGGGAAATTATCTCCTGTAAGAGTTAATATGGGGAAAAAGTGTCTCCACTGATGCTTTATCACCAGTCCATGTTTCCCTAACAACCCAACATTTTCAAAGTCCAATTGTCATTGGGACAGAAAGTGAGGTGGAATCTTCTGAACAGGGGCACAGACAGCAAAACAGATGTTACAGGGGTGATGACAACCCTTCCCTATGCTGTCCAAAATGCTTAAATCATTTTTTGGCTGGAGCTACACTTAGAAAATATACCTGTTCCAAATTACAAACAGATTCAACTTAAGAGCAAACCTACAGTCCTTATCTTGTTTGTAACCCGGGGACTGCCTGTATATCTATGTGAATATAATACATTTTAACTGGTTTGATATACACCTTGATGTGGTTTTTGTTCTTACACCTGTTAACATGAGGAGAGATGTCTGGATACATATGCTGTAGTAGTCCGTGGTGGACAATACTCAGAGGAGATTGGCGTTTGGGCGTTTTTGACCACCTATAATCTAGTGGTCCATTTTGGCTTATGGTGGTGTTGGTGGAAGACTATTGCTCACCGCTAAGTCAAGGATCACTCACCTAGCGGGTGCTTCTTGGGATTGATGGGCTTTTTCTCTTCTTTTATGGACATTTATGCACTGCATTTTTCTTTTACATGTGTATGCAGGGCAGCAATCAGAAATTGTTGGGCCCCTTAGACAGCTTTAGGCCTGGGCCTGACCACCAACATTCCCCAGGGCCTGCTGCCCACTGGAAGTCCCACCAAGTCTTTCAGTGCACACATTTTAAAACTCTTACAACGTCATATGAAAATGAACTGTGTATTACAAGCCATCAGTAGTTTCAAGGACAGTAGGAAATTACATTTTGCCCAAAAGAGACATCCCAATCCAGCAGCTGTACACAAACACAGCAGCCCCCCCACACACCTATACGCCCTCAGCCCCCCCTCACATCTGTATGTGCTCAGCCCCCTAATGCCTGTAGGGTCTCAGCCCCCTCAAATGTGATAGTGATATATACACACACACAACCACCACCCCCCATGCCCTCTTCATTCGTACAAGGAGTGCACATGCAGGAATTTGCCAGAGGTGGCAGCAAAGAGCCTGATGTGAGCTCAATGACACAGAGCAGCAGCTGCCGACTCACACTCATTCCGAAAGCCAGCGCAGCCGTGGAGCTCCCCTGCACCCACACCTGCCTTCTCCCATCCCCCCAGGCGGCCGGGCCTGGCAAATGTATGGGCTGTACCCACCTGATGGCAGCCCTGTGTGTATGTATGCATTTGAGAAAGGGACCTTAGGATTGTAAACTCCTTAAAGCGGTGGTTCACCCCCAATAACAACATTCTAGCATTAAATTAAGCATAGTAGCGCGAGCTACAGTATGCCTTTATTTATTTATTTTTGCCCCGTACTCACTGTTTAATCCTATAGTGAAGATTCAGACTCCCCGCGGGGAATAAGCGTTCCTATCCAGAGGGAAGATGATTGATGGCCGGCTATGGCACGTCACGCTCCCCGAAGATAGCCGGAGTAGGTCTCGGCAGGCGCCGTGAAGAGCCAAGTCCTATTTCGGCTATTTCCGGAGAAGGGTGACGCGCCATAGCCGGTCGTCAATCACCTTCCCTCTGGATAGGAACGCCCATTCCCCGCGGGGAGTCTGAATCTTCACTATAGGATTAAACAGTGAGTACAGGGCAAAAACAAATTAAATAAAGGCATACTGTAGCTCGCGCTACTATGCTTAATTTAATGCTAGAAAAAAAAAAAAATTATAGGGTGAACCCCCTCTTTAAGGGCAGGGTCTGATGTGAAATAATAGTATGTAAAGTGCTGTGTAAATTGTGGAGCTCAACTGAAGAAATACATTTAAACCCCCGGGAGACTACAGATGGATATTCATTGCCGACACGAGTAATATTATAAAAATAATCCAGAACAATGTTTTATTACAACACAGGGTGCAGCAAGTCACTCACCCCAGGATTAAGATATCCAAGCTCTCCAGTGGTACCATCTTTATAGGTAACTTTCACATGCTGGTGAGAGCGGGAATGTACCATCATATCCCAGGAGTAACCATACAGGCCATTTGTCCAGTTATTGTAGCCCTGAGGAGAAAGATAGACTGTAATCTATGTGGTATATTACATTATTAATAGAAGTATTTATTTAATACAGTGCTATCCTTTATTGTGGAGCTGCATAAAGTAACATATATATCAAAGGAGGGTAGTAGCTACACAATGCATTCAATTCTCCTATGACAAGTACCTAAAGTTGGTGGAATATCAAGAAACCATACAACAGACAGTACAGTTCATAGAGCTTACAATCTAGACAAGAAGCATGCACATAACCCACAACTGATCTCATATAAAAGTGGACCTGTCATCTATACAAAATGAGAACAATCCAGTAAATATAGGGACCATAAGGTGGGACAGTGCCTACTGCAAACAAAACCAAAAAGATTTCCAGCACACTTCCCAGCCAGCCTGCAAAACAACCAAATTGACCCTGTTAGACAGGGTCAATTTGGTTGTTTTTGCAGGCTGGCAAGTGTGCTGGGAAATCTTTTGTTTGTTTGCAATGCGTGTTGCCCTTCCATGTGCACCTTGCTGTAAAGGATAGTTATAGTTTGGGGTGTTTTTCGCAAAAAAGTCGTCTTTGTTTTAGTTCAAACCACTTCTCCATTAAGACCCCCTTTCACACTGAAGGCGTTTTTAGGCACTAAAGAGCTAAAAATAGCACATGTAAAGCGCCTGAAAAAGGCCTGAGTGCTTTCACACTGGAGCGGTGCGCTTGCAGGACAGTAGAAAAAGTCCTGCAAGCAGCATCTTTGGATCGGTTTAGGTGCGGTGTACCTACACACCGCCCCTGCCCATCGAAATGAATAGGCACCGCTGCCGAAGCGACTGCAAAACGCTTTGGCGCTTTTCAGGCGCGTTTAACCCTTTCTTCGACCGCTACAGCAAAGCGCCGCTAGTTTACTGCCAACACGGTCCGCTGGCAATGTGAAAGGGGTCTTAGTGGTGAGATTGTAACTGATAAAGATATAGACAATGCTAAAGTCAACCTGTACTGCAATTTACACTTTAATAGGTAGATTCAAGTAGATCTGCCTAAACTTGCGGCGGCGTAGCTTAGCCTGTTTAGGCTACGCCGCCGTAAGTTAGCTAGGCAAGTACATGATTCTCAATGTACTTGCCTGCTAATATACGGCAGCGTAGCCTAAAGCGGGCGGGCGTAAGGGCGCCAAATTCAAATGTGTTGGAGGGGGGCGTGTTTGATGGCAATTAGGCTTGACCTCACGTTTTTTACGTTTTGTTTAACTGCGCATGCGCCGGGCGCCTACATCTCCCAGTGTGCATTGCGGCTACGTACGCCGCACGGGCTTATTGATTTCGACGTGGACGCAAACTACGTAAATCCCGATTCGCGGACGACTTACGCAAACGACGTAAAAAATTTGAATCTTGCGGCGGGAACGGCGGCCATACTTTAACATTGTTATTCCACCTAATAGGTGGAATAACTTTAGGCCTGCTAAGGCCTTTACGGAAACGGCGTAAATCGACTGCGGCGGCCGGGCGTACATTCGTGAATCGGTGTATCAACTAATTTACATATTCTACGCCGACCGCAATGGAAGCGCCACCTAGCGGCCATCCAAAATATTGCAATCTAAGATAGGACGGCGCAAGCCGTCGGATATGTTTAAGCGTATCTCTGTTTGAGCATACGCTTAAACATAAGTCGGCGTAGATTCTGAGTTAGGTCGACTTATCTACTGATAAGTCGGCCTAACTCTACCTGAATCTACCTATAAACCTCTTTCTGCCTGCCCACTGGCGACCTTTGACCAGGTTTTAAGGCGGATGGATTGGACAGGTTTCCAGATCAAGTGACCACTGTGGCTGGCTGTCACAGTAGTCACATGATCAGGAGCCATCCCAGACGACTCCCAATCAAAACTAGAGCCATCTAGTCACTATGCTATCTATATCACATAGCTATCGGTCACTATGCTATCTATATCACATAGCTATCGGTCACTATGCTATCTATATCACATAGCCATCGGTCACTATGCTGGGAGTGTGCAGTAAGTATGCTTTCATCACCGAAACCTCAGGTGCCATGGGCGCACATGTGCAGCGTAAGGGTGTGTAGGCCCACCCTCCTTGCTGCTGTACATATGCGTTAAGTGCTATACAAGAGCTTAAGAAGTAAATATGTTGCCTAAAGACACCACAAGATACCTCCTATTTACCTATATTACCTTTTAAAACAGGGGATCTACGTTGTGCCCCTTTTATTTCTGGGGTCTGCTTTTCTCTTACCTCAGACCTGTCAATTGCCAATCCACTATCTACTAAAAGTGCCCTTACTGGCCACTTGGGCATTCTCATTGGACAGCAAAATGACAGTCGGCAGTGCTTAGCAATAAAGTTAGTCCCAAATAAAGTGAGACTAAATCAGAGAGGCACAGTGGAGTTTTTTTTTGCCAATAAAGAAAATATCAGGTATCTTGTTGCATCAGGACTTTCACATTTTAAAGTTAAATAAGGTGGACAGGGTCACTTGAGACTGCGCTCACCTGGGTAATGAAATGTGAATAAGGCAGAAATAGCTGCTCTAATATATAGATGACGGTAAAGATGGCTCCTAGTTTATGCCTCAGCCCATACTTTGCAGTTCCTTTCCCCTTTTGACCCGGGTAGACACACTCTGGACTCTTCTGTGGTGGCTGAGTTTGTGGTAAAACGCAATGTAGGCAGCGGGGCAATTTGGACACAAGCCGTCGTGGCCAGTCAGGATAACAGAAGATAGGGCTAGTGGCCAGCATGGTGTAGGAGAACATACCTGTGAAGTGAAAATATGTTAAAACACAAGGTCAGAGCATAGATATGGAGATAGCATGAGAACAGTGAAAAAAGATGCACAAAAAGGATCGAACTTGCAGAGAGACATTCGGTTGGCATTCCTGGGGCACTGTGTGAGTTTCTCTAAGTTTCATAATTAATCTTTGTTGAATGCACACAGCCTTGTGCTGAATTTAAAGGTTTTTATTGCTATCCCTGCCCCTGTTAGGCCCCTTTCACATGTGCAGATCCCAGGAGGATCCGTTTTTGGACATCCGCTTGCTCAGCGGGGATCGCTCCATTGATCCCCACTGAGCCGGCGGATGACTAGTCCTCTGCACACTGTGCAAGGACCGACCTGTCAGATCTCCGCTCTCCTCTATGGGGGGATCGGATGAAAACTAACCATCTGTCCGTTTTCATCTGATCCGCCAGACAGGATGTAAAATAGGGTTTGCATCCGTCACACTTTAGCGGAGAGGATGGGATCGGGGCTGATCGTATGTCAGCGGACATGTCACCACTGACATCCGACGCTCCATAAGGCTCCATTCACACCTAGGCAGACAAATTCGTGGCGTTTTATCGCCGCAAATCGCGGTACAAATAGCGGCGTTTTGTACCGCGATTTGCGGCGACAAAACGCCGGTATTGTCCGCCTAGATGTGCCCCAGATTGACCCCCTCTATGGAGATGCTTCCCATCTCCTAGCCGAACGCCGCCTGAAAAAAAGGTCCGGGACCTTTTTTCAGGCGGCAAGCGTCAGGCGTGGAGATGTGAACCATCTCCATAGAGGGACATGTGTTTTCATCCCTCTGGCGGCAGCGGCGTAGCACTACAGGCATTAAAACGCCTAGATGTGAATGGGGGCTAAGAGGTACATGGAGCACCCGTTCAGGTCCGCCTGAAAAAACTGACAGGCGGATCTGAATGGTCCGCACGTGTGAAAGGGGCCTTAGGAAGATTCACTTTCTTTATTTGTCTTGTTTATTACACCAAAAGTAAAAGGTAGAAGAAAATCCCAAATTTTTGGAAATCTTCCAATGGGGTCATTAGTTCTGATAACCTGGGCGCCCCAATGGATTCCCTTAATTTACAGGGATTTCCTTCCTGTTTTGGCTCTGGGACAGGAAGTGGTAGTAAATCTCCCCAATGGGACATAGATGGCCAAAAAAAAATTAGACTTTACCTTACTCTATCCAAAATGAAAAAAAAGTTTTGCCTATAGACATTTTAGAAAAAAAAAAAAAAGAGCACAACGATCTTGCACAATAAAAGTAACCTTCACTGACAATTAAGACATGTTTTAGGGGCCAGCCCCACCTTTATCAAGCCTCCTCTCCTATCCTCGGCTATGAGCGAGCTCTGGCGTAGAAAACCGTACAGGTGCAGAAGTTCCATCCTTATCCAGCCACCCAGCCTGCAAGCCCATATTTCTCCTATTCCAGGAGGAATAGGAGAAATATGCAGCTTTTCCTGCAGCAGTGCCGTCGCCCCCAATACTGGCTTCATTCTATCATCTGGCTGTACATCATGTGCTCTTTTTCACCGATTGATGCGAGTGCATTCATTATTAAACAGTCACAGTAAAAGTTTTACTGTGCAAGGTTGTTGTGTTTTTTTTTTGTCTTTCTCATTTGTGCTATATTTAAAACCTGTGGGCCAGATTCAGGTACAATTGCGCCCGCGTAACGTAAGCCGTTTACGTTACACCGCTGCAAGTTTTCAGTTTTAGTGCCCGATCCACAAAGCACTTACCTGGAAACTTGCGGCGGTGTTTCGTAAACACGTCCGGCGCAAGGCGGTCCAAATCGAATGGGGCGGGTACCATTTAAATTAGGCGCGCTCCCGCGCCGGACGTACTGCACATGCTCCGTTCGCGAATGTCCGACATGCTTTGCGCGAAATTACGACGCGCCGACGTGTTGAGAATCGCGACGTGCGAAACGTACTTATGCCGGGAAAACAAAAAAATTCAAAAGCGACGCGGGAAAGACGGGCATACTTTAACATGATGGAGTCATTTTACACCATGTTAATAGCAGCCCTATCTTTGCAACGGGAATCGCCGTAACTGCTAATTTGCATACCCGACGCTGGTTTACGACGCGAACTCCCCCGAGCGGCGGGCGCGGTACTGCATCCTAAGATCCGACAGTGTAAAACAATTACACCGGTCGGATCTTAGGGATATCTATGCGTAACTGGTTCTATGAATCAGTCGCATAGATACTCCGTCGTATCTCCTTTGTGAAGCTGGCCCTAAGTGTACAATTAAAAACAGTAAATCAGCAGAAAGGGACATAAGTTATCATCAGTAGGATGTGTCCCTTATGCTGATTCCTCTTCTTTTAGGTGAAAGCCTCCTCCCTCCATAGCCCCCCAACCCTCCCATGCGACAGGGATTAGTACAACTAGGGGGTTGTCACAGGCTGACTATGCCCACTCTTTTCTCCTAGCTGCTCCATTCAAAGAAACTGTACTACAACTTCTATGAATAAAACACGATCTATGAATGGCATACCTATCAATCATCCCCCTGTCCTCCATTATTAGATCCTGTTTTAGTCATAGAAGCTGTAGTGTGGCTTCTAAAAATAGAGCAGCTAGGTGGAAAAGCTGGGTATAGTCCTGTGACAGCCTCTTAGTTTTATTAAAGAGTTATTTTTGTTTTTTAATCCTGCAAGGCAATGCCATAATGTGCTAGTATGCATCGCATACTAGCTCATTATTTGAAACCTACCTTCGAACGAAGCCCTCCAGCAGCACGCTGTCACTGCTGAAGGAGCTTCCATCTTCACCTGGTTTGCCTTCCAGGATTGCGGACTCTGGCTGTGTGATTGGCCGGAGCCGTCATGATATCATTCCCAAGCATGCATGCGAGAGACCCACCCTTTACAGCACAGGACTCTTGAAGGAATGGTACGGTAAGCCGTTCCTTCAGAGCGCATGCGCCAGCGGCATCACCGGCTGCATCAAAAGTAAATATCTCCTAAAGGGTGCACGTTTAGAAGATATTTACTGTACATACAGGCAAGCCTTTTTATAGGCTTACCTATAGATAAACATCATGCATGGAAGTTAACTCCCACTTTAAACCTCGCTGCACTGGAAGACTATGGTGGTGAGGGTTGGGGAGAAGGCACAGACGTGGATTTCAAGTAAAATAATAGGAATCAGCACAAGGGACACATCCTACTGACTGTAAGTTATGTCTCTTGTGCTGATTTCTCATTGTAGCGATTTTAGCTACACTTGGGCTTTAAACATCTGTAAATCATCCATGCACTTTTCAACAGTCAAGCAAAATATACATTTGATTTGCACACAGGAAGCCAGCACAATGTGCATGTGTTTACTTCACAACTGCAATGTATTTGCTGACTAAATGTAAAAAAAAAAAAAATCATATTTATTTAACCACTTGCCGACCGCCGCATGTATATGTACGTCCACAGAATGGCACGTACAGGCAGATGGGCGCCCTCCCGCTACATGCAGCGGTCGGATTCCCGCGGGGAGCGATCCGGGACGACGGCGCGGCTATTCGTTTATAGCCGCTCCGTCGCGATCGCTCCCCGGAGCTGAAGAACGGGGAGAGCCGTATGTAAACACGGCTTCCCCGTGCTTCACTGTGGCGGCTGCATCGATCGAGTGATCCCTTTTATAGGGAGACTCGATCGATGACGTCAGTCCTACAGCCACACCCCCCTACAGTTGTAAACACACACTAGGTGAACCCTAACTCCTACAGCGCCCCCTGTGGTTAACTCCCAAACTGCAACTGTCATTTTCACAATAAACAATGCAATTTAAATGAATTTTTTGCTGTAAAAATTACAATGGTCCCAAAAATGTGTCAAAATTGTCCGAAGTGGCCGCCATAATGTCGCAGTCACGAAACAAATCGCTGATCGCCGCCATTAGTAGTAAAAAAAATTAAAAAATTATAAAAATGCAATAAAACTATCCCCTATTTTGTAAACGCTATAAATTTTGCGCAAACCAATCGATAAACGCTTATTGCGATTTTTTTTTACCAAAAATAGGTAGAATACGTATCGGCCTAAACTGAGGAAAAAAATTTTTTTATATATGTTTTTGGGGGATATTTATTATAGCAAAAAGTAAAAAATATTGAATTTTTTTCAAAATTGTCGCTCTATTTTTGTTTATAGCGCAAAAAATAAAAACCGCAGAGGTGATCAAATACCACCAAAAGAAAGCTCTATTTGTGGGGAAAAAAGGACGCCAATTTTGTTTGGGAGCCACGTCGCACGACCGCGCAATTGTCTGTTAAAGCGACGCAGTGCCGAATCGCAAAACCTGGCCTGGGCATTTAGCAACAAAATGGTCCGGGGCTTAAGTGGTTAAAACACTTTGGATAAAATTTCAGCCACAATTAAATCAATTGAGTCAGATGCACGGATCAGAATAAAGACAGGCTGTGTTCTGATATGTGCATTAGACAGATGTACACTTTAGGATGCACTTAGAGATCCGTGAAGCCGGCCACTGATATGAATATTCTCTCTGCAGGCAGCTAAATGGAAGACCTATGCATCCTACGTGCATGAAGGCAGCACTTTGCACAGATTGAGAACCTGGTATGAATAAGGCCCAAATAAACATGGAAATAATAACTTACAGCAGGCGATTTCTCCTTACATAAATGCCTTCTGCTGTGTTTGCTTACCTATACTAAATAGCTGGGAATTCATACAGTGGAAATAGCTGACAAAAAACATGGCTATTGGGCGTGTGACATCAAAGAAGAGGAGGTATCCTGCAGTCAGGTCAAGGATCAGACCACCCCAATGGACCACCACAAGGTTCGTCATTTCCTCAGACAGAAATAACCTACAAGAAAAAACACACAGGGCCTTATATATGCAATCTGAAGGGAAGATATAGGTTTTGCGTATGAATGTCAATCAAATATCACTTTTTATATTTCCACGGTCGCTCAGTAAAAATCGTCCTGCTGACTGGAAAAGTTTAGATTTGACATCATGGTTGCCTGAGGAAGGAGCCATTTTAGAGTTCTAAATTGTTTTTGTATGTTCTACAGTGTTCTATTAAAGCGGAGGTCCACACAAAAAGTCACCCTCCACTTTTAGGAACCCTCCCCCCTCCGGTGTCACATCTGGCACCTTTCAGGGGGGTGGGGGGTGCAGATACTCCTGCGGGAGTCCTGCCTCTTCGCTTCACCCATCTTCTGGGAAACACACTGGTCCCAGGAGACAGCGGAGACCAGTTAGGACTCGCGCATGCACAGTAGGGAAGCGGGCAGTGACGCTGCAACGCTTCACTTCCTGATTCCCTCACTGAGGATGGCGGCGGGGGCAGCCGAGAGAAGAGCGATTGCTCGGCTGCGGCTGCCGACATCGCAGGCACCCTGGACAGGTAAGTGTCTATTTATTAAAAGGTCAGCAGGTGCAGTATTTGTAGCTGATGGCTTTTAATATTTTTTTTTCCCATGGGACCTCCGCTTTAATAAAAGGCTCACTGTGATCAAGAGATGTGCTGGTGATATCTACCATTCTTAGCATCTCTGCATGCTACAAACATTAGTACTGATTCACTGTAACAGGAGGCAGTGCAACCCGAGTTGCACACAGATACGAATTCTCCATTTGTCCTGTTTACTGTGATGGGAATAAAAAAAAAAAAAAATTAATAATACCAGGATTTGACAGTTATCCGCTCCCCCCTCCGAATCCCACCTGCGGAAGTTGTCTTTCGGGTGGGTTTTTACAGGTACTTATGTAACGCTGTCAATATATACAGCGCTTTACATATATTATACTTTCACACAAGTCCATGCCCTCCAGGAGCTTGCAATCTAAGGTCTTTAACTCACATTCTTACATACTAGGGCCAATTTAGGAGCCAATTAACTTCCCAGCATGTCTTTGGAGTGTGGGAGGAAAACGGAGTACCTGGAGGAAACCCACATGGCACAGGGAGAACATGCAAACTGCAGGCAGGTAGAGCCGTGGTTGGGATTCGAACCGATGACCCTAGTGCTCACTGAAAGTTAAAGTAAAGGAAAGTCCCAAACATTGGGTTTTCACCAGAACAGGAAAATAGGAGAAATCTTCCAATCAAGACACCCAGGTATTCCCTCACTTGGGAAGAATCTTATTGTTTTGGCAATGCAACAGTAATTAAAGTAAAATCTACTTAATTAGGACAAAGATTTAAATAATAATAAAAAATAAAAAAAAACTTGACAGGGGTCAGCCTTTCCTGTCCACTATGTTACCCCCCAAAAAAAAAGTTTCCTTTAGTGCTACTTAAAAAAAAAAAAAAACAGGCCTCTCCATGTACGGTGTGTGTGTGTAGCAGAAATAGGTATACATCATAGCCCTTTATATTGTTTTTTTTTTAACTAAACTGCGCCACCTGGTGACCAATTTCTGCATTTCAGGCGTGCCACAGACAGCAATCTATTACTGAACACATACACAAGCCGTTTTCAACCAGAGTGCCTTGAGGTTTCGTCAGGGGTGCCTTGGCAAAATGCCTAAAAATTGGCCAAAAATTGTATACAAACGGCATGTGGATAAAGCCTGCCTTTTAGTTACACAAAGCCACAGGTTTTCTTTGTGCACCATTACAACCTTCTGGCTGCCAACATCCAGTTGATAAGGAGGATGTCATGTCGCCTGCATTTTTGACCCTCCCCTGTCCCTCACCAATCAAGTTGGGGTCACATTAGCAGAGTGATGGAGGGAGGGAGAAGAGAAATATTGGAATACTAGTCGGGACCAGTTTGCAAAAGTGTATTTGCTTTGGAAGAATAAATCACCTCTAACGTTGGGTGTCCTACTTGTGGAGGTTGCTGCATTATGTAAAACTATTAAAATAGTTTTTACATTTTAGAATAGGGTGCCTCAAGACTGTCCTTACATTTTAACCGGTTAACGCCCGCCGCATGTATATGTACGTCCACAGAATGGCACGTACAGGCATATGGGCGTACATGTACGTCCTCGCCTTTCCGCAGGTCGCCCCCCCCCGGTACATGCAGCGGTCGGAAACCCATGGGGAGCGATCCGGGATGAGGGCGCAGCTATTCGTTTCTAGCTGCCCCCTCGCGATCGCTCCCCGGAGCTGAAGAACGGGGAGAGCCGTATGTAAACACGGCTCCCCTGTGCTTCACTGTGGCGGCTGCATCGATCGAGTGATCCCTTTTATAGGGAGGCACAATCAATGACGTCAGTCCTACAGCCACACCCCCCTACAGTTGTAAACACACACTAGGTGAACCCTAACTCCTTCAGCACCCCCTGTGGTTAACTCCCAAACTGCAACTGTCATTTTCACAATAATGAATGCAATTTAAATGCATTTTTTGCTGTGAAAATGACAATGGTCCCAAAAATGTGTAAAAATTGTGCGAAGTGTCCGCCATAATGTTGCAGTCACAAAAAAAAAAAAAAAAATCCGCTGATCGCCGCCATTAGTAGTAAAAAAAAAAAAAAAAAAAAAAACTATCCCCTATTTTGTAAACGCTATAAATTTTGCGCAAACCAATCGGTAAACGCTTATTGCGATTTTTTTTTACCAAAAATAGGTAGAAGAATACATATCGGCCTAAACTGAGGAAAAAAAAATTGTATTATATGTTTTTGGGGGATATTTATTATAGCAAAAAGTAAAAAATATTACATTTTTTTCAAAATTGTCGCTTTATTTTTGTTTATAGCGCAAAAAATAAAAATTGCAGAGGTGATCAAATACCACCAAAAGAAAGCTCTATTTGTGGGGAAAAAAAGGACGTCAATTTTGTTTGGGAGCCACGTCGCACGACCGCGCAATTGTCTGTTAAAGCAATGCAGTGCCGAATCGCAAAACCTGGCCTGGGTATTTAGCTGCCTAAAGGTCCGGGGCTTAAGTGGTTAAAGGGTGCCTCGAAATTGTCCATCATTTTTAAAGGGTGCCTTGACTGAAAAAAGGTTGAGAAACACTGGCATACACAAACAAGTTAAATGGTTGAAACAAAGGAGATGTACAATCTATTTAAAACAGCAATCCTACACTGATAGTATAGCCATAGGAAATACCAGAGTTTCCTTTATACAAGTTCTAGCATTGTGAATCAGTAGAGATCTCTGAAGTATGGTATATTATTGTATAATGCCTTTTTTTGGATATTTACATACTAAACAGGAAAAAGTACATTTATTCAGATGTGAATTCAGTGTTAAAAATGTTTCTTGCAGGCCATGGATTGCTGCAATCCTTTGCTAACAGAAATCCCCCCACAGCTGTCTGACTTAGATCAGTGGATATGACAATTGCCTTTAGGCTGGGTTCACACTACTACACTACTTTCATCCTACTTTGCTCTGTGTTCAATGTTTCCCTATGAGAGCGTCTTGTAGCATCCTACACAAGTCGGTCCGACTTTGAAAATGCTCCCTGTACTACTTTTGGTCCTACATTGATCCTACTTCAGGCCCATTGAATATCATTGAAGTCGGACCAAAGTAGTATCCTGTTCATGAAAGTAGGATGGATGTAGGACCAATGTAGGATAAATGTAGGACCAATGTAGCAGAGCAAAGTAGGATGAAAGTAGTGTAGTAGTGTGAACCCAGCCTCAGTCAGTCATTAGTAGTCTTGCTACAATTGCAGCAGAAATAGCTTTACAAATCAATGGTGAGGAGCTACAGAGCCTTCAAAAAGTATTCATACCCCTTGAAAATGTTCACATTTTATCATGTTACAGCCAAAATTGTAAACTTATTTTATTAGGGTTTTACGTGATACACCAACACAAAGTGGCACATAATTGCGAAGTGGAAGGAAAATTATAAAAAAAAATCAAAAATGTTATATGTGAAAAGTGTGGCGTGAATTTGTTTTCAGCCTCCTTTACTCCGATACCCCTAACTAAAATCTAGTGGAACCAATTGCCTTCAGAAGTCACCCAATTAGTAAATAGAGTCCACTTATGTGTAATTTAATCTCAGTATAAATGCAGCTGTTCTGTGAAGCCCTCAGAAGTTTGTTAGAGAACCTTAGTGAACAAACCAGGAACAAACTTTGGAACACCCCAGACAGGTCAGGGATAACGTTGTGGAGAAGTTTAAAGCAGGGTTAGGTTATAAAAAAAATATCCCAAGCTTTGAACATCTCACTGAGCACTGTTTAGGCCATCATTTGAAAATGGAAAGAGTATGGCACAAACCTTCCAAGACATGGCCGTCCACCTAAACTGACAGGCCGGGCAAGGAGAGCATTAATCAGAGAAGCAGCCAAGAGGCCCATGGTAACTCTGGAGGAGCTGCAGAGATCCACAGCTCAGGTGGGAGAACCTATCCACAGGACAACTACTAGTCGTGCTCTCCACAAATCTGGCCTTTATGGAAGAGTGGCAAGAAGAAAGCCATAAGAAGTCCCATTCACAGTTTGTGAGACGCCATGTGGGGGACACAGCAAACATGTGGAAGAAGGTGCTCTGGTCAGATGAGACCGAAATTTTACTTTTTGGCATAAAAGCAAAATACTGCGTGGGGCAGAAAAATAACACTGCACATCACCCTGAACACACCATCCTCCAATGTGGGACATGGTGGTGGCAGCATCATGTTGTGGGGTTACTTTTCTCAGCAGGGACAGGAAAGCTGGTTTGAGTTGATGGGAAGATGGATGGAGATAAATGCAGGGAAATCTAAAGCTAAAGCAGCCCCAAGGGTGGCGCCATCCGCATGGAACTTCCCCTTTATAGTGCCGTCGTACGTGTTGTACGTCACTGCGCTTTGCTAGACCTTTTTTTTTCACGATCGTGTGTAGGCAATACTGTTTTAATGATCACGTTGAAAAAAAACATTGTTTTTTCTAGAGCCTGAAAAACGTCATTTTTTACAACGCGAAAAATGATCGTGTGTACGCGGCATAAAATGACACTGCCAAAGTCCTATTTTATATTTCCTGTTGCAGCCATTGGTGCTTGTAAGCTACCGAGACAAAACCCGCAATGCAGTCTTTGCTACCAGGAATCTGTGAGTATGCTGCTATTGTCTGTCTTTCTTTCTCCATCGTACAGCATGATGTTCAATCGGTTACTAGAAAACACACATACCGTATTTATCGGCGTATACCGCGCACTATTTTCCCCTTAAAATAAGGGGAAAATCGTGGGTGCGCTATATACGCCGATAGCCGCTTCCCGCGCTCAGTTAGAAACCCTGCGCCGACATATACCGAGTGCAGTACACTCGGGTACATTCGGCCAGGCTCGGCTTCGCTCGTGCTCACGCATAAACGTCACAGAGCGCGAGCGACGCCGAGCCTTGCCGAATGTACCCGAGTGTACTGCACTCGGTATATGTCGGCGGAGGCGTTCGAACTGAGCGCGGGAAGCGGGGACTCGACTTGGGGCGTGCTGGAGAAGCCGGGAGGACACCATCGAGGCCGCAGACGGACGCCGGACCGGACGATGGACGCTGGGAAGACACCAAAACTAAGTAATGAAATCATATAACATTTTTTTTTTACAGGAATTTCGGGGGCAACTTTAGGGGTGTGCGGTATACGCGGGAGCGCGTTATACCGCGATAAATACGGTAATCAAATAATTCTTTACAGGTAAGGCTGAACCACATTATAACAAATCAATGGCGAAGTTGGAGGAGATTATTTCAGATGGGTAATGCAGGGATACAAAATCTGCTTTCCAGTCCATCCATCAATCCATTAGGGTATACAGGAGGCCACGGCTACTATAAAAGAGGCAGTTGGACCCTCAAACGATACCAACAAAATGGCAGTAATAGGAGTACTAGGATACCAGATACAACTGAAATGCTATGTTGGGTGGAATTAGCTTTGAGTATATTCCAACCAGCAACAGAATTTGTCTGATGCACATGCAGTCTTACTTGAATGGGTCAAAGAGCCAATGACGTGACAGCGTGCCCATGGAGTACCCTTCTACCCAGTCTGCATCCAGTTTCTTGATTCCAGCAATAAAGTACACAATGAAGATCTAGAAGATGTCATACAAATAAAAATGGTTCAAGCATATAAAAAACAAAACAAAAACAAGAAAAAAATAAATAAAATGATTATATATATATATATATATATATATATATATATATATATATATATATATATATATATATATATATATATATATATATATATATATATATATATATATATATATATATATAATTTGCGTTGACGTTTTTCCCACTATGATGCATATACATTAGGTAGCGTACAACTAAAAAAGTACTACGTACATTGCATCTGGAAAGTATTCACAGCACTTCACTTTTTCTACATTTTGTTATGTTACGGCTTATTCCAAAAGGGATTCCATTCAATATTTTCCTCAGAATTCTGCAAACAATACCCCATAATTACAACGTGAAAGAAGTTTGTTTGAAATCTTTGTAAAATTTATTAAAAAAATAAAAAAATCACATGTGCATAAGTATTTACAGCCTTTGCTCAATACTTTGTAAAAGCAACTTTGGCACCAATTACAGCCTCAAGTATTTTTGAGTATGATGCTACAAGCTTGGCACACCTATTTTTGGGCAGTTTCTCCCATTCTTCTTTGCAGGACCTCTCAAGCGCTATCAGGTTGGATGGGGAGCGTTATTGCACAGCCGTTTTCAGATTCCTCCAGAGATGTTCAATCTGGTTTAAGTCTGGGCCTCTCAAGGACATTCACAGAGTTGTCCCGTAGCCACTTTATTATCTTGGCTGTGTGCTTAGGGTCAGTGTCCTGTTGGAAGATGAACCTTCACCCCAGAGTGCTCCGGAGCAAATTTTAATCAAGGATGTCTCTGTACAATGCTGCATTTCCCTCAATCCTGACCAGTCTTTCAGTTCTTGCTGCTGAAAAACATCCCCACAGCATGATGCTGCCACCACCATGCTTCACTGTAGGGATGGTATTGGTCAGGTGATGAGTGGTGCCTGGTTTCCTTTAGACATAATGCTTAACCATTTAGGCCAAAGAGTTCAATCTTTGTTTCATCAGACCAGAGAATTTTGTTTCTCATGGTCTGAGTCCTTCAGGTGCCTTTTGGGAATCTCCAGGCGGGCTGTCATGTGCCTTTTACAGAGGAGTGGCTGCCGTCTGGCTACTCTACCATATAGGCCTGATTAGTGGAGTGCTGCAGAGATGGTTATTCTTCTGGAAGGTTCTCCTCTCTTCACAAAGAAATGTTGGAGCTCTGCAAGGGTGACCATCGGGTTTTTGGTCAACTCCCTGACTAAGGCCCTTCTCCCCCAATCGCTAAGTTTGGCCAGGCGGCCTGCTCTAGGAAGAGTCCTGGGGGTTCCAAACGTCTTCCATTTACGGATGATAGAGGCGTAAATTTTTCTGTACCCTTCCCCAGATTTGTGCCTCCATACAATCCTGGCTTTGAGGTCTACAGACAATCCCTTGGACTTTATGGCTTGGTTTGTGCTCTGACATGCACTGTAAACTGTAGGACCTTATATAGACAGGTGTGTGCCTTTCCAAATTATGCCCAATCAACTGAATTTACCACAGGTGGACTCCAATCAAGTTGTAGAAACATCTCAAGGACGATCAGTGGAAACATGTAGCACCTGAGCTCAATTTTGATTTCCATAGCAAAGGCTGTGAATACTTACTGTATTTACATGTGATTTCGTTTTTTATTTTTAATAAATTTGCAAAGATTTCAAACTTCTTTCACATTGTCATTATGGGGTATTGTTTGTAGAATTTTGAGGAAAATAAGTAATTTAATACATTTTGGAATAAGGCTGTTACATAACAAAATGTGGAAAAAGTGAAGCGCTGTGAATACTTTCCAGATGCACTGTAGACAAGCTGACAAAAAGACATTGGCATATTCACCATACATGCAGAAAATGTCACTCATTAGTGGTTGATTTATTATAATTTAAAATGTACATTTCGCTGTACACATAGGGGAAGAGAAAAATCTTAATAGGTTTACATTTACAGCCTGAATCGGCTGTCATGTAGTGTCCTGATACTGCTGTAAGAGACAAAAAAGGAAAACGGAGGGCGCACCGACCTAGTGTGATACTGATTGGTGGATTTTTATTAAAATAGTAAAAACAAATCATAATACTCACAAAGGGAGTGTTAAAAACAGGCCTTGAGTAACAATGCAGCAAAGAACCAACACCATCGGCATAACACGATATTGTTTCGATCCGTGACCGTGGCTAGGGCTGACGCGTTTCAGGGGAGAACCCCTTTCCTCAGAGCTAAGTGGTCTGCAGTGCTTCCTCACCAAGGGACTTGTCTCAATAAATACTAACTTTAGGTAAGTGGTAAAAACACCCCTCCCATAAAGAAGGAGGTGCATGGCCGGGAACCCACCCACATGTCCACCACCTTTCCCTTCCCCTCTCTCCATGTCTATATCCAGCCATCAGTAGTGTGAATACACCATCCAAAATGCACTACACCTAGCAATGTATACAGACATGTAAATACAAATAACTACCACAATATGACAACAATATATATACACCACAATATAAAAGGCCTTTTCAATCTGAGCACTCAGCAGGTTGCTGCCTCCAGGTACATGGTTACATCCAATCTGTAAGGTGCCAAAGTGTAGTGAAGCATCTCAAAGTCAACACTTCCAATAAGGGGCTATATAAATGCTCACATGTGCCACACGAGCCCCACTTACAGTGCTATGCCTACCTTTCCTATACGAGGTGGCCTGAGGTGGCTGCTGGAACGCACGCCCAACGTGAAGGAAGTCTGGTGCGCTCCAGCCGGGTCTGCGTTCCACTGCGCATGCGCGTGACGTCATCAACGGAGCAGTATCTCCACAAAAAAAGATAAAGGCTCCATACCCAAACATTTTAGAGAAATTCATGATGGAGAAGTGGAGGGCCTCAAAGTCTTTGGCATAGAGGCCATTCAAAATGACCTGGACAGGGGGAAGAAACATCAAATTCTCTGTAAAAGAGAAGCATTTTCACTCTGGGCACTATGGTGCCGAATGGACTGAACGAAGAAATAGAACTGCACACCATAACATGAGCAGAAAGAGGAATACTAATGTTCTTGTCCTCTTCCATTTTGTCCCCCCCTCCTTCTTCCTGCCCGCATCCCCTCCCTACAATCCCTTTCTCCCTCAAAATCATCTAAAATGATTCATATACTAAATTCCAAAGCTACCCCCTTTTTTTCCTCAAAATAAATAGATGGGTAATATAGCCAGTACAACAGTAATTCATTTACTAAATATCTAGTAATGCAAAATAGATAATAATTTAAATGGTCTAAAGGGATGTCTATGCCACCTGTCCATCGTGGCCTACATCCATTTAATTAATTGATTTTTTATTCATTTTTCATTTATTTATTTATTTTCATTTTTATATTTAGTCTAGTCGATTCACAAAATCATATGTAGTACCATTGGGGATACCTTTTGTAGGTGTCCCTAGGGGCACTGTGGGAGGTTGTAACAGTATGATTGCACGGTTAGCTATGTAGATATCTGGAGGGTCTGCAGTCTTTCCATTTACCATCACCTGGGACCTCTGTGAGTGTGTATCCATACCATTAAGGCTGGGCATATGACCATAGGTAACATTATTATTATCATTTGAAATTATGTGGTTTTTAACTGAATTAAATGGTGTTTCATTTTTAACTGGAATCTAATAATAATCAATAATCAATTCTTTTTAAATTATGTATTATGTGTCCATTTTAAAAGTTAGATTTTAAAATAATATATAATATATATCTTTTATGCAATGGGTGTGCAATTCTATACTTGCACAAGGCTGGTGGCTCGCTCCACGTAATATACTTCCCCCTAAAATTCCTCCTCTCCCCTCCCTCCTCCCTTCCTTTTGGTGGTTGGTCATTCAGTGATGATACCCTGCTGTATAGAGGCGACACTGAGTGTTAGCATTCACTTTCCACCACTAGATGGCAACAGTCTAACTCTCCCCTATGGGAACGTGCCATCTAGCAGGGAATGAGACGCTCCAGTCTGCTGGCTCTACAAGCTGGAGCGCATTGTCATCGTATATGCGCCGCGCGCGGCGTTGATGACGTCACGCGCATGCGCAGTGGAACGCAGACCCGGCTGGAGCGCACCAGACTTCCTTCACGTTGGGCGTGCGTTCCAGCAGCCACCTCAGGCCACCTGGTATAGGAAAGGTAGGCATAGCACTGTAAGTGGGGCTCGTGTGGCACATGTGAGCATTTATATAGCCCCTTATTGGAAGTGTTGACTTTGAGATGCTTCACTACACTTTGGCACCTTACAGATTGGATGTAACCATGTACCTGGAGGCAGCAACCTGCTGAGTGCTCAGATTGAAAAGGCCTTTTATATTGTGGTGTATATATATTGTTGTCATATTGTGGTAGTTATTTGTATTTACATTTCTGTATACATTTCTAGGTGTAGTGCATTCTGGATGGTGTATTCACACTACTGATGGCTGGATATAGACATGGAGAGAGGGGAAGGGAAAGGTGGTGAACATGTGGGTGGGTTCCCGGCCATGCACCTCCTTCTTTATGGGAGGGGTGTTTTTACCACTTACCTAAAGTTAGTATTTATTGAGACAAGTCCCTTGGTGAGGAAGCACTGCAGACCACTTAGCTCTGAGTAAAGGGGTTCTCCCCTGAAACGCGTCAGCCCTAGCCACGGTCACGGATCGAAACAATATCGTGTTATACCGATGGTGTTGGTTCTTTGCTGCATTGTTACTCAAGGCCTGTTTTTAACACTCCCTTTGTGAGTATTATGATTTGTTTTTACTATTTTAATAAAATCCACCAATCAGTATCACACTAGGTCGGTGCGCCCTCCGTTTTCCTTTTTTGTCTCTTTTAGTTCTATGAATTCCAACGATTCAGAGGAGGGCTGCAAGACTTTGGAAGATACCTTTTAATTGAGTTGCAATTGAGTTTCACCTTTTCTTCAAACACCTTTCCAAAAAATACCGGAGCGCAGGAGATTTGTCTTTGTTCTGATACTGCTGTACCTGAGCTGCAGTCTCTGAATCCTTGTGCTCATAGCAGGAGCCACTGGAGGACAGGTGCCAGGTGTACTAATAGGATACAAAAGCTTGGATGGGCTGTGGCATATCCTCTACTGCAGGGATATGCAATTAGCGGACCTCCTGCTGTTGCAAAACTACAAGTCCCATCATGCCTCTGGGTGTCATGCTTGTGGCTGTCAGAGTCTTGCTATGCCTCATGGGAGTTTTAGTTCTGCAACAGCTGGAGGTCCGCTAATTGCATATCCCTGCTCTACTGAAATCAGATGTTTTATTCTTACAATGATCTTAAGATGTAAAAAAAAAAAAAAAAAAAAAAAAAAATCATTGTTGCTGGGGTTTAAAACCCAATTTACAGTCTAATATCACTCTTAAGCTGCCTGCATGGTCTGATGTTCTACATCATTTCTAACAAAGTATTTGTGGAAAAATCTCTGTTAGGCCTCTTTCAAACTTGTGTGACCTGAAAGTCGCACAATTTTGCCGCGATTTTCATGCGACTTGAAGCAATACCTGTGTAATCTTATGGTCTATGGGACTCAAGTTGCAGCAAAGTCGGACCAAAGTAGTGCAGGGACAACTTTGAAGTCCCACAAATATGAACGGTACTCATTGGAAATCATGGGGCACGACTTCTCATGCGACTTTGCAGTCCCAAGTCGCAGGACAAGTCACACTAGTGTAAAAGGGGGCTTATACAGGTCAAATATACAATATTATAAAACCTTAAACTGTAATTACCTGGCTTCTGAGTACAGTGTAATTCCAAAGTGGGACATGTGCATTGCGCTTGCGAGTACTGAATAAGCCATCAATGGACCTAAGTGATAAAGGAAATACAAAGTTATAATTCTGTATTTAGTGTACTTAGTCAAGTATAAAGACTGTGGCTTCCTATTCAGTCTAGATTTAACCATTTGACCTGGGCATTTTTTGCTATTCAGTACTGCGCTACTTTAACTGGCAATTGCTCGGTCATGCAACACTGTACGCAAATCCAACTTTTAGCAATTTTGTTTCTCTTTCTTTGCTTTCTTTTGGTGTTATGTTTTTTTTTTTTTGCTATATAAATGAGAAATCTCGAAAATTTTGAAAAAAATATATATTTTCTGTTATAAAACATACAATAACATAATATTAAAATCTAATTTCTTTATAAATGTAGGCCAAAATGTATTCTGCTACATGTCTTTGGTAAAAAATCCCAATAAGTGTATATTAATTGGTTTGCGTTAACGTTATAGCGCCTACAAACTATTGTATAGATAGAGATTATATATATATTTATTACGCAGCTGCTTGAATCCAAGAACTGGCAGTGCACATTCCTACATCAACAGAGTTTATCATAGAGCATGTCATTGATTTTGTCTCATATAGCCTGCGGGCCAAACAAGAGAAATCTAGCTGGTTATGGCTAGCTTTATACTATTGCGAGTGTACATGTCCCAGAGGACAGAGGGGTTTTGCTGCTAAAATTACCAGTAACGATTGGCATTCATCAGGGTCAGCTGGAATCCAATCAACCCGTAGAGATAAGAATGGTTGTTCCAAGTCGTCTTGTCTAAGAAGAAGACATACCAGTACGGCACTAAAAATAGCAGGCAGCTAAGACGGTAAAAGCATCCAAGAGTTATACCCAGGGCTCCTGAAAGACAAGAGACAGTACAATGAAAACATGGAAGCGAAGAGCAAGGAAGAATGTGGGATTAACTGAACTCATTTATTATTTACATCACTCATTACTATTACACATGCCCATATGTAGACAGTGGTATTGACTTAATATAGACATGTGTGGGCATATACACAAGGGCACTAATGTCACTGCCATTCTGACCCTTTATTTACGTGTGCTGCAGGTTGGAGAATGACCCGGCCCACAGCTAATTCAAGTAAAAAAAAAAAAATGCAATTTTATAGTTCAGAGGATGCCCGGGTGCACGGGTTGGGGACATTGCAGATTGAATGGACAGATTGTTAGTTGGGGCTGGGGAGGACCCAGCTGTCATAGTACATATTGGCTTTGTTTCTAAACAGTAGGTGGCAGGAATGTAAAACGTAATAAACTGCGAAGCCCTCACCTAGGAGCATGACGACGTAGACCAGGTACATCCAGTCCAGGGCCAAAGGTTGAAGGTTGTTAAAAAGGGGGAATCGGCAGACATCCAGCCCATCCAGATACTTGTGGTCCAGGTAACTGAGGCCGCGCTCCTGAGGGATGTCCAGAACCATAAGAAGACCTACAGGGAAGGGAAATACATCCACATATAACAACTGCTCTGCACAGAAACCATATGGACCATTTCTAGCTGTCATCTTTCACTTTTGCAGCTAAATTGGGATAACACCCGCTTTATATTTATTTTACATGTGCCCATTCACATAGCATAGACTTCAAAAAATATTTAAAGTGGTTATAAAACCCTAAGATTTTTTACCTTATTGCATTAAAACCTCTTGTTGGGGTGGATCCCCCCATATACTTACCTGATCCCAATCTCAATCCACCGATGTGCACAGGAGCAGCGGCTCCCCCGCCTCTGTCTCTCCTCACTGGGCAGATTGATAGCAGCAGGAGCCATTGGCACCCACTCCTGTCAATCGAATCCTATGACAACAGAGCAGGGGGGCAAAGCCAAGCCCCGCTGTCTGTGTCAACAGACGCAGACAGCGAGGCCTGCGACCGAGTCTGCACAAGTGCCCCCATAGAAGGCTACTTTTTATTAAGCACAAGAGCCATGAATGCCAGCAGGGGATCCAAGAAGAGGAGGAGCACAGAGCAGGTAAGTAGGCAAGTATGACATGTTTATTATTTTCAACTAAAAAAGGAGACCCTGGGCCAGATTCACATAGAGATACGATGGTGTATCTCCTGATACACCGTCGTATCTGAGTTTCGTCGGTCGTATCTATGCGACTGATTCATAGAATCAGTTACGCATAGATATGCCTAAGATCCGACAGGTGTAACTGTTACACCGTCGGATCTTAGGCTGCAATTCTAGGCCGGCCCCTAGGTGGCGTTTCGGTTTATTTACGCGACGAATATGCAAATGAGGAGATACGCCGATTCAGACGCGAACGACCGCCCGGTGCTTTTTTTTTACGTCGTTTGCGTTCGGCTTTTTCCGGCGGATAGTTACCCCTGGGTCTATGAGGCGCAGCCAATGTTAAGTATGGCCGTCGTTCCCGCGTCACGATTTAAACATTTTACGTTGTTTGCGTAACTCCGTAAAATGTGAATGAGGCTGGACGCCATTTACGTTCACGTCAAAACCAATGACGTCCTTGCGACGTCATTTAGCGCAATGCACGCTAGGTAAATTTGCGGACGGCGCCTGCGCTATTCGTTCGGCGCGGGAACGCTCCTGATTTGAATAGTACACTCCCCCTAGCCGCGGAATTTGAATTCCGCCGGGGGATTTACGATACGGCGCCGCAAGTTTTGAGGTAAGTGCTTTGTGAAATAACCAATTGCCTCGAAAACTTGCGGCGGCGGATCTTAAATCAGATAGGTTAGCGGATCTAAAGATCCGCGTAACCTATGTGAATCTGGCCCCCTGTCTGTATTGTGCTGACAGATCTTGTAATCTAGGATGTGCACCCCTTCTATTCTTAAGGCTGGCCATACACAGGGTGAATTTCTTTCCTGCAACCACGGGTTGCAGAAAATAAATTTGCACGATTCCCCCATCAACACAGACAGTGCTGACAGGAGAATCAGCAATTGTCTGACTGCTTCCCCCACCAGGAGAACACAGTGATTATTGCTAGTGGCTATAGCAGCCTCTAGCTATAATCGCAAGAGATTCTGGCAGGCTGGTTATACCAAAGTTGATTGATCGATCCACTTACATTCAGACTGCCCATTAACGGTTCGAATCTCGACTGGTTCCCGTTGAAGTGGCCAAGATTCGAACTGTGTATGGCCAGCCTAAAACCTGGTACACACGATCGGATTTTCTGCGGACAAAGCGTAGGACTTTTGTCCGAAGAGCGTTGGACAGGAATTTGTCTTGCATACAAAACGGCAAAGAATTGTTGGCCAACAAACACAAAACAACGTGTTTTTTCAGCTCATTAGTGCCACCCTTTGGGCAACTTCTGCTAATGTTGTGTTATGGTTAGCACTGCTTCGGAGCATGCCTGTTTGTACTTTGGTCGGATGGACTTCTGTACACACGATCGGATAATCCGACAACACACATTTGTCGGCGGACAGTTTTAAAGCAGGTTTTCCCACATTTGTTGGGGGAAAATCTGACAACAATTGTTCGATGGAGCATACAAATGGTCGGATTATCCGACAACAGCCCGTCATCACACAATTCCCGTTGGATAATCCGATTGTGTGTACAGGCCTTAAGCCTTCAGTAGGGCTGAACAAAAAGAAAACCTGACAGCTCAGGTCCGAGCCGCTGTACTAACTATCTGATATTAGTACAGAAATCTGCCTTGCTGTTCTATTGTGTTCTCACAGGGGGACAGCCCCCCCCCCCCGCCAGAACACTCTGGTCAGCGCTCTCAGCCATTGGTTGAAAGCGCTGACCGGGAGCCAACCAGCAGACCTTTTTTCGGTCATGCCCCTTTAACAGGTTTAAAGGAACACTAAAGATCATTTTTTTTTTTTAACTAACAAACATGTTATACTTGCCTCCACTGTGCAGCTCGTTTTTCACAGAGTGGCCCCGACCCTGGTCTTCTGGGGTCCCTCTGCGGCTGTCTCGGCTCCTCCCCACAAGAACTAACCACCTTCATGCGAGCTCGATTGGTGGTTAGTCCTTGCGGCACGCTCCAGTGATACAGTGAGCAGCGGCTATAGCCGCCGGCTGTATCACTCGGCCCTGCCCCCCGGCGCGCCACGTCATTGGATGTGATTGACAGTAGTGCAAGCCAATGGCTGCACTGCTTTCAATCAACCAATATATGAGCCGAGAAGCCTGCACGTTCACGGCGCGGGACTTTCGAGGGGTCAGGTAAGTAAACGGGGGGGCCCAATAATCCACAGAATGCATTACGCTGAAAAAACTTTTAACTTACAACCCCTTTAACTGGTTGCTGACCAGCCGCCGTTTTACGGCGGCAGGTCGGCTCCCCTGGGCGAGAGCCCGTACAATAACGTCGGCTCTCGCGCAGGCCACTAGGGGCGCCCCCGACTCCCGTGCCCGGCGGGCGTGATCGCCGCCGGACACACAGCTCCCGGTCCTGTCAGGGAGAGAAATGCTGATCTTCTGTTCATACAAAGTATGAAAAGAACATCGGTCATTTTCCCTAGTGAGGCCACCCCCCTACAGTTAGAACACCCCCAGGGAACATACTTAACCCCTTCTCCGCCCCCTAGTGTTAACCCCTTCACTGCCATTTTTATAGTAATCCAATGCATTTTTATAGCACTGATCACTATAAAAATGCCAATGGTCCCAAAAATGTGTCAAAAGTGTCCGAAATGTCTACCATAATGTCGCAGTACCGAAAAAAAAAAAAAAAAAAAAAAAAAAAAAAAAAAATCGCTGATCGCCGCCATTACTAGGAAAAAAAAATATAAATAAAAATGCATAAAAATACCCCCTATTTTGTAAACGCTATAATTTTTGCGCAAACCAATCAATAAACGCTTATTGCATTTTTTTCCCCCGAAAAATATGTAGAAGAATACATATCGGCCTAAACTGAGGAAAAAACGTTTTTTTTTTTTATATATTTTTGGGGGATATTTATTATAGCAAAAAGTAAAAAATATTATTTTTTTTCAAAATTGTCGCTCTATTTTTGTTTATAGCGCAAAAATTAAAAACCGCAGAGGTGATCAAATACCACCAAAAGAAAGCTCTATTTGTGGGGAAAAAAGGACGCCAATTTTGTTTGGAAGCCACGTCTCACGACCGCGCAATTGTCAGTTAAAGCGACGCAGTGCCGAATCGCAAAAAGTGCTCTGGTCTTTGACCAGCAATATGGTCCGGGGGTTAAGTGGTTAACAAAGGATCTCAAAGCTTTGGTGGTACAATTCATGTTAATGCACTTTAATTAAAATCCTGAATTTTTCCTCTTTTTGCACACTGAACAGTTTCAAGCTGCAAGGAGTCCTATGTATAGACCGGGTATTAAATTAAAAAAAAAATAGGGAAAAGGTAAGAAAACATTTATTTTAAATATTTTTAAGTATGCATTAGGCTGGGTTCACACTACGGTTTTCCCGTCCGTCAGCCGCATACGATTTCAGTATTGAAAACGTACGGGCCCGGACGGGAAAACGTATAGATAGAGAATGCATTGCAAATCGTATGCACTCAGATGCATCCGGGTGCGTACGATTTGCTGGCAAAACGTTTTTTAAACGTCCGCAAAACCGTGTTCAACCACGGTTTTGCGGTCGTTTTTAAAACAGTATGGCAAACGCATACGTTTTCCTTTAACATTAATGTTAATGGAAAACGCACATGTGTGCGGTTCCATACGTTCCCGTCCGTTTCAGCCGCATACGGTTTTCCATATAAATCGTATGCGGCTGACGGACGGGAAAACCGTAGTGTGAACCCAGCCTTAGAATGGGAACACATAACAAGCATAAAGTGGAGACAGCAAACATGGAAATGCACTTCATGGCAGCTATATGGTGCAGACAAGGCTTTAGTGATCCCACAGGACTGGAAACCCTAAATCCTCACAGCTTGTGCTGCATGTGCCGTTTGGTAAAATAGGTGTAATGGTAATGGGCAAGGGGGCATGATTGGTGCCCACAGCATGGGATTGTGGCTATCCCACTTTTACTGTTAAAAGTTTAAGGGTTAATAGGAGGCTTAAGGATTGTGAGGTAGTTTGGGCGGGAAAGTCACGTTTTTTGAACATGGGACACAGGTGTTTTTGAGCGGGAAAATCACGTGTACTGCATGAGTCATACACGTGCAGCAGGGGGTATATAAACCCCCCCTCACAAAGGCAGTCAGGCACTTTACCTGAAGGATTGAAGAGCTCCCCCATCCCTCCCACCCTGTCGCAGCACCTTTTATGTGGTTCGTCACCCTTGGATCAAGGGGGGACTTTTGTTTAATATTTTTATTTATGGTACTCGCTCGAGTCCTAAGACTGAGTGAGATTTGGAAATATTTGGAAAATAATTTAAGTTTTAAATATTTATTTATTGATGGAATTTAATAAAGATACGTTTTAATTTTATATTACGATGTTTGTATTATATTTACACCAATAAAGGTGCCGCGGCCTATTTATCACCATCTTTGATGGTCTTGGTTTGGTGTTATTATATTAAGATTTGGTATAGCCTACATTCCCATGAATGGTTTATGAATGGTGCCATTCACATGATTAACAAAACACTTCTATGTGCAACTCATGCCAGGAGTGTACAAAGAAGAAAGTATGTTCATTTTTTATCAGTTTATTTTATAGGAAGGATGTATTCATGCATGGAAACAAATGTAACAGTATGTGGTTAACAAATGTAAATCAGAAAACAGCATATAAAGACATAAAAACTGAAATTAAAAAAACACTTTTATTCAAGTGACTTCACCAGACAGATCAATCCTGCTACTATACATGAAGCCTTAGGCCGTCCTAATATGACCCTCCATGTTATTTGAGGCTGACGTGTGTCTTGCAGGAGCAGAGCAGACAAATCTTTACACTATGCAGTCAGGTAACTCCCACATCTACCGTGTTTGTATAAATGGCTGACCTCTCACATTGGGCAAACAGTATGAAAGGTTAGGTCATCACTGCCCAGTCAATACTCCCCCACCAGAAAGGAGAATGACCCTTGATCCTGTGTGCGGACAACTTTCCTGCTAGGCTACAAGAATAATTGAGTACTGTCCGTGATTCTTTTTTTTTTATTTGTACCAACTTCCAAATTTTCAGGGCAAGCTTTTGGGTGTACCCCGTTCTTCAACGTCCAAGCAGGACCTTGAAGTGGGTACACTCTAAAAGCTTGTCCTATAAATGTGAAAGTTAGACTGGCCATACACGCATAGATTATCTGCAGATTTTCTATGGTCAGATGGAAAAAGTGGAACAGATTCCTCCATCTACGCTGAACTGTGTGGATGGAAGAATCTCCCACTGGCCCAAGCTTCCATATCTTGCTAGTCGGCCCCGCTGGCTCTCACAATACCTGAACATTCTGATTGGGTGCAGGCATTGTTTAGGTTGAGATTCAGTGGGGCTGACTAGCAAGATACTGAAGCTTGGCCCAGTGGGAGATTCCTCCACCCATACAGTTTAGCGTAGATGGAGAAATCTGTTGCACTTTTTCCATCCAACCATACAAAATCTGCAGATAATCTATAGGTGTATGGCCAGCGTTTAGGTTTTATGGACAGTACTCAATTGGTCTTGTGCACTAAAGCCGGCCATAGATGGTTCGGATCTCAACTGGTTTAGCAGGGACCAGGGGCGGACTGACCATTGAGGCACTCGGGCACTGCCCGAGGGCCCCATGCCACTAGGGGGCCCCATCAGGGTTGCCAAGCTCATTAAAACCAGGGACAGTATGTAAAAATCTGTGTTTTTTTTTTACATCTGTCCCTGATATCTCCAAAACCGACATGCTTTTGATGTGAAAATCCTGAGATTTTAGCTGCCCCGCCTCTGTAATGCCTCCTGGCTTGGTGGCCATCTGTAAGCCCGGGGGCACCATAATCTTCTATTGCCCGGGGGCCCCATGAGTCGTCAGTCCGCCCCTGGCAGCGACTAGCCAAGATTTAAACCATGTATGGGCAGGCTGATTGTACCCAAGTCGATCCATCGATCAACTTGGGTACAACCAGCATGTTGGATTTTTAGGATGCGATTTCCAGTGGCTGCAGCCGCTAACAATCAATGTTCTGGCAGGAACGCCTCCCCGCGCGTAGCCTGTGGTTGCAGGAAAGAAAATAGTATCATCTGCGGCCTGTCTTGGGCAAGCCATAGATTATGCAATTTCTTTCCTTCCACCACAGGTTAAAGGAAATAAAATCGCTTGATTCATCCATCAACACAGTCAGTTTTAATAGGGGGGGGGGGGGGTGTCTTAAGCTGAGCTATTGTGTTCTGCCAACGGGGACAAAAAAAGAGTGGATACACTGCGCTGCCAATTATGCGGTAATGGTAGCTGCTGACACGGCTTGTTCAAAAAAGCAAAATAACAAAAGAATACATAAGTGTAGCGCTTGAAATGATATAGTGAGTATCAAAATACCATAAAGTATGTGATAAAATAGAACACATGAAACATTAATAAATGTTAAACACAAATCAAAATATATATGTGATTCCCTTGAAGTGAAGAGAACGGTGCCAACCTGGCAAAAAATCGATTGCACCTAATGTGATATCAAGTGAAGTATAAGGTCCAATAAGGCACAGTGTTATGATGATTAGATATGTGTAACGAAAATCGTCATCATCAACAAATCCTTCAGGTGAGTGAAAAAAAGTGACCGTCCCCCAGTGATCCAAGAAAAGTGATCGTCCCCCAGACGACAGTGGAGTCCTCCCGACAGTGGAGTCGGGGCCAAAAACACATCGTCCCCCAGACGATGTGCTTTTGACCACGAAACGCGTCGGGAGGACTCCACTGTCGCCCTATTTGCATGCAAGAGCTCTTTTACTTCCAGCCAAATGTAAGTTTGTCAGCTGTGAATAAATACATATTTTTTATCATACGGAGTTACGCTATGTGGCCACCCCCCTTCTTTTTCTTTTCTTTACGCATTATCATTACACTGAGCTTATTGGTCTCGGGAGTCCAGCACCAGCATAGCTTCCGGCTTATTCCTGGGGACCTATTCCATCCAAAGACACTTCAACCCATTGGGCCTACGCTTCCTGCCAAGGATTGCCTTGACATCTGTCATATAAAGCCTTGATCGATCTCTTTTGGCATACGCCATCAGTGGTCAATCAGTTCCGGTAAGCCTGCACTTTTATCGGTGGTGGGACTGTCACGTTATAAAAGTCACAAACTTTTTTTCACTCACCTGAAGGATTTGTTGATGATGACGATTTTCGTTACACATATCTAATCATCATAACACTGTGCCTTATTGGACCTTATACTTCACTTGATATCACATTAGGTGCAATCGATTTTTTGCCAGGTTGGCACCGTTCTCTTCACTTCAAGGGACTCACATATATATTTTGATTTGTGTTTAACATTTATTAATGTTTCATGTGTTCTATTTTATCACATACTTTATGGTATTTTGATACTCACTATATCATTTCAAGCGCTACACTTATGTATTCTTCTGCCAACGGGGAGCCTTTCCTGCCAGCAGAACACAGTTAGGCCTCTTTCACACGGAGCGGACTGTTTTTGTGTCCGCTCCGTGTGTGTCCGTCGGCTCAGCGGGGATCATCCGTAATCCCGTTGAGCTGTCGGCGGACAGGGCGGTCCCCCCACACTGTGCAGAGACCGCCCTGTCTTTCCTCCGCTCTCCCCTATGGGGAATCGGATGAAGACGGACCGTCTGTCCATCTTCATCCGATCCGTTCCGCCGGAAGGAACAAAAATAGAGTTTTCTTCCGTCCGAAAAACCGGATCCCGACGGACGCGGATGGTTGCAGACGTTAGCGGATGCTCCATCCGCTAACGGACGCGATCCCATAGGGATGCATCACAAGTCCGTAAACGGACTTGTAATAAACGGACGAACGGTCCGCTAATGTGAAAGGGGCCTAAGGTTGATTTACTAAAACTAGAGAGTGCAAAATCTGGTGCAGTTTGCATAGAAACCAATAAGTTTGCAGGTTTTTTGTCAAAGCTTAATTGAACAAGGTGAAATTAGAAGTCAATTGGCTACCATGCACAGCTGCACCAGATTTACTCTCTCCAGTTTTAGTAAATCAACCACATAGATTGTCAGCACTAATCTTTCGGGAAAAGCCCTTCAAGCTGGTTGTACACAAGTCAAATCGATAGTCGATCGGTGCTCATACAACGAGGATGTTGAACCAGCTGAATTTCGATCCATGTATGGCTGGCTTATTACAGTTAAAGGGTTACTAAGACCCGGTTCACACTGGGGCGACTCGTCAGGCGACGCAGCCGCCTGACAAGTCGCGTCCCATTCTAGTGAATAGAACCGTTCTAATAGGAGCGACGCAAGTCGCTCCGACTTAGAAAAAGGTTCTTGTACTACTTTGGGGGCGACCTGCATTGACTTCTATACAGAAGTCATTTTGCAAGTCGCCTTAGATGTCGTCTTCATGTCGCCTGGCCGAGTCGCCCCCAAAGTCGTGCCGCCCCTGTGTGAACCGGAACATTGTTTTTCTTTAAAATAACAAACATGTTATACTTAACTCCTCTGTGCAGTTTGTTTTACACAGAGTGGCCCCAATCCACGTCTTCTGGGGTCCCTCAGCGGCTGTCTCTGGTCCTCCCCGCAAGAACTCACCACATTCATGCGAGAGAGCTTGCATGGTGAGGAGTCCTTGCGGGCACGCTCCCGTGATACAGCGAGCGGCCATAGCTGCGCTGCTCTCAATCCATCCGCTCTAGCCAATCAGCGGCCAGGCTGAGAGGCGAAGAGGATCTCCGGACTGAGTGCGGGACTTTCGATGGGTCAGGTAAGTAAAACGGAACTCGCAACATTAGATGTTTTTTCACCTTAATGCATAGATTGCATTAAAGCGGGGGTTCACCCAAAAAAAATTTTTTAACATTAGATTCAGCCGAGTTGTCAGAATGACAATCGGCTGTTTTTTTTTAATTTTATCCCCGTACATACCGTATTTTCACCGCCGCTTCCGGGTATGTCTTCTGCGGGACTGGGCGTTCCTAATTGATTTACAGGCTTCTGACCGCCGCATACAGCGCGTCACGAGTTGCCGAAACTGCCGGACTGCGAGTCGGCTCTATACAGCGCCTGCGCACCGACATTCGGCTTCTTTTGGCAACTTGTGACGCGCAGTATGCGACGGTCGGAAGCCTGTCAATCAGTTAGGAACGCCCAGTCCCGCAGAAGACATACCCGGAAGCGGCGGTGAAAATACGGTATGTATGGGGATGACATAAAAAAAAACACAGCCGATTGTCATTCTGACAACTCGGCTGAATCTAATGTTAACATTTTTTTTTTGGGTGAACCCCCGCTTTAAGGTGAATTTTTTTTTCCCTTTACAACTCCTTTAAGATCCATGACTTCTCCCCCTGCCCCTCCCTCACCCACAGTGATAAACTTATACAAATATATTAAGAGGTTTTATGATTTCATTTTTAATATCATGTTTTTGTCTAGATAATTCTGTGAATAGTACTGTACATTGCTGTTTCCTGAAGAAGTCCATGAAACGCGTCATAAAATACTGGTATTACATGATACAACTGTATTGTTCGATTAGAAGTTGATTTTAATGTTTGTACTTTGACACTTTATAAGACTATGTACAACAATATGGAAAACATTTTATGCATGTTTATGAATAAAGAGATTGTATGTTAAAGCGGAGATCCACCCAAAAGTGGAACTTCCGCTTTAAGCACTCCTCAACCCCTTACATGCCACATTTGGCATGTAATTTTTATGGGGGAGAGTGGGGGCTTCGGTAGAAGTAGGACTTTCTGTCCCACTTTCTACTTCCACCTACGGGCCGCTTAGGCGACTCCTCCTCTCGCCTTAGGCAGCCTCTCCCTCTAGGCCAGTGGTTCTCAACCTTCTAGTGCCATGACCCCCTGATAAAATTTCTCAAGTTGTGGGGACCCCTGACAGTAAAATTATTTTCATAGTGTGGGTTGTCAGCACCCAAAACGAGTAATTTGCGCCCCTAACCCATGGACATTTATCGCTCCCTGAGTGCCTTCCACTCGTACAGTATTAAAACCCCTTATAGTACATTTTAGGGTGTTCCACTCTTTCTCTTGGTTCTCCTTTCTTTCCCTTTCATCTCTCTCTATCCTAATTCCTTGTTTCCCCCCCCCCCCCCATCGCTCTCTCTAACTGTCTTTCTTGCTCTCTCTTTTTTTCCCTTTCTCTCCCTTTTTCTTTGTTCCTCCCCCTTTTATCATCTCCCTTCCTGGGAGAACAGTGCAGGCTTCAGGAACAGCCCAGGATTTGGTGACCCCTGGCAAATCATAATTTAACCCCAAGGGGGTCCCGACCCCCAGGTTGAGAACCACTGCTCTAGGCGATCTCCTGGGACACGTGACAGGTCCCAGGAGATCGCCTGTCCACTCCTAGAGCACAGCGCGACTCGTGCATGCGCAGTGAGTGTCCGGCCATGAAGCCGAAAGCCGTCACGGCCGGGGTGCCCACAGTGTGAATGGAGGCGCCGGCGGAGAGGAGCAACGCTCCGGGCGTCCGCATCGCTGGACCGTGGAGCAGGTAAGTGTCGGTTTATTAAAAGTCAGCAGCTACACTTTTTGTATCTGCTGACTTTTAATAAACATAAAAAGGCTGGAACTCTGCTTTACTGTAACATGGTGTGCCTCCAAAGTCCCATGTGTTAGATTTTTTTTCCATATTGGTATATAGGAAGGATGTGGTACCAATTCCTTTTTTAATAGATTTTCCAATATTAGACTACATTTGCACTATACACCAGGGTTTCTTTATGTACATCTGGCTGAGGGGACAAAAAGATTTGCCTGGCTTGGACCACCCTCCTGACATGCGGAATAATCCTCTTATTTTGGGGATATGTGATAAGACATGTGAATATCTTCTGTTTTAGGACGGCTTTACTGTGCAATGCACTGATTTGTTTTGAGGGCTTTTTGATTCCTTTAGTCCTTTCTTACCAAAGTCTGTATGGTTATAATGTCTACAGTAACAATGCATTAACAGAAAGCTCAGCAGCACAATACAGAGGCCTCTGGATGTGTGATCATTACTCAGAGAGGATATCCTTTGGATGCGTTTTCATGGAGCGGCTGTGGAAACCTACGCCTCTAAGGTAGATAGGAAACAAGAAAGGGAAGTGCAAGGAAAGGAAACAGACGCAAGCATAGAAAAAAAAAAATGAACTGACTAGATTTAACATCATTATTACTACACGGAACATAGCGAAAGTGTGAAAACTCACCAAAGAGGAAGCGGAATACGCCGAGACCAGCGGGATCAGTTGGTCGGTTCATCAGGCTGACAAATCGCTGCCAGCTGGACAAATCGGAGCATTCAAAACCAAACACCCGCTTCATGAAGCTCCTCTGTTCCTGCCGCGGTCGTGCCACCGCTCTCTCTGATGCACCCGCATTGGGATTTTTACGCCGCCTAACTTGGGATGCTTCCGATTTCAGGGTAGCTGGAAAAAGAAAATCTTGATAAGATAGTTGGCTACATAACTGGACCCTAGAGCAATGGACACTCCAGACGCAGACTTCAACATAAATTAGCAGTGATAAAGCATTCTGAAAGATCAGCATCTGCAATGTCCACTGCTAAGATTTCCTGCCAAACAGCCAACCACAAGCAAGCTAGAACGTGGCAGTTGTCGGTCTACCCGCATACAGGCACCAGGGGGCCAACTCTGTCAGATTTGGTTACAAAGGCAGAGGATCAAATAGATGGAAGAGATAGAAATATTTTGGTCTCACAATATGGAATCCCGATCATTGTCCACAAAGTGCACCCCCTCTCTTCGCTCTACACACAGCGGGGTTTATTACAAAGCTGGAGTGCGCAAAATAAGTCTTACTTCTGCAGAGAAACCAATCAGGTTCCAGGTTTTATTGCCAAAGCTTAATTGAACAAGCTGATTGGTTTCTATGCAGAAGTGAGCTTGATTCTGCACTCTTCAGCTTTACTAAATAAACCCCAGTGTACCTCCCTGCCCATAATAATGCACCCCTCCCTGCCAACATCCACAGATTGCCAGTCTCCATACAACACCTCCCCTGTGCCAGTCTCCATACAACACACCCCCTGTGCCAGTCTCCATATAACACACCCCCTGTGCCAGTCTCCATACAACACCCCACCTGTGCCAGTCTCCATACAACACCCCACCTGTGCCAGTCTCCATACAACACCCCACCTGTGCCAGTCTCCATATAACACACACCTCCCTACAGTCTTTGTCAGTCTCCAGGAATTACAGCCCACATCTATTTGGGATCTTTCATTCAGTTGGCACTAATAGATTTCACCCTGTTGTGCAATACTCCACATTCTGGATTATATTGCCCACACATTCCACCTTCTGGTTTTTGGGCTTTCTTGCTTAAAGCGGGAGTTCACCCATTTAAAAAATAAAAAAAATCTCCCCTTAGCTTCCTGCTCGTTCGGTCTAGGGGAATCGGCTATTTATATTAAAATATGTGCAGTACTTACCCGTTTTCGAGCTGCATCTTCTTCCGTCGCTTCCGGGCATGGGTCTTCGGGAGCGGGCGTTCCTTCTTGATTGACAGCCTTCCGAGAGGCTTCCGACGGTCGCATCCATCGCGTCACTCGTAGCCGAAAGAAGCCGAACGTCGGTGCGGCTCTATACTGCGCCTGCGCACCGACGTTCGGCTTCTTTCGGAAAATCGTGACGCGATGGATGCGACCGTCGGAAGCCTCTCGGAAACCTGTCAATCAAGAAGGAACGCCCATTCCCGAAGCCCATACCCGGAAGCGACGGAGAGGATGCGTCTCGTAAACGGGTAAGTACTGCACATATTTTAAAATAAATAGCCGATTCCCCTAGTAATAACGAGCAGGAATCTAAGGGGGAAAAGTGCCCTCTAAGGGTGAACCCCCGCTTTAATAATGGAGATTACGTAATTTCTTTTGATAATATACGTCATAGTAAAGGAAAAAGCATCACGTGACCACCTTTTCATACTTCCATATCATTAGAGAATATAGCTTGCTGTCTTTTTTTCCCCTCTGTCAGCCATTCTCATCTGTGTCCCCCCCTTCCTCTGCACCTTCCCTTCCACTCCCCCTCTGCACCTTCCCCTCCACATCCCCCCTTCCGCTGCACCTTCCCCTCTGTGTCCCCCCTTCCTCTGCACCTTCCCCTCCACATCCCCCCTTCCGCTGCACCTTCCTCTCCATGTCACCCCTTCCTCTCTGTGTCCCCCCTTCCCCTGCACCGTCCATTCCGTGTCCCCCTTCCTCTGCACCATCCTCTCCATGTCCCCCCTTCCCCTGCATCTTCCTCTCCGTGTCCCCCCTTCCCCTGCATCTTCCTCTCCGTGTCCCCCCTTCCCCTGCATCTTCCTCTCCGTGTCCCCCCTTCCCCTGCATCTTCCTCTCCGTGTCCCCCCTTCCCCTGCATCTTCCTCTCCGTGTCCCCCCTTCCCCTGCATCTTCCTCTCCGTGTCCCCCCTTCCCCTGCATCTTCCTCTCCGTGTCCCCCCTTCCCCTGCACCTTCCTCTCCGTGTCCCCCCTTCCCCTGCATCTTCCTCTCCGTGTCCCCCCTTCCCCTGCATCTTCCTCTCCGTGTCCCCCCTTCCCCTGCATCTTCCTCTCCGTGTCCCCCCTTCCCCTCCATATCACCCCTTCCTCTGCACCGTCCCCTCTGTGTCCCCCCTTCCTCTGCACCTTCCTCTCTGTGTCCCCCCTTCCTCTGCACCTTCCCCTCCATGTCACCCCTTCTTCTGCACCTTCCCCTCCATGTCACCCCTTCTTCTGCACCTTCCTCTCTGTGTCCCCCCTTCCTCTGCACCTTCCCCTCCATGTCCCCCCTTCCTCTGCACCTTCCCCTCCATGTCCCCCCTTCCTCTGCACCTTCCCCTCCATGTCACCCCTTCCTCTGCACCTTCCCCTCCATATCACCCCTTCCTCTGCACCGTCCCCTCTGTGTCCCCCCTTCCTCTGCACCATCCCCTCCATGTCACCCCTTCCTCTGCACCTTCCCCTCCATGTCCCCCCTTCCTCTGCACCTTCCTCTCCGTGTCCCCCTTCCTCTGCACCTTCCTCTCTGTGTCCCCCCTTTCTCTGCACCTTCCCCTCCATGTCCCCCCTTCCTCTGCACCTTCCCCTCCATGTCCCCCCTTCCTCTGCACCTTCCCCTCCATGTCACCCCTTCCTCTGCACCTTCCCCTCCATATCACCCCTTCCTCTGCACCGTCCCCTCTGTGTCCCCCCTTCCTCTGCACCATCCCCTCCATGTCACCCCTTCCTCTGCACCTTCCCCTCCATGTCCCCCCTTCCTCTGCACCTTCCTCTCCGTGTCCCCCTTCCTCTGCACCTTCCTCTCTGTGTCCCCCCTTTCTCTGCACCTTCCCCTCCAGGTCACCCCTTCTTCTGCACCTTCCTCTCTGTGTCCCCCCTTCCTCTGCACCTTCCCCTCCATGTCCCCCCTTCCTCTGCACCTTCCCCTCCATGTCCCCCCTTCCTCTGCACCTTCCCCTCCATGTCACCCCTTCCTCTGCACCTTCCCCTCCATATCACCCCTTCCTCTGCACCGTCCCCTCTGTGTCCCCCCTTCCTCTGCACCATCCCCTCCATGTCACCCCTTCCTCTGCACCTTCCCCTCCATGTCCCCCCTTCCTCTGCACCTTCCTCTCCGTGTCCCCCTTCCTCTGCACCTTCCTCTCTGTGTCCCCCCTTTCTCTGCACCTTCCCCTCCAGGTCACCCCTTCTTCTGCACCTTCCTCTCTGTGTCATGTGTACAGACATGTCAGAGCACAGTGACTGCCCTGTCTCGGTTATCATGTAGGCTGTCCATCTCCCCCCATTCATTTACCTGCACTCTGAGCCTTCTCCATTGTAGCCTCCTGTGAACTCTTTTCCAAAAGTGCCACTAAGGCACCACCGTGTCCCACTCTGCGCGCATGCGCACTGTAGTACAGCGCTTCCGCCTGCGTTCCACACCTCGATGCGATTCTGGATTTGGCTGTTCGATGATTGGTCAATTTTCCACGAGAGGCGTGTCTAACGTCGGGTACTGGCTGGTACCTAACAAACCTGCGATTGTGTAATTTGATGTTTTCTTGGGAAGTCTATGCCGTGCTGGCAGATAGAAAGCATAGAGCCCCCTAGCGGACGTCATCGGGAAGAACAATGTCTGTACAGATTCCCCTTCTGATCTATAAAGTGGAGGAGATCTGGGACTGTTCGTGGATTTCAGAAGTAACTCTTTATGAAATGTTTATTTTTCAGGTTGTAAGAGACAGTTTTCTAGAAGGAGCCGCTGACAGACTGCAAGAATGTTTGTATTTTTCCTGATGACACAAAGGAGGTGCAGTAAGGTTATTATCCCTGGAGCCTGGGTCTGGACATTTATCAATGATCTGGTAATGCTGGAAGATTGGTGAAAGCAAAGGAAGTTCCATGTCTTCACATGTAAAATAATGCAGATCCTATGATAGGAGAATTTTGGGGGTACAGCGTAGGCCAGAACCGGGGGAGGAAAACATATGGGGGCGATTATTATATGAGCAAACAGTGTGGTCTGGGAATGGGGGAAGCTAATAGAATTCTGGGGTGCATCACTAGAGGGATCAGGGGGAAAGAGGTCCCCTGATTCCTTTATATAGATCTTTAGTTATCTTTAGAGCAGTCGTCTCCAAACTGCGGCCCTTTTCCTTCATATGGCCCTTGGGGAACTATTCCACCAACTGACACCAATGATTGGGAACTATTCCACCAACTGACACCAATGATGAGGTACTATTCCACCAACTGACACCAATGATTGAGAACTATTCCACCAACTGACACCAATAATTGAGAACTATTCCACCAACTGACACCAATGATTGAGAACTATTCCTCCCCACTGACACCAATGATTGGGAACTATTACTCCCACTGACACCAATGATTGGGAACTATTCCACCAACTGACACCAATGATTGAGAACTATTACTCCCACTGACACCAATGATTGGGAACTATTCCACCAACTGACACCAATGATTGAGAACTATTCCTCCCACTGACACCAATGATGAGGTACTATTCCTCCCACTGACACCAATGATGAGGTACTATTCCTCCCACTGACACCAATGATTGGGAACTATTCCACCAACTGACACCAATGATTGGGAACTATTCCACCAACTGACACCAATGATTGAGAACTATTCCTCCCACTGACACCAATGATTGAGAACTATTCCTCCCACTGACACCAATGATTGAGAACTATTCCTCCCACTGACACCAATGATGAGGTACTATTCCTCCCACTGACACCAATGATTGGGAACTATTCCACCAACTGACACCAATGATTGGGAACTATTCCACCAACTGACACCAATAATTGAGAACTATTCCACCAACTGACACCAATGATTGGGAACTATTCCACCAACTGACACCAATAATTGAGAACTATTCCACCAACTGACACCAATGATTGAGAACTATTCCTCCCCACTGACACCAATGATTGGGAACTATTCCACCAACTGACACCAATGATTGAGAACTATTACTCCCACTGACACCAATGATTGGGAACTATTCCACCAACTGACACCAATGATTGAGAACTATTCCTCCCACTGACACCAATGATGAGGTACTATTCCTCCCACTGACACCAATGATGAGGTACTATTCCTCCCACTGACACCAATGATTGGGAACTATTCCACCAACTGACACCAATGATTGGGAACTATTCCACCAACTGACACCAATGATTGGGAACTATTACTCCCACTGACACCAATGATTGGGAACTATTCCACCAACTGACACCAATGATTGAGAACTATTACTCCCACTGACACCAATGATTGGGAACTATTCCACCAACTGACACCAATGATTGAGAACTATTCCTCCCACTGACACCAATGATGAGGTACTATTCCTCCCACTGACACCAATGATGAGGTACTATTCCTCCCACTGACACCAATGATTGGGAACTATTCCACCAACTGACACCAATGATTGGGAACTATTCCACCAACTGACACCAATGATTGGGAACTATTACTCCCACTGACACCAATGATTGAGAACTATTCCTCCCACTGACACCAATGATGAGGTACTATTCCTCCCACTGACACCAATGATTGGGAACTATTCCACCAACTGACACCAATGATTGGGAACTATTCCACCAACTGACACCAATAATTGAGAACTATTCCACCAACTGACACCAATCATTGGGAACTATTCCACCAACTGACACCAATGATTGGGAACTATTCCTCCCACTGACACCAATGATTGGGAACTATTCCACCAACTGACACCAATGATTGGGAACTATTCCACCAACTGACACCAATGATTGGGAACTATTCCACCAACTGACACCAATGATTGGGAACTATTCCTCCCACTGACACCAATGATTGGGAACTATTCCACCAACTGACACCAATGATTGGGAACTATTCCACCAACTGACACCAATGATTGAGAACTATTCCTCCCACTGACACCAATGATTGAGAACTATTCCTCCCACTGACACCAATGATTGAGAACTATTCCTCCCACTGACACCAATGATGAGGTACTATTCCTCCCACTGACACCAATGATTGGGAACTATTCCACCAACTGACACCAATGATTGGGAACTATTCCTCCCACTGACACCAATGATTGAAAACTATTCCTCCCACTGACACCAATGATGAGGTACTATTCCTCCCACTGACACCAATGATTGGGAACTATTCCACCAACTGACACCAATGATTGGGAACTATTCCTCCCACTGACACCAATGATTGGGAACTATTCCACCAACTGACACCAATGATTGGGAACTATTCCACCAACTGACACCAATGATTGGGAACTATTACTCCCACTGACACCAATGATGGGGTACTATTCCTCCCACTGACACCAATGATTGGGAACTATTCCTCCCACTGACACCAATGATGGGGAACTATTCCACCAACTGACACCAATGATTGGGAACTATTCCTCCCACTGACACCAATGATGGGGTACTATTCCTCCCACTGACACCAATGATTGGGAACTATTCCTCCCACTGACACCAATGATTGGGAACTATTCCTCCCACTGACACCAATGATTGGGAACTATTCCTCCCACTGACACCAATGATTGGGAACTATTCCTCCCACTGACACCAATGATTGGGAACTATTCCTCCCACTGACACCAATGATTGGGAACTATTCCTCCCACTGACACCAATCGGGATCTTTAAAGCCTTTTTAGTGGTTTAAGAAGGATCCTCTTCTATACACAGATAATTGGTAACTATGCACTTCATATATTTTTTGCCATTTTGGAATATACCAGGGCAAGAATTAAAATGTATTATGTAATTTCTTACAGCAAACCAAACCTCTGAAGAAGACCCCATCTGGGGTTGAAACGCGTCAGTGCTGTATATAAACAGATGCATGTAATATGTCTAGCTGTATAACAATTTTGTGTTTGCACCTTTGTGTATAGACCTCAATATTCTTCATTACCAGAGCTTATATCTTAATTGTCATGATCATGCCATATGTTTACATCAAATAAAATTATTTTATTATACATTGTTTGTAATCATTGAACCCTGCTGCCTAAAAACCACACCGGGGGGGAACTCTCCCATAATGATTGGGAACTATTCCTCTAACTGACACCAATGATGGGAACTATTCCACCAACTGACACCAATGATGGGGAACTATTCCACCAACTGACACCAATGATTGAGAATTATTCCTCCCACTGACACCAATGATTGGGAACTATTCCACCAACTGACACCAATGATTGGGAACTATTCCTCCCACTGACACCAATGATTGGGAACTAATCCTCCCACTGATACCAATGATTGGGAACTATTCCTGCCATTGATACCAATGATGGGGAACTATTCCTCCCACTGACACCAATGATGGGAATTAATCCTCCCTCTGATACCAATGATAAGGCACCATTCCTCCTACTGACACCAATGATGGGGCACAATTCTTCCCACTGACACCAATGATAGGGCACCTTCCTCTCTGTGTCACCATTGATGGGGCATTATTCCTACCCACTGACACCATCGATGGGGCACTATTCCTCCCATTAAAACCAATTTTACTCTCTGTTGTTGCCATCAACTTGTTGCATTCTATTGAATCCACATGTACTGTGAAGAGCTACCCACTTATGTCTATGTTATTATATATCTCTGATACTTCCCCCTGCAAGTAAATCTTCACCTCCTTTTCTTACATGGCATTGTGTGAGATGGCATATGTACAACTGAATACAATTTTTGAACTAGAAAACCAATAATATGGCACTGTTTATGTCCACCGACGCCGGTGGACATAAACATTTTCTACTCCCACTGGCCACAGCCCTGGCCCCCTAAAGTCTGGAGAACAGTACACTGGCCCTTTGCTTAGAAAAGCAATCTTAGAAGAAACCCTGTTATGCCCAGTACACACAATTGTTTTTTCCGTCCGACTAAACTTGGATGGTTTTTCCGACGGAATTCCGCTTAAGCTGTCTTGCATACACACGGTCACACCAAATTCCGACCGTCAAGAACGCGGCGATGTACAACACTACGACGAGCCGAGAAAAATTAGGTTCAATGCTTCCGAGCATGCGTCGACTTGATTCCGAGCATGTGTGATTTTTAGTCCGTTGGAATTTTATCCAGATGAACGGAAATTCCGATAGACGTTTTTTTCATCGGACAAATTGAGAACATGTTCTCTATCTAATTCCGTCAGAATTTCAGATGGAGCATACACACGGACGGAATATCCGATGAAAAGCTTCTATCTGACTTTTTCCGTCTGAAATTCCGCTCGTGTGTTCAAGGCATTAGAGTCTGCAAAAGACTTGAGATTGCGGCGGAGGTTCACCTTCCAGCAGGACAACAACCCTAAACATACAGTCATATCTACAATGAAATGGTTTAGATCAGGGGTCTCAAAGTACCGGCCCGCGGGCCATTTGCGGCCCGTGGACCGGTTTTAAATGGCCCGCGAGTATCGCAGGAAGCGTCTGTCATAAGTTCACTTGTCTCTCATGTCACACTGCTACTCCCCGGCGGCCCCTCCTCTCTTCTTGTCCATCCCCATTTGCTTGTGACATTATCTGAGATGGATGAGAAGAGGGGGGGCTGCCGGGGAGTAGCAGCGTGACATGAGAGACAAGTGAACTTATGACAGACGCTTCCTGCGCTACTCTGCCTTTGAAGAAAACAACAAGTAAATGCTGACCTGTGCCCTGGTGTGCTCTCATGTGCCCTGATGTGCTCTCATGTGCCCTGATTGTGCCCTAATGTGCTCTCATGTGCCCTGATGTGCTCTCATGTGCCCTGATGTGCCCTGATTGTGCCCTGATGTGCTCTCATGTGCCCTGATGTGCTCTCATGTGCCCTGATGTGCTCTCATGTGCCCTGACGTGCCCCATGTACCCTCATATGCCCCAATGTGCCATTTGCCCTCATGTGCCCCATGTACCCTCATGTGCTGGGCTCTGTACATCAGGGTACCCTGTGCCCTGTACCCTGATGTGCCATGTGCCCTGTCCTGATGTGCTGTGCCCAATGTGCCCTGATGTGCTCTCATGTGCCCCATGTTCCCTGATTGTGCCCTGATGTGCTCGTATGTGCCCTGCTATGCCCCATGTGCTCTGATTGTGCCCTGATGTGGCCCATGTACCCTGATGTGCCATAGGGCACATGAGAGCACATCAGGGCACAATCAGGGAACATGGGGCACACCAGGGAACATGGGGCACATGAGAGCACATCAGGGCACATGGGGCACAGCACATCAGGACAGGGCACATGGCACATCAGGGTACAGGACATGGCACAGCACATCAGGACAGGGCACATGGCACATCAGGGTACAGGGCACATGAAACAGCACATCAGGGTACAAAGCCAAGCACATCAGGGCACATGGCACATCAGGGTACAGGGCACATGAAACAGCACATCAGGGTACAAAGCCCAGCACATCGGGGTACATGGGGTACCCTGATGTGCTGGGCTTTGTACCCTGATGTGCTGTTTCATGTGCCCTGTACCCTGATGTGCCATGTGCCCTGTCCTGATGTGCTGTGCCCTGATGTGCCATGTCCTGTACCCTGATGTGCCATGTGCCCTGTCCTGATGTGCTGTGCCCTGATGTGCTCTCATGTGCCCCATGTGCCCTGGTGTGCTCGTATGTGCCCCATGTGCCCTGATATGCCCCATGTGACGTGATTGTGCCCCATGTACCCTGATATAGCCCATGTACCCTGATGTGCCATGTGCCCCATGTACCCTGATGTGCTGGGCTTTGTACCCTGATGTGCTGTTTCATGTGCCCTGTACCCTGATGTGCCATGTGCCCTGATATGCCATGTCCTGCACTGTGCCATGTGCCCTGTCCTGATATGCCCTGCCCTGATGTGCCGTGCACCCTGATGTGGCCTGTTGTGCTGTACCCCTATGTGCTGTGCTTTGATGTGCCCTGTACCCTGATGTGTTGGGCTTTGTACCCTGATGTGCGCTGTGCACTCATGTGTGCTGTGCCCTGTGCCCTGATGTGCTGTACCCTGATGGTGAGTAGGGTGACCACGTGTCCCGGTTTGCCCGGGATCGTCCCGTAATTTAAATTTCTGTCCCGTGTCCCGGGAGCCTTCAATCCGGGACAATAGAGTATCCCGGAATCAAACACTTTGGACTGCCTGACAGCCTGCCACACTCACTGCCGCAGTGCCGCTGTAATTAAATAATTCAAAATCACTGGTTGCTAGGGACGCCCCGCTTGGCGTGTAGCAACCAGTGACGTTACCATGCCCCGCTCTCTCTGAGGCTCCGACTCCACCCCCACCTCCTCCTCCTCTCCTCCTTCAGCCGCGGTGCAAGCAGAGAGAGCAGCTCAGCATCACTCACCTACCGCGGCGCAGACCGAGCCCTCCGACCTCCTCCACGCTCCACTGCTCCAGGCTCCAGCTCACTGCCCAGCGCAGCCCAGCGAGTGACCTCGGCTGCTCAGCCTGGACCCGGTCCGTCCCGACCTCCCGCTGCCTGCCCTGCACTCAGTGCACTGCTGTCGCCGCCGCGACTGTCATCCTCCTCCAGGGCCCAGGTAGGCTCACTGCCTCCTCCTGAGTCCTCCTGTCTGAGTTAGAGAAGACCGGCCGGCGCTGGCTGAAGACTGCCCTGCCCCACCACCAAATGCAGACTTCATCTTCATATCATATTAAAAGGTGAGCAAATAGGGGCAATTGACACTGGCTGGCAGCATTTGATGGGGCACTGTAGCGAAAATTCATGGGCACACTGGCAGCATCTGATGGGGCACAGTAGTGACAATTGATGGGCACACTGGCAGCATCTGAAGGGCACAGTAGAAACAATTGATGGGCACACTGGCAGCATCTGATGGGGCACAGTAGCGGCAATTGATCAGCACACTGGCAGCATCTGATGGGGCACAATAGCGAAAATTGATGGACACACTGGCAGAATCTGATGGGGCACACTGGCGGCAATTGCTGGACACAGTGGCGGCATTTGACGGGGCAAAGTGGCGGCATTTGACGGGGCACAGTGATGGCATTTGACGGGGCACAGTGATGGCATTTGACGGGGCACAGTGATGGCATTTGATGGGGCACAGTGATGGCATTTGATGGGGCACAGTGATGGCATTTGATGGGGCACAGTGATGGCATTTGATGGGGCACAGTGGCGGCATTTGATGGGGCACAGTGATGGCATTTGATGGGGCACAGTGATGGCATTTGATGGGGCACAGTGATGGCATTTGATGGGGCACAGTGATGGCATTTGATGGGGCACAGTGATGGCATTTGATGGGGCACAGTGGCGGCATTTGATGGGGAACAGTAGGTGCATTTGATGGAACACACGGGCCCGCTGATTTCATGATACGCCCCTGCCTCCAAAATCGGGCAAAAAATATGTAAAAAAACATCTTTTTTTTTGGGGGGGGGGGGTGTCCCTGAATGGCAGTTTGGAAATGTGGTCACCCTAATGGTGAGTGGTCAGTGTGTAGTGTAGTGGTCAGTGTGCAGTGTAATGGTCAGGGTTAATAATGCGTTCGCTGACACCAGTACTGTTTTTGAAGTTTGAAAGTTTGCATGCGGCCCTCCATGGGATATGGAAACTTGTCTTGTGGCCCTTAGGTAATTTGAGTTTGAGACCCCTGGTTTAGATCAAAGCATATTCATGTGTTAAAATTGCTCTGTCAAAGTCCAGACCTAAATCCAATTGAGAATCTGTGGAAAGACTTGAAAATTGCTGGTCACAGACGCTCTCCATCCAATCTGACAGAGCTTGAGTTATTTTGCAAAGAATAATGGGCAAAAATGTCACTCTCTAGATGTGCAAAGCTGGTAGAGACATCCCCAAAAAGACTTGCAGCTGTAATCGCAGAGAAAGTAGGTTCTGCATCTATAGCCACCAACATTCTAACACTAACCTATCTAGTCCTGTAAGAAAAAATTAGTATACATACCTTTTCTGAAGCCGTTCTGACCCGATCTCCAGTAGCAGAAACTCTGCTGACTACGTGTCCTACAAAGGCTATGAAATGAATGGGGAGTGACGTCACCCATAGAGTTACTATGGGGCTTCCATTGTCGGACATGTCCTCTGCACCCGCCTCCACAGAGAAGCCGCGGCTGACAGCTCAGTGTGGGATCAGAGCTGGAGATCGGGTCGGATCGCCTGCAGAAAAAGTATGTACACAGATTTTTTCTTTACAGGGCGAGATAGGTTAGTGTTAGAATGTAGGTGGCTATAGATGCAGGGATTTTAGTTTTAGCATGGACTTCCACTTTAACAAGGCTTGTGTTGAAGGACGCTGTTGTTGGAAATGGATTACAATATATTTTTTATTCAACAATAATATGGGTATGGTGGATTGCACAAAGGTGTTCTATCGGGCTGAGGTCAGGACTCTGTGCAGGCCAGTCAAGTTCCTCCAACCCAAACTCACTCATCCATGTCTTTATGCACCTTGTTTTGTAAATACTGTATATATGTAGTATAAAATGGAAGCACTTTCATCGCCATGATTTTGCCCGCAATTCCAAATCACTATATGTGAATAGGGCCTTATTGCAATGCATTAACTAACGCCCATATGTTTATTTTGAAAAGGTTACCTATGCGCTAAAATGCATCATTTAAATAACATGATTTTTTTTTTTTTTTATTAATGCTTTAGATCTGTACCTTATTGTGCGATACAATACAACTGCTTTAGTGCATCAGGGTGCCATTCAAACAAATGACACCCCACCTATTTGCAAGCTCTGGATCATCTGGTGAGTAGAATCCTCAAGTAGCAAACCAGTCATTCCTATATAGGAATTCTTATCTGAGCAGTGATTGTGGCATGGCTTGTATCCCATAATAGGATTAGATCCAGATGCTTTCAGAGAAATTGAGTTTGGTAAATCAGAACAGATGTGTTTGCAGTGCCACCTAGTGGATGGAATTTTCATTGACTTGTGTACAGCTTGCATGTCTGCTGTTCAGGCTGACATATGAAGTGAAAGACTGTGGAACTAATAACTGACAATAGACCCTTTTATCTATTAGTAGCAGCCTGCAACCTTAATCCGTGACATTAGACACCCCAGTGCAATTCCTACAGCTAAATATATATTTAAACAGTCAAGCAATAAAATGTTTTTTATATTGGACACTTATACCCCAGAAGCACTTTAGGCCAAGGTTTGACAAATTTGCTTGGAATCTAGGAGCCAGCTAAAAAAGTTAGGAGCCAGAAAACGCGCCCTGTCCCAACGTGCTCGCGCGCAGAAGCGAACACATACGTGAGTAGCGCCCGCATATGTAAACGGTATTTAAACCACACGTGAGGTATCGCCGCGATCGTTAGAACGAGAGCAATAATTCTAGCTCTAGACCTCCTCTGTAACTCAAAGCATGCAACCTGTAGATTTTTTAAACGTCGCCTATGGAGATTTTAATGGGTAAAAGTTTGTCGGCATTCCACGAGCGGACGCAATTTTGAAGCGTGACATGTTGGGTATAAATTTACTCGGCGTAACATTATCTTTCACAATATAAAAAAAAATTGGGATAACTTTACTGTTGTCTTATTTTTTAATTTAAAAAAGTGTATTTTTTCCCAAAAAAGTGCGCTTGTAAGACCGCTGCGCAAATACGGCGTGACAGAAAGTATTGCAACGATCGCCATTTTATTCTCTAGGGTGTTAGAATAAAAAATATATATATAATGTTTGGGGGTTCTAATTAGAGGGAAGGAGATGGCAGTGAAAATAGTGAAAAATGACACTTTTAGAATTGCTGTTTACCTTGTAATGCCAACGACCACCACCAGATGGCACCAGCTCACAGAAGGACACAGATGGACTTCACAAGGCCGCGTCAGGGGAGGTGGGGGCGCACGGAGGCACAGGATCGTGTGTCTCCGTGCGCCCCGCCGCACGATTGCAGCAGGCCCGCGACTTCACAAGGCCTGCTTCCATGTGACCTCAATAAATGGGATTCGACTTTGATCCGACCATACCAGGCCCTTAGGTCTGCTATGGATTTTGTGGGGAAACCCCACGCCAAAAAAACAGCAACAACATGGGGACAAGGTGTTTTGGGGTGGGGGGGCGCAGAGCCCCCTTGCCCCAAAGCACCCACCCCCCCATGTTTAGAGCATGTGGTCTGGTATGGTCCAGGGCAAGGGGGGGTGCTCGCTCGATCACCCCCCCCCCTTTCTTGACCTGCCAGGTTGCATACTCAGTTTTGGGGTTGCCCTCAAAATCCATACCAGACTGAAGGGCCTGATATTGTCTTGGGGGGAACCCCCACATTGTATTTTTTTTACATTTTGGCGTGGGGTTCCCCCTCCAGATCTTCAGAGTTGCATGCCGTAAGTCGGATCAGTTAGGACTAGTTTACACTTACTTAAAAATAAGGCTTCGAACAGGCTTTGTTGTGCAAAGACCCTGTCACTAAATAAAATTGTTAGCTTAAGCCCCGTACACACGATCGGACCTTTGTCCGACCAAAATCACATCAGAATTCCATCGAAGTAAAAGAGAACATGTCTCTATCTAAACTCCAATGGAATTCATCGGAATTTCCGATGAAATTACTCCGATGGGGCATACACACGGAAGAAATTCCGATCATGTGTATGGGGCTTAAGAGTCCTGTTTACACTTTGCTTTTGCTTGGTGCTTTGATGAGGCTTCGGTGGAGCTTCGATTGGGCTTCAGTAAGGCTTTGTAGGGCTTAGATGAGGCTTCAAACAAGCTCTGCCATAGACTTCTATGAAGGCTTTGGAGACGCTTTGAAACACCACAGAAGCTACATGGGGTATCATTTTTGAAGCAAAGCAAAGCAAAAGCAAGGTGTAAACAGGACTGTAAGTTAACCGTTTTATTTAGTGATAGGAGCTTTGACTGGCGTTCAGCGAGGTTTAACAAAGCGTGTCCGAAGCCATGTTTTGAAGCAAGTGTAATCTAGCCGTGAAGCCGAAGCAAGTGTAAATGAGCCCTTACAGTACTGTTTACACCTTGCTTTAGCTTTGCTTTGCTTCAAATATTATACCCCATGCAGCTTTAGTGGTGCTTCTAAGCATCTTCAAAGCCTCCATAGAAGTCTATGGCAAAGCTCACTTGAAGCTTGCTTGAAGCACCTGCAGCTTTTGAGAGGCTTTAACCACTTAACATAACGTATATGCACATATACGTCGGCAGAATGGCACGGCTGGGCACAAGCACTTACCTGTACGTCCTCTTTAAGTGCCCAGCCGTGGGTCGCGCTCCGTGACCGCGGACCCGATCGCCGCTGGAGTCCCGCGATCGGTCCCCGGAGCTGAAGAAACACAGCTTCCCCGGTCTTCACTGTGGCGCTGTCACTGATCGTGTGTTCCCTGATATAGGGAAGCACGATCAATGACGTCACAGGTCCAGCGCCGCCCCCCTACAGTTAGAAACACATATGAGGTCACACTTAACCGCTTCAGCGCCCCCTAGTGGTTAACTCCCAAACTGCAATTGTCATTTTCACAATAAACAATTTTTTTATAGCATTTTTTGCTGTGAAAATGACAATTGTCCCAAAAATGTGTCAAAATTCTCCGAAGTGTCCGCCATAATGTCACGGTCACGAAAAAAATCGCTGATCGCCGCCATTAGTAGTAAAATAAAAAAATTATTAATAAAAATGCAATACAACTATCGCCTATTTTATAAACACTATACATTTTGAGCAAACCAATCAATAAACGCTTATTGCGTTTTTTTTTACCAAAAATAGTTAGAAGAATACGTATCGGCCTAAACTGAGGAAACAAATAATTTTTTTATATATTTTTGGGGGATATTTATTATAGCAAAAAGTAAAAAATATAGATTTTTTTTCAAAATTGTCGCTCTATTTTTGTTTATAGCGCAAACAATAAAAACCGCAGAGGTGATCAAATACCACCAAAAGAAAGCTCTATTTGTGGGAAAAAAAGGACGCCAATTTTGTTTGGGAGCCACGTCGCACGACTGCGCAATTGTCAGTTAAATCGACGCAGTGACGAATCGCAAAAACTGGCCAGGTCCTTTACCTGCATTTTGGTCCGGGTCTTAAGTGGTTAAAGGAGTTGTAAATAAAATAAAAAATTATGCTGAAATGACTGTTTACAGGGTATAGAGACATAATAGTTAACTGCTTCCTTTTAAAAACGATTAACAATAGATAAAAGACAATCAGATAATGTACCTGTAGTTTCTATATAAATTCCTGTAGAAGCAACGTTTTTTATTCCAGTGTGCATGGAACCTTAATATGTTGAAAACCAACAGACTTGCTGGCTGGATCACGAGGTGAAAATAATGTGAAAGATTATTTTATGCCGAGTAACTAGATACCTAACATGTCACACTTTAAAATTGCACACACTTAAAAATCTCCATAGGCGACGCTTGAATTTTTTTTTCACAGATTACCAGTTTATAGTTACAGAGGAGATATTGTGCAAGAATTGGTGATAACTCACATGTGTGGATTGAACACTGTTTACATATGCGGGCCTGACTTACATATGTGTTCGCTTCTGCATACGAGTGCGAGGGGATGGGGGTGCTTTAAACATTTTTTTTATTATTATTATTATTATTGTTTATTTTATTTTAATTTTTTTACACTTTCCATTTACATTTTTCTTTTTGATCACTTTTATAGGAAAAGGGCATGACAGGTCCTCTTTACGGAGAGATCTGGGGTCTATAAGTCCCCACATCTCTCCTCTATGCTGGAAAGCCTGAGATAAAAAAAAATTGATCTCAGGCTTCCCAGCAAAAAATAAATAAAAAATGGAAGTGATGTCATGACATTGCTTCCGGCCTCCAAAAGTCATAGAGATGGCTGGGGACCACAAGGGGCGGGTTCTCCTGGTGACGTCAATGGATGGCCACGCCCCATGGCTATATAAGAAATTGCAGACAGCATAGCTGACACAATGGAGGAAGCCAGCATTGCAGGAGGACCGTTTTATTTTTAGTGGGTCAGTGGCTGCGTAGGAAGAAGACATCGCTGGAGGGAGAAGAAACCACCTCAGGGAGAAGACAGCAGAGGAAGAAGACATCGCTGGAGGGAGAAGAAACCACCGGAGGGAGAAGACATCACCTCAGGGAGAAGACAGCAGAGGAAGAAGACATCACCGCAGGGAGAAGACAGCGGAGGGAGAAGACCATAGCAACCAGCCAGTCCATAGCAGCCAGTCCATAGCAACCCCCCATAGCAACCATCCATAGAAAGCAATCCATAGCAACCAGTCCATAGCAACCGTCCATAGCAACCAGTCCATAGCAACCATCCATAGCAAGCAATCAGTCCATAGCAACCAGTCCATAGCAACCCTCCATAGCAACCAGTCCATAGCAACCAGTCCATAGCAACCATCCATAGCAACCAGTCCATAGCAGCCAGTCCATAGCAACCCTCCATAGCAACCGTCCATAGCAACCATCCACAGTTTTTGACAGAGCAGTTTTGATGGGGCAATAGGATGATGCAATATAATGGGACAGTTTTTGATGGGGCAATGGATCGAAATGGATCGACACACTGTTGGATCACATTTAAAACCCCAGGGGCACTGTCTCCAGTCAGGAGTATTGGTGGAGGCAGGAACATGTCACACACTTTCCCCAGACATAGTATCTTTTTTCTAGTTATATTTTTCCTTACTATTTAGCTATGTCTTGCTGGTTAATTTTGTTAACAAAAAAAAACGGTGTCCAACCCCAGTGACCTTTGATCTCTTTCATGTTGTTCAGACAGATTTCCACCTTTCAAAGGTCGCCTACCCCTGTTTTACACTGTATCGCTGGGTAAAGACACTTGTTGTGTCACCCTGAGTAGGCATTCAGTACACTCAGAGGACCTGGGCCAGCCACCATACAAGCCTACCAGGAGTATCTTGGTGGAAACAGCGGGTAGCAGTGGGGGGCCCCAGGACAACTCGTGCATGGAGGCCCACCACCTACTCCTCTCCATACATGTATACGTATTTCCTTAGACACAGGTTTTTGGATTTTGCTTTATCGCTCTGCACGCAGTACATGTTTACTCACATGTGTGAATGTCTCTATTGAAAACATACAGCTACGTTTATATAAATGCTTTCTTTTACAGCTGTGTGAATGAAGCCTAAGGCTCTGTTCACACTGGGGGCGGCTTCAAAGTCGCCCGACTCTGAAGCTGTCCCACGTATTCAGCGCGGCTTGCAAACAACTTTTTTTTCACTTTTGTGGAGTAGAGAGGGATGAGAAAACCTGTCAGATTTTTATTGCTGTCTGTCACAATTAGGGAGATTTATTCTCCAAATTTTGGATTGTCCCCAAAATAGTACTAGAGCAGTGGTTCTCAATCTCAACCTTACTAGTGCCGTGACCCCTTGATAAAATTTCCGAAGTTGTGGGGACCCTTAACAGTAAAATGTAATATTCGTAGGCGTTTTTGTTCTTTAGCGTTTTTTTATTTTTTTATTCTTTCTCTGCCTCTTTTCTTAGTTCCTCACTCTCTTTCATGACCCCTGGCAAATTATCATTCATACCTCCCAACATTTAAACAATTCACTGCGGGACATTCTTTATTAACCACTTGGTAACCGCCCCATAGACAATATACGTCTACAGGGCGGGTGGTTAACTCTAGGAGGGCGTCAATGTACGCCCTCCCAGAGTCTCTCTCCCGCGCGTCCCCTGGGGCGCGCACACGGGAACATCCGTGACCGCCGGGTCCAGAGGACCCGGCGCATCACGAATCGCGGTAAACGGCCGCTGATAGCGGCCGTTTACCATGTGATCGCTCCGTCCAATGACGGAGCGATCACATGTAAACAAACCGGCGTCTTTTGATGACGCCGGTTCCTCCCTCCTCTCTCTGTACCGAGCGGTACAGTGTGAGAGGGGGGAGCGCGGGTGTCAGCAGCGCTGTGGATGGATCTGTGACTATTGCAGTCACAGATCCATCCATCCCTGCTCAGCCATCCCTGAAACCCCCTGCAATACTGTGCAAAATACTGTGCAATACACTCTGCAATACCCCCCCTACAATACTCTGCATACCCCCGGCAATACTCTGCATACCCCCCTGCGCAATACTCTGCATACCCCCCCTGCGCAATACTCTGCATACCCCCCCTGCGCAATACTCTGCATACCCCCCTGCGCAATACTCTGCATACCCCCCTGCGCAATACTCTGCATATCCCCCTGCGCAATACTCTGCATACCCCCCCTGCGAAATACTCTGCATACCCCCCCCCCTGCGAAATACTGTTATATTCTAAAATCCCTTCCGGAAGGATTTTATAAAGAATATATATATTCTTGTTAATATGAATGAATGTGAGACTGTTTGAGCTAATCATTTTCTTATGTAAATTCGCTGGATTCGATATTTGAAACTCCAAAAACATATAAGTTTGAATATGAAATTTATTTGTAAGTAAAGAATTGTATTTGATTGGAATGTGTTCTCCTATTGAGGTAATTCATATGGCTGTTTCTCAGTGATTGATTAGCTAGGCCACATTCTGTTTAGACTGTGATTTTAGCTGTGTAGACCTTTCACCTTTTCTTACCTAAACAAGCCATTTCCTCTTGAGATCTACAGAATATTTAGACTAGGTTCTCAGGAGCCATTTCCTATGTAAAGGTTGAGATAGATGTAAAACAGATGTTGTATCAGGTTTTCATTATAAGCCACACCCTTTGGGAGGGTATTTTTCTGAGCGCGAAATTCAGACAAAGAAATGTCTTTGATATATAAACTGAAGGTCTGCCAGCTGGGGCAGAACTCGTTCTTCAGCCATCTTCAAGGACTCCCTCAGTCAACATCAAGAGGAGACATTCAGACACGCTTATTTTGCAAACATACAGAAGCAAGACTTGGAACACACATCTCATTCATTTGAAATTCTTATTTTTTGAACTCTTATTTGAAGCTATTTGATACATTTAAACTGTTTTTGTACTTATGTTAAGTGTGTACATTAAACACACGTTTTTTTATTCACGAATCTGTCTCACGATCGATTTAATAGCAGTAAGTGTGCTATTTAAATATAAGTCAAGTTATCAACTTTATTTCATTGGCTAAGCCAGCCAGGCTTTGAACGATTTTCAAATTTTATACCACTTTCTCAAAGTGCTATCGGAGAGAAGTAGAGTATTGAGTAATTTTTGAAACGTTTGACGAGAACCTAGAAGTCAACAATCAGCCAGTCGCTCATTTTGTCGCAGTTTTTTTACAACTGTCCCTTATATCGAAAGGGGGAACATGTTAGTACTGAGAGAAACTACGGAAAGAGTTTGACGAGAGCCTAGAAGTATCGATTTATCGTGAATGACCTGGAGATTCGTAGAACACGGAAGACTTCTTATTCGGTGAGTAAAATCATGGAATGTTTTAAATGTTCAGCTGATGAATGTCAAGGTTTATCGAAACAGATTTGTTATTCTGTTTTATGGAAGTCGTTATATTTGCAATGTTTAGAATCTAATCTGGCTATTGATGCAGAGAGATTCTCGTTAGCTAAAATTAAAAGGAAATTAAGTAATGTAATGAAACTAGTTACAGATTTTAATTCAATGATTTCTGAGGTAACAGAAATACATTCAGAGGACACTTCGGGTAATGCAGGCAATATGCAAACACATGAGAATGTATCTACTGCAGCTAGTTGTTTAAATTGTGGAACTGTATGTAATTATGTTGAGCGGAGTGAAAAAACGCAGTCAGATATAGTATTAACAGAATTTGCTCAGTCCTCAGATAAAATGGAGGAGATACCACATGCAGGGAAACAGGATAATATTATTGCAGCAGACATTACTAAAAACACAGTGAATGTTTTTGAAAGCATTTCAGGCAATAGTGACAAGCAATGTGTTACGTTTGTTTATTCTAAGAAGCAATGTGTTTATCCATCGTCATATGCACAGAGAAAGCAAGTTTTCAAATGTTCTTTATGTCGCAGGAAAGGTCATATGGCAAAATATTGTTGGTCAGTGAGTGACAGGAAGTCACATAATTTCAAAACGTCTCCAAGGCGTTATGAAGTTTACTCTGTAAGATGGAGTAATCATAGGAGGTATAATTTTCAAGTTAGACAAGAAGAACAATATTATTTGAAGTACAATAAGCCATTTGTTACTTCTAATGTCACGCTGGGAGGAAACAACAGATATGTTCCTTAGTGAGCGGCATGGAATTTATGATTTTTGGTTATGATTTTTTGGCTATGATTTTTGGTATTGCATAAGGTTTATTGAATAAGGTTTTGACGTAAGTTCGACAGATTTCATGTTGGGAATCAGAAAGTTGAATATTTTATTTTTCTGGCAGAATTGCAGACAATTCTGAAAGAAGAGATTTTAAGTGGAATATATGTAACGTCTAGCTCATGAAAAGTGAAGTGAAATTTTAAGGAATATTAATTGGTTTAGGAAAAGAGACAGAATTTATTGTTTCTTTACTTGTATAGTGTAGTGGATGTGCATTGTGCAGTAAATGTAACAGATCATATTGAAGTTTTTTTAAGACATGAAGGGAATTGATTTTAATGATAAAAGAATACGTATTAATAGGGAAGAAATTTGTATATGTGTATGTATGTAGTGTTATTTGTTTCAAACATTGAGTACAATATATATTATTCCTATCTCAGCTCTTCACAGTCCATCCTTAGTAATTTTGGAGTAAGTGACATACATCCTTGTGATTTAAATTTCGCGGGGTTTTGCTTCCAAAGCTCTCCTTTGTAAGAAAAGGTGGGGGCCAAAGGGAGACATGCAGACGTGCTGACAGCCTGATAGGAATCACACACACACACTTTTGAAAAATCACACACACAAGGAAGTTGATCCAGTTTGAAACACATACACATACGCACAATATATATATATTTATACTATCTTTATTAGTATTTTGAGGTTTCTATTTAAGAGACTTTAGCAAAGGAAGTAGGTTTTACATGGTGAAGTGGTGATTCAACCTGAATTGGTATAATTGTTGCAAGGAAAACAAACACACAGATACCCTAATTTGCTGAAGAACAGAAAAAGGAATTTTTGTTCCTCTACAGGTTGATTCGACATCTTCTATGGTTCATGAGAACGTTGATGTTGCGTCATGACTTTCAATGGGTTTTTGTGTCTTGTTATACCTCAACACCTTTAGGGAATTCACTAAATTCATTCATGAGAGTTTAGGTCACTTTGGTAAAAGAAAAACTGTTTGATTTTCTTATAGTAAAGTTTTATTGGGACAAAATGGAATACATAACAGACAGTGTAATTTAATCTTGTTTTTTTTTGAGTAGTGTCAGAAGTATAGCATCTTCTGAAACACTGTGAATTTTATGACAGGAAGGAAAATGTCATTTGGTTTTTCAATGAATTTTTTTTGTCTACGATGCACAGAGGGGCAATAGAGAAAACATGATGATTAATGGTGTAAGTTCAAAGACCTCTCAATTCAGTGGAATATGCACGTAGACAACAAAAATATGGATATACATTGATTAGTGAAAATGGTATATTATGAGATGATAATGTTAGTTTATGAGATAAAAATTTATATTTTGAGATAAATGATACTGCTTTTCTTTTTTCTAGGAATGATTTTTACAAAAATTGATCAAAGAAGGAAAGATGACTACAAAAGAGATGAAAAATCTTAAAGAAAGAAAGTTGATCATCATCGTCAAGGGATTCATTTTTTTTTCCCTATTGACATTTTTATCAGTGGTAAAATATATCACAAACTGTTCCAGCCATGTAGAGGTTAACAGGATTGACAATTTTCTCAAAGACATTACAGTATTAAGAAGCAAAAGAAATGTGGACAATGATATTAATGTAGATAACAAATTGGATAGGTTTAGATATACCAATGTCAATACAGCTGATGATTTGATTGGGTATATAGCTGTAGGACAGGGGTATGAGCATTGTATGGAATTATATTTCATTCATAGTAATGAGGTGGAAATCGAAGTTAAAATAGAGTCGAAAACAAGTTTTGTTAAAATGCAAGGATTTTATAGGGTTAATAATTTAACCAAGATTTTTGAATGTAATATACTGAAAAGAGCTTTTTGGTCATTATTTATAAAAGGTAATGATTCAACAATCTGGTCAGGAGATGTTAATAATGATATGTCAAGGTCTGGAAAAATATTTTATCCAGTAGACCAGTATTATTACCTTTTTCAATGTTTTGTAAAAATATTAGACCCAGAACATCTAAATATAATTGGAGATGAAAAAGGAGACATTGTAAGAAAATGGGATTTTAGAGTAATAAGAAAATCTACTCAGTTACGAGTCAAAATTAGCATTACTGTGGTAGATATTATTGTTCCAGAGATAAAAGTGTCACCACAGTCTTTAAAAGTCATTGAAGATGAAGATGGATTGAATTTGATGTGTAGTATTCAGATATATTTACCTCAAAATTCATTGTTAACTTGGAAAAGGAATGGTGAGTTTTTGGGTAGTTTTTTCCACAGTACAACTAATATAATTCACAAAGGAATTTTTGGTAATGTGAATTGGATCAATGATAAATTTATTTATCATCAATCAGGTGTATTTTTAAATGATACTGGTATATATGAGTGCTGCATATTAATAGAAGGCTATCCCTTGAAATGTGCTAATGCAAGTATAATTGTCATGTCCCCAGGGAAAACTCCATGTGTTGGTAAAAACAGTGTTTTTGCTAATCCCTTCCAGATTAACCATTTACAATCCAGAGCTCTATTGAGAGAGGGAACATTCGTCATTATATTGTGGAACTTTAATATTTCAGAATGGAAAATTTCTACAAGGTTTCCACAATGTCAAAGACATTTGGTTAATATGGAATTGGGTATTGAAAGATGGTTTGGAATCAATAGTCATAACAGAAATAAACGTGGTATTGTTGAAGGAGCCCTAGGGGGCATAGGTATAATTGGCAGCATTGCAAATAGTATGGATATTAACACGTTAAAATCTGATCTTGAGTCAGCAGGTTTAGTGGGAAGTAAAGGTTTTAAGATCCAAAGAAACTTAAATCAGATATTAGAAGATATGGTTATTAAAACAGCCAATGTAATGGGTCCATCCATACTACATCTTCAGAATATTACTCTCAATTTAATGACTAGTGAAGAACATTCACATATTGCCAGATTATGTTTAGAAATTCAAACAGAATATTCCACTAATTTTAAAATAATTGCACAAGCTTTTCAGAGTGGAGTTACCCCTCTTGGTATATTGCAGAATTTACCCAGAGAATATGCATATGCAAGAAATCATACTGATTTATGGGTAAATAAATGGTTAGGATGTAGTCAGGATGTATGTTACAGTTCTTCTATGATTCCTATAGCAGGGAGAGAACAAATTTTGGTTCCAATTACTGTTTTGGGATTACCAATTAGTGATACTCAATTATTATTTTATAAATTGCAGTATACAGATTTTGCGCTTAACAAGGATAATTTGGAATTAGAACAATTAGATTTGTCATCATGTTTACAATTTCAGTCTAAAGTTCTTTGTTTACCTAATCAAGATAAAAGTATATTTCATTCTTGTTATCATAATCATACATTATGTTCTGCAAGAATAGAAACATTTGAATCTTCTTCTGAATTAACTACTCTTGTAGATAAAAGGAAAGTTTGTTTTCAGATCATGAAAGATACAGAAAGGGTTCAGACTTTCTTTTCCTCTTGCACAAACACAGAAAAAATAAAAAGGGGATTGTATTGTGCAGAAGGTGATTTAAGGGCCATAAATGTAAATGGTATAAGAACTAATTTATCTCATCTATCATTGAGAAATGTTAGTGTTAATCCGACACTATATAATTTGTCTCAAATAGATGAGTTTCCATGGAGAGAATGGGTTAACGTAATTCAAAAGGATCAAGGTTTATTAATGGCTCTAGCTAAAGAACTCAGGAATGCAGAGATATCGTTTAAACATGAGCAAGGGAATTTGCAAGAGGTAGTTCATCAATGGTCCACTTTAACAGGTTCCAGCTGGTGGCATCAATTTAAAAATAGTATATCTATTTGGGGAAAAACTTCAATTACTTTCGCAGCAGGAAATATTTTATCACATCCTATAGTTATTATTTTTATTATTATTATGTTATGCATTATATATCAATTATTTTTAATGTTTAGAATGAAAAAACTGTATAAGCAAATCAGAAATGAAATCAAGAAAGGTGATGATATGTTGCAAAATAAGCTTAAAAGGAGATTAGGTTTTGGAGTTGCAAACTCGATGACAGGTGACAATGCATTTGGAGTTATTAGATCAAAGTCAGAGTGTTTGTGACATAAATGGGTGTATAAATGATTAGGAAATATGGTCATTATTCATATTTCAGAGGGGAATGTTATATTCTAAAATCCCTTCCGGAAGGATTTTATAAAGAATATATATATTCTTGTTAATATGAATGAATGTGAGACTGTTTGAGCTAATCATTTTCTTATGTAAATTCGCTGGATTCGATATTTGAAACTCCAAAAACATATAAGTTTGAATATGAAATTTATTTGTAAGTAAAGAATTGTATTTGATTGGAATGTGTTCTCCTATTGAGGTAATTCATATGGCTGTTTCTCAGTGATTGATTAGCTAGGCCACATTCTGTTTAGACTGTGATTTTAGCTGTGTAGACCTTTCACCTTTTCTTACCTAAACAAGCCATTTCCTCTTGAGATCTACAGAATATTTAGACTAGGTTCTCAGGAGCCATTTCCTATGTAAAGGTTGAGATAGATGTAAAACAGATGTTGTATCAGGTTTTCATTATAAGCCACACCCTTTGGGAGGGTATTTTTCTGAGCGCGAAATTCAGACAAAGAAATGTCTTTGATATATAAACTGAAGGTCTGCCAGCTGGGGCAGAACTCGTTCTTCAGCCATCTTCAAGGACTCCCTCAGTCAACATCAAGAGGAGACATTCAGACACGCTTATTTTGCAAACATACAGAAGCAAGACTTGGAACACACATCTCATTCATTTGAAATTCTTATTTTTTGAACTCTTATTTGAAGCTATTTGATACATTTAAACTGTTTTTGTACTTATGTTAAGTGTGTACATTAAACACACGTTTTTTTATTCACAAATCTGTCTCACGATCGATTTAATAGCAGTAAGTGTGCTATTTAAATATAAGTCAAGTTATCAACTTTATTTCAAATACTCTGCATACCCCCCCTGCGAAATACTCTGCATACCCCCCCTGCGCAATACTCTGCATACCCCCCTGCGCAATACTCTGCATACCCCCCTGCGCAATACTCTGCATACCCCCCTGCGCAATACTCTGCATACCTCCCCTGCGCAATACTCTGCATACCCCCCTTCGCAATACTCTGCATACCCCCCTGCGCAATACTCTGCATACCCCCTGCGAAATACTCTGCATACCCCCCCTGCGAAATACTCTGCATACCCCCCCTGCGAAATACTCTGCATACCCCCCCTGCGCAATACTCTGCATACCCCCCTGCGCAATACTCTGCATACCCCCCTGCGCAATACTCTGCATACCCCCCTGCGCAATACTCTGCATACCTCCCCTGCGCAATACTCTGCATACCCCCCTGCGCAATACTCTGCATACCCCCCTGCGAAATACTCTGCATACCCCCCTGCGAAATACTCTGCATACCCCCCTGCGCAATACTCTGCATACCCCCTGCGCAATACTCTGCATACCACCCCCTGCGCAATACTCTGCATACCCCCCCTGCTCAATACTCTGCATACCCCCCTGCGCAATACTCTGCATTACTCCCCTGCGCAATACTTTGCATTACTCCCCGGCAATACTCTGCATTACTCCCTGGCAATACTCTGCATTACTCCCCGGCAATACTCTGCATTACTCCCCGGCAATACTCTGCAATACCCCTGCACAATTACTCTGCGCAATTACTCTGCAATACCCCCGCACCAATACTCTGCAATACCCCCGCACCAATACTCTGCAATACCCCCGCACCAATACTCTGCAATACCCCCGCACCAATACTCTGCAATTCCCCAACACCAATACTCTGCAATACCCCAACACCAATACTCTGCAATACCCCGGCCAATACTCTGCAGTACCCAGAAAATACTCTGGGAAAAAAATGCGTTTTAACCACTTCCCGCCCGCCGGCCGTCATGACGTCCTTGAATTTGTGCAGGGATATCTGAATGATGCCTGCAGCTACAGGCATCATTCAGATATCATTTTTTTCAGCCGGCGATTCCCTACACCATAAGAACAATCATGTCGGCTGTTCCGCCTCTTGATTGTTCTTGAGGGAGGCGAAAGGGGACGTCTCCCCTCCCTTCTCCCTCCGGTGCCTCTTCTGACTCACCGCTACGATCGAAACCAGGATCGTTTTATTTTTTTTTTTTTTTTTTTCAGGCTTCCCAGCCTAGAGATGAGATGTGGGGTCTTATTGACCCCACATCTCACTGTAAAGAGGACCTGTCATGCTATATTCCTATTACAAGGGATGTTTACATTCCTTGTAATAGGAATAAAAGTGATCAAAACATTTATTTTTGGGGAAAAACGTATCAAACTAAAATAAATAAAGTGAAATGAACAATAAAAATAATTTTTTTTTTTAAAGCGCCCCTGTTCCTGCGTGCTCGTATACAGAAGCGACCGCACACGTAAGTCCCGCCCACATATGAAAACGGTGTTCAAACCACACATGTGAGATATCGCTGCGAACGTTGGAGCAAGAGCAATACTTTTGGCCCTAGAGCTCTTCTCCAACTAAAAAGATGTAACCAGTAAAAATATTTAAAGCGTCGCCTATGGGGATTTTTAAGTAGCGAAGTTTGGCGCCATTCCACAAGCGTGTGCAATATTGAAGGGTGACATGTTGGGTATCTATTGACTCGGCGTAACTTCATCTTTCATATTATGCAAAAACATTGGGCTAACTTTAATGTTTTTTTTTTTTTAAAAGCACAAAACCGTTTTATTTCCAAAAAAACGCATTCGAACAATTGCTGCGAAAATAACGTGCGCGATAAAAAGTTGCAACGACCGCCATTGTATTCTCTAGGGTCTTTGCTAAAAAAGCATATATAATGTTTTGGGGTTCTATGTAATTTTCTAGCAAATAAATGATGATTTTTCCATGTAGGAGAGAAATGTCAGAATTGGTCTGGGTGTTCCAGAACGCCTGATGGTGCTCCCTGCATGTCGGGCCTCTGTATGTGGCCACGCTGTGTAAAAGTCTCACACATTTGGTATCGGCATACTCGGGAGGAATAGCAGAATGTGTTTTGGGGTGTAATTAGTGTTATGCATATGCTGTGTGTGAGAAATAACCGGCGAATATGAACATTTTGTGAAAAAAAAAAAAAAAAAAAAAAATCTTGATTTTGCAAAGAATTGTAGGAAAAAATTACAACTTCTAAAAACTCACCATGCCTCTTTCTAAATACCTTGGAATGTCTTCTTTCCAAAAAGGGGTCATTTGGGGGGTATTTGTACTTTTCTGGCATGTTAGGGTCTCAAGAAATGAGAGAGGCTGTCAGTACATCGGGTGTGATAAAATTGATCAATTTTCAGTAATTGGTACCATAGCTTGTAGACCCTATAACTTTCACCCAGACTAAATAATAACCCAATTTTTTTTTTTTTTTACCAAAGATATGTAGCAGTATACATTTTAGGCCAAATTTATGAAAAAAATTACTTTTTTGCAAAATGTTATAATAGAAATGAAGAAAAATTCATTTTTTTTACAAAATTTTCTTTCTTTTTTCATTTATAGCGGAAAAAATAAAAACCGCAGAGGTGATCAAATACCACCAAAAGAAAGCTCTATTTGTGGGAAAAAAAGGACAAAAATTTCATTTGGTTACAGTGTTGTATGACTGAGTTATTGTCATTCAAAATGTGAGAGCACCGAAAGCTGAAAATTGGTCTGGTTATTAAGGGTGTTTAAGTGCCCAGTTGTCAAGTGGTTAAAATGTATCATTGAAGTTGGTCGGAACAAAGTTGTTCAGCGGGGGGGGGGGGTCGGTAGCGAAGTTGCTGAGCGGGGGGGGTGGTGCTTGAGCGGGGGGGGCGGAGCGAGTCGTTGAGCGGGGGGGGGGATGAGGGCTGCCGCGGGGGATCGGGTACAGCTGTGCATGTCTCCCCTCAGACCCCGTGCTCCTTCTTCTTGCACAGCTGGAAATTTAACCCATTCGCGGGACTGCGGGAAGATGCAGCCTTTGCGGGGAGTTCCCGCAGAATCCGTGCTGGTTGGGAGGTATGATCATTTGACCCCCGAGGGGGTCCCGACCCCCAGGTTGAGAACCACTGTACTAGAGGAAATCTTCCAATGGGGACACTAGTTCTGGTGACAATCAGGGGTTCTCTCACTTTGGAGAGATTTCTTGTCACTTCCTGTTTTGGCTATGGGACCCAAATGTCCACCCAAATGTCGAACTTCCGCTTTAAGCACTCCTCACGAGTAGGGGCTTTGTTAGGAGTGGGACTTCCTGTCCCGCTTCCTCCTTCTGCCTACGGGCCGCCTAGACGGCCCATCTAGGCAATCTCCTGGGACAAGTGACAGGTCCCAGAAGATCCTGTCAAACAGGAGGGGGAGAGGAGCGACACTCCGGGCGACCACATCACTGGACCGTGGAACTGGGGTGACCACATTTCCAAACTACAATTCAAGGACACCCCCCCTTCCCAAAAATCAGCTTGTGCTGTAACGAATCACAGCCCAGTGATTGGACACAAGAGGCGAGATTTATTATTTCTCCAATCACAAACAGGGGGCGGGGATTGTGCTCCTCCAGGCATTCCCAGCCAGGACAAGTACTGTCAGTGAGTAAAGCGGTGATGTGGCGGCCTTTTTTGGGGGCATCAGCTGTGTCAGTTTCATTCCGGGACACTGTATTGTCCTGGAATAAAGGTGCCCGGGACAGACCTGCAAAATGCGGGACTGTCCCGGGCAATCCGGGACACGTGGTCACCCTACGTGGAACAGGTAAGTGTCTGTTTATTAAAAGTCAGCAGCTACACTTTTTATAGCTGCTGACTTTTAATAAACATAAAAAGCCTGGAACTCTGCTTTAAACTGTGTAGAGGGTTCTTTACTGTAAGAGCACAGGCAGTGATCTCAGCGGGGGGCATCGATAGTTTCAAAAAAACTATTAGATAAGCACCTGAACAACCACAACATACAGGGATATACAATGTAATACATATAATCACACACATAGATTGGACTTGATGGACTTTTTTCAACTTCACCTACTAGGTAACTATGTAAGTATAGCTCAAGGCAAAACTTTTTTTGGGGTTATAACCCCCTGTCAGTTTTTTCCCTGCCATCTGTGTCCCATTGTGGAGATTCCCCCTAACTTCCTGTCCCATGGCTGCAACAGGAAGTGAGAGGAAATCCCTGCAAATTAATGGAATTCCTTGGGGACCCCCAGGTCACCAGAACTAGTGTCCCCATTGGAAGATTTTCCCTTTATTACTTTTCTGTGGACAACACAAAATTTGGGATTTTCTTTTACTTTCTCTTTTAATGCTAATGGTAAACAGGACAAATAGAGAGGGTAAATCTCCCTAATGGGGGCACAGACAGCAATAAAAACTGACAGGTGTTCTAATCCCTCACCACTCTATACAAAGAAAAAAAAAAGCTTTGCCCATAGTACTACTTTAAAGCGACACTAAAGTAAATATTTTTTATTTTAAAAAACAAACATGTTATACTAATCATAGCCGCCGACTGTATCACTCGGCCCCGCCCCCCGGTGCGGCGCGACATTGGCTTAGTTGACAGCAGCGCCAGTCAATGGCTGCACTGCTATTAATTCGTCCAACCTAGCCAATCAACGGCCAGGCTGGGAACCGAAGAGGATGAAGGGGGCGAGCGCTGGACTTTCGAAGGGTGAGGTAAGTAAAACGGGGGCTTCGGGGGGCCGGTGCTGTCGGATGTTTTTTCACCTTAATGCATAGAAAAAATAAATTACCTTTACAACCCCTTTAAGGCTCTTTCACACTAGCGGACCGTTCGTCCGCTCATTACAAGTCCGTTAACGGACTTGTAATGAATCCCTATGGGAACGCGTCCGTTAGCGGATGGAGCATCCGCTAGCGTCCGCGTCAGTTGGGATCCGCTTTTCCGAACGGAAGAAACCCTATTTTTCTTCCGTTCGGCGGAACGGACCGGATGCAGACGGACAGACGGTCCGTCTGCAGCCAGTCCCCCATAGGGGACAGCGGAGCAGAGACAGGGCGGTCCCTGCACTGTGTGCGGGGACCGCCCTATCCGCCGACAGCTCAGGGGGGATCCCCGCTGAGCTTTGGCGGACACACGGAGTGGACCCAGGAACGGTCCGCTCCATGTGAAAGAGCCCTTAAGCCTATGTTTACATCTTTGTGGGTTGGGAACATGCAAGAAACTGCTCATGTTCCTAACCCGCGGAGAAAGGCGCTGCAGTTTAGCAGAATCGCAGGGGTGCCAATATTTTTCGTAATGGCACTCCCATGCAGCGGTGAGTGTGGTGCGTTTTTTACATGCGCAAAATTGCTCATTTTAAAAAAAGGAGTTGGGGACTAGTTTCACTGTGTTTCTTGTAGGTAAGGCAGTCCATTAAAATGACATACAGATCTGAACTAAGTCTAATCATATGCTGGGGGGCAAAATTACGTAAACTAGAAGAGGCTGCTCTGCTTTAAGTGCACTTCAGTGTTCTGGGCATAACGTCACCATTCGGACAGGTAAACAATTTGCTGACTTTATTTAGTAAGAGACAAAATGTCAGCCACAGAGTCATAAAAGCTGCAAACATGTCAGGCGGTGTGACTGCATTCCTCCAGGGCAGCCAGCCTGTGTATTGTGAGAGACCTGGAGGAAGGTGAGCTCTCTTTGGCCTCCTCCTCCCTCATGCTGAGAAGGGAGGAGAAGCCAGGGCTGACTAGAGAGCAGAACAGGAAGGGCTAGTTACACAATTCACACAGCAGGAAGAGAGACAGCTGAGAAGACAGAGGACTGAGAGGAAGACAGACAGAGAGACAGACATGGACAGGAGGCCGGTGAGTGCTGCTGGGAGGGAGAGGGTCTGTGTGTAACAACAAAGTGGAGGAAAAGTTCCCTCTACTTTGTGAGGTATTCAGAAGGTCTGATATCCCCCATGGAGCAACAAAGTTTCATAGAAGCTCCCTACTCCGTATAGTGTGTACAATTATCACCAGCACCCTCCAAGGCCATGTCCTCCTATTCTTGTGTTTGTAAACAGTGACAGTGCATTTACTTTGGTGTAGTCCTAGTACTCTGGAGTGTGTCCCAAGTCCTCCAGAGGGTACGAGTACCACCGACTGTACTCTAAAGTGCTTGGGAACTGAGGATCGGGGGCTGGGTGAGGACACTCGTACTGATCACATCAGTCTACGGCAGCTTACAGCAAAAAGGAAGAAGACGTATATGTGTAGGAAGTAGGGGGACGTAAACGAGGAAGTAGATGTATATGGGTAGGAGACGTATATTTGTAGAAGACATATATGTGTAGGAAGTAGGAGACGTATATATGTGTAGGAAGTAGGGGAACATATATGTGTAGGAAGTAGGGGGACGTATATGTGTAGGAAGTAGGGGGACGTATATGTGTAGGAAGTAGGGGGACGTATATGTGTAGGAAGTAGGGGGACATATATGTGTAGGAAGTAGGGGGACGTATATGTGTAGGAAGTAGGGGGACGTAAACGAGGAAGTAGATGTATATGGGTAGGAGACGTATATTTGTAGGAGATGTATATGTGTTGGAGACATATATGTGTAGGAAGTAGGAGACGTATATGTGTAGGAGGTAGGGGGACTTATATGTGTAGGAAGTAGGAGACGTATATTTACTTTCCCTGTTCGAACTACAAGTTCCAGCTTAACTTTTAAGCCAGCCATAACACATGAAAGTTTGGCGAGTTCAGCAGGAAGCAGCTGATTTCCGATCCATCCATGGGCAGGCTGGTTGTACTAAAGTCGATCAACTTCAGTACAACCAGCCTGCCATGTTATTTTCTATTCTGGTCAGTGGCAGTAGCTATAGCCAACACCAGTGATCATTGTATTCTGACGGCGGAGAAGCTTGACTTTGGGAGAAATCGAGCGAAGGGTTGAAGGAAAGCAATGGACATAATGTGTAGTCTGCCTTAGGCCATAGACAGATGTTTCCCCAATAATGACGGACAGGGAGACCTGGACTCAAATTTCACAACATCAGCTATTGTGTGGTGTGATTCAGCCAAATATCTGCAACACATACATGACCAATGACCTCTTTTCCTATTTGGATACATTCATCTGTGCGTCTGTATTGCTCCCGTTGAACTGTAGGGGCCAAAAACCCACCAAAAGAAGCGCCTGCAACTTTTTTCAAGTGACACAAAGCATGTTCAATAAGTGTGAATGGGCATCATTGACAATAATGGGATTGCTGTTGTCGGGGGACTTGGGGCCCATTCACGGTCCGTATTCATCCGATTCCCCATAGGGGAGAGCGGAGGAGAGACAGGGCGGTCTCTTCACAGTGTGCGGGGACCGCCCTGTCCGCCGACAGCTCAGCGGGGATTTACGGAGGAATCCCCGCTGAGCCAAACGGGCTAACGGAGCGGATCAATTACGGATCCGCTCCGTGTGAAAGAGCCCTTAAAGGCCACTTTCACCTACAGGTAAGCCTAGATTAAGGCTTACCTGTAGGTGCTGGAAATATCTCCTAAACCTATGCGGTTTAGGAGATATTTACAATTTCCTCGTACGGCGATGTCTTCTACACATGCACACTCTAGAAAGGGCACGTCGTGCCCTTTCTAGATGGGGGTCATGCCGTGTTTGGCGGCTCCCGCGCGCGGGGGTGACGTCACGCCACTCCAGCCAGACACAGACCCGGAGTTCGCGGCCACAGAAGGAAGAGGGGTGAAGAATGGATGCCTCCAACCAACCTTATTCTACAAAATAAACAAATAGGGGTAGATTCAGGTAGGGAGCGTGTATTTGTGTGCGGGCATAAGTTGCGGCGGCGTAGCGTAAATAGGCCGGCGTAAGCCCGCCTAATTCAAATGTGGAAGATGTGGGCGTGTTTTATGTAAATTTATTGTGACCCCACGTAAATTACGCTTTTTCCGAACGGCGCATGTGCCGTCTGTGAAAGTATCCCAGTGCGCATGCTCCAAATTAACCCGCAAAAGTCAATGCTTTCGACGTGAACGTAAATTATGCACAGCCCTATTCACCAACGTCTTACGCAAACGACGTAATCGACGAAAAATTTGACGCTGGCCCGACCTCCATACTTAACATTGGCTGCGCCTCATATAGCAGGGGTAACTTTACGCCGGAAAAAGCCTTACGTAAACGGCGTATCTGTACTGCGACGGCCGGGCGTATGTTCGTGAATAGGCGTATCTAGCTGATTTGCATATTCTAGGCGTAAATCAGCGTACACGCCCCTAGTGGCCAGCGTAAATATGCAGTTAAGATACAACGGCGTAGGAGACTTACGCTGGTCGTATCTTAGCAACATTTAAGCGTATCTCAGTTTGAGCATATGCTTAAAGTTGCGACGGCGTGGATTCGGACTTACGACGGCGTATCTACAGATACGCCCATCGTAAGTCTTTCTGAATCCGGGCTATATTGTTTTGCCCCTGGTCACACCAGTGCGACTTGCATGACAAGTCGCACTTTATTTTCGGGAATGGAACTGTTCAAACCGGCGCACCGCCGACGTCGCTGTGCCGCACCGATTTGGAAAAGAAGTTCCTGCGCTATTCTTGATGATTTCAGGTGTGACACGTAGACATCTGTGCATGAAATCGCACGGATGTCAGCCAAGTCGCACTGACATGCGGCTTTGAAATGGTACGATTTCAAAGTTGGATTTGGTGTGAACGGGGTTGGATTTGGTGTGTACAGGGGCTACTTTACACATGCATAAAAATACTGCAGGCCAACGCAGATGCGTTTTTTATCCATTTCATGGTTGGAATGTCCCCTGGATGAGAACAGGAAATGATCACACCAGTTGCACAGGTGTTTGAATATTTTGGTGTTGGCCCCAAATATGTGGCTCATCCCCGAATGTCACTTTGGGCCATCAGTGGTGGATTGATCCATTGTTGGTCACCAAGCTAGGCAGACAATGGTATTACCAGGACGACTGTCGAGTCACAGGTTGTCTACGCCTTCTATAAATCTTCCTATACGTCACGATGACTAAACAATAATTACCGGTTTCAGTCTAGTTATTACTTTCCTGAGGTTGCAGTGGAACTAAATGTCCCAATGAAGCCGGCCATAGGCCAGTTGAAAACCGAACGTTGTTCCTTTTTCGCATTATTGTGCCATCTGCGACGTTCGATTTTTTAGTGCTGCAATCTATAGTGCCCGATCCAACATGCTGGATTTTGTTTAGAAAACAAATGATGGCACAATCGTATATGCGCCATTTAAATTTTTCGATCGACAGAACGTTTAGCTTTCGACTCCTCTGTGGCCGGCCTAAGTGGCGTCATGGCCTATATGACAGTTGTACCTGCTGATCATGTGATGTGTAGGGGGTCACAGATGGCGCTCACCGTCTTGTACAAGGTGCAGTGTGGCACCAATGAAGGAAGCGTCTGCTGGGTGGACTTTGGAGCGAGTTGTTTACACCAGATTGCGGTTTATAGCGGACAGAGGGACATTGTGTATATAGCAGGCTGATGGGAGCGATCGGCGCTCTGTTGTCACATACACAGGGCTTTGTGTGTGCTGTTAGCTACAAGGATTACAGCGACTTGCTCCAAGTTTTATATACATAAGGTCTTTGTCTGCGATTAGTTCACGCTGCTGACATTGGCATTGCCAGTTAATGCCGCATGCGAAGTTTGTGAAAAAGGACTTCTCGGTTTTATGCGTATAATTCCATTTCTGAACACCCACTATTCTCTGTTTTAGTACAATGTTTGACAATGACTCTGCGGGTTCCTCCATTGTGTAAATTGATATATGTGGGGGGGGGGGGGGGGGGGTTGGCTGATGTATACAGGAAACCTCTCAGATCATTTGTTCTTTAGGGTGTTGCTTCTTCTCTATAGTCTTCTCAGCCCTTATTTAGGTGCTCCTGGCATTGCAGGAGTTAACACTTCTGTGACAAGTAGCATGGTAGAGTTTCCAGGACCTAGATTAGGTGTGTGCGTGTGATGACGTCAGGGCGGTGTGTGACAATGACACATAGAGCAAGCAGTGGCCTGGCACCCTTTCCATTCCAGAAACAAAGTCATTATTCAGAAGCAGATATCTTGAGTGCCAAGGAGACCTGCCCTGTCCTTAGGCTGTATACTCCACACGTCTCTGATAATGCGCGTTCAGTATGCAGGTGCAGGGACCCATAGATACAGAGCACAATGCTTGGACCTGAATTCAGTAAAGGGGAATATCATTTCTCTGTGCTTTAGTGAATGAGCCCACTGGAAGTTACAGCGCTAAGATCTCCCTCTTCTAATTCCTGCATCACTTCCTAGCCATTGTTATTACTCCTAGCCATTAGTAATACTACTTATTACTGTTATATAAAATAGATTTAAAGGGGGGTATTAACCACTTAAGGACCGGACCAATATGCTGCTAAATGACCCAAGGGGTTTTTACAATTCGGCACTGCGTCGCTTTAACACACAATTGCGCGGTCGTGCGATGTGACTGCCAAACAAAATTGGCGTCCTTTTTTTCCCACAAATAGAGCTTTCTTTTGGTGGTATTTTTCCTCAGTTTAGGCCGATACGTATTCTTCTACCTATTTTTGGTAAAAAAAAAAAACGCAATAAGCGTTTATCGGTTGGTTTGCGCAAAATTTATAGCGTTTACAAAATAGGGGATAGTTTTTATTGCATTTTTATAAATTTTTTTTTTTTTACTACTTATGGCGGCGATCAAATTTTTGTCACAATTTTGACACATTTTTGGGACCATTGTCATTTTCACAGCAAAAAATGCATTTAAATTGCATGGTTTATTGTGAAAATGACAGTTGCAGTTTGGGAGTTAACCACAGGGGGCGCTGAAGGAGTTTCGTTTCACCTAGTGTGTGTTTACAACTGTAGGGGGGTGTGGCTGTAGGTCTGACGTCATCGATCGTGTCCCCCTATAAAAGGGATGACACGATCGATGCAGCCGCCACAGTGAAGAACGGGGAAGCCGTGTTTACACACGGCTCTCCCCGTTCTTCAGCTCCGGGGACCGATCGGGTCGGGGCCGGGGCACTCCAGCAGCGATCGGGTCCGCAGGACCCGTGGTCCCGGAGCTTCGGACCGGGTACTAGTACAGGACGTACATGTGCCCAGCCGTGCCATTCTGCCGACGTATATGTGCAGGAGGCGGTCCTTAAGTGGTTAAAAGCAAACATTTTATTAAATTGCATTAGTTTTCTTTTTTAGGCTTTATTTTCACCCGGTGATCCTGCCACTGAATCTGTTGGTTTTTCATCAGAACAAGCTGTCCTGCAGACGTAGCAGATAGAGGGCGGAGACAAACCATTTACCACTGTCGGGGGGGCTTACAATGACCAGGCTTTCTTTATGTAAAACCTTTACCCCCAACTGTTTGCTGTAACTGCTTAAAGTGATTGTAAAGGTGTGTGTGTGTGTGTGTGTGTGTATATATATATATATATATATATATATATATATATATATATATATATATATATATATATATATATATATATATATCTCTTGTCATACTTACCTCTGCTCATTTTGCACAGAGTGGCCCCTGAACAGCTGTCTCGGCTCCTCCCCCGCATCAGATAACCTGCTTTGGGAAGCGATTTCCCAAGGGGGTTACCTTGTGGGCGCGAGTCCAGCATTTGCATCCATAGACACCAATGCCGACTCGGTCCCGCGTCATTGGATTTGATTGACAGCAGCGGGAGCCAATGGCTGCGCTGCTATCACTCTATCCAATGAAGAGCCGAGAAGACGGGCCATGATCAAACGCGGTCTCGGCGCAGGACTTTTGAGGACCCAGGTAAGTAAACGTGGGGACCGGTAACTATCGGATGCATGAAGGTGAAAAAACGGGAAGGTTTACAACCCCTTTAACCACTTGCTGCCTGCCATATAGCAATATGACATCGGCAAAGTGGTTCTGTTATGTGGCTTTTTCCGATGAAAATCTGGTTGTGGGTATAATGCTTTAGGGCAGGGGTGCCCAACCTTTTGAAGAGCAAGGGCCACTTAAGCGACTTGGTAACCGGTTGGGGGCCACAAGGATCGGAGCGGGTGGATGGCAGCCCACTCGGCTCTATAGAGCTCACTCTACTCTCGGCACACCAAACTTGCAGGTAATAGAAGTCTATGGCTCAGTGCAGGTAACACACAGGTGCTCTTCTCTGCACCTGTGGATCAGTTTGAAAGCAGCCCAGTAACCACTGCAGAACAGATATGCCCATATATACCCTGTGATTTAGGTAATAAACTTACCTTTTAATAACAGTATTCTATTCTATTTTATTCCATCCCAGAGCAGAAGGTCGCAGGCCACACCAGAGGGCTCCGCGGGCCACTGGTTGGGCACCCCTGCTTTAGGGTGAGGGTAACGCATCTAAACACTTTGTGGAAATACAAATATCTTAAAACTGTTTCACCTGTCAAATGATTTGTAAATCTATGCAGCCAGTTTTGTCCTACCAGACAGGACAGCCAGGTCCTCAAAACACACCACCTTATGCAGCAGCACAGCTTGGTCAAGAACACACCCCTAGTCTGCTATTGGACGATTCGACAGTGGAATTTTGATATGATCTTCATTCTGCTTACTCTTTGGATATTCATTTAGAATTAAGCTACTGTATTAGCTGAGCTGTATTAAACAAACAAACAAAACAATTCCTTGTGCACACTAGGCGTAAAAACCGCAGCTTTCCCAAGTCTTTGGTGGGGATTTTTCAGCTTGTAAAAGCACATCTACGCTTATGTGTGGCATTTACAAGCATATTAGAGGAGGAGTGTTTACAAGCTGAAATAAAAACCCACCGAAGGGACCCTCCAGAGAAGAGCTAAAGAGCAGCAAAAATGCTAGACCTCCTAAACGTCCAATGGGCAGAATAAAGGAATATTCTGGCCAATGGACTCCATTAACACTCTGACACTTGACACGCACGGCCTTAAAGCGGGGGTTCACCCTATATAAAAAAAAAAAAAAATTTTTTTTTCCTCTAGCATTAAATTCGGCATAGTAGCGCGAGCTACAGTATGCCTGTCTGTATTTTTTTATCCCGGTACTCACTGTGCTATTGTACATTGAAGATTCCGGGGAATGGGCGTTCCTATGGAGAGAGAGAGAAGGTGATTGACGGCCGGCCCTGGCACGTCACGCTTCTCCGGAAATAGCCGAAATAGGCTTGGCTCTTCACGGCGCCTGCGCATAGCCTGTGCGCAGGCGCCGTGAAGAGCCGAGACCTACTCCGGCTGTCTTCGGGGAGCGTGACGTGCCAGAGCCGGCCGTCAATCATCCTCCCTCTCCATAGGCATGCCCATTCCCCGCGGGAGTCGGAATCTTGAATGTACAATAGCACTGTGAGTACGGACATAAAAAAATACAGACAGGCATACTGTAGCTCGCGCTACTATGCCGAATGTAATGCTGCACTGTTGTTAAGGAGGGTGAACCACCGCTTTAACGAGTGTGCAGTACGAGGCTTTTACTGCTTATTTTTAATTTTTTTATTTAAGCAGCCAGGAGAAAATGCATTCAGGGGGTCTAAACAGACATCCTGTGTACATAAAGCCTTAAACCCATCCCTCCAACTAACCTAATCCCTTAACCCTTACAATTAGCCACCCAACCCTTCAGCCAGTACTAGACAAAGCCATAAAGCACCTAGAAAAATGTCCTGTAAAAAAAGAATGCCTGTATTTGCGAATATAGTCGAACCTCTGATTGCCAGTAATGCAGGTTTCGAGCATTTCGCAATACGAGGTGTTTTAAAAAAAAAAAAAAAAAATCTTGACTCGCTTTGCGAGCGTTATCTCGCAAGACAAGCAGGATTCAAGCATCTGGGGTGTGCAGTACCGCATTTGGCCAGAGGTGAGGGGGTGCCAGTGCCGCTTGGAAACACTCCGTTTCCCAGTGGTCTCCAAGTGTCTTCGGCGCCCCCACGCCTCCTGGCCACATGCGGTACTGCATAGACAAGCAGTCACTGGAACGGATTATCTGAGTTTCTGTTATTTCCTATGGGCAAACACACTTTTATATACGAGTGCTTTGGATTACAAGGATTCTTCTGGAACAAATTTATGCTCGTAATCCAAGGTATTCTTGTATGTGCAGAGGGTGAATGGCAGCAAATGAGAGTTAAAGAATCCAGCAGATCTGATGGCAAAAGGACAATGATGGTTCTTCCAGTTCAGGTTGGTGAACTGTAGGAAGAAGTAACATTTATACCTCTTCACCCCCGGAAGGTTTTACACCCTTCCTGACCAGGTTGTTTTTTTGCAATACAGCACTGCGTTTCTTTAACTGTCAATTGCGTGGCCGTGCGACACTGTGCCCAAATAACATTGATCTTTTTTTTCCCACAAATAGAGCTTTCTTTTGGTGGTATTTGATCACCTTTTTATTTTTTTGCGCCATTAAACAAAAAGAGTGACAATTTTGAAAAGGGGGAAAAAAATAAATACCATTATTTATAAATAAAATGGAGAAGTACAGACAAATCCTAGTTTGGCTGTACTTCTCCTGTGGATCATAGAAGTGCAGTTCGTTCTGCCCTCCTGTGACCCGTTTTCGGCAGGCAGCTCGCTGTCGGCTGACGTCGCAGAGCCGGGATAGGCTTGGGAAGAGTCGCGACCATATGTTCGGGATCCACCCACATGCTTGGACAGGCACCCGGCTCAGCCTCTCAGTCTCAGAGAGGTGCTGAGAGCCTGAGCCGGCTGCTCCAGGGAGCAGAGGGGGGGGGGAATAGAGCAGAGAGCTGGTGAGTAACAATCAACAGCTCTCTGCTCAGGGAACTGTGAGAACTGAGCGATCTGCAGTGTTAGATCAAAAAAATGTTCCTATAGTTCTACTTTAAGTATTACACAGATGATACACACCACCCGATTTTGTTTTAGAGGAGACTGCCCCAAGAGAAGTAGCCAAATGATCATTGCAAATAGTTAATGTTAGCATTTCTTTTTTTTTCAGTATACATTTTTTATTAAATATTTAACAAAAGCTTGACATTCACTTTCACATTACTACATATAAATTTTGACAGACATATAACAGCACATAGTGGTCTCCTTTTTTGATCCCTTATTTCAATTATTCTATAGTGGCCATACGTCATTGTTCCTAGTACCGGTACTAATAGGGTATGTAGAGGCCTGGGAGGTATGGAACCGGGGGGGGGGGGGGAAGAGAGGAGAGAAAAAAAAAAAAACAAGTTGGTAAATATATATATGAGCCCCTCCTACCTACCCCAACCCTCGGTGAGAGAAAAAAAAAATTTAGTTAGCATTTCTTTTAACGTTTAAACAAATCCACGCTTCAAAAAAGGCATTAAACTGCATCAGTCAGAAATCCCTTCAGGACCTATTGTGTGATTTAGAAGCCAGATGCAATCTGACTGAGGGGGTACGGGGGCTTTCTTTCAACAGGTTCCCCACATAGTAAATATTGGTCTATCGCTGGAGAGTGCAAAATCGGGCTCATGCCTGTATTGTCTATGTGGTTCTTGCGCGAGTTAATTTTTGATCACTGCGGGGGTTAACTGTGGATGGTGTCATGTCAGCCTGAGGTTGTGTTGCCTCTAAAGGGTAAATGGGGAAAGGAAGTCCTTCCCTAGAGATCTTTCCATGGGGGGTAGGCCACACTTGTAACAATGTAGTTGTCTGAATAAAGAGTCTAGCAATACCCCCGAAGGGGCCACTGTTACCTCACCATTCACCACGTTCGTCTTGGGGGTCCTCCTTTGAAGAGTTATTCACAAATGTCTGCACCAACACTTAAGCCCTGTACATGCGATCGGTTTGTCCGATGAAAACAGACCGATGGACTGTTTTCATCGGACAAACCGATCGTGTGTGGGCCCCATCGGTTTGTTTTCCATCGGTGAAAAACAATAGAACATGTTTTAGATTTTTCCTATGGATAAAAAAAACGATAGAAAAAAACGAACGTCTGTGTGGAAGTCCATCGGTTAAAAAAAAAACAAGCATTCTCAGAAGCATCGAACTTCAGTTTTCTCAGCACGTCGTAGTGTTTTACATCACCGCGTTTTGGCACGGTCGGATTTTTGACTGATGGTGTGTAGGCAAGACTGATGAGATTTCATCAGATATCTGATTGTGTGTACGAGGCTTATGTCTCTTTTCTTCCAAGGTTTTATTAATCAAACTCAAACTCAAACAGAGGGATGGAGGGTTAGGAGAGATTCAGGTACCTTCCATTTGCGGATCACGGGTACGTTCTTGGATCCAGAGAACAAACCGTTTCCACACTGGATTCAGCAACCATCAGATAGGCTTCTCTGACTGACCTAGCAGCCGGTGCGAAGCTCGTTCAAAAGTCTCTGCCACAGACTTGATGAGTGCAGTTGAGTCGTTGCACAGTCCTCTGCCACAGGACCGTGTAACCACATATACACTTTGCAAAGTTCCAAAGACACAGCCACACAGTACCAGGATCTTTTAGCCAGCTGGCAGCACTGTGAGGTAGATTGGCCAGGATGCGTCCTCCAATTGAGTCGCCAATTGTTCGGCTCCTTCCCGCAGGCAAAACCGCACAGGACCACCCCTGGACCAGCAGGCCCCAGAAACTCCTGGGCCCACTCTCAGTAAACTCTCAGTAGGCCAGTAGGGCTATCAGGTCAGGATTGGAAGACCCCGCCAGAACCGTGTCTGTCCCTTAAGTAACCTCTCCCAGAATGCATAGCGGCGGGGACCACGCCCACTGGGCTGCTCCTGGGAAAAGAATACACGATACCCCCAACCCGCTGCATTTCCAACCTTGACACCTACAGTCAAGTGGAAAATGTGCAACGCAGCTGAACTGGAACAGAAACCAATAATTTGACATAATTCCGAGCTAAACTACAGCTCAGATAACTTAAATTTACAAATGGCGCCTACCCAACAGGAGCAGGGCGCTACAAGAGTATCTACCCAAACTTTACGGGGCCGAGCATGGGAATAGGAGAAATGGAATAGCCAGTTACACTGGAAGTGATACAACCAAAGGTATGCACACCACCACCACCACCACAGCCAAAGGTAGGCACACCACCACAGCCAAAGGTAGGCACACCACCACAGCCAAAGGTAGGCACACCACCACAGCCAAAGGTAGGCACACCGCCACCACAGCCAAAGGTAAGCACACCACCACCATGGCTGAAGCCACAATGTGTTATCATAAAAGGGCGTGTAATAGTTTGATTAACAAGGAGTCTTGTAACAGACGTTATATTCATAACAAACGTTAACTACTGAACTGTTTGAGATCTGCTAATACAAATGCTAAAATGACAACTCCGTAAACAAGTTCTGTGTATTCAACAAAGCTTGGTCTGGACACAATACCAAGGAAACAAGTGTGCGCTTCTACAGTGCATGCTAACGGGGAAAGAAGTGTATATCCATGGAGATAGGTGAGTAAGGAATGTAATATTTACAAAAAGAAGGAAGAGCAGCCAGTTTGGCAGAGGGAGTGTTGGTGGTCGGTGAGAGAGGTTCTGTTGGAGGGATGGATTTATGCCATTGGTCTCCCATCCTCAGCGGTGGGGTCCCTTTCTTAGGGCCCATTGCAGGACGAAGCTTCCCAGGGGTTGCTTGGACAGGTTTCACTGGTGAGGTCTAAATTGTAGCCACAATGGCGTACTTTACATACCATTCAAGAACAATTAAAAGCTTTGTTGGATGGCATGTTGTTCCCCTTTGCCAACATTAAAGGCCCTGGGGCTCTCAGTCTCATCCTGGTTTCACTACAATGTAAGTCTCTGATTGAGAAAAAGAATGTAGATAGACTTTACTAGTATCATGCTTGTTCCAGGTTAGTGACTAACTGACTAGTAAAGAAAGGATTAGGATGACTACCTTAGCGTCTGCATCTGTAAATAACAAATTGCAATGGCAGCTTCTACAATTTTCCTTCTAAATTTAATCCCCCCCTCCCAATTTCTCCATTAACATGCAAATTATTATTTAATTTTTTTAAACCAAACCCTTTCCATTTTTACTTTCCATTTTATTTCGGACCCAATGATGTCATCACTGTGCTCCTCTGTGCAATGCAGAGAGATGGCTGGTGGAAGGGGCCAGGGTGTCTATACATGGCTTTCTAGAAACAGCACAGCACCCTGCCTCCTCTAAGGAGCGATCAGCCCTGATACAAGATGTAAGAGAATAGTAGAGAGTGTCACTTGAGTGTCCTCCAGCAGCAGTCTGTGGCCCCGCTAAGGAGAAAAAAGCCCTCAGGTACCGGGTACTTTACCTTGTTACCAGTGGCAATGGTGTGAGTGAGTGAGAAACTTATATAGCGCAACACATGCGAACTGAATCGCCTCTGGGCGCTTAGTATCCATTCCCTGTGTAAACTTTTTTTTGCCCTCAGAAGAGATGGGTTTTGATTTTTTTCTTCTGAAGGCCAAGTAGTTCACCTCCTATCAGATGCTGGTTCGAAGAGCGTTCCATAGTCTAGGTCCTTGGACTGCAAATCTTCGTTCTCCTTTGGACTTGTATCTGGCGTTGGGTATCTGGAGGAGGTTTTGGTTGGTGGATCGCAGAACGCGATTGGGGTTGTGAGCTTTTAGTTGTTCGCATAGATATTGGGGGGCATTTCCTTGAACACACTTATGCGTTAGACAGAGTGCCTTGAAAGTGATTCTGTCTATTACTGGCAACCAATGAAGGGATCTCAGAGAAGGTGAGATTGATTCCCATGTTTTTTTCCCAGTCACAAGTCGAGCGGCCGTATTTTGAACGACTTGCAGGCGAGTGATTTGGTATTTGGGGAGTCCTAGATAGAGGGCATTTGCGTAGTCGAGTCTAGAGTTGATAATTGTTCCCACCACGACTGCTATGTCTTCTTTTGGCATAAAGGGGGTGAGTCTGCGTAGTAGGCGCAGCAGATGGTGCGATCCGCTGACTACTGACCCTATTTGCGCATCCATTGTCATGTAAGTGTCAAATGACTCCAAGACTTTTGACTTTGGTGCTAGGGGTGATGGTTTTACCCAGAAAGGGCGGGGGTTTCCATGGTGTGGTTTTTTAGACCTCATTACTTTAAAGTATAACTAAAGGCAAAACTTTATTTTTTGAATAGAGTGTAGAAGGACTAGAACATCTGTCAGCTTTTTTTTTTTTTTTTTTTTTTTGCTGTCTGTGTCTACCGTTATGAAGATTCACTCTTTGTCCCCAGAACAGGGGAAATCTTTGAATGAGCTCACAATTTCTGGTGACCTGGGGGGCTCAAATTTCCTCACTTCCTGTTTTGGCTATGTGACAGGAAGTGAAGGTAAATCTCCCCAATGGGACACAGGTAGCAAAAAAAAAAAAAAGCTGACGGGCTATAACCCTCCCTTACTCTATCCAAAATGAACAAATCAAGTTTTGCTTATAGTTCTACTTTAAGCTACTAGAATAAAAATGTGGATTTGACAGACCGGCCAATAACCTGATACTTTTCTTGGTTCAGGTATCTATTTCTTTATTAGTTTTGAGAACAATGTTGTTCTGTCTCCTCTCCCTGCTACTTATTCTGGTCTGCTGGCTCACCCTTCTCATGTATAACTGAATAACAGGTTTGCTGTGAATGGATAGAATGGGTGTGGACGAGTTTTGGAGTTTAGGGGATTTTTGAAATCTGCATTTGAATGTGATGAGCTTCATATACATTTTTGTATGTTAATGTTTTACAAATCAGTTTGCCCCCTCCTTCTGTCTGTGTATGTACATGAGAGCAGCCATGTTTGCTCGTTGCATTTGTTGGCCAATGCCATAGTATAGTTCAGGGATATGCAATTAGCGGACCTCCAGCTGTTGCAGAACTACAAGTCTCATGAGGCATAGCAAGGCTCTGACAGCCACAAGCATGACACTCGGAGGCAGAGGCATGATGGGACTTGTAGTTTTTTGCAACAGCTGGAGGTTTGCTAATTGCATATCCCTGGTAGAGTTGTTCTGTACTGTAGATAATCTTTAGTGCATCTTCATTATCAATGCGGGTCTATAGCTACATACAGACATGATGTAGTGGTTTAAAAAAATGTTTTAACATTAGATTGATGCTCATTTTGTCTAGGGGAATCAGGTAGTTGTTTTAAAATCGAAGCAGTACTTACCGTTTTAGAGGGCGATCTTCTCCGCCGCTTCCGGGTATGGGCTGCGGGACTGGGCGTTCCTATTTGATTGACAGGCTTCCGACGGTCGCATACATCGTGTCACGAGTAGCCGAAAGAAGCCGAACGTCGGTGCGGCTCTATACGGCGCCTGCGCACCGACGTTCAGCTACTTTCGGAAAATCGTGACGCGATGTATGCGACCGTCGGAAGCCTGTCAATCAAATAGGAACGCCCAGTCCCGCAGCCCATACCCGGAAGCGGCGGAGAAGATCGCTCTCTAAAACGTTAAGTACTGCTTCGATTTTAAAAAAAACTACCTGATTCCCCTTGACAAAATGAGCATCAATCTAAGGTTAAAAATGAACTTTTCGGGTGAACCTCCACTTTAATGTGCTGGTATGACCCAGTAGCAAAAATATATTTGGGAAATCTTTTAATTTACAGATGTGGGGGAGAAAATGAGGGGTGGCAGCGATTTGGCCAGGGAAATGCAACCCATTATATCAATTCTTCTCCTAAGAAGGCTTAGCCAGGGGATGCCTAGAGGTCATGAAGTGCGTCCTAACATATTGGGGTTGATTTACTAAAGCAGGGGTTGCTCACTTTTGAATGATGATCGATTGAAGAAACCGCATAGAATCATATTTATTAATCTTGATGAACAATCACTTTGGTAAGTAAACAGAAACAATAAATAAGTCACACCTCAATTGTGAATGCCTACATCCCTAAACTTTTAAATATTTCTTACTTTGTTTAGATGGGACTTTTCAGGCATTCTGCTTACACACACGTACTTAAAGTGGATGTAAACATGCAGGAGGCATCTATATCCTTATAGATCAGCACTATGGCAGTAGTTTAGAAAGGATGAGAGTGGGTTTACATCCACTTTAAATCTACAAAATGTAATTTAATAGAAACATGTTAATGACATAGGTGAAAATAAAAACAATATTTCATTCCATGATAATGATCAGAGCTTGTTGGGTTTGATTCTATTCACTACCAATGCATGAGGGGGCAGAGCAGAGAGAAAGTGACTAACATTCACCAGCTCTCTGCTCGGGAAGCTCTGAGAACCAAGCGACTGATGGTGTTTGATCACTCAGTTCTCAGTGTTGAAGCCGGTAAGGGACAGATGCAGCGTCAAACCGATGCTGCATCCACCTAGGTATGATTCTGAAAAAAAAGACAAATCCCATACTTTTTCTTTCAGTGATCATGGTAAACATGGCCAACATCACTGCTGTGCTGAAAAGCCCCTCAGGGAAACTCCAAGGAATGCCTCCCTCAGCATTACCCACTTCTTCTTCTATATGGGTATGGCTTGGGATAGTACAAGATTTCCTTGAAATGATGTCCAACTGAAACTTCAAATAATGGCCTGATCTCAAGGAACCTGGTGAGTGGCTGGAACAGGGAGGACATTACTCCAAGTGCTATCCAGCTCAAAGTCCAAAATGTAAACTCCGTGAACAATCACTTTGGTGGGTGAAAAGTTAAAATTTTGTAAATCAACTACTCTGTCTTTGCCAGCTGGATCAGACAATGGTCTTCTTATGTCTGCAGGCATCTTATAAGCATAGCTGCCTTGATACAGAAAGTGCATTCTTAGGATTCTTTCATGTTTGCAGTCAGGTAAAACAGGTGGCTGATCTGCATTTTTTTTTTTTTACTGCCCACCTACAAGGGGATGGAGTGTTGCCCATATAAGTACACGTTTCATTGCTACGTGCCGAGTTTGAAAGGTGGCGCCATCTGTCAAACTGTACTATTTAAGTGCAACTGTGGGCTAGCTACTGCAATGCAAAATTGCCATTCGAAAAAAAAAAAGCACCCCTGATCCACTACAGATTGCTTTTCAGGGCTGGTATACACTACTGCAACTGTGAAAGAAGCCTTGGGCCTCGTTCACACCATATGCAGAGACATCATTTTTTCTGCACGTGTTCTGCAAGGGCACAACAAAAAAAAACAATTGTTCTCTGTGCACGTTTTACACCACAACAGATTGTTTTCTGCACAGGAATCTGTAATGTGTATAAAACTCATTGAAACACGCATGAAAACTCTGGGGATGGGACCTGAAATTAGACACTGGATACATATAGCTAGATTCAGGTAGGCAGGCTTATCCTTGCGGCGGCGTAGTGTATCGTGTTTACACTATGCCGCCGTAAGTTAGCGAGGCAAGTACACAAAGTACTTGCCTGCTAAGTTACGGCGGCGTAGCGTAAATGCGCCTAATTCAAAATAGGCTGAGGCGGCGTGTTTTATGTTAATTTGAGTTGACCTGACGTGATTGACGTTTTATATCCCAGTGTGCATTGCGGCTAAGTACGCCACACGGTCCTATTGGTTTTGACGTGGACGTAACAGACGTAAATCCCTATTCACGGACGACTTGCGCAAACGACGTAAAATTTTCAAATTTCGACGCGGGAACGACGGCCATACTTAACATTGCTATTCCAGCTATTTGATGGAATAACTTTAGGCCTGATAATGCGTTACGTAAACAGCGTATCTGTACTGCGTCGGCCGGGCGTACGTTCGTGAATAGGCGTATCTAGTGATTTACATATTCTACGCCGACCGCAATGGAAGCGCCACCTAGCGGTCAGCCTAAAAATTACACTTTAGGATATGACGGTGTAAGACACTTACGCCGCTCGTATCTGAGCCTATTTTAAGCGTATCTGGTTACCAGAATACGCTTAAATTAGCGCCGGCGCACATTCAGACTTAGGCTGGCGTATATAATGATACGCCAGCCTAAGTCTTTCTGAATCCACCTAAAAATTTGTATAGTAGACCAACGGCAATGGTCAAGGTTAATGGTAAACTGTCATCTCCCTTTGAAATGTATAATGGGACCAGACAAGGGTGCCCGCTCTCGCCACTTCTATATGTACTAACGCTGGAACCTTTTTTTGGCAACTCTGCAAAATAATCCAAAAATAGAGGGGGCGAGAGTAGGCAAAAAAGAACATAAGATAGCGGCTTATGCCGACGATATTTTAATGTATATAACTAACCCAAGGGTGACCTTGCCAAATATAGCTAAGGAAATAAAGTACAGAGAACTTTCGAACTTCAAAATAAACCCCATAAAAACAGAAATTCTAAATATAGGAGTGGAGAAAAAAGAAGAACTTGCTCTGCAAAAACAATATTCATACACGTGGGTGAGAGGAGAGCTAACTTATCTGGGGGTTAAATTGACATCTACAGTAGACGGTCTGTATCTTGCCAACTTTATCCCTCTGTTAAACGAGATAAAAACAGATTTAAAAAATAATACAACAAGAGCACTTTCATGGTCAGGAACGATAAATGCTTTTAAGATGGCTACCCTCCCAAAAATAACATATAAGTTCCAGATGTTACCCATAGATATCCCTCCAGAGTTTTTTCAAGACTATTAAAACAATGTTGATAAAATATATATATGGAAAAACAAAAAACCAAGAGTCAATTTTGGAACACTAACAAGAGAAAAAAAAAAAAAGACGGAGGACTAGCAGCACCGGATATAAAGAGATATTATAAAGCCACGAACGGTAGGAAATAAACACAAAGAGAATGGGAAAAAAATGGATTCGACTGGAAAATATCATAAGTAAAATGGCACTTCACAAAAATGTATGGATATCACGAAAGTATAGCGCGTTGGATGCAAACACGCACGGACTAACAAAGAATGTTTTTAAAGTTTAGGATTTGATACACACAATCAGAATAAATGGATTTACAATTCACCTTTAATTTCACTCACGGAAACTAATTTTTTTTTATACCGGGGAAAGGGACACGGTTGGGAAATAAAATGGGGGCTGCACAAATAAAGGACATTATAGAACAGGAAAAGATAAAAACACTCTTGGAGATAAAAGAGAAAAACAGGTGGGATATCAATTATTGGGAATATCTACAATTAAAACATCTGATAAATTCATTACCCACACCATTAAGAGATGAAAAAAAATTAACTCCACTAGAAAAACTGTGCTCCACGTAAAGCATGTGATATCAAGAGTATATCAAATCCTGACAGAATCAGAGCTACAAGGAAAACCCTACTTTATAGAGAAATGGGGGAAAAAGAAATAAGCAAGAAATTTGAGGATCAACAAATGAAAGAATAATGGCATCCGTACATAACACTGCAACTGATATGAATACAATTGAAATGAACTATAAATGTATTTCAAGATGGCATAGGACACCCGAAGTGATCCACAAATTTAATAAAGATAAATCCCCACTCTGCTGGAAAGAATGTGGACAGATAGGAACAACTACACATATTTGGTGGGACTGTCCAAAGATAAAGGAATATTGGCAGGAAATTCGGGAATTTGTGGAAGTAATAACTGGAGAAAAGATAGTCAACAGTATACAAGCCTGTGTGTTCCATGAACCAAAAGATTCAAATATAAGATACAGGAAAACATTAATCCCACCATTAATAAATGCTGCAAAAGGACTAATACCAAAAAACTGGCTAAATAAAAATAAACCAGACATAAAAGAATGGTTTGAAAGAGTGGAAAACTATAAAAGAATGGAATACCTCTGCAGTTGTGACGCGGGCCAACTTAATAAACATAATAGAAAATGGAGACAGTGGAAAGACTTCTAATCATTGGAGGAATATTTGGGGAAAATAATAGAGGAATCGAGAGCTAGGGACAAACCATTAGGGGATTGGGGAGGGAGGGGGGTGGGGAAAGGATCCATCTATGGTAGAGCTGCACGATTCTAGCTAAAATCCTATTCAGCCAGAGTTGGATAAGCTAGAGTTGCCATCTGGTCTTGCCCACCACCTTCAGCAGACTAAGGAGAAGCTATGGAGTACCAGGGCAGCTAATGCAATGCATAGGGCACAGGGGAGGAGAAATCAAACCTTGACTCAAGGAAGAGAGCCACAGGCAACCCAACCACCCAACCCCTCACTCCTGCTGACCCGTACCTGCATTGGCAGCCTTGGAGGCAGGTGAGGGGAACTCAAGGACTCTGTGCAGGTGCCCAATGTGCCCCTTAACAACCGATGACCTCATCAGCTGCTAGGACGCAGGTGGACAGCCTGGCACAGGTTTCAGACTTGTATTTGTACAGAAACCTGTGGCTCTCTGTAAAATGAGATAGGCTTGAATCAAGCTACTTGATCCACCTGCATTGGCTTTTGTTGCTGCTCCCTGGCTGAGAAAGGCTGGGCTAACCATACATACATAGTTTTCTCCTGTTCAGCCCACAGGCAGAATTAGAAAAATCTAGTACATTCCTCCATCCAAACTGTTAGATGTTGCAGGCAAGCAACTTCAAAACCTGCAGCTGCTTGCATAACCAAGCGATGACCTCATCTGATGGGATGCAGCCACTGGGGCTGCAGCAAAGGTCAAGGCTGTTATCTATTATAATCTTGGTGATGTCATGCACAGGAAGGGTGAAAACTTGTGTCTACAGTATGCACGCATGTCATAAAGATGATGGGCTAAGTGTTCCTGATAAGGTTTTTTTTTTTCCTAAAGTAAACCTGTAAGCGTGCTGCTATTGCTGACTTCCTCTCTAAAGATGCCGTCTCCAAGTATATCATCTAGACCAGGGGTCTCCAAACTGTGGCCTGAGGGCCGGATGTGGCCCTTTTTTCTAGCCTTCATCCAGCCCTTTGTGCAGTATTGCTCCCAACGTTATGTGACACTATTCCTTCCAATGACCCCAACAATGGGGCACTATTTCTTACACTAATAGCAATGATGGAGCACCATTCCTCCTACTGCCCACCAACACTGGGGCCATGTTTATGCTCACTGATGCTCGGCCCTGGGGCATTTTCTACCCCCACTGGTCAGAATCTGGCCCCCCCCCCCCCCCCCCTGAAGTCTGAAGGACCGTAAACTGGCCCTTTGCTTGAAAAGTATGGAGAACCATGATCTAAACCTTTGCTTCACCACCTAGAGTCATCAACCTGAAGTAAGCATGCACAATATGATTTCAGATTTCACTTGCTGCATACTTGTCTGGTCATTGACTCGCTTGGTTGTGATGATTTCAATGATATCTCTAGAGCCTGCGTACAAAGCAATGACAGCTCCCATTCTTCTCTCTTCTTAGGTTCACTTTAAAGTGGACATTGAGCACAAATATGAAAATCAATGTATTATATCCTGAGGAGGATCGATCGCAGATAAGTGAAAAACCTGAACCCTCAGGCCAGTGCTGTGAACTTTGACGTGTCTCCCTTTTTTCTTTTCCTTTTTTTTTTTTTGTCCCCTGGAGCACTAAAATAAGTGTATTATGCCATGTGCTTCTCTAGACTAGGGTGACCAGACATCCCCAGTTTCTGGGGACAGTCCCCGGATTGAGGACACTGTCCCTGGACCAAGTCTGTCCCCGGATTGGAATTGAACAGGGGCTGGGGCAATTTCAAAGACAGTCAGTGCAGAATTAATAAAACAAATTACACCCCCAGTCCACCACTCCTACTAGCTTAGGGGGGCATTTTTTTTCCATTATCTGTGCCTTTTTCTGATGATCATGTGCTGGTCGGAGTGGAGGGAAAATGTCTTCAGTTTCAGACATATGCCCATTCCACTCCGCTCACATATTCTTCTGCCTTGGCCAGCCTGCCTATCTCCTTGCCTTCCCTGGTGGTGTGATCTTCCCTCGTACCCCACCCAGTAGTAGCTGGGGGCCCGGAGAGTAAGAGTTGACAGGCTGTGAGGCGGGCCGCAATGGGCAGAGAGTTGCTGATTGCCGCCATTACTAGTAAAAAAAATCTGGTTACCTTACTCTAGATAGTCAATCCAACTCTGGCCATTTAGAAGAGGATGGATGGTTGAACTGGGCCAGCAATGGTCTTGAGAGCACAGCCTGCCTGATATACATACCTACCTACCATTAAGCCAGGACCACCTAAAAGAAGAGGTTCAGCTTTCTCCAACTTCGGCTTGCTCAAATTTCCCATTGCATGTATTATGCTTCATTGTATGTAGAGGTCTGTTATGTTCACAAACAAGCCGTGGGCCCATTTCACACCGGTTGCGTCCATTCTGATCAGCAAGAGGAAGCAATGTTAAAGTACCAACTGTGTGCAGGACTACTAAGAGCTCTTTCATACTGATGCACTTTTGATGTATTGCCATTGACTTACAATGGAAACGTGGTACGCGCTTAGGAGATATTCATTTTACTTACAAATAAGCTTTATTATAAGCTTACCTGTAGGTAAAAGTTGCAAAGCTGAGTTTACTATCGCTTTAACATACTACAAATATTAATATACTAGGATTTATTTGTACATGATGCTGGTCATATATACATTTTTTAAATATTGAAATCAGTGGCTGTCCGTCCATCAGGGGCACCCGAGTGTAGCCCCTTCTATCCACGGTCACCACCCACTCCACCGTCTAGCGATATGATGCTCTATCCATCACCACCGCCACCACCCCATGCATCTGGCCCCTTTCAGGGCGCTGAGCGCCTAAATGACAGCGATGGGGGTGTTTTCTTTTCTTCTTTTTTTTAAGCACCTGATTAGAGCCAAGGGCTTTAAAATAAGATGGGCTTGTGGGCAGAGCATTGTGCTACAAGCCCACCCAGGTGTTGCAACAGCGAATGAATATTTTCTGTTGCAACACTGATCCTCCTCCCGGCAAATCGGGAATCGGGTCTGATAGCCGTCTCCCGGTTTTGGCTGAAAGGAACGATGATTCTATTGGATGCCTAGGAGGAGGGGTGGAGACACACGGCAGAAGCGAGGAGGAGAAGACACAGGAGTCGCTACCCGATGCCTGCTGCCGCCCAATGTCCGCTGATGCCCGATCTCCACTGCTCCTTAATGCCCGCCGCCTAGATTGGGTAAATGGAACAAACAAACAAAAAAACACGAGCCGCCACTGATTGAAATAGAATAAAAATTTACTTTTGAGCTCCTGTATATAATACAATCATAATTTCTGTTTCCCATAAAAGAGCTCACTAATAACACATTATTATTATATTGTAATTTAATATTTATCCTCCAGTTCCGTACAATGGCCCTATACAACCCCTAATAAGGGCTCCTTCATGTATATTCTATTTCATGAACGGCTCAATTACATTAATTCACATACAGAATGTCAAAGGCTTCTAGTAAAATAAAATGAAGGTATAAAATAATCTCGGCTTGCAGCGGTAGATGACCCAATCAACATTCTTCAATCTAATCATAGTAAAACACACTTGGGGGAATTCGGTAAATCTGCTGAGCCGCTTTTCTGGCGTTCCTTTCTTTTGTTAATTTGTTGCGCCAAATGAAAAAAATATCTGCAACAGTTTAGGTTCTGACAGCGACTTGTGCACCAAATTCAGGTAGTTCTAGTTTCTACAATATGCCGCAACACCTTCACCAAATTCGAAATAAAATACGGACTGTTCCTATCTTACTAAAGTGGAGCTAATTAAGAGCAACCTTTATTTGGCGTACAGAGATTTTGCAAGTTCTTTGCATGCGTTCTAAAAGTGGCACAGCATGTGCCAAGTTCTAGACGGGTGCATGAATTTGGCGCATGCTGCCCCACTTTTAGAATGGATGTCGGACACCTTTTAAAAAAGCTGTCTGTACCATTCTTTAGGAATTCCAGGGACTGTATATAAAATTGCTAGGAAAAGTGCTCCGAGGATCAAAGCCCCAAAATGCACAGGTAACGTAGTAACCACTAGTGGATTGAATTGCTTACAAATTTGTAGGTCTCTTGGGGTTTCCAGGGCTGAGATCTTGGTGCTTCCGATGCATGTTCTGTAATGTAAAGGGCCTTGGCTAGTAAGCCGAGTTGTGAACTCTAAAGCATTCTCAAGAGAAGATATTAGGCGATTCAGACCAAATAAAGCTGGCCATACACTTTGCGGATTTCTTTCCTGCAACCACGGGTTGCAACAGACATTGTTAATGTGGGAATCCCTCCTGCCGAGCCATTGTATTCTCCCGGTCGGGGGGGAAGGCAGGAGAAGCTGTCCCCGCTGGGACAAGGCGGTTATAATAATAGCAAGTAAAATCTGGCAGGCTGGTTGTACCCAAGTTGACCAGTCGATCAACGTGGTTCATTCAGCCTGCCCATACGTGGTTTAAATCTCTGCCGGTTCAGCATTCGAAACATGGCCTGCCTAAGTATCTGGCCAGCTCTGAGAATTGCTCTGATCCATCCTGGAAGCCCTGCAGAAAGAGGGGGAAAACACTGGTATTTAAAATTCCCAAACTGCAGCACCTGCTGCATCGGCACTGATAGCTCACCACCCACGAAGATAAACACAATGGGGACAGGAGGGCTAATTACATGTGAACCTTGCCTAATGCCCCCAGCACAGAGACCATCACTACAGACAAATGCATGCACTATGGTATACTTAAGGCAAATAGATTGTGCACTCTGCAAGGGCATTTGCTCCAGAACGGTACATTTTTTGCCTGGGCAGCTTGAATGAAAACTGCACATTATTTATTTATTTATTTATTTATATATATATATATATATATATATATATATATATATATATATATATATATATATATATATATATATATATATATATATATATATATATATTCTCACACAGACGAAATAGTAAAATATTAAAAATAAAAAAACTACAGTGCTGAACCACTCCTCCTACTGACACTGGTATGTATGTATGTATATGTAGCGCTACCCCCGAAGGAGCCCCTGATTGTTTTGGGATCTACTCTTTTTGACTTGGCTCACCCCTATTTAATCTAGTCGAAACCCTCCCTTGACACATCAGAAGTCTGGTATTGCAGGGTATTGCGACCTCTGTTTGGCTGGGGTCGAAATAGCAGGCAAACCACATGCAGTAACAATATGGCAATGGTATTACCTGTTTTCTTGAGATGGTCCCTCCAGACTAAAAAATACACTCCACACAGTTGTTATATTTAAATCAGAAAAAGATAAGTTTACTTTATGTGAACTTGGCAAACAGGCTTAGAATTACATCACAAACAAGCAACTGTCGCATAATGTCTCACTGTGATTTAGTAAGAGTACTCACTAGAATCAGCAATTAATATCAGCAGTTAAAAACCTAAACTAAAGAATGGTACCATTCACTTAACTGAACTAGGCAGTCTATGCTCGCGAGCGCCCTCTAGCGGGCAGTCCTGTAAACAGTTAGCGCTCACGTTGTGGCCGGTTGGTGCACATTAAAGTTATAATCCACAAGTGGCAATTGATGAATGAAGCTATAAACAAAGTATCTGGAACAGCAAATGTTGGTGAACTGATCGCTCGTCAGCGTCAGTCACTGCTTTAAAACACTTGAATGGTTAAAAAGGCCTCCAAGTCTCAACGGGAGGTCAACATGTGTCTCCGGCCTGTGAGGGGACACTGAGGTGTATGTCTGAAGGGGAAGTTAGCAGTTGAGCGTGTGCTCTCTCGCCCGACAGGCCGATCCGCCTGAATTCTTCTCAGAAGGGCGCGTTGATAGATCACTGCTCCACAGCACCAGGATCCTGGACGAGGGTTCTCCACTGTTTCAGTTGTCAGTTGTCCGGGAACACAGGCTGGATACTGGAGTCTTGCTTCCTTCTGGATGGCTGGTCTCTCGGTGGGTTTAGGCCCAGGCTTCTGGCCTAACAGCACGGCTGGGCAGTGTCCGCAGCTCCGCAGAGGAGAAGAAAGCTGGTCCCGAGAGAGCGAAAACAGCCACTCCCTTTCCTTAAATAACCTCCCCCATAAGTCTGTGCGGAGGTGTCACATGTTTAGGTGACGCAGGGCATTGTGGGAAGTGTAGTCTGTTTCTCCTAAGAGTCAATGGATTCCATATCTACTGCTACTTGAAGTCCCACAATGCATAGCTTCCTTAAAGCGGGGGTTCACCCTAAAAAAAAAAAAAAAAAAATTCTAGCATGCCATTTAGCATACTAGCGCGAGCTACAGTATGCCGTTATTTATTTTTTTGGCGCCGTACTCAGTTTAATCGCGTAGTTACGTTTCAGACTCCCTGCGGGGAATGGGCGTTCCTATGCAGAGGGAACGTGATTGACGGCCGGCTATGGCGCGTCACGCTTCCCGAAAATAGCCGGAGTAGGACTTGGCGCCTGCGCACAGACATCGGAGCTGACTGCACAGGCGCCGTGAAGAGCAAAGTCCTATTTCGGCTATTTTCGGGAAGCGTGACGCGCCTTAGCCGGCCGTCAATCACGTTCCCTCTGCATAGGAACGCCCATTCCCCGCGGGGAGTCTGAAACTTAAAGGGTCACTAAAGGAATTTTTTTTTTTAGCTAAATAGCTTCCTTTACCTTACTGCAGTACTGGTTTCATGTCCTTATTGTTCGTTTTTGCTTTGAAGTGGCTGTAATTCTGCTGTGATCTCCACACTTCCTGCTTGTCTGGCTCCTTATAATCATCGTACTGGGAGCTTTTCACTGTAGGTCTAAGCTGTCATTACTGTGTGTCTAAAACTTAACAGAACCAATCAGATTAATTTTAAAAACAAAACACTGCCCTGGATTTGTTTGTTTTTGTTCTGTGTGTCTCTCTAGTTCACAGGAACATGAAAACAGTTTAAAAGTGAAACTAACCTACAGGCACATTATATGATTGATTTTTTATCTATTTGTAATCATTTTTAAAAGAAATCAGTTAACTTTTATGTCTCTATACCCTGTAAACAGTCATTCCAGCAAAAAAAAAAAAAAATTCCTTTAGTGACCCTTTAACTACACGATTAAACTGTGAGTACGGCGCCAAAAAAATAAAAATAAAGGCATACTGTAGCTCGCGCTAGTATGCTGGATGGCATGCTAGAAACTTGTTTTTTAGGGTGAACCACCGCTTTAAAGGTATCTTGCATATTTACAGGCATGGATAAATTTCCAGCGGGGATGGCCTGTCATTAGACTCTGACAGGATGACCCCGATTTTATATATATATATATATATATATATAAATATTGTGTGTGTGTGTGTGTGTGTGTGTGTGTGTATGTGTGTGTATGTATATGTATATATATATATATATATATATATATATATAATGTGTCAATAGGGGAGTGGATCAGTAGTGTCGTTTTTTTATATATTTTTTTAAAATTATATTTTACTATTTTTTATTTTTCATATTTTTTATTTTTTTTAATTGGGGGATTTGATGAAATATCAGGGGTCCAAACAGGGGGAATCTGTGCCACACAGTATGATTAGGGTGTGCCCAGGCACATCCTGTGCACATGCCTATGGGTGTGCACCCCAAAGCTCAAACACTTGCGCGCGTGTGTATGTGTGTGTCATATATATATATAACCCCGGTACATTGATCTCCCTGCCGGCACAGTTAAAGAGAAGAGCATAAACGCTTCTCTTATGACAGAGCGAATAAGATGGAGATCTTTCCCATGTTCCTGCCGCTACACAGAGCGATAATACTAATGCGCATGGGGTGATTAGGGTGTGCCTGGGCACTCCTGGCACACCCTGTGTGCACGTTTCTGCATACTGTATATAGCTATGAATGGTGGACCTTTTAAGAAGGCACTATAATGGTTGTGGGTCCTCTTCCACCTCTAAGATGCAAAGTGCAACGCCAATCATATCGGAAAACTTTTTCTATCAGCACACTTTGAACGAAGGGGGCTGTAAACGCTCTTCTTGTGGGTTGGGGACATAACACTGCATTTATAGTAAGAATCCACCCTGGGAGATGAAATGCTAGCCCAGCAACCTGGGGGTCCTCCTCACCCACCCAGGGGTAAAGGGGGTTCTAAAATGATGCACTGGGATATTGTAGGGTCTCTCCTGAGCAGAGATTTGTGTATGCCAGAAGGTTGTATATAGGGTTTTGGTTCCATACAGAAAGCAGTTGAAGTTGTTTGCAGCTTTGCTAGAGAGTGGTACATTTTGCCTGGGCAGGTTGCCTGAAAACTGCACACACCCTGATAGAAAACCACACAACAAAAACACAGTATATACTACGATCACAAGAAAAATGGCTGTTGCACTTATCTCCAAGGCAGACTGCAGCACACTGACCTCTGGATCTTTTTGAACATACAGTATGTGGCATTAACATAATAATAATTGCTACTGTGTAGTGCAAATCCACCTCAAACCTAAATATCACCTGTGGACACTTCCACCAGTATGAATCACAGACTCGCTACTATTATCTGGTCTCTGCTTGTGAGATCTGCTTGTGAACTCCATAGTCGGCCCTTATTCTGTGGCGGTAATGACGGGTTATATGTAGGAGCAGGAGTACGCTTCAACCACTTGGGACCCCCAGGATTTTTTTTTCTTTTCACCAAATTCTACAAGTCCTAAAGCAATTTGTTTGTTTTTTTGGCAATGTCATTGATTCTGCACGTCCTATCACTTATGTTTTGTAGTCGACTAACATTTTATGCATATTTTTTTTTTTTGTGACCGAGGGCTATAGTTGGATACCATTATTTTATTTATTTTTTACTTTGGTTTTTATTTGGATGTTCCTGTAATTTTTCTCGGCACATTTCCATAATTTCTGCATCCCTGCATATTTTCTGCAAAATAGAATTAACAGTCTGCTGATTGAAATGATATCGCATAAGTGCAACTTTTATTTAACGTATCAAATGGTAAAGCTCAAAGAACATATTCTGTACATTTTTATATAAGGCTCCATTCACACCTTGGCGACAAAACGCCCGACGCTCGATACGCTGGAGGGGCGAATTTCCATTGCTGTCTATGAGATGGTTCACATCTCATGCCGAAACGCCGTACGCCTGCCGCCTGAAAACAAGTCCCGGACCCTTTTTTTCAGGCGGCATTGGCGTTCGGCCACAGACAGCAATGTTTAATTCTTTGTAAAAAAAAAGTAAACGAAATTGCGGCAAAATACGCCACGTACGCAGCCTTAGGAGTTTTATTCTCCTTTCGCTTTTGCAAAGAACAACGGGGGAAAAAACCTGTTTGCGTCAATTTGTTAGCATAGCATTAAAAAGGGACACAGTAAGGCCCCATTCACACCCATAGGTGTGCACAACCTATTGCATTAGGGTGTGCACCCCAAAGCTCAAACACGCAGTGGATGGTGTCTGTGTTTTTTTTGCTTTTATTCTATTTTGTTATTATTTTTACAATTGTATTTTTTTATTATTATTAATAAGAATAATAATACTAATATTTTTTTTATTATTATTATATATATATTTTTTTTTACAATTTGTTAGGAGCCCCATTAAGGACTTTGGTGAAATAGCAGAGAAAGGCGCTGAGGACAGAGATTCCCCAGTTCCTTTCTTTGTAGCCTCAGCTACCATCGGGGTAGGGGCGTTCAGCAGGGGAATCTGGATCGCCCAGGGTGATTGGGGTGTGCCCAGGCACACCCTGTGCGCACGCCTATGTTCACACCTGTGTATTCCGAGAATGCATAAAAAATGTGCATCGTGCCTGTGATCCCATTAATTGTTAATGGCACCCCAAATTTGGCTAGCAAACGTGCAATTTGTTGCACGGTAAAAAAAAGCGAATGGGCTGCCTATACTGTTGTGTGAAAAATGCACAAAAAAGTGTGGAAAAACAAAACTGCACAACAAATGCAGCATGGAGCCTAAATTAGCTGAAAGAGCTATGAAATGTAATGGAGGGAGCTGTGCTGGGCAATTGGGGTAGGTTCAGAGGCCAGTTACAAATAAAAATGAAATCCTTTATGGAAATTACAAGTGGGCTAAACTTCTTCTTTTTTTTTTTTAAGGGTACTTTCACACCGAGGCGCTTTGCATGCGCTATTGTGCTAAAAATAGCGCCTGCAATGCACTTTGAAAGAGCTGTTCTTTTCTATCCAGTGTGAAAGCCCGAGGGCTTTCATACCGGAGCGTTGCGCTGGCGGGACGCTAAAAAAAGTCCTGCCAGCCGCATCTTTGAGGTGCAGTAGGAGCAGTAAAAATACCGCTCCTATAGCGCCCCTGCCCATTGAAATCAATAGGGGAGCGCCTCCAAACCTTCCGCAAAGCGGCGTTTTTTTCGGGCGGGTTTAACCCTTTTTCGGCCACTAGCGGGGGTTAAAATCTCCCCACTAGCGCCGACAAATCGCAGCAAACGCGACGGTAAAACGCCGCTAAAAATAGCGGCGCTTTACCGCCAGCGCACCAAGCGCGTCAGTGTGAAAGTACCCTTAGTCCAGGGATGCATTGAAATATTTCCCAGGTTATTTATTTATTTGTTTTTTGGTAAATTTTGCTTTTTTGCGCAGAGTTTATATAACCAAGCTGTGCTCGGATATATTTTATCGGCGTATAACACGCATCCTAACTTTAAGAGGCAAGTTTCAGGAAAAAAAACATTCCACAGCCCCCTGCGTATAACACGCAGGCACAGTTTACCCTCTATTTTCAGGGTAAGAAAGTGAGTGTTATACGCGAATAAATACAGTATATTGTTTGAAACAATGGTTCCCTTTTATAGTCCTAAACTTTCATAACATCTGGCAGAGTGCTTAGAATTGCGTTGTCTCGTGTTATAGTTGAGTAAATTATTTTGAATTGTTCTGTGCTGGGATATTTTCTCCTGGGCAGAGGTTTGTGCCAGCAGCCTATGGAAAGGGATTCTGGTCCCATACAGTACGCTGTTGAGGCTGTGGGCAGTGTTGCTACGATGTGTGAGATTTTGCCTATACAGCTTGCCGTAGAAATGTAATGTGCTGCTCACACTCCGATATAAACGTACACAATGCCATTGTATTGTATCTTTGGGGCAGAGACACAACAGGAAGTTACAGTAAAATCTTCTGAAGTGAGGGGAATTCCCATCTGTTGTCCCCATTGGAATTATTTCCTCTCATTTTTTTGTTCTGGGGAAACTTTTTTTAACGTTTTGGATTTTCCCCCAACTTCTTACTTGTTGAGAATTGTCTCCAGTAAAAAGACAGATGAATCTTTCCAGCGGGGACACAGAACAATAAAACTTGACAGAGGGTCTAACCAACCCACCCATCCTTCCATTAAAAACTGAACAAAATAAAAAAAAGTTTTTACCTAGAAGTTAATTTTTATGTTCTTTTACCTGCACTATTGAAGATGGTGACAGGTCCTTTTTAGTGTTTGTTTTTGTCTAGGGGGGGACATAAAAAGTAGCAATACTTATTTATACTTAATTTACATATTTAGCCAACGCTTTTTTTTTCCTCACAATTTTTCCGTAGCTCTGGGCATGTGGAGGGGTCCCTTGCTCCCTATTATAAATTGAGAATTTGACTCTTACTGCATGGCTAATTTTTACAGCATTTTCTAGGTCTAGATATGGGAAATAAATGGTTAAAAGCAACCTCTGTCAAGTTTTGCTGTCGGTGTCCCTTTAGGCCCCATGCACACTGGGCATTTATTCTCGGTGCAGGAGGCCCCACCGTTGAGCCTTGAGGCATTGGGGCCCCAGCGTTGAGCCTTGAGGCATTGGGGCCCCAGCGTTGAGCCTTGAGGCATTGGGGCCCCAGCGTTGAGCCCTGAGGCATTGGGGCCCCAGCGTTGAGCCCTGAGGCATTGGGGCCCCAGCGTTGAGCCCAGTGCTTTCACTTTAAAATACAGAAGCGTGGCTTCTAGCTCATCCCAGAACCCTGCCCGTGGCTCATCCCAGAACCCTGCACGTGGCTCATCCCAGAACGATGTACCATTTTATCCTCCCACTGTCAAGAGTTTGGCCACGCCCACATTTGTTGCTTTACGCTATGCAAAGTTACTTCCTTCCTCAAGTGTCCCTCATTCTGAAGATCAAAAGTTGGGAGTTGTGTTCTGGGCATTTGTCCCTGGGCGCATACTGTTCTAAACAGAAGTACCACTGAGTGCACCGTCCAGTCGCAACTGCTGTCAGCTTCTCATAGTGTGACGGGCAGCTGGCAGCAGGGATGGAAGGTGCACATGTGCCCTCCCCTGACAGCTGGAGCCCAATGCACCAGTGCTAAATGTCCCTGCAGTTTCAGCAGGTACAACACCTTATTCAAATAATTGCGCGGGCAAAGCAGCCTAAACGCGAGCCATACCACCAGCAATAGTGTGAACCTGGTCCTAGTTGCCTTCTAACAGAAATATATATATATATATATATATATATATATATATATATATATATATATATATATATTAATGCTGTGAATATCAAACTCAATGAGTCAGTAAAATAGCCAAGTGTATTCATATCCTGTATGACAGTCGAGGTAAGATGTTTTTACTAGGGTTGTCACAATACCACTTTAAGACCGAGTACAAATACAGATTACCGATACTTTTTTTTTTTTTTTGTCATGTGACGGTGGCACTGACTGGCTGGCACTGATAGGCTGGCACTTATGGACACTGATAAGTGGTACTGATGGGCACTGAAATGCAGCACTGATTGTCAATCGCTGTCCTGGCATACTAAATTCAATGATGAGAGGAAAGGAAGGATTTTGCAATGCTATATGCTGCAACGCCCATCTTGGTACTTCTTGCCCTCGGCCACAGTAAGCAGCAGCGGACATCTTTTTACACCCAGCCCGAACTATATGGGCTGGCTGTAACGAGATGTCCGCTGCTGGCTTACTGCGGGCTAATGTAAGGTGTACCAAGATGGGCGTCAGGATGTTGAACCTCTGACGGAGACACGGAACTTCACTTCTGTTACAGAATGACGGCCCCGGTCTCCGATTCTGATGGAACATGCGTCCTACACCCCTGACCCAGCCAGCCTACCTTCCATTGCTGATAGCCTGTTGAGGACTCGCTCCCCACTCCGCACTCTCCGCCCGCTGACTTGCGGTTGCGAGCAACGCTGCCTCTTCATTCCCAGGTATCGGATTAGGCATCGGGAGCATTTGTGCGTGTACAAGTATTCGCGCAAGTGCTCGGTATCGGCACCGATTCCAGTGTCGGTAACGGTGCAACCCTAGTTTTTACATTTTTTTACAATTTTTTATTACGTTTGTTTCCAACAACTTAAATTGTAATAGGAGAAGTGACTGATCTAATCAGACTGAATACCAGTTGTGGTGATCCCTATACAACCAGTGTGTGTGTATGTATGTATGTATGTGTGTGTGTGTGTGTGTGTGTGTGTGTGTACTTTTAGGCAGGTACATGATTTCAGTGGTAGAAGTAGAAGTCTCTATTTGGGGATTTATACATTTTCAGGTTTGTACAGCAGCAACATGTAGAGCCTGGCACCAATATTTCCTAATACTGTTGGGAAAGCTGTAACCTTTTAATGTGGATAGCTGTAGGGATTATCGGAATTCTAGGAATTGGTACGTATCTCTTCTGTGTGCAGTTGCAAGTACAGAATGTTCTTGTAAGCCCAGGTTCACACAGGGCTGCGGGAGTGAAGTCGTGGGAGTTCAGCAGTTTCTGCACAGATGTAAATCGCAGGCTGAAATTGCAAAACGTAGTACAGAAACAACTTTTTGAATTCGGTGCAGTGCCGCAGATGTGGTGGTGCACTGATTAGGACGGTGCCATTGCTGGCAAATGCCGCTGATTTGACATGTCAAATTGCACCAGTGTGAACCAGGGCTTAAAGAGGAAGTAAACCCTCTGCAAAAAAAAAAAAAAAACACAACCTGCAAGACAAAGGCATAATGAGCTAGTATGCATAGCATACTAGCTCATTATGAATTGCTTACCTGAGATCAAAGCCCCCGCAGTGGTTCTCGTTAACCCTCCTCCGTCGCCGCCATCTCTCCCAGAGTGACTTCTGGGTATCGCTGCTCCGGCCAGTCACAGCCGGAGTTGCGTGCGCGTGGGAGCCGCCAGTCATGGCACACTCGCCGTTTCTAAAGGTTTCCACAGCGCGCCTGCGCCGTTGCCATCGGTGCCCATCTTTTTTGCAAATATCTCCTAGGTTTAGGAGATATTTCTTGCACCTACAGGTAGGCCTTAATCTAGGCTTACCTGTAGGTAAAAGTGGTCTGTAGGGGTTTACAACCACTTTAATGTATGATTTGTTGTTGTTTTTAAATGTTCTTTTTATTTCATTTATAATGTTCAGCATTATGAAAATGTAAAAAAAAATATGTTTTCGTCAACTATCGCAAACAAATTAATTCTACTGGTGTAGAAGTCTGTAGGAATTATTGGAATTCTAGGAATTAGTACAGTGTTTCTATGATGATCTCTTCCATGTGCAGAAGAAAGTACATGTTCTTGTAAGTGTATGATTTGTTGTTTTTATAATTTTCTTTATGTATTATGATTAAAAAAATATATATATATATATATATATATATATATATATATATATATATATATATATATATATATATATATATATATATATATATATATATATATATATATATATATATATATATATATATATATATATATATATATATATTTTGTCAGATATTACAAAATTATATTTTAATTCTTCTTCTGATCCAACTGGTGGAGCTTTTGACTATTTTTTTTTTGTTATGGACTCCTTGGCCCCTTTGTATGCAATAAAAAAAACCCTGTTTACAGAGCTTAGTAGCTCAAGGTGAATTGATGGAATGACTTGTTCCTATTGTACAAGGCAGGCCAGGATTTTATTCTGTCAAAGCAAACCTCATGGCAGGCTGCTACTGCTGTGCTGTCTTCTTAGATTTTCCATAGTGCTCTTCGAATACTTTTTCATGTATTAAATGTTTATTTTGTAAAAAACAAAGATTGTATGCAAAGAAAATAGAAATACAACAGTTTAAAAACATAACTATAAAACCATTATAGTTTCCTTTTTAAGTTGTCATGATGGTGACCAACGTCTACCCGCTGGAAACAATACATCTTGTTTGTAGAAGTGGTTCTGTTGGTCGTGAGTATTCCCGCTTGCGCCTCCCTCCACCGGGCTTGTTGTAAACTGTTTTCCTTTTACATTAATAATAAATCGGCCCCGATTAGACCGCCTAGATCATGGGTCTTCAAACTACGGCCCTCCAGTTGTTCAGGAACTACAATTCCCATCATGCCCAGTCATGTCTGTGAATGTCAGTGTGTTACAATGCCTCATGGGATGTGTAGTTCTACAACAGCTGGAGGGCCATAGTTTGAGGATCCCTGGCCTAGATAAAAAGCTTTATTGAGAAAACACCTACGGACAACAGAGCTACTTCTACAAAGATGGATTTTTCAAGTGGAAGGAAACAAATTGATTTTATAGTTATAGTGGAGTAGCAGAGCAGGTTTCAGCCGAACTAACAGCGTCTGTCTGAACTCATCTAGAACCTTTCCCTACCGCAAATACTGTGCCTAACAGACAGGTGACCTGTCCGTACTCTACCCACACGCAGAATGTGTGCCCAACCCAGGAGCTAGGGTCTTAAATAGACTCTGCCACACCTAAGCTGGCCACAAGTGTCACATGGGTGGGCAGCATCCAACTGGATCGCTGCCACAGTGACTCAGGAAACCATAGAGGAACCATGTACCTCTTGACTTCCGCTGCACATGAGTGAAGAAATTGCTTTCTGCTAGTACTTGAAAAATGTTCCTGTACAGATAGTTAAAGCAGAGCTCCACCCAAAAGGGAAAGTTCCGCTTGTTTGCACCTTTCTCCCCTCCATTGCCATATTTGACGCTTTTTGGGGAGCGGGTACCTGGTTTTGATGCGTTGTTTTTTTTCTACCCGTTCCCACTTCTGGCTCAGATTGCCACAATCTGAGCCAGAAGTTCGCCCCCCTCCTTCCTCCGCAGTCTTCTGGGAGAAGACTACGGGACCTTTCATAAAGCGATGCACAGCTCGCACATGTGCAATAGGAAACCATCTGTGAAGCCGCAAGACTTCACTTCCTGTCCCTTACTAGAAATGCTGGCGCCTGCACCCGAAGCTGATTTGAAGAATTGGCTGGGGTGAGGACATCACTGGATCCTTGGACAGGTAAGTGTCCTTATAGTAAAAGTCAGCAGCACTTGTAGCTGCTGACTTTGAATTTTTTTGAGAGGAGTCTGGAGCTCCTCCTTATATAGATCCTATCCCCGTCTTCCATGTTGCAGGAAGTGACATCCCTACTCTTCTGACAAGCTTCCTGAGCAATGAGTAGTACCCCCAAATCAAATTTTACAGGGGAAGAAGCCCAGGTTGAATAAGTGGACATTAAGGCCTGCTTTAAATTTTTAGCTTAGCAAGAAGACTGTTTTTTGACTCACCTGATATTGGGCAGAACAGGCAATGAGCCACGTGTCTGGGTGGGCACCATTAGATAGATACCTACATGTACAGATGTTTAAATCTGTCTTCTCAGCTGTGAATATTGCGTTGTGTGCCGCTAATCTACTGTTTGTCCCCCGATCATCGGCCATCTCTGGACAACTGTCCCTTTCCCATGAACTCTGCTGAGGAGAACTGTATGGACCAAGATGATGTCCAGAACTTTAAGCAGAATGTTATCTGCCCTTATGGTAAATTATAAACGAATCAAACTGGACAACCTATTTAACCACTTTGTTGCTAAATGCCCAGGCCAGGTTTTGCGATTCGGCACTGCGTCGCTTTAACAGACAATTGCGCGGTCATGCGACGTGGCTCCCAAACAAAATTGGCGTCCTTTTTTCCCCACAGATAGAGCTTTCTTTTGGTGGGGTCACCTCTGCGGTTTTTATTTTTTATTTTTTGCGCTATAAACAAAAATAGAGCGACAATTTTGAAAAAAATGCAATATTTTTTACTTTTTGCTATAATAAATATTCCCCAAAAACATATATATAAAAAAAAAAAAATGTCCTCAGTTTAGGCCGATACGTATTCTTCTACCTATTTTTGGTAAAAAAAAATCGCAAGTGTTTATTGATTTGCAAAATTAATAGCGTTTACAAAATAGGGGATAGTTTTTTTGCATTCTTATTCATTTTTTTTTTTTTGCTACTTTTGGCAGCGATCAGCGATTTTTTTTTTTTTTTTTTTTTCGTGACTGCGACATTATGGCGGACACTTCGGACAATTTTGACACATTTTTGGGACCATTGTCATTTTCACAGCAAAAAATGCAATTAAATTGCATTGTTTATTGTGAAAATGACAGTTGCAGTTTGGGAGTTAACCACAGGGGGCGCTGTAGGAGTTAGGGTTCACCTAGTGTGTGTTTAAAACTGTAGGGGGGTGTGGCTGTAGGACTGACGTCATCAATCGAGTCTCCCTATAAAAGGGATCACTCGATCGATGCAGCCGCCACAGTGAAGCACGGGGAAGCCGTGTTTACATACGGCTCTCCCCGTTCTTCAGCTCCGGGGAGCGATCGCGACGGGGTGGCTATAAACGAATAGCCGCGCCGTCGTCCCGGATCGCTCCCCGCGTAAATCCGCCCGCCGCACGCAGCGGGGGTCCTGATCGCACCCCCGACCCGCTAGAAGGCAGGGACGTATATATACGCCCATCTGCCTGTATGTGCCATTCTGTGGACGTAAATAGGCGTGCGGCGGGCGTTAAGTGGTTAAATTCAGGTTGCAGATGGATGGTGAAGGGTGTTCAGACATGCAGGGGCAATCTGACCAGTACCGTATTTGCTGGTGTATAAGGCGACTGGGTGTATAGGACGACCACCTAATTTTACAGGTTTTTTAAGATTTTTTGCCTGTACTCGCCGTATAAGACGATCCCCCCTTCCGAGACTTCATATTTCTTCTTTCTGGAGCCATATTCTTCTTCTTGCTGGAGCCATATTCTTCTTCTTGCTGGAGCCATATTCTTCTTCTTGCTGGAGCCATATTCTTCTTCCTTCTTGCTGGAGCCAATCACAGCGAGCGATGTATTCTATTAATGAATACAAAGCCTGCTTGGATTGGCAGAGGCTGTAACATCATCAGCCCACGCCTCTCTGACTCTCAAAGCCAATCCGAGCAGGCTACTGTATGTAGCCTGCTCGGATTGGCAGAGGTTGTTACTCCAATCCAAGCAGGCTCTCTATTCATTTGAATACATCGCTCACCGGGATTGGCTAAGTGGTATATACTGTATATAGCCGAAGCTACATACAGTATTACTGCACATCCAGCAGGCATCCGAGCAGCTGACCCGGCGTATAAGATGACCCCTGCTTTTTGGCCAGTTTTTTTAAGTGTAAAAGGTAGTCTTATACGCCAGCAAATACAGTACCTCGCACATTTCAGCACCAATGCTCTGGTTTAGGTTAGGTGTGGGCATAGTCAACACTTTTTTGTTTGAGACCTAGTAAGGCAGGTAAAATAACCCTATTAGGTTTGCTGTTTATGTCCTGCAGGGGAAATGTCCTTTCACTTCCTGTCCTGAAGACACAACAGAAAATTTGCGTAAATTTGCCCAAAAGTAAGGTGAACACAGTAGGGGACAGCAATAAACACTTGACAGAGGGTCTAATCCATATCCAAAACTAAAAATAAAAGTTTTTGCCTCGCACCATAGACATTAGATTGTCTTAAAATCTGCCCAGGTTGTGCTGCTGTCATGACTATGGACATTGGTATTAATAGAAGCACTTCTACAATACTGGATGACTTCCTCCACACGTGCCACTGTCTGTCTTTATTAGTTGGAGAACTTGTTTTGCCTGAATAACCGATACTGACTTTAGTGTGTTGAGTCTTTGCTGAAACATCTACCGTTATCCATTGATCCAGAATGCCAGTAACACAGTGGAATGTCCTAAAAAAAAAAAAATTCCAAACCTATATTTCTACTGAAAAGGTTCATTCCTTACCCAGTGTGTAAGGCCCCTTTCACTCCGTCAAGATCTGTCCGCTGATTCCCACTGAGCAGGCAGATGAAAGGTCAATGTGTGCTCTGCGGACACAGCCCACTGTTCTCTATGGGGCACTAGGATGGAAATGGACCGCCTGTCTGGTCCCATTTGGCTGTCATCTGATCCACTAGACCAATGGTTCTCAACCTTTCTAGTGCCGTGACCCCTTGATAACATTTCCCAAGTTGTGGGGACCCCTAACAGTAAAATTATTTTCGTAGCGTGGGTTGTCAGCACCCAAGGCAAGACAAGTAATTTGCACCCCTAACCCACAGACATTTAGCGCTCCCTGAGTCCCTTCCACTTGTACAATATTAAAACCCCTTATGGTACTTTTTAGGATGTACCACTCTTTCCCTTGTATCTCTCTCTATCCTAATTTCTTGTTTTTTTCCCCCATCCCTCTCTCTAGCCATCTTTCTTACTCTTTCTCTCCCTTTGTTCACCCCTCTTTTCCTTTTTCTTTCCATGTATTCTCAATTTTTTTTCTTTCTCTTACTCCTTGGTGTGGGGGGAGAGAGTTCTGATCAGCCAACTTAGGTGCTCTTGAACAAGGTCATCTGCTGATCTGAGAACTGTAGTGGGGACTTTAAAAATGGCAACTATAATCACAGGTAGTGTTGACTTTGTCGCGTCTCATAGCAGTGACACCAGTGGCGTCTCCAGCTTTCATATTTAGGGGGGGCACATGGGGGGACAAGGAAAAAAGTAGGGGGGCCAACTATAAAATGCAATTTTATATATATACAGTATATATATATATATATATATATATATATATATATATAAAATCTCCTGGGGCCCTTTACTATGATCCCACAACGGGTCCTTTTACATGTTCTGTCATGAGCTCCCTTCCTACTATACTGGGGCCCCCCAGGGTGGCAGAAAACAAGAGATATATGTCACCAGCACACCAAGAAAATATAAGGGTCCAAAGCAGTGGGAGAACTTTCAGGGTTGCAAAGGTTGTCTTGCCACCGGGGCCTGGTGTTCTGCCACTGTGGGGTTCCCCAGCTGTCCTGTCCCTGCTATTGACAGCGCTGGTCTGGCGTCTGTCTCCTTGGCAGCGGCGGCAGCCTATTAGGACCTAGTGCTGGTGACATTATGGGTGCATGCAGGGGAAGGCTGGCACTATTGGTTATAGAGAGCTGAGCCCCCAGCTGGTCACCTAGCAGCAGTAATGCTGTATAACCTTCTCTGTTGACATGCTGATCGGCATGTGATCCAGGTGATGCTCCCAGTCAGATCTAATAAACACAATATTTATTAGCATCAAGAGTACAACCACATATATATATATATGTAATCAAACGTATGTTCCGCAGCCATGTGGGCTCTATGCCTGTAAAGTGTGGGCTTTGATCAATAAAATCTCTGATATTTAACACTAGGATTTGACTAAGAGCATCACCTGGATTGGATCACGATCAGCATGTCAGAGAAGCGCCACTGCTGCTAAGCAACCTGCAGGGAGCTCAACTGTCTACAACCAATAGAGATGGGCTCGGGTGTGTTTGAAATCCCACATGCCCGATCCCGCCAGGAAGCCGACACTCCACAGCGCTAACCACAGGCAGTGAGACATTTCCTGATCTGTGCAGCTTCAGACAAGGAAATGTCTCACTGCCTGTGATTAGCGCTGTGCAGTGTGGGCTTCCTGGCAGGCTCTGGCATGTGGAATTTTGAACATGCCCAGCCCATCTCTAACAACAAATTGTGCTGGCCCTCCTGTACATCAGCCCCATAAAGTAACCAGCTCTGGCTTCCAATGTGCTGCCGCCGCTGCCATGGAGACAGAGACCAGCGCTGTGAATAGCCGGGACAGGACAGTAACTCTGGTTGTTCCAGCACTGGTCCACACTGGGAGGATTCCCCCATCCACCTATAATGTGTAGGTGGGGGAATTGGATCATTTCTTTTTTTTTATTATTCAACCTAATAGTTGAATGAAAAAAAGTGATCAATGTATGGGCTGCCTAAGAGCTAAGACCAGCCATAGACAGTTTAAATCTCAGCTGGTTCAGCAGGAACTAGCTGAGATTTGAACCATTAATGAGCAGATTCTCTTATGATTATCACCAGTGGTTACTGTATAGAATACAATTGCTGGGCAGGAGGGATATTCCCGTCAGCACTGTTTGTGTTGATGGGGGAATCATGCAAGTTTCTTTCCTGCAATCTGTGGATGTAGGAAAAAAATTTGCATTGTATATTACCTGCCTAACTGAAAGTGAAAGTGTAACAGAATGGCCCGTGACACCCAGAGACTTTTGAAGGATGGGGTTTACTCCTGTGCCAGCGTCACTATGCCCTTTTGGGCATAGGGTGACTGAGAAATGATAATTATAAATTACATGAGATGGGACATTACTGATAATTCATGTATTGCAGGATATCTTGAAATATTACAAGTTGTTAAAGTCTGACTCCGACAGGTCAATAGAGTGTTTTCATTCAATGGGGGGACACATGCTTTTGAGGTGTTAATTGAGTCTGCTCCTAGACATTCCTTTGTGTGATGCTAATACTGTTTTGTGTCCATTGTGCTAATTAGGTCTGCTCCTAAGACCTGTTCATTGTGTATGCTAATGACACTGTTAAGATGTGGAATGTGACTTGTCAAGCTGTAGTAATTAACCCCTCTAAATGCGGAGCCAGACCGTCTGGGTAATAAGTAGTAATTAACTCATCGGAATGTTATTATCTAAAAGAATGTGTATGAAGCCCCCCCATTGTGTGATGTGTGGGTGGAGTGTGTCTTTGTCCCTGTGATTAACTGTAACATGCTTGTACTGTATATAACAAAGCTAAGTTACCATTAAAGGATTCATTCATTTTGGAGCCAGTACCAGAGCTTGTTTTGTCTCGTTTATTCTGGAAAATATGAAATGGGTCGTGTCTGATGTCTGTCGGACTGTCGGATAACCTGTCGTGGGGCGATGGATTGGAATATCGTAAATGGTGGTGACCATTACAGAAAGTAAATTGTGAATGTCTTGAAAGAACAGGAGAGGGGGAGGGAGACAGATGGGGGAGAGAAGGGATAGAGATAATGCAGTTCAGTGATTACAGTGTACTGCAGTCTGCAGTGCACACACATACCCACGGTCCAGGCTAGAATCTCAGACATCATTCACACACATGCTGCTGATTTTCATATTTCCTGAACACACATCCCCTCTCTTCAGATACAGCACACCAAGATAGTGTGGGCGGGACTAAAAGGAGAAGGAGGAGGAGCTTTATTCCTCCCTGCTCGTATGTGAGGAGAGTGGGGGGGTGGCTAGACTCGCTGGGCTGAAAAAGAGTGTCATAGACTGACACTTGGCTCAGCTTGCAGTCACCACTCTCGGAATTTACAGGCTGGTTCTCCTGTCCTAAAGACGGGAGAAATCAGTCTGTTTTTTCAGTAACTGAGATGAAGGCTTGGGCCCCCCTCCCCCACAGTGCTCATGGAGTCCTTTCTGCAACTCGCTCTTCTCCGTGCCAATGAGGATGCAGGGGAAGGAGCAGATCGGGCGGCTGTGGTTGTGTGAACGCTCGCATTATGCAGTGTCAGCGAGCAGAGGGAGGGGGGAGGAATGCCCCGCAGAGCTGACTGGGGACGCTCTCCCTCTCAGGAGAGACTGTTACTCCAGCGGCGGCCCGAAAAAAAAAAAAAAAAAAAAAAAAGCAAAAAAAAAAAATTTTTTTTTTTTTTTGGGGGGGCACATGGTGGGGCACAGCATAATGTTGGGGGGGTCAGGGCCCCCTCTGGCCCCCCCCTAGAGACGCCTCTGAGTGACACCTATGCCGGAATCAGGAGATAGGGTCTCCTCAGCCCCTCCCACTTCACATTCCTCACCAGTCAGCTGGACCTCTAGCCTCTTTCCTCCCACCCATGCCGTGAACTGAATGGGCGGCTGCGACGAGGGTGAGTGGGAGACCACGGTCTCCAGGAACAGCCCAGCTGGGCAGCCACAAAAAGGCAGGGAGAGTGGTGCGGGCTTCAAGAACAGCCCAGGATTCAGGGACCCCTGGCAAATCATCATTTGACCCGCGAGGGGGTCCCGACCCCCAGGTTGAGAACCACTGCACTAGACTGAAAAATCCCTGTCAATCTGTTTTTGGCAGCCCAGATCGACTGCAGGTGGGTGTAAATGGAAACATGTTCGTTTACATAAGATTCACCATGGAGAGAACAATGGATGTTCTGATTGGGTCCGCCTGAAAAATTTACAGGCGGACCCAATCGGTCTGCTGGTGTGAAAGGGGCCTAATGAGAAGCAGCTAGGGTAGATTTACTAAAGTGGGAGCTCTCAGAATTTGGTGCAGCTGTGCATGGTAGCCAATCAGCTTCTTACTTCAGCTTGTTCGATTAAGATATCCTTGAAGAAGAATGGCAAATATGGAGATTTTATACATAATTACAGTACTCCAGCTTGAGTGCAACTATGTGTATAACATACCTGGACGATGCCCCCTGGAAGGTGGAAATCACTGAAGTGGACAATTGCTACTCCACTTGCTTCCAGGTCCTGTTCTGAGCAGCCAACCTGATGCATTGTGAACACAGGAGGTCAACTGCTCGGCTTGAGAGATTTTTTGAATGAATGCAAAGCATTCTCTGATTGGACAAGCAGGCCAGTGATGTCATATTCTCCACCTCCTCCGATCAGTCTTCAGGGACATTGTCCAAGTTTGGTGTATGCATAGTTACTTTGGCTCCAGCCGGGCCAATGAACGATCTATAAAATGTCCATACCTGGGATTTATCTTTTGAGTCACTGATCCGAGTCAAGTATGTAGATCGGGAAGGTCAGAGAAAAGTCATTAGTGATGTAAGGGGGTTGGCATCACAGCCATGCAACATGGATTTTCAGAAGCGGTCAGCAGTGGCAGCCTCTGTTTTGCACCTGACAATTTTCCTTTTAAAATGGACCTCTCAATACCAATAAAGTGAACCTGTCGCTGCAGCAAAAGAATAAAAAAACACCATCACCCTGCAAAAGTTTTCAATACCTCTCCTCCAGGGGGCGCTGAATCCAATCAATGCGCTCATTAAAGGGGTGGTAAAGGAAAAAAAATGTTTTCCTTAAATGGCTTCCTTTACCTTAGTGCAGTCCTCCTTCACTTACCTCATCCTTCAATTTTGCTTTTAAATGTCCTTCTTTCTTCTGAGAAATCCTCACTTCCTGTTCTTCTGTCTGTAACTCCACACAGTAATGCAAGGCTTTCTTCCTGGTGTGGAGAAAGCCTCTTGAGGGGGCGAGCAGGAGTGTCGGGACGCCCTCTAACACACAGCTGCTTTCTCTATCTGCAAAGAAGAGAGTGCCCCTCCCCCTCAAGAGGCTTTCTCCACACCAGGGAGAAAGCCTCGCATTACGGTGTTGAGTTACAGACAGAAGAACAGGAAGTGAGGATTTCTCAGAAGAAATAAGGACTTTTAAAAGCAAAATGGAAGGATGAGGTAAGTGAAGGAGGACTGCACTAAGGTATAGGAAGCTATTTAGGAAAAAAAAAATCCTTTACAGCCCCTTTAAGAGCTATGTGTGTCTCTGTGTGTTGGTTACCTGGTATCCTACTTGCACTGTAGTTCCTCACGCTGGCTGCTATGTCACTCCAGGACTCAGTAGAGGAAATGCAAAGCCAGCAGAGGACATTGATCCACCATACTTGATAGTGTCACTAGAACTATTTTTTTTTTTTTTTTAAGAGACTAGAGATCTGACTTGTCGATCTCTGGAAAAATAAGCATTAGGCCTCATGCACATGTGTGTAAAAAAAGGAAAAAAAAACACAAAAGTGTAAAATCAGTCTGTATATGGAATAAAGCATGCTTTTTTATACTCACCATGAAACCTAAAGGTTTAATCCTCCGCATTGTGCAAAAAAGACTGATTCCCTCTTCTGTGATATTCCCTTCTTCCACTGTCCCCAATTCATCTCCTGATCATACAGAGGCCTAGGAGGCACTCTGCACATGCTCAGTTTCATTGTTTGTAGTTTTCTTATTTTTTTGTGGGAGGGTGCATGTGACCAGCACAGGGCCAATCGGCACTGTCCAGACAGAGGTTCAGGGGTAATGCAGCCTCGTAGGACAGTCGGAGAATGAAAACTCCTACAAGCTTTAACCAGTGCTCAGCAGGACACTGGTTGGTCACAATACTGCTATATACTGCTGATGAGAAAAGGTAGCCGTTTATATTTACTAAACTAATTGCATTTCTATGTTCTGTGGACTGTGAGATATGGGGAATGCAGGGTCCTGGGTTTGGTAACACTTTAAGCATATGTAAAAGTGTATAAAAGCGCATAAAGCCTTCTAGTGGCTAGAATAACAGACCATGCTAATATAATATAATTATATAATATACAATTTTTTTTAACTAAGCTTGTTGGCATTAAAAAGTGGTCCTTGAGCTTCAGACAAGTGACTGTCTACTAGTCTGCAGAAGGGGGCTAATCTGTGTCAGGCCTTTGTTACATTATAGAGTGCATGCTTCTACTTGAACCTCCTGACAAACCTCATTATTCATTTCATGTATGGCAGAAAACTGAACTGTGATAGACGCTCTAAAGAACAATGGGTTACATTTTATGTCGCTGTTGTCTATAGCAATCGGTCTTACATCACACTCTGTCCATTTGTTGCACGATTGCGGCAATTGTTTGTTCTGTGACAGTTTCACCACAAATATGACTAGGTGCATGTTGGCAAATATTGCTGCAAGTTCCAGTATCTGCTCTGAGAATGGAAGCAGTTTTCTGGGTTAGGTCACAATCGTGTTTCTGTAGGTCTTCAACCCAGCTGATCGCAGTCAAGGAATAACAGTCGGGGGAACTAGGGTCCCTTTTGACCCCTTGGTTTTCCTCAGAGAGGTGGAGGGGGACAGATACACTTAGCTCTGCATTACTTTTTCGCTGTTCTATGCTAGGAGGGAGATAATACTGCATTGGAAGTCCAGTCGAACCCCCACCCTTAAACCAGAGCTCCACCCTAAAGTGGAACTTCCACTCATTGGATTCCTTCCCCCCCCTCCGGTGCCACAATTGGCACCTTTCGGGGGGAGTGGGGACAGGATACCTGTCAGACAGGTATCTTTTCCCACTTCCGGGAGTCTGGCCATGGCCGTGACTTTACCGCAGGACTTCCTCCTCCTCCTCCTCCGGCCACCGGGCTAATAGGAGAGAGGAGCGGGCCTCGTGCATGCGCAGTAGGGTTCCCGGCGTGAAGCCGAAAGGCTACACTGCCGGGTTCCCTTACCCGCAATGGCGGTGGCAGTATAGCCTTTCGGCTTCACACCGGGAACCTTAGTGCCGGCATCGCTGGACTCAATCATGTGAAAAAAATGTCCCAAGAAGTAATAAATCTTGGTGTCAACATCTGAGACGAACAGCACCACAGTGAACGTTTAAAATATCCGTGAGAACCGCCACCACATGGAAAGCCTCTTACCAGAATGATAAGTAAAAACAGCCTTAAAAGAGATATGGTCTCCGTCAGTGGGTTAAACACAGGGTCCGGAAGCCACAGGATCAATCATCCAACGAGGGACCACTACCTCCTTCACCAAGATGGTCTGTGGATCATAGATGACAAAAACAGACCATAGCATAATACCGTTTTGTAACGTTTATTTAGTAAAAAAGATTGTACTTACAAACACAAATTCATAAAAGCGTGTAAAAAAATGCCGGCCAGCACTAGAGGAGCCCTTCCTCCTTCACATCGAACGCGGTGACGTCACTATACGCCGTTCCAGACACGTTTCGTCATAAGTTGACGTTTTCAATGGGGATGGGCAATACACTGACTCACCGCAATAAATAGCCAGACCTCGTTCTGACGTGCAAGGAAATGGCAGGAGCAAAATGCCATATTAACTATGGGAAAGATAGCAATAATGCCCACAGTGGCTCTGGAATGACTACCCATTTCGGAATAGCTGAGCTATTATTAAAAGCCAGCAGCTGCAGTATGTGTAGCTGCTGGCTTAATATATATATTTTTTTCCCAGACCTCCTCTTTAACTCCTGGAAAAAGGTGGTGAATTTAGTGCTATAAACTCAGACGAGAGTAGGCAATGCCCTGCTAAATTCGACAGGGTCTGGTCGGCTTGGGTGGACGCACGCGTGTGAGGGGCCAGGAGGAGGGGGACCAAGTGATGGATTCCCCCCTGTTCGGCCTGGGGGGTCAGTTGCCCCCCCCCCTCTCTGCGCTGAGTGCTGCCCGATCCTGCCATATAGGGATTCCAATTTACTTGTGCAAACTTGTTATGTAACTTGGGGTTTCCCATGGGGAAAGCGATTGTATACCCTACTGAACTTGAGGGTGGGCATTAGACGGGAATATGCTTGAAATTCACTGGTTGAGAAATGTTAGGAAGAAGGCTTTATGGATTTGTGAAATGTTATAACCTGGAAATGTATATCTCAGACTGACACTGTAATTACAGAAACCTGAATGTCGACTGCTGAATATATTGTAATACTGATTTGTTAATCTTTCTGTAAAAAAAAAAAAAGGAATAACAGTCAATCGCGTTAGTTAGAATCTTCCTGATTACTACTCCATACCCCCCCCCCCCCCCCCCCAAAGATCATCTGCCCCCAAACACAAGAACAGGAAGGTTTGGCTGAGCCCATCATTTTTGTTTTTAGACCTGCTGGCAAACTAAAGCTTTTGAGGGTGGTCAGAAAGTTTTAAAATGTTTGTGCATCCCATTACCCCAGAACTCTATGGCCACCTTTTAGACTCTTCTGCCCCCAACCACATGGCATCTGCAGATAAACATTGTCAGGCATAGTTCCCTGTACTGTGAAAGCTATGAGCCAGGCCCATGCATTCCTGTATAATGGGAACTAGGAGCGCGCACTAGTTCTGTATGTCATGGCGCCTCGGGAACCAGTCAGCATGGTTTCGGATCAAATAATTATGATGGCCAATCATGGAGCTTGCTGGAAATTTGTTTACAAGCTTCTCAAGACTGCAGATGGCACTGTGCAGAAATAAAAATAAATATAATGTTATAAAGCATTACATTGTGTAAGTTACTTTTAAAACGTTTGATTAAAAATGGTATATATACCGTATTTGCCGGCGTATAAGGCGACTGGGCGTATAAAACGACCCCCGAATTTTCCAGCTAAAAGGTTGGTTTTGGGATATACTCGCCATATAAGAAGACCTCCCTTCCGACTAGTCTGTCTAGAAGCTGAGGGGTAGCCTCACCTCACTGTGCCATTACATGCCTCACTTGCCCATTGCATGGCTAACTTTGACAATCTCCCTACCTTATCCCTGTATGCAGAGTCAGACTGCGGGTGTCCATTGTTCAAAAGCCACGCCTCCTCCTTGTGCTGTTCCGTGATAGGCGGAACACTCAGTTTCCCAGCAGAGCCTGTGTTCAGTGTTCCACCTATCATGGATGTCCTCTCGTCCGAGGCCGAGGATGAGACGACATCCGTGATAGGAAACTGAGTGTTCCGCCTATCACGAAACATCACGAAGAAGAGGCGCGGCTTTTGAACAATGGAAGCCCGCAGTCTGGCCTTTCTGCATCCGGCGTATAAGACGACCCCCGATTTATTTTATATTTTTTTGGCAAATTTTTTAGCATAAAAGGTCGTCTTATACACCGGAAAATACGCCAAACTAACCATGAATGCATTTCATACACTTTTTCATGATTTTTTTTTTACATTTGCCAGCTTACAATAAAACATCTAATGCAGGGTATTTATTTAAAACAATAATTGGATAAAATTCTTATGTTCTTAGAAAAAAAAAGCGTAAACATGATTTAAAAAAAAATGCAAAAATTCAACCAACAACTCTCACCAGTCAACTAACTGACATGGTCTTGGTGTCCAGGCTTCAGTGATCAAGGGGTTAAAGCTTCAATTGATTGTACATGTAGGATGTTACAAATCATTAAAAGATAAGTTCACCTTATGCTGCAGCCACTGCCCGATTTCTATCAGGGCTACAATACATTTTGTAAGTGTCTTACCATTTACAAATTGTTACTAATGATTTGTCAACAGTTTTGCATCCTTTCTGTTACGCTTCAGTTTAAAATGGTGTTTTTCACAGACCTAGTTCTCTGACATGTATGTTCCTTCCTCATTTCTGACTTGTCATGACGCCCTGGGAGGTCTCTTTTTACCAAAAGCTTGTATATTATGAGCTATTAAAGTGAATTTCCACCCAAAAATTGAACTTTCACTTTTTGGAACCCTCCCCCCCTCCGGTGTCACATTTGGCACCTTTCGGGGGGGGCGGATACCTGTCTAATACAGGTATTTGCTCCCACTTCCTGGCATAGATCACCTCGGTGATCTACGCCACTTCTGGCGCCTACTCTGTGCCCCCGCTGTCTTCTGGGAGACACACAGCTCCCAGAACACAGCGGGGACCAGTGAAGACGCGCAGCGCGACTCACGCATGCGCAGTAGGGAACCAGGAAGTGAAGCCGCAACCGTTCATTTCCTGATTCCCTCACCAAGGATGGCGGCAGGGGCAGCCGAGAGCCAAGCGATTGCTTGGCTTCGGCTGCTGACATTGCGGGCACCCTGGACAGGTAAGTGTCCATTTATTAAAAGTCAGCAGCTGCAGTATTTGTAGCTGCTGGCTTTTACATTTTTTTTTTTAAGTGGGACCTCCGCTTTAAGTTGAGCCTACTCAGATGAGTATTGGTCTGTAATTTTATTCTTATTTAATTTCCAAACTGGGAAAAAGGTAATCCGTACATTGCAGTGTTTAGATGACAAGTACATCTATTGCTTCCAACAAATGACATGGGGAACATAGGGGGCAGTAGCTTGGGGTGCGGAAAAGTCGGGCCCCAGTAACAAAGAGAACCTAAATTAGAGAGGATCATTATCGGGTTCGGTATTAGTATCAGGTAGGCTTTTAAGCAGGTATTTTATATATAAAGGTGTAAAAATAAAGCACAGGTTTACGTGAATGCCCCATGATAAGCTCTGTGTACTGTCAATTTGACCCTATAAGAAAATAGAGTGATGGGAGAAGTACCGTAACTGCTGCCTCTTGTTTTTTTATTCCTTGGACCAGGGATCCTCAAACTACGGCCCTCCAGCTGTTGCGGAACTACACATCCCATGAGGCATTGTAAAACTCTGACATTCAGACATGACTAGGCATGATGGGAATTGTAGTTCCTGAACAACTGGAGGGCCGTAGTTTGAAGACCCATGCCTTGGACAATCAGGAGGGCTGACAGATGAGCATTCATGCTCATAAGACCTTGGAACCAACCGTCTTGATGGCAGAGCCAATGCATATGTGAATGGAGCTTATCTGTGCATTAAGATACAGTTTAAAGCCTCAGTGATATTATTGGTTCCAATTGAACCAAAAGAAAACATTCCTGGGAAAGTTTTTGCAAGCCACAAGATGTTTCCACCAATGTGTGGCGTTTACCTCAAATAGTGGTACATGAACACCTATTTGTTTATTTTTAATTTTTTTGTTGTATCTGTGTTTGCGTGTGTCTAATCGTATTCCTGTTTCTTCATTATTAGGAGACGCCAGGGATGGCTGCCCCAGTGGGCAACGACCGTGTAAGGGATCTCCAGAGTGAGGTTGAAGGGGTAAAGAACATTATGTCTCAAAATGTGGAGCGAATCCTGGCTCGGGGAGAGAACCTCGACCAACTAAGGAATAAAACGGAGGACCTGGAGGCCAGTGTAAGTTGTCTTTACTTTCATCTATATACAAGATCCTCTAAAAGTGTCTCAACATTCTCTTCCGCTGTCATGTGGGTGATCCATATTTTGAATATTTTCTAAATGTACCACCATATTATGTGTATGTGTCTACCTGCCTGCTCTGCTTGTAGTCTTTCTTTGAATGTACACTGAGCTACGCATGCGCAGCTCCGTATACATTCTGGCACTGTGTCTGTGTGCCAGGATGACAGAACTCCTGTGAACTCCTGTGCAGGGGTTAAGTCACCCCACACTGGCGAATCAAGATGACCAAAAACTGGCACCCAGAGAAGCCAGGGAGAAGATACCTGTGAGGGACCTTGTGGGCATTGGAGCCAAGGTATCTCAGAGTTTAGTTCTGATTTTAAGTATTGGTAAGCTGCAGTATATTACATTTCTCTTGCATTCATTAACAGACACCGCTCTTTTTATTCATAACATAGAGTTATAGTGCCACCTACAGGAGAAGGACATTATGCAGAAAGGAAACTTAAAGCGGGGGTTCACCCTAAAAAAAATGTTTTCTTTATCTACCATCCAAACCAGCATACTAGCGTCAGCTACAGTATGCCTCCTTTTTTTTTTTTTTTTGCGCTGTACTTACCGTTTAATCGTCCACTTTCGTTTCAGACTCCGGCGAGGAAATAGGCGTTCCTATGAAGAGGGGAACATGATTGACGTCCGGCTATGGCGCGTCACGCGTTCCGAAAATAGCCGAAATAGGAATCAGATATATACGGCGCCTACGCAGTCAGCTCCTAGTCTGTGCGCAGGCGCCGTATAGCGCCGTGAAGAGCCGAGTCCTACTCCGGCTATTTTCGGAAACGCGTGACGCGCCATAGCCGGCCGTCAATCATGTTCCCCTCTTCATAGGAACGCCTACAGTTTCTGAAACGAAACTGAAGGATTAAACGGTAAGTACAGCCCAAAAAAAAAAAGGCATACTGTAGCTGACGCTAGTATGCTGTATGGGATAGTACATAGTTGTTTTTTAGGGTGAACCTCCGCTTTAAAGGGGTTGTAAAGGTAAAAAAAAAAATCCCTAAATAACTTCCTTCACCTTAGTGCAGTCCTCCTTCACTTGCCTCATCCCTCGATTTTGCTTTTAAATGTCCTTATTTCTTCTGAGAAATCCTCACTTCCTGTTCTTCTGTCTGTAACTCCACACAGTAATGCAAGGCTTTCTCCCTGGTGTGGAGAAAGCCTCTTGAGGGGGGAGGGGGCGAGCAGGAGTGTCAGGACGCTTTCTACTTTGCAGATAGAGAAAGGAGCCGTGTGTTAGTGGGCGTCCTGACACTCCTGCTCGCCCCCCCCCCCCCTCAAGAGGCTTTCTCCACACCAGGGAGAAAGCCTTGCATTACTTGGCAGGTCCTGGTAATTATCTGCATTCTTTGTTAAAAAACATTGTATTATTGTATAATTCTGCCGTGTTTTCCAGCTTTTTTAATCTGCCTACATTAAATCTTTTATGTTCATTTTACAACTTCAAAGGTATGCATTGTTCATTTAATTGAGGGAGGTAAACATTGCTGTACAGGCACCCTTTTCCCTTTGTCCTCTGCTGTCATATGCTTTGGACAGCACAGATGCCTGTGTACCAGACTGCCCCCTAGTGTCTATAGCCAGTTTAAAGAGAACCTTCCACACAATTTAAAGGCTTTCATTAAAGAAGTACAGAAGAGGCTGCTCTTTAGCATTATTAAATTGCATGGGCAGCAAGAAAGGTAAGTATTCAGCCTCTCCTTTACAGGTGAATATTATTGAAAGGCTTTGATTACATGACATGGTCTAAATCTGGATAAATAAAGTCAGTTTGTTTTTCTGTCAGATTAATGAAATAACCATAAAATTATAAAATAATCTTGTAAAATTTTTGTAACTATTTGAGAAATTACATTCCAAATGATCAATCCCCTTCCCCCCTTTCTGATATTGGTTTGCCATAGGATGTCTGCCGGGACTGCAGTGTGTCCATAGATATACAATCCTTTCTTAGAGCCCTTTCACACTGGTGCGTTTTTGCGGTAAAAATAGCGCTATTAAAACGCTCCCCATGCATCTCAATGGACCTTTTCACACTGAGGCGTTGCGCTGGAGGAGCGTTGAGAAAAGTCCTGCAAGCAGCATCTTTGGAGCATCTTTGGAGCAGCTTTTGAGCACATATATATTCTCCATTGAAATGAATTGAAAACGCTGTAAAATCGCGGTGTTTTACCGCTATTTTAACGCTCTGTTGTAGGCGTTTCCAATGTGAAAGGGCTCTTTATCCTTTTTCATTATGCCCAGATTAACAGGCGGTCATCACTTCATACTTATAGGTAGCCTACATCTACAATCAATAAAGGGGGACACAGTACTTGGAGGTAATTGGTGGCTGCCATTCCTAAACTCTACTATGAGCATGCTAATCCCCTGACATCTCAATGCTGTTTGCCTTGCTAACTTTGAACAGGTATAGAAATCGGTAGTTCTGAAACTGTTCTGACACATGTTTAGAGCTTGACTGTTCTGGAACTATGTCTGAAACGCACCAAGGTCAGGCATTTAGCATTTTCGGAAAGGTGGCCTGCAATGGCAGCCCCCATCCTTCTCTCGTGATGGTCACTTTAAGTAAGGCACTCTAATGGCATTTCTATGACGTGTGACCACTAAATAAAGCCTTTTTAATATCTCTGTGAGAAATACAATGATAAAAATGAGGAAAAAGTAAAAATGTAAATGTCGCCTCACAAGTTTGGGTAAATGCTGTGATGATACTGTACTTTGGTGTGTATATACTGGAAATACACTCATTATGACTAAAGCCTCGTACACACGATCGGATTTCCAACCAACTTTTCCGATGATTTTGTTCCGAAGGGCGTTGGCCGCTAACTTGTTGTGCATACACACGGCACAACATTTTCAGCCAAAGTTCACCAAACCACGTGGTTTTTCAGCTCTTTACCGCCACCCTTTGGGCAACTTCTGCTATTGTTGTCTGATGTTTTAACCACTTCCCGGCGGCCGTACGACTATTTACGGCCGCAGGGTGGTTCTACTTCTCTGGGGCGCCGTCAATTGACGTCCGCCCCTTTCCGCGTTCCCCGCGCGCCCTCCAGAGCGCGCAGCGGGGAACTTCTGTGCTGGCCGTGTCCCTTGGACACAGCCAATCACAGATCGCCGTGAACGCCCAATCGGAGTGGCCGTTTCCTAGGCGATCTGTGCGGCCAATGAGAGATGATCTCATATGTTTACATATGAGATAATTTCTCATTCCCGGCTCTCACAGACAGCGGTGCTGTCAGGGGAGAGAGGAGACGGATCTGTGTCTCTTGTACATAGAGACACAGATCCGTCACCCCCCTTCCCCCACAGTTAGAACACTAATATTGGGGTACACATTTAACCCCTTCCTCACCCCCTAGTGTTAACCCCTTCCCTGCCAGTCACATTTATACAGTAATTAGTGCATATTTATAGCACTGATTGCAGTATAAATGTGAATGGTGCCAAAAATGTGTCAAAAGTGTCCGATGTGTCCGCCATAATGTCGCAGTCGCAATAAAAATTGCAGATCGCCGCCATTACTAGTAAAAAAATAAATAATAAAAAATAATAATTATGTCCCTTATTTTGTAGGCGCTATAACTTTTGCGCAAACCAGTCGCTTATTGCGATTTTTTTTCATTGATTTTTTTACTAAAAATGTGTAGAATACGTATCGGCCTAGACTGAGGATAACATTTTTTTTTTTTAAAAATGTAGCTATTTATTATAGCAACAAGTAAAAAAAATGTTTTTTTTTTCAAGATTGTTGCTCTATTTTTGTTTATAGCGCAAAAAATAAAAACCGCAAAGGTGATCAAATACCACCAAAATAAAGCTCTATTTGTGGGGAAAAAAAGGACGTCAATTTTGTTTGGGAGCCATGTCACACGACCGCGCAATTGTCAGTTAAAGCGACGCAGTGCTGAATCGCAAAAAGTCCTCTGGGCAGGAAGGGGGTTTAAGTGCCCAGTAAGGAAGTGGTTAACATTGGTTCCGAGCGTGTTTGTACTTTGGATTTTAGTCGGACACACGATCGAATAAATCGACATAACAGATTTATTGCCCAACAATTGGTGAGCATGAACGGCCAACTTTTGTCGTCGTTAATTCAGCCAATAATTGTCTGATGTAGCATACACACGGTCGGGTTATCCGTCACAACACGTCCGTCAGACGATTATGGCTATAAAGTTGGATTGTGTGTACGAGCCTTTAGCCTTTGTGTTTCAGGGTGTCTGTGTGTTATACAGTCCTAAGTCAGGAAAGCCCTGATCCAGGCATCCTTGGAGGGTACCCTATTTCTTCCTATGTTGCCCACATAGGAGAAACCCAGACTGGGTTTCCATTGCAGCTGTAATATGTTGTTGGTTGGGGTCACATGGATTGTTAATAATTCATATGGTTTGATGTCTACTTTCCTCATGGCTATTCTTTGTATCCTACAGTCTGAACACTTTAAGACCACGTCCCAGAAGGTTGCCCGGAAATACTGGTGGAAGAATGCGAAGATGATCGCTATCATCTGTGTGATAGTTGGAGTCATCGTCCTCCTCATCATCCTCCTTGCCACTGGAGTCATCCCAACATAGACTGCTTTTCTGTTGCCACCTTCTTCCTCTTCACTCCCCCACTGAAGACTCTCACAGACCTCACATGGATGAACCCTGGAGACTGGCCAAGAGGAATTCTATTTGTCTATGTATATAAGACGCCTCAAGCTGTTATCTTCCTTTTGTAAATTTGCCTTGTTCTACCCAGTAGCAATATGTGCTGAGGTGCTTTCGTATACTTTAGCAGTAATCTTTCTAATCTGAAATCGACTGGAATGCTTTCCATATGTCTTTATAATCCTGTTCAGTTAAAGATGAGATAAAACCCATCATGTATAGAATGAAAGTCTCATAGAACTGCAAAACGATATGAAGGGAAATGTTTGCAGAATATGCAATATCAAGTTTAGTTTATTGCTGTCGGATTACGCAGCAGGGATCTGACGTTGTATGGATGGCCATGGCACACACCACCTGTCATCAGATCTTGGACGGGGGAGTCTATTGGTGGAGTTGGCCTTTTGGCTGATGGACCTCCTCCAAGATATGAACTGCACCAGGAGGTCTGCTGTGCACAGAATTCTACCACTACACATCCACAGAAGAAAAGCTTCAGCGTCACCTTTGTGACTTATATGGCAGGTCCCTTACCGAAAATGCAGCACATTATACTAGTTAGTTTGATTAGCATTTTCTTCTAGTCAATTTTTCTTCTGACATCAGCAATGTTCAGGGAGGGATAAGGGGGCGTCAGGGTAGGGGTTGGGGCATCATCCTCAAAGCTGCTACACAATATGTGATGAATCTTTTGGTACAGCCATTCTCAACCTTGTTACTCCATTGGAACCCTTGAGATGATGGTCTGGTCTCAGGTAACCCCTGCTTAAATTAAATCATTGGGGGTTAGTGGGAAGAATGCCACTTACATTGGTGGTCATTGTAACGAGTGCCCTCCTTAAAGTAGTAATCAGAATGCCACCAAGACCATTGGTGTCATGCCGCTGGCTTTCCCAGGTGGCACTGGACCTGAAACTATGTAAACACCATCAGATGGAAGGTCAATGAGCCACAGCTCAAGGAACCCCTATCAGCCTCTGGAGGAACCCCAGAGCTCCACAAAACCATGGTTGAGAATGGCCTAAAAGGTTTGTAAAGGATTTTTTTTTTTAAATAACAAACATGTTATACGTGCCTCTACTGTGCAGCTCTTTTGCACAGAGTGGCCCTGATCCATGTCTTCTGGGGTCCCTCGGCGGCTGTCTCTGCTCCTCCCCGCAAGAACTCCACACATTCATGTGAGCTCCCTCGCATTGTGTGAAGTCCTTGCGGGCACGCTCCCGTGATACAGCGAGCGGCCATAGCCGCTTGCTGTATCACTTGGCGTGCCGCGTCATTGGATGTGATTGACAGCAGCGCCAGCCAATGGCTGCGCTGCTTTCAATCCATCCGCTTTAGCCAATCAACAGCCAGGCTGGCCGGGCAAAGAGGATGTTGGGGCCGAGCGCGGGACTTTTGAGGGGTCAGGTAAGTATAACGGGGGGCCTATATAGTCGAAGTTTTTTCACCTTAATGCATCGAAATGCATGAAGGTGAAAACGTTTTCCTTTACAACCCTTTTAAGTTTTTGGCATATACACAAGGGACTGTGTGAAGGAATCTACAATGGTTAAAACTTGAGTTTGTGTTAGGACTAAATGACAGAAGTAATTGTTCTTTCATAGCTATAAGCAATGTATCAACCTGTTAGCAGTCATGTCATTTGGAACACATTAACGCCAATGTGTTTTAGATGCGCCAGCTGCCGACTAGGGTGACTGCTCAATAATATGAGTTTACTGCTCGCTATCCTATGTAAAACCGATTAGATCTTGGCTCTAGACTGGTTACAGTTTGTAGAGACAGACATTTTAAATGCTGAACCCTTATTACATTCACAGTTCTTGCCTCAGAAATTATATCAAAGCCAACAAAGTGTTCTAGAACAAACTGGTTATGCTTTCAAAATGGCTGCCTCTACAAAGAGTTTAGAACAGGGGCCTTTTAAAGTAACATTCTGTTCTGTCTGATCAGTTCTGTCCGATGTGACATTGGGGGTTATTTACGAAAGGCAAATCCACTTTGCACTACAAGTGCAATCTAAAAGTGCAAAGTGCACTTGAGATTGCAGTGAAAGTGCACGTGGAAGTGCAGTCGCTGTAAATCTGAGGGGAACATGCAAGGAAAAAAACAGAATTTTAGCTTGCACATGATTAGATAATAAAATCAGCAGAGCTTCCCCTCATTTCAGATCTACCCCTCAGATTTACAGCGACTGCACTTCCAAGTGCACTTTCAGTGCAATTTTAAGTGCACTTTGCACTTGTAGTTTGCATTTGTAGTGCAAAGTGGATTTGCCTTTCATAAATAACCCCCATGGTGTCATTCTCTGTATGTGCGTTCCTGTATATCCAGTGCCCAATACTCCTCTCTTTATCCCTTCTATTTTTATATGGTACAATCAATACTCCTCTTTTAATCCCTTTATATTTTCATATGGCGCAGTCTTAGAACAGGAACGGCAATGGGGAAAACTCTTAAATCCACAACCACTTGAATAAATAAATCGTGTATAGAGAAGTGAAGGTTTAGTGGGGGATGGATCTATCCATCACAACATGGGAGTGAGGAAGTATGGTGGGTGTATATAGGATAATTGTACCACTTAGGTGAGAATGTAATTTAGAAAGCTATTTTAATGAGAAACAAATGAAATGACTCCAATATATTCTCCCCTGACTACTCTTTGAACATACTCTAAAAATCTTTATGTTCTTGGTAAAAAGATATGAAATGTATCTTTGCAGCCAGTAAGGGGACCTGTCTGAACTACAAGTGGTGGGTGTCCCCGGCTGCTTTGAAATCTAAAATTTGCAACATTGTTCACACAACTTAAAAGAAACCTGTAATGAGGAAGTATGGATGCTGCTATTGCTGATCTGTCCTGAAAATACTAGTTGCCTGGCTGCCATTCTGATCCAATGGCTTTAGCACATTCTACTTCACTGACCCAAAACAAATATGCAAATCAGGAATTTTGATGTCCTTTTTGACTTTCCTGGCCTGCATTCTGCTTCTTGGTAATGCATAATATCGAAGACACTGGATGAGCATGAGAGCCAAGAGCTTGCATTTTTGGAAAGACTTCAGTAATGACAGCCTCTGTTTTTTATCTCTTTCTGTACAGGGTTCCTAAACTGAGCCACTTGTGTTCTCCTTTTGTGTCAGTGGGATTCATGATTAGAGGATGAATTTTCTAAAGATAATAGAATATCTTTTATTATTTTGGTAAAAAAAAAAAAAAAATCAGAAATAATAAAGGACCTAGGTGAAAGTCCCCTGCAGAGATTTTTTTCTTTTCAGTGTATATTTGTTGAAAAAAAAAAGATTATTCATATAACTAGCAGATAGATCAAATTCTACTTCTATGTAACCAACTTGTGCCTTTGTACAGATTCATGGCAGAGCAATGCAGGTGACCACCACTGTGATTTCAAGATTCTGCTTGCAATGCTCACACTAAACAGCAGAGGGCAGAAGTGCAATAGTAAATACTTATTCAATGGTTTGTAGTTCCCTCCTAATCTGTACAGTTCACTTTATGACTTTGATAATATGAATAAGGAACTATGTGACATTGTTACCAGTGCAGCCCTCAGAGTCTCAACACTTCTTGGTGTGTATTTGTATGTACATGCCAATAAAGCTCAAGTTGTTTATACTACTCATTATAATTTACAGGGTTTATTTATAGGGCTCAATAAACAGAATGTAATTGGATATTTATGTATGACGTTGTTTTTATTTTACAACCTCTATATTTATTATGATTCATAGTGACTTTTATAAAAAGAAAAAAATTAAAGTGTTACATTGCATGCAATAGCAACAATATGTGTACAATACCCCATAAGAGCCAATTCACAATATTACTTTCCACATCCATCAACACTGCGTCACCAACTGACCTCAGAAGCTGCATACAACTGCATACGAAAACAGGAGAGTGCAAAATGTGGTGCAGCTGTGCATGGCAGCCAATCAGCTTCTAACTTCAGCTTTTATTACAGTGAAGGGAAAAAAGTATTTGATCCCCCTGCTGATTTTGTATGTTTGTCCACTGACAAAATCAACCTACCATTAAGGTTATACACTGATCATTTCTTTAACAAGGTAGAGACAGAATAACAACAAAAATATTCAAGAAATCTGCATTTAAAAAAAGTCATAAATTGATTTGCATTTTAACTGCTTGCCTACCGCCGCACGCACTTATACGTCGACAGAATGGTGCCCCTGGGCAAAATAACGTACCTGTACGTCCCCTTTAAGGAAGCGGCATCAGCGATGCCATCAGGGGGGTACAGACATTGCATCTGTAAGGGGCCCGATGGTCCCCAAGGCCCCTTACAGGCCGGTCGCCCCCCCTCCTGTTTTTTTGCATTACGACTGTAAGGGTCTCCAGGGCTCTGCGCCCTGCTTATTTCGCGTCGGGAAAGAAGAGATTACACTTGGGTTTTTTCATCGGCACCCTCCCCGTTTCTTTGCTCCAGGGGGGCCATGCCTAAAGCTGTGTAAGGGGCCCCAGAATTTGTGATGCTGCCCGTGATCGTCTCACGGTGAGGAAAAACGGGGAGATGCTGATGTAAACAAGCATCTCCCCGCTCTGCCTAGTGACAATGACCGTGATCACCGCTTCCTGTAATTGGAAGCGGTGATCACTGTCTTGTCACACACAGTCCATCCCCCCCCCCCCCCTGCAGTAAGAAGCACGCCATTGAGCACACTTAACCCCTACAGTGCCTCATAGTGGTTAACCCAGGGGTCCTCAAACTATGGCCCACGGGCCGCATCTGGCCCGCCAGTGTGATTTACCCGGCCCGCAGACTGCCCCTTTAACATTGCAGCAACCCCCCTCCCCTCTGCTACCTTTATCACACAAGATGAGAAACATGACAGGTCCGGACAAAGGGCGGGACCTTTTGGGTTAAGAAGTGGGTGATTGATTGCTGGGACCGTCCCACTGTCTAGTAACCAATCGCATGCCTTTCACTTGCAAAGTCCCGACCTTTGTCCGGACCTGCCCTGCTTCACGTCTTGTGTGATTAAGGTAGCAGCGGGAAGGGGGGTGCTGTAATATTATAGGAGGGGCGGCAGTGTAATATCAATGGGGGGGGGATCTGTTATGGGGGAGTCTGTGATGGGAGAGTCTGTTATGGGGGTATCTATTATGGGTGGAGTCTGTGATGGGGGGGATCTGTGATGGGGGAGTCTGTTATGGGGGGGGATCGGTTATGGAGAGAGTCTGTTCTGTTATGGGGGGATCTGTGATGGGGGGAGTCTGTTATGGGGGGAGTTTGTAATTGGGGGATTCTGTTATGGGGGATCTGTTATGCGGGGCTCTGTGATGGTGATGTCTGTTACGGGGGGGGGGGCTTTGTGATGGGAGGGTCTGTGATGGAGGATCGTTTATGGGGGGGCTTTGTGATGGATGACCTGATATGGGGGCTTCCATATGGGGGATCTGTGATGGAGAGGTTCTGTTATAAGGGGGTTCTGTGATAGGGAGGGGGATCTGTGATGGGGAGGGGGAGGGTGCTGTGATGGGAGTCTGTGAACTAATAATACGTTTATGTTGATTAAAATAGTTTTTTATTTGAAATATTAAATGTATTTTTTTTCCTGTTTTTTTGCACTACAAATAAGATGTGTGCATAAGAATTTGTTCATATCTTTTTAAACTATAGTCCGGCCCCCCAACAGTCTGAGGGACCGTGAACTGGCCCCCTGTTTAAAAAGCTTGAGGACCCTTGGGTTAACCCCTTCACTGCCAGTGTCATTTTCACAGTAATCGGTGCAATGGTCCCAAAAATGTGTCAAAAGTGTCCGATGTGTCCACCATAACGTCGCAGTCACGATAAAAATCGCTGATCGCCGCCATTACTAGTAAAAAAAGAAAAAAAATGCCATAAAACTATGCCCTATTTTGTAGCCGCTATAACTTTTGCGCAAATCAATCAATAAACGCTTATTGCGATAATTTTTTTACCAAAAATAGGTAGAAAAATCGGCCTAAACTGAGGGAAAAAAATGTTTTTTTATATTTTTTTTGGGGATATTTATTATAGCAAAAAGTAAAAAATATTGCATTTTTTTCAAACTTGTCGCACGACCACGCAATTGTCAGTTAAAGCGACGCAGTGCCGAATCGCAAAAAGTGGCCCAGTCTTTTACCAGACAAATGGTCCGGGCCTAAGTGGTAAAAGAGTGAAATAAGTGTTAGACCCCTTCGCAAAACATGATATAGTACTTGGTGGCAAAACTCTTGTTGGCCACTAGTCATACAAGTGTTAGTGAAGCCTTAGGGTGATGGCAGCCTTTTACTTTTGATTGTTTTAAAAAACGACTCCACTTACTGTGCCTCCTATTCACAGGAAGTGAGCTGGTCTTATAATGTGTGTGTGTCCTGTGGCACGTGTTTACGTGCAACTTTTACATTATGGTGACATGTAGTCTTTGGAAATATGGCGGCTGTTAGCAGAGGTTTATTTATAAAGTGCAGAGAGCTACAGGAATAGCACCCTTCACCCTAAATAGGAGTGAACCCCCATAAGGCTAATTGAATATGCTAATGACCCTGCTGCTTTTCCAGTGCAACCTCATCGCCCTGTAGGCAGGTAGAGGTTACTGTTGTCCCAGTGGGAAGTTAGGGGTTAACTGCACTCTCAAGCTTTCTGTCTTGGTGGGGTATTCTTGGGTCAATCCATTTGGTCCAGTCACTGCGTGATATAAAAGGGACAGGGGATCCTGATCTATAGCGGTGGGAGAGAAGTCAGTATGGGAGAAAACACACAGCCATCAAAATGTAGGATTGCTGGAACTTGCAGTCCTACTTGAAGATGCCTATTCCTGGATTCTTCCAAATATGGACTCTGCCAAAGATAGACTCTTTCCTATGCAGGTATGCTGGGGCAGCCACAAGCCTGAGTTAGGGCTCTTTCACACGGAGCGGACCGTTTCTCGGTCCGCTCCATGTGTCCGCCAAAGCTCAGCGGGGATACCCGCTGAGCTGTCGGCGGATAGGGCGGTCCCCGCACACAGTGCAGGGACCGCCCTGTCTCTGCTCCGCTCTCCCCTATGGGGGACCGAATGCAGACGGTCCGTCTGTCAGTCTGCATCCGGTCCGTTCCGCCGAACGGAAGAAAAATAGGGTTTCTTCCGTTCGGAAAAGCGGAACCCGACTGACGCGGACGCTAGCGGATGCTCCATCCGCTAACGGACGCGTACCCATAGGGATTCATTACAAGTCCGTTAACGGACTTGTAATGAACGGACAGACGGAGCGGACGTCTGAAAGGGGCCTTAATCCTCGTACACACGATCGGCTTTTCCAACGGGAATTGTGTGATGACAGGCTGTTGGCGGAAAATCTGACCGTTTGTACGCTCCATCGGACAATTGTTGTCGGATTTTCCACAGACAAATGTTGGATAGCATGCTTTCAAATTTTCTGCGAACAATTGTGTGTTCTTGGATTTTCCGAGCGTGTGTACACAAGACCATCGGTCAAAAAGTACAAACGCGCATGCTTGGAAGCAATGCTCCCCAAACACAACATTAGCAGAAGGTGCCCAAAGGGTGGCGCTAAGGAGCTGAAAAAACACATCGTTTTGTGTTTGTTGCCCAACAATTGTGTGCCGTTTGTATGCAAGACAAGTTCACAGCCAATGCCCTTGGGACAAAAGTGTACAAGGCTTTAGGGACTGTCTGCACGTTATCTTAGACTGTCCATTGTCGTCGTCATGTTAATTAGCTCATTATAAAATACTCACCTTAGAACAAGGCGTAGGCATCGGAGCCGGGTCCAAGCTGAGGGAGCTGACATTTTGCCCTCTGCGTTTCTTCCGGGTTTGTGTCACTCCTGTGCATCTGCCGGACCTTCAGCCAGGCCTTCACAGCTCATGCGCCGCTGATGTCAGTGAATATCTCCTAAACCGTACATGTTTAGGAGATATTTATTTTTCCTACAGGTAAGCCTTATGGGCCTAGAGACCCCAAATATGTGTATGTGTCCTTCAGTTCCCAGAGTCTGTGTGTTTTGGAATCCGAACCACTCTGAGCCTAAGTTTTCACTATTGCGACCTGAAAGTTGCACGATTTTGTCGCGACTTGAAGCAATACCCGTGTATACTTGAGGTCTATGGACCACAAGTCGCATCAAAGTGGCACCAAAGTAGTGCAGGGACTACCTTGAAGTTGCACAGATATGAGTGGTACTCATGGGGTACGATTTGTCATGTGACTTTGCAATCCCAAATCGCATGACAAGTTGCACTAGTGGAAACGTAGCCTAAGGGTCCCCCAGGCACACACTTTCCAAAGAGTAGTGTTCCCTTAAAATCCAAGGCCCATGGTCAGTTGCAGTGGCGGCTGGTGCTTAAAATTTTTGGGGGGGCGCAAAAGAAAACAAAAATTGCAGCCTCACTGTGCCCATCAAATGCAGCCACTGTGCCATCAATTGTCACCACTGTGCCATGCCATCAAACGCAGCCACTGTGCCATTAATTGCCACCACTGTGCCATGCCATCAAATGCAGCCACTGTGCCATCAATTGTCACCACTGTGTCATGCCATCAAACGCAGCCACTGTGCCATTAATTGTCACCACTGTGCCATGCCATCAAACGCAGCCACTGTGCCATCAATTGTCACCACTGTGCCATGCCATCAAACGCAGCCACTGTGCCATCAATTCGCACCACTGTGCCATGCCATTAAACGCAGCCACTGTGCCATGCCATTAAACGTAGCCACTGTGCCATCAATTGTCACCACTGTGCCATGCCATCAAATGCAGCCACTGTGCCATTAATTGTCACCACTGTGCCATGCCATCAATTGTCACCACTGTGCCCTTTAATTGTCACCGCTGTGCCCTTTAATTGTCGCCGCTGTGCCCTTTAATTGTCCCCACTGTGCCTATTTTTGCCACTGTGCCCTGTAAAGTCCCCCTTTCCCCCTCCCCCGCCCGGCACTTGCCTTTACTGGAGTCAGCCATCCACGTCTTCTACCGCCCTCGATGACTGACAGGCGTCTCAGCCAATCAGGTTACCGGTAGCCAGAATCGGCCAACCTGATTGGCTGAGACGCCTGTCAGTCTTATACAAGGAGCGCATCTCTAGTGCGTTCCTTGTATAAGCTTCCGGGACCCGAGGGCTGTACTCGGAAAAGCCTATCAGAGCTGTTTGCTCTGATAGGCACTTCCGTACAGCCAACCAGCTGCCGTTATTCAGATGGCCGGACATGAGCGCCGACCATCTGAATAGAACAGCGGCAGCGGCGATAATAACATAGATTCGTGCAATGCATGAATCTATGTTATTAGACTCAGTGGCGGTGAGAGCCAGAGGGGGCGCAGCGCCCTCTATGGACGAACCGCCACTGGTCAGTTGGCAAGAGTCTAGCCTGCAGTCCCCTCCAAAAGCCTCTGTCTTGGTTGGGTCTGTCACATGGTGGAACCGGAGATTTGCATCATTGATGTGCAACTGACAATTCTGCAGCAGCTGCGAGCTGCTATCATGTCACTATGGACCAAAATATCTGAGGAATGTTTCCAACACCTTGTTGAATCTATGCCATGAAGAATTAAGGCAGTTCTGAAGGCAAAAGGGGGGTCCAACCCTCACGTATGCACAGACACGCGAGGTTTGGGACTTTCATACCAGCACAATCTTTTCTCATACCTGGGAAACACTCGCATTTGCAGGTGTGACGTAGGCCTCTGCCAGGACCCGAAGCCTTGCAGCACATGCATGCATACAGTACACAGAACCCAAGGGTCCGGGTGAACGTTATTCTCGCCCGACACCCTATGAAGTTAAAAAAACGAATAAATCTAAATGCGAGTGAGAGAGGGGAAGAGGGCAGGGGAAATTACTTTTTATTTAGGGTGAAGGTCTGCTTTCATATTGCATCAATATGTGCTTTGAATTAAAGTATGTTCCTTTTTCTTCGAATTGTTTTTTTTAATGCTTCCCCCCAAAAAATCATAAAAATTTGCAACACAATAACTTCCTCAATGTGAGGGTTTCTCAGGCACAAATATTGTCTGTTCTGCTTTGTAAACTATTTGTTAATGGTTTATGGTAACCTTAAACTGTTCTGTCTCGTATAACATAATACTGCATTGTAGGAAATGGAAAGTCCTTGCAGTGCTCAAGTGGTGGTCAGTAGCAGGGATCCAGATCCAAGCCAGGTCAGCAGTTGTGTGCCTGTGGGCAAGTAGGACCGGTGGGTGAGACTTCCTCCATGTCCCCCCTTCTCGTTGGGCGCCAAGTAAGGGTCACATGAGAGTGAGTTCTTCTGAGCTACGCTAGGCACTTTGGACCAGGGGTGCTTACAATGATGAGCTTTTATTTATTCAAGTAAAACCTTTATCCCAAAAGGAGAGCTGTGTGCTAGAGTTTAGCTTCAATTTGTTAGTGTGTCGAAATCTGCTAGTACTCCCAACTTCTGAGCAGGGCCGGTTCTACCACTAGGCAAACTAGGCAGCCGCCGAGGGCGCACTGCTACCTAGGGCGCCCGGCCACTGGTGTTTCTTACTCCCTTCTCTCTGCAGCAAGCAGACAAGTCTCAGCATCAGCAGGCAGCTGCCACTCTGTTTGCACATAGTGTAAGATGCGCAGTGGCGGTGGAGGACTGTGTCCCGACTCCCGAATGAATGGAAGCAAGCAAACATTCATTGATGGGCACTGGTAGGCTGCATTTGATGGGCACTGGTGAGGCTGCAGTGATGGGCACGGGTGAGTCTGCATTGATGGGCGCCGGTGGACTGCATTTGATAGGCGCTTCATTAAAAATATGGGGTATACATGGGCATGGCAAAGGGGGTGGAGCCAAGGAGGGGGTCAAAATTTTGGTTTTGCCTAGGGTGTCGAAAATCCTTGCACCAGCCCTGTTTCTGAGTCACCCCTTCTCTCTGCCCCCCTACCCACCTCTGAGCAGTCTCCCTTAGTTCCATCCCTACTCACCTCTCAGTACTGTCCCTTTAACAGAAAACACAACCAAGTATTGTTTTGTGGTGCCAAGTAATTTGGATAGAATGTGTTAATAACAAGAAAAGCAGTGAAATGAATCTCCTGCAACCAGAAACAATAGACCCCCCTCCCAGCAACAATAGATCCCCCAGCACTAATAAATCCACCTCAGCAACCATAGACACCCTCAACAGCAACAATAGATCTCCCAACAAATCCAACACACTTCTTCAACAATAGACCTCCCACCAAAAATAGATCAATCTCCTGCAACTATAGACCCCCCCACCAGCAACAATAGATCTCCTAGCAGCCAGAACGAATAAATCCTCCAGCAGCCAGCAACAGTAGATGCCTCTCTCAGTTGTAGATCCCTCCCAGCAACCATTGACCCCAAGCAACGAAAGAGCCCCCCAGCAGCAATAGATCCCCAAGCACGCCCTAGCACCCTTTGTCATTACATACATTCAGTGCTGGAGGTGCTACGTTCCCCCATGTTTCTGCTGAAAAAAAAAGCCCTGGCTAGTACATCTAACATTCCCCCCGCCCCCCCAGATAAACAATGCTGCTGACTGCTGTGCCCCCTGTGCCCTATCATCGAGAGTGGAGGCACCTTGATACACGAGGTGTGTTACTGACCAGATCACCAGGCGAAAACAGAGGGGGGAAGCCTAGAAAAAATATACTGATGCAGCCACTACCTGTAATATGTAAAACAATCTGAAAAAACGACTAAATCAGCTGTGTGTATGTGGTCATACGGTGCCCAGATTGTACCTTTCCCCTCCTTCACTCTACCTACAACTATTTCCAGTGAACTTGACATCAGGGAAAGTGGCATTGATCTGATAAGCTGCTCTGCTTTATAAAGGTTTTCTTATCACAGAGGGTATAAGGAGAGGAGGGGATCGGGTTTTAGGTGCATGTTTTTAGTGGGCAGCGTTGGCACTACAGATAGTTCTATAAGATCTGCCATTTGCATCATGTGTTGTGCTAACAGCGCCCTCCTGTTTCTATCTGTCCATCACTAGGGGGCGCACTGATTACACTGAGTGCCTTCAATGGGGTCCCTCTGGATAGATATAGAAGCCAATGCTAAATTGTTCCTTGGCTACTGTACTGTACTTACTGTACATGAGGGGTATACAGAGGAATCCTCTAGCTGGGATCACACGTGTATGCACACAGCTGCTGCTATGTGTTTTCATGAAAGTGCATGCTGCATCTTTGACGTTCTTTTGTAAAATGTGTGTTCTAATAAAGTTTAATGACAGAGCATCTAAAAACAAGTGGAAAGCCCTGTTCACATCTGTGCAGCGTGGCTGTTCATAAAAGCACATCAAAGTCTTGAGAGCTTTATAAAACACAAATTCTAATAGAGTTGAATGGCAGCGCATCTAAAAACGAACAACGCCAAAACCGCGCCAATGTTAACCCGGCCTAAAATGGAACTAAACCCATTGATTTGAATGTTACCCAAGATAGTTATATTCAAAGCATGCCATGAATGATAAATGTCACAGTTGTTTGTGCTCTCAACTGAACTGTCATGCCATCAAATGACAGGTATCATAACATATCACATGTGCATCACCATGGCAACTGCAGAGCAAACACAGGCTAACAAGGCAACTTCCTTAGGCCTCGTACACACGACAGAGATTCTCGGCAGAATTCGCCGAGAAACTCGGTCAAAACCCGGATTCTGCCGAGAATCTCTGTCGTCTGTACAGTTTTGGCTCGATGGAGCCGCCGAGGAGCTCGACGAGAAAATAGAGAACATGTTCTCTATTTTCTCGTTGGCCGCGTTGTTCTATAGGAGAAGGCGGCCCGCCGAGCTCCTCGGCGGCTTCATCCCAAAACGAGACGAGGAACTCGACGTGCCAAGCACGTCGAGTTCCTCTGTCGTGTGTACGGGGCCTTAGAGGTAAGGTAGAGGAGGGTTTTTTACAAGTGAAGGTACTTCCATTTATTGAGAAGTGTCCCTTGTTCTTGTGGCTGCTCTCCAGCATTGCTCCTATTTCTTCTTGCTGGAGGCGGCCATTTTGTTGAAGCCCAGAGCCCCTTGAACAGCAGTAAATCATAAAGTTGAACCAAACCCATCGATTTAACGTTTCAAAAAACAGTTTCATTCCTGTCAAACTGTCAAAAGGCTGGTGTCATAACTGATCACCGTGACAGTTGCAGATCAAACAAAAGCAGCTTCCTTGGCTGTAAAGGATAGAAGGGTTTAATTCCGCTTTAGACCCCTTTCACACCGAGGTGCTTTTCAGGTGTTTTAGCGCTAAAAATATTTAGGTAGATTCAGAAAGAGTTAGGCCGGCTTATCAGTTTTTTCGGATGGCCGCTAGGTGGCGCTTCCATTGCGGCCGGCGTAGATTATGTAAATGAGCTTGTACGCCGATTCACGAACGTACGCCAGGCCGCCGCAGTCGAATTACGTTGTTTCCGTAAGGCCTTAGGCGGCCTAAAGTTATTCCACCTATGAGGTGGAATAACAATGTTAAAGTATGGCCGCCGTTCCCGCCGCGAGGTTCGAATTTTTTACGTCGTTTGCGTAAGTCGTCCGCGAATCGGGAGTTACGTTGTTTACATCCACGTCGAAATCAATAGGCCCGTACGGCATACTTAGCCGCAATGCGCACTGGGAAATGTAGGCGTACAAGGTCAAGCCTCGTTGCCATTAAACAAGCCCCCCTCCAACCCATTTGAATTAGGCGCCCTTACGCCCGCCGCGTTTACACTACGCCGCCCTAAGTAAGGAGGCAAGTGCTTTGAGAATATGTACTTTCCTCTCTTACTTAAGGCGGCGTAGTGTAAACACGCTAGGCTACGCCGAACTTAGTTTTGCGCGCCCCTACCTGAATCTACCCAATTGCCTGTAAAGTGCCTGAAAATTGCCTCTCATGTCTCTCAAAGCACTCGGCCTTTCACACTTGGGCGGTGCGCTTGTGGGACGAGAAAGAAAGTCCTGCAAGCAGCATCTTTGGGGCGGTGTATACAGCGTTCCTACACAGCCCCTCCCCATTGCAATGAATGGCGCCTGAAAAGCGATTCGGACGCGCTATAAAACAGGTGCTTTTAACCCTTTCTTCGGCCGCTAGTGGGGGTTAAAAGCACCTCGCTATCGGCCGAAAAGAGCCGCTTAAATGACGGTAAGGCACCTTCCACACTTGTTCAACTTGTCCTGCGACTTGCGACTGCAAAGTCACATGACAAGTCGTACCCCATGATTTCCAATGAGTACCATTCATATCTGTGTGACTTCAAAGTAGTCCCTACTACTGTACTACTTTGGTCCGACTTTGATGTGAGTTACACAGGGCAAAATTGCGGGAAAATCACTGCAAAATCGTGCGACTTTGAAGTCACGGTAATGTGAAAGGGGCCTAAAACACTTTACCGCCGTTTTTCGGCCGAAAAAGGGTTTAAAACTGCCTGCAAAGCGCTGCTACATGGGCAGGAGAGGTGAGTTCACACTGGAGTGAATGGAGCCGCTGTTTCAGGGCGCTTTGCAGGCGCTATTTTTAGCGCTATAGCGCCTGCAAAACACCCCAGTGTGAAAGGGGTCTTAAAGCTAGATACACACTATTAGCCAGATTCAGGTAGAGTTACGCCGGCGTATCAGTAGATACGCCGTCGTAACTCCGAATCTGCGCCGTCGTATATTTAAGTGTATTCTCAAATTGAGATACACTTAAATGTAGCTAAGATACGACCGCCTGCGCCGTCGTATCTTAGCTGTCTATTTACGCCGGCCGCTAGGGGCGTGTACGCTGATTTACGCCTAGAATGCGTAAATCAGCAAGATACGCCTATTCACGAACGTATGCTTGCCCGTCGCAGTAAAGATACACCGTTTACGTAAGGCGTTTTCAGGCGTAAAGATATTCCACCAAAAAGATGGCGCAGCCAATGTTAAGTATGGACGTCGGAACCGCGTAAAAAATTTTTTTTTTACGTCGTTTGCGTAAGTCGTCCGTGAAATGGGCTGGGCGTAATTTACGTTCACGTCGAAACCAATGAGTCTTTGCGGCGTAATTTGGAGCATGCGCACTGGGATACGTCCACGGACAGCGCATGCGCCGTTCGTTAAAAACTTAATTTAAGTGGGGTCATGCTTTATTTCCATAAAACACACCCACCTCTTCACAATTTCAATTAGGCGCGCTTAAGCCGGCACATTTACGCTACGCCGGCGTAACTTAGGACGCAAGTGCTTTGTGAATACAGCACTTGCCTCTCTAACTTACGACGGCGTAGCGTATATGAGATACGCTACGCTTGCCTAACGTTAGGCAGGTCTACATGAATCTAGCTATATACAATTTTCTTTCCATTTTTTTCCTTAAGGCTGCATTCAGACCTGAGGGTTTCATTTTCAGGCAGAACGTTGCGCGTTTTTGCGGCGTTTTTGCACCGGTCAAAAGGTCACCAATGTAAAAAGCAGAAAAACGCCTGTAATCTGCCCAAAAAGAAGCTTGTGTATTTGCTTGCGCTTCAGGCGTTTTTTCTTCAGGTTACAAAACGCTCAGATGTGAACAGGAGCCATTTAAATGAATTGGATTTTGCTTGTTGGGCGTTTTTCAGGCGTTTTAGGCGCTAAAAATGCTCAAGTGTGAATGCAGCCTATTAGATTTACCACAGCCATATAATAAGAGGTCAAACCTAAACATTTTCACTTTGTATACAATCAGGCAGGCCCTTGTACTGCATAGTTGAAGGGAAATCAAACAACAAAAGTTGTATAGTGTGTATCCGTACATCATGATCTGTATGTGGAGGAGTGTGGGCGTGGCCTGTCATGACACCCTGACACCTGCTCCTCTCACTGACAACCCATACTATACACACAGGCTATTCCAGGCTGCTGCTCTTGGCTCCTCCCCCTCTCTGGGACTTGCAGGGACTTCAGGCTGGATGACAGCAGAGTGATCAGAGAGGGAGGAGGACACACACACACAGGACTGACACTCCATGTAACTTCTAGCAGTGTGATCTGATCGTCTCCCACCATACCCCGGGATCTGTGCTGGGACACGGGACACCTACATCATGGTAAGTGATTGTAATATCCGCCCCTCCCCCTCCTCAGGCTGCACATCACACTTCTCTCCCTCTGCTTTCACTTTCATGTATTACCGGAGTAGGAAAGGTCAACAATGGAGCCTGGAAGAGCAGTTTGCTCTGGATCTGTCACCAGGGATCGCTCTTCCTGGGGGGGTTGGATCATTTCTTGTGCGCTGATTGCTCCCTGTGCAGTAGCGCAGTACAACAGGGGCGCTCGGTCTCCTTAGTAATGTCCTCATTGTCTTCTCTTATTCCGAAACCACGGGGTGACATTACTAAAGTCCCGTACACACGGGCAGATTATTAGGGAACATCAGAAACTGATCGACTTTCCGCCCGTGTGTACGTCTGTCTGTCTGATAGGAGCCAATCTCATGAGCGTGCTTGAAAACCAGCAGCCGATCGGCATCCAATCAGTGCTTGCAGATAATGGCTGCGATCGCCGACCAATGTAGGGGTAGGGGGGTGGGGTCCTCCTGTCAGAACACAATAGCACAGCGGAGGAGCTTTCTGTACTAACATTGCTTGTGTTAGTACCGCGATCTATCAGTATTCTTTCATTTTCAGAGGTCATTTTATGGTCTAAGGCAGTGGCTCTCAACCTGGGGGTTGGGACCCTCTTGGGGGTCGAATAACAATTTGCCAGGGGTCACCCAATGGCGACACTAGGGTTGGTGTCACCCGGGGGGTAAAACATGGTGTCACCCCCCCCCTCCCACTGTCTAGGCTGCCCAGCACCAAGCAGGCAGTGCACGGGCACGGGGCGCACCCCAAACCAGCCCCTGTAAATGATAGTATAGGGCAGTATACTGGCAGGTTAGGGTAGTATAGAGTGGTATAGTGTCAGGTTGGTGTAGTGGGGTGGTATAGGACAGGTTAAGGTGGTATAGGGCATGTTGGGGTGATATAGGGTAGTTTGGGGTGGTATAGGGCAAGTTAGGGTTGCATAGGGCAGGTTGGGGTGGTATAGGGCAAGTTAGGGTGGCATAGGGCAGATTGGGGTGGTACAGGGCAAGTTAGGGTGGCACAGGGCAAGTTGGGGTGGCATGGGAAAGTTTGGGGTGGTACAGGGCAGGCTGGGGTGGTACAGGGCAGGCTGGGGTGGCACAGAGCAGGCTGGGGTGGTACAGGGCAGGCTGGGATTGCACAGGGCAGGCTGGGATTGCACAGGGCAGGCTGGGCATGTCAGCTAAAAAAAAAAAAAAAAACGGGATGGTGTCCCATCTAGCGGGTGTCACCCGGTGCAGACCGCACCCCCCTAGCAACGCCTCTGGGGTCACCAAATCCTGGGCTGTTCTTGAAGCCCGCACCGCTTTCCCAGCCTTTTCGCAGCCGATAGAGAGAGATAAAAGGGAAAGAAAGGAGAACAAAGAGAAAGTGGTACATCCTAAAATGTACCATAAGTGGTTTTAATACTGTATGAGTGAAAGGGACTCAGGGAGCGCTAAATGTCCGTGGGTTAGGGGCGCAAATTACTTGTCTTGCCCGACAACTCACGCTACGAAAATTTTACTGTTAGGGGTCCCCACAACATGGGAAATTTAACAAGGGGTCACGGCACTAGCAAGGTTGAGAACCACTGGTCTAAGGCAAAGATGGCGATCCTTGGCACCCAAGATGTTTTGGAACTACATTTCCCATGATGCTCACCTACACTGCAGAGTGCAAGAGCATCATGGGAAATGTAGTTCCAAAACATGTGGGGTGCCAAGGTTCTCCATCACTGGTCATTTTCAGAGGTAATTTCGAAGCTGACAGGGAGTCCCTCTATCAGAACACAATGGCACAGTGGAGGAGAACGCTGTACTAACATCACTTGTGCTAGTACAGCGATCTATCAGTTGTTTTTGTCATTTTCAGAGGTAATGTTGAGGTAATTTCACAGGTAATTTTATGGTCTGAGGTAATTTTAGAGGTAATTTCGAGCTTCCCCTGTCAGAACACAATAGCACAGCGAAGGAGAACGCTGTACTAATAACATTGCTTGTGCTAGTACAGAGATCTATCAGTTTTCTGTAATTTTCAAAGGTAATTTTGAGGTAATTTTATGGTCTGAGGTAATTTCAGAGGTGGTTTTGAGGTAATTTCACAGGTAATTTTATGGTCTGAGGTAATTTCAGAGGACATTTTGAGGTTGACGAGGAGGAGTCACCCTGTCAGAACACAATAGCACAGTGGGTGAGATTTCTGTGCCAACATCGTCTGTGTTAGTACAGTGATCTGTCCGTTTTCTTTTGTTCAGCCCTGTGTGTAATAGGCTTAAAGGGGTTGTAAAGGTACAATTTGTTTTCCTAAATAGCTTCTTTTACCTTAGTGCAGTCCTCCTTCACTTGCCTCATCCCTCGATTTTGCTTTTAAATGTCCTTATTTCTTCTGAGAAATCCTCACTTCCTGTTCTTCTGTCTGTAACTCCACACAGTAATACAAGGCTTTCTTCCTGGTGTGGAGAACACCTCTTGAGGGGGGAGGGGACGAGCAGGAGTGTCAGGCCGCCCACTAAAGACCCTTTCACACGGAGCGGATCCGTATTGATCCGCCCCGTGTGTGTCCGTCGGCTCAGCGGGGATCATCCGTAAATCCCAGCTGAGCTGTCGGCGGACAGGGCGGTCCCCGCACACTGTGCAGAGAGACCGCCCTGTCTTTCCTCTGCTCTCCCCTATGGGGAATCGGATGAATACGGACCGTGTGTCCGTATTCATCCGATCCGTTCCGCCAGACGGAAGAAAAATAGGGTTTTCTTCTGTCTGAAAAAGCGGATCTTTGCGGATGCGGATCGTTACGGACGTTAGCGGATGCATCATCCGCTAACGTCCACAATCCCATAGGACTTGTAAAAAACGGTCCGTTCGTCCGCCCGTGTGAAAGGGCCCTAACACACAGCTCCTTTCTCTATCTGCAAAGTAGAGAGCGTCCTGACTTGCCTGCTCGCCCCCTCACCCCTCAAGAGGCTTTCTCCACACCAGGAAGAAAGCCTCGCATTACGATGGTGAGTTACAGACAGAAAAACAGGAAGTGAGGATTTCTCAGAAGAAATAAGGACATTTAAAAGCAAAATGGAAGGATGAGGTAAGTGATGGAGGACTGCACTAAGGTAAAGGAAGCTATTTAGGGAAAACATTTTTTTCCTTTACAACCCCTTTAAGTTTTGAAAATGAAAGACAGATGCTGGTTGGTTACCATGCTAAGCTGCGCCCGATTCTGTCTGCTCCAGTCTTACTAAAACCCCCCCCCCCCCCCATGGGTCACCATACACATTACAATCTGACTATATGCCAGTGTCTAACGTAGATCTACGTCATATCGCCGTTCAGCCAATGGGGGCGTGCGCGCGCCGCTGGAGGCACGCACACGCGCCCCCCTGACGCCGCAGGCGTGATCACCGCCGGGCACCCGCGATCGCTCATTACAGAGCGAGAACCGGGAGCTGTGTGTGTAAACAAAGTATGAACAGCGCTCAGTCATTTCCCCAAGTCAGTCCACCCCCCCCCTTCAGTTAGATCACACCCAGGGAACATACTTAACACCTTCCTCGCCCCCTAGTGTTAACCCCTTCCCTGCCAGTGGAATTTTTATAGTAATCAATGCATTTATAAGTACATAATAATCCCATCTCAGGTAGTCCAAGATATCATTCCTCAGTCATCCTATGCCCCTAGTGGACATAGGATGATTTTAGACATAAGAGGGTCCGAGTCTGTCACATGACCCATGGGGGGAATTTTGTAAGACTGGCGCAGAAGTTTAAAGTTTGTGCTTTTCCTGATTAGTGCCATGGGTCTGATTTACTAAAGTTCAAATGCATACATCAGAGCATCAATCATACATCGATCCTCCAACAAGTCAATCATATCCTCGCTGTTGTGTGGTGTTCTATGGTGTGTACTCCAATGTCTATGGGATCAGTCACACCACATCAGTTGATCTGCAGGCTCAGAGCCGGGACACGGAATACAAATGTCTGTGCCTTGTTGTCACCATAATGCTGTGTTGGGTTGCAGTGAGTCGTAGAGCTGCACGATTAATCATTAAAAAATCCTGATCTCGATCCAACCCCCCTCACGATCTTAATACAGCATTTACACAATTCTATGTAAATAGTGAAGAGCTGTTCTCTGCTCACTCACAGCTGAACCTCCCGCAAATGTTTATCAATATTGCCAGAAAACTATAAACAGATGTAGCACCCTGGTGTTTAGGCAGGGTTGCTATTAAAGCGGAGGTTCCATTACAAAAAAAATAAAATTAATAGTCAGCAGCTACTAACACTGGAGCTGCTGACTTTTAATAAGGACACTTACCTGTACTAGCCGCCAGCGATGTCGGCCCCCGCCGAGGCCGATCCTCGATCCCGGCAGCTCCAAGCGCCGCCATCCACAGTAAGGGAAACAGGCAGTGAAGCCGGCGCTTTGTGAATGGGCCGGCTGCTTTCTGGGACACACACAGGCCCAGATTCAGTAAGATTTGCGCATAAATTACGGAGGCACAGGGCAACGATTTTGCCCTGCGCCCCCGCAAATTTGCGCCGCTGCCCTCGATTCACGGAGCAGTAGCTCCGTAAATTGCAAGGGCGCGCAAGCAATTTAAATGATCCCGCAGGGGGCGGGAATCATTTAAATTGGGCGCGTTCCCGCGCCGATCGTAAAGCGCATGCGCCGTCGGGAAACTTTCCCGACGTGCATTGCGGCAAATGACGTCGCAAGGACGTCATTTGCTTCAAAGTGAACGTGAATGGCGTCCAGCGCCATTCACGAATCACTTACGCAAACGACGTGAAATTCAAATTTCGCGACGCGGGAACGGCGGGTATACTTTAACATTGGCTGCCCCTACTATTAGAAGGGGCAGCCTTACGCTAAACACGCCGTACGGAAACGACGTAACTTGCGTACGCAGGGCTCGCGCAACATTGTGAATCGGTGTTAGTATGCAATTTGCATACTATACACTGAGCACAATGGGAGCGCCCCCTAGCGGTCATCGCAAGAATGCAGCCTAAAATCTGCGTGGCATAAGAGCCTTATGCCACGCAGATTTTAGGCTGCAGTCGGCGTTACGATGTTCCTGAATCAGGAGCATTCGTAACGCCAGCGCAAGCAAGCAATTGCGCTGCGTAACTATGGTTACGCAGGCGCAATTGCTCTCTGAATCCGGGCCACAGTTCCCAGAATGCAGCGCGCCCTATTCACAAGAAGACACCGAGTGTAGGAGGAGGAAGAGAATCCGCCGCGGAGGCTGAAGAGGCAGATTCGGCACTTCCGCATAGCAACAGCTATTTAGGGTAAGTAAAAAAAAAAAATCCATTTTTTTTTTTAGATTTATGGTGGAATTTTTTTTTTCAGGTGGAACCTCCACTTTAAGTTTACCTGCCAGATATGGTTGCCTTGGCCAATTGATAGGAGATCAATTGATTCCACCCTAATTCTGGAATTGCTGCACTTCTCTCTTCTGTCACGAGATGGCCGGGTATCTGGTGACATTAGAGAAGACAAGGGCATTGCCAGGACAGATTAGGAATAGATGGGGTATCTCAGCCAATGGGCAAGGATCCACTTCGGTCCCTTGACCTGCTGGGGGAACCTATTTATTTGGATGAGGTCAGGTGATCGGGGTCCTGTGCCACCTGGACGGCTGTCTAGGTGGACGTGTGTTGTGCTGCTAGGCCAGAGTCTGAGGCCTATCCCGGGGATGTCTGGCTGCTAGGCTGTCTAAAGGGCCTATCCAGAAGCAAGAAAGGATCGTAACTGCATATTTACGCTGGCCGCTAGGGGCGTATACGCTGATTTACGTGTCGAAATATGTAAATCAGCTAGATACGCGAATTCACGAACGTACGCCCGGCCACGCAGTATAGATACGCCGTTTACGTTAGGATTTTCCCGGCGTAAAGTTACCCCTGCTATATGGTGGCGTAAGTGCGGCGTACCAATGTTAAGTATGGCCGTCGTTCCCGCGACAAAATTTGAAAATTTTACGTCCTTTGCGTAACTCGTCCGTGAATGGGGCTGGACGTAATTTACGTTCATGTCAAAACCAATGACCAATGCAGCGTATTAGGAGCAATGCACACTGGGAGATTTCCACGGACGGCGCATGTGCCGTTCGTGAAAAATGTCAATCACGTCGGGTCACAGAACATTAACATAAAACACGCCCCCTCATCCACATTTGAATTAGGCAGGCTTACGCTGGCCGATTTACGCTACGCCGCCGCAACTTACGGAGCAAGTGCTTTGAGAATACAGCACTTGCCTGTCTAAGTTGCAGAGGCGTAACGTAAATCGGATACGTTACGCCCGCGCAAAGATACGCGGATGTACGAGAATCTGGCCCATAGTGTCTACAAACAAAAGATATATATACTGGAATTTACGCAGCTATGACGCTATACTGGAATGGTGGTGATCAGCGACTTATAGTGGGACTGTGATAGTTTGGTTGACAATCTGGTGCCAGCAGAACCTCACTGGGAGGTACATTAGCTGACTAACTGACATCAATAGTGACACTAATATAATGATCAGATATCATATTATACACTGCGGAGTACTTTTCTGGCATTTACAGATACTCCTCAAGCGTCACCCCGCTGGCCTGCTCGGTCCCTGGCTTGGCACACAAGGCTGCTCTGCAAGCGTCACCTCTGCTGGCTGGGTCCTTGGCTAAACACCTGCTGAAGTTTCCCAATTCTTCACCATCACCGGTTGGTGAGAATGCTGCTCTGGTACTTGCTTCAGCTACTCACAGTGGCCCCTGGTAGTAAGGTGGATGGTCCCTTAGTGGCGACAGCTTCTACTCTACCTCCGACCACGACAGGTTCTCCAGCCGGCAGAACCGTCACTTCTGGTTGGACTCCAAGCCACAATCCCAACCCTACGCTGCCCTTTCTTGCTTCTGGATAGGCCCTCAGACAGCCTAGCAGCCAGACATCCCCGGGCTAGGCCTCAGACTCTGGCCTAGCAGCACAACACACGTCCACCCAGACAGCCGTCCAGGTGGCACAGGACCCCGATCACCTGACCTCATCCAAATAAATAGGTTCCCCCAGCAGGTCAAGGGACCGAAGTGGATCCTTGCCCATTGGCTGAGATACCCCATCTATTCCTAATCTGTCCTGGCAATGCCCTTGTCTTCTCTAATGTCACCAGATACCCGGCCATCTCGTGACAGAAGAGAGAAGTGCAGCAATTCCAGAATTAGGGTGGAATCAATTGATCTCCTATCAATTGGCCAAGGCAACCATATCTGGCAGGTAAACTTAAAGTGGAGGTTCCACCTGAAAAAAAAAATTCCACCATAAATCTAAAAAAAAAAATGGATTTTTTTTTTACTTACCCTAAATAGCTGTTGCTATGCGGAAGTGCCGAATCTGCCTCTTCATCCTCCGCGGCGGATTCTCTTCCTCCTCCTACACTCGGTGTCTTCTTGTGAATAGGGCGCGCTGCATTCTGGGAACTGTGGCCCGGATTCAGAGAGCAATTGCGCCTGCGTAACCATAGTTACGCAGCGCAATTGCTTGCTTGCGCTGGCGTTACGAATGCTCCTGATTCAGGAACATCGTAACGCCGACTGCAGCCTAAAATCTGCGTGGCATAAGGCTCTTAAGGACCGCCTCCTGCACATATACGTTGGCAGAATAGCACGGCTGGGCACAAGCACGTACAGGTATATCCTCTTTAAGTGCCCAGCCATTTTTTACAACCCGAAAAACGGTCGTGTGTACGCGGCATTAGATATGAAGCACGTCCAACACTGTGAACAAACTGTTGGACGTGCTTCATATCTAATACTCTCTATTTCTCTGTTTTGTCGTAAAAATGTTGGAACGCATTTGACAGCGTCGTGCATGCGCACTCCAGCGGGTAGCCAAATGTGATAGGTCGCCATATGTGATGAAACACCAGCACTACAGGTCCAAAATTAATATTGAGCAGAATTAGGTCCGGCTCTCCACAATGGCTGATGTGATCACAGGCCAAATAATATTGTGATTATTTTAAATGTTTTTTAACATTTTTTTTAACATGTTTTTTTAATATAACAGAACTGCATAAAGTATATTGTGGTGTTATTGAAGGGGAGATGCTGCAGAGAGCTTTTCAGAGGATATGAAAGTGCAGTGGTGTAGAGACATCCGCTGTGGCTTACTGCAGCTTGAAGTGGAGGTTGTAATGGTGAACATCTGGACTCTCTCTGATAACAGGGTGTGCATGTTTTAGAAGAAATGGGTGGGTGATATTTCTTACTGCGAACACATCTTTAACGTAATGGAAACAATCGTACAAAACCCTCTTTATGGGAATTTAAAGGAAGATATTACAATCAAGTGCATTTCACTAAAAGTTCATTACAAATGTACAGAGTATACATCTCGATATCCCATGGCTGACATCAACATAAGAGTGGCTGGCTGCTTTGTCTTAGGCCCCTTTCACACGGACGGCTGTTCTGCCGCAGTTAAAAGCATGTTTATTTTCTGCTGGAATTCCAGACTCCAGGCACAGCGATCAGCTGCATTTGTACAGTGCGATTAGCTGCGGTTGCGTTTAGCCGCGGCACGATAATGAACGGGGATCCGACTTGGAGCCCTGCCAATACCAAGCACTGTGTATGGTATGAATCTTGAGGGGGAACTCCACGCCAAATTTCAAATGAAAAACCGGCATGGGTTCCCCCTCCAAGAGCATACCAGGCCCTTGGGTCTGCAATGGATTTTAAGGGGAACCCCCGTATGCCGAAAAAAAGCGCGGGTCCCCCCAAAATCCATACCAGACCCTTATTCGAGCACGCAGCCTGGCCGGTCAGGAAAGGGGGTGGGGATGAGTGAGCGCCCCCCCTCCTTAACCGTATCAGGCCGCATGCCCTCAACATGGGGGGGTAGGTGCTTTGGGGTAGGGGGTGCATTGCGGCCCCCCACCCCAAAGCACCCTGTCCCCATGTTGATGAGGACAGGGCCTCTTCACGACAACCCTGGCCGTTGGTTGTCGGGGTCTGCGGAGCTTATCGGAATCCGGGAGCCCCCTTTAAGCCCCCCACCCTAGGTGAATGAGTATGGGGTACTATACAGGTTTTTAAAGTAATTTATTAGTCAGCTCCAGGGGTCTTCTTCCGACTTCTCCGTTCTTTCAGGACGTTTTCAGTTTTTCACAAACACACTACAGCCCATTTATCATGGTTTCCTATGGATGTAGTTCACACCTGTGCATTTTATGGAAAGGGCCAGGGAATTTTCTCTGGTTTTTGGTTTCATAGATGTAGCGCTACCCCCGAAGGAGCCGCTGGTTGATTTGGGACCGGCCTACCAAATTACCCTGGCCGTGTCTAGGGGTGTAACTGTAAGAATAGCAGCAGTGAGTGGCGGTCCAGACATCCAATAAAGAGTTTTCAATGCTTTATTGTCCAGGCCAAACACGGCCAACATCAACACACATTGGAAAGGTCAAGGTTGATGAAGGAAGAAAAAAGAACCATGCGGTATCAGGCCTGGATATAGAACTGAGCAATCAACACTGCTCTGTATAGAACCAACTTTGCTACACATCGCCACTCTGCTTGGAGTGGGTGGAGTGCCCCCGGACAGACCCCTATGATAGGCCTGGCAGCCGGAGCGTCACTTAGGATAATACTGGGAGGAACAGGTCTCTCACAGACCTGACTCTAGGGCCCCTGCCACGGGCAAATTTCAATAGAAGACTTGGGTGAATAAGGAAAAGAGAATCCTCCCAGTAGACTTTTCTATAAAGGGTCCCTGGATGACAGCAAGCATACCTGTCAGTGATCCGGACACCCGATCCCAGACTGGGATTCTGTCAATAGGCCTTGGAACCCAGTGGGGTCCCTTCTCTCATCAGGATAAGGTTCGATGCAGAGTTCAGTTCTGGCCAGGTGGGCCGCGCCGGCGGGGTCCATGGATGCGCGTACCCTGAAGATGGGGACCCCGCGAAGACTCCCTAACACATGACCCCTGTCCCAGATATACCCTCCCCCAGCATGCCTCGCGAGGCAAAAACTCCTCCAATTGGCTGCTGGGGAAGAATTGCCCTGCCAGAACCCCTCTGGCGCCAACTGCCGGCCAGAGGTGGCATTGCACCCCCTGACCACAGACTGACCCAGTGGACTTTCTGGAACGACAGGAGTCCCAAATTTAAGTAAACACTGAATGGGAGCAAAGTAACTCTCCCACTCCCCACTAACTTTAGGCGTAATGCCCATGCTGAAAGCAAGGAGGGCGCTACATAGACTTCAATGGATCAGAACTGTGTATTGAAAAATGCAAAATGCACCTGGAATATGCAAACTGCAACCTGCATATGTGATGCATACTAGCACATTATGCAATTGTCTTACAGGTGTAGGTTTTGAAATACTTACATAAGAACGTGCTGTCACCGATGACAGGGCTTCCATCTTCCCCAGTCTTCTTCCAGGTTTAAATGGCCTGGAGCCGCGATGATGTCACGATTCTATGCATGCGCGTGGGAGCCCTCAGCTCCGGCATGAAGCTTTGAAGGTCCAGTGCAGTATGCATGTTTAGGAGATATTAATTTTACCTACAGGAAAGTCTTATTATAGGCTTACCTGTAGGTAAAAATCACAAAGCAGACTTTACTAATGCTTTAAAAGCCCCATAAAAGAGGTTTTGTACGATTGTTTCAGGGTTTGCGTGTTTTGTGGACTAGCTGTATGTGCATTTCATTGCATGGTGAGCTGGTGACTTTAGAGCTGGTGTCTCAAACTGGCAGCCCTCCAGTTGTTGCGAAACTACAAGTCCCAGCATGCCTCTGCCTCTGTGGGAGTCATACTTGGAACTGTCAGCCTTGCAATGCCTCATGGGACTTGTAGTTTTGCAACAGCTGGAGAGCCGCCAGTTTGAGATCCCTGCTTTAGAGTCTTATTTCGCTCATAGGTAAAATGCTGACACATGTATGCCATCGTGCTATTTATAAAAACTGACGCAATAAATGTACCGTCTACCGTCAACAAAAAATGCAATAAGTTCTCCTACGGTAATAAAATAAAAAATATGTGCTTATTTAATTTTTGCACCGAAGCCTGCAGAGTATTGCATCCCCATTCATTGTATCACGGGCACAATGCTCAGGCTCCTGAATTGTTTACATGCCACTCTCGGGTTTACGAATCTACTGTCATGGGACTGGAGAAAGTGGGCAATGAAAAAGTGAGGTAATGTCACCACACACATTCTCCATTGAGATCTCTGACGCAGTGATAAATGGCATTTGTAGTCTTTTTATTCATAGGTCCCTGCAACAGTAGGGGTACCAACAGGACCGCTAACTACGTCACCCACCCAGGTTTTAAGACCTTGGGCACATTACCAGCACTATCCTGGACAGGTTGTCTCTGCCCAGTCTACGCAATAGCTCTACCAGTCTTGCGTATACCCTGGTGGATCAAGTTAAAGCGGAGTTCCGGCCACAATTTCACTTTTTAAATATAAATACCCCAGTAATACACAAGCTTAATGTATTCTAGTAAAGTTAGTCTCCAAACTAAGGTCCGTTTTGTTAGGTTGTTACAGCATTCAGACACTTTATAAAATAGAAATTGACTGGGGCCATCTTAAGTGTGGGCATCATGAAGCCAGACTGTATGACTTCCTGGATTTCAGCCTTGCAAATCTCGCACATGCTCAGTGCTGCACAAGCAGTGTCAGATCAGGTTTCAGCACCTGTACTGTCCAAGTCACATGATTCTTTGAGACTGGGGAGTGCACAGACTCCTGGAAAGTTACACCCACTACATTCCCAGGAGTCTGTGCGGTGTAGGTTAGGAAGCATTAAGCACCTAGGTGCAGGAAGTGGGAAGATTAACTATTCTGCCTAGCAACAACACTTTGAAGGCATCTAAAAAAAAAAAAAAATTCGTAAAGGACTAATGACATTTTTTTAAAACTACTGATGTAATGTTATATTTATGGGTGGAACTCCACTTTAATTACACCTGGAAAACCCCTTTTTGCCTACCCGCAGACTGTGCCTTGTTTATTAAGCCGCTGTTTACCAGTATGATTCTTACAATCCTGACTGGCTGTCTACTCTAGATATATTGCCAGTGCCTTGGTATCTAGGTCTGGGTTACACTTATTAATACTACCTGTTTACTATCATGCTCCTGAAGAAGCATAATGATATGCGAAACATGTAGAACAGAGCAAGACAATTCTTCTGTATTTGGACCCATTTTAAGGCTATTCACTTCACACTTATATTGTTCAACTATTACTGTTTGTTGGATGTGTATTTTACTCACCTGAGCTTACTAAAATAATTGTAGTTGTTGGAAATGATAATATAGCATTATTCTGGGCCTTGTATTGATAACTACTATATAAACAGTTTTGTCTGTATTATTGTTTTTTATATATTTCTATAATAAAACCCTTAAGCCCTGTACACACGATCGGATATCTGATGGAATATAATCCGATGGATTTTTTCGTCGGATATCCGATGAAGCTGACTTATATCAGTCTTGCCTACACACCATCGGTCAAAAATCCGACTGTCCAACGTGGTTAGGTAAAACACTACGACGTGCTAAGAAAATGAAGTTCAATGCTTCCGAGCATGCGTCGACTTGATTCTGAGCATGCGTGGATTTTTGACCGATGGACTTCCACACAGACGATCGTTTTTTTCTATCGGTTTTTAATCCATAGGAAAATTTTAAAACATGTTCTAATTTTTTTCACCGATGGAAAACGAACCGATGGGGCCCACACACGATCGGTTTGTCCGATGGAAACGGTCCATCGGACGCTTTTCATCAAACAAACCGATTGCGTGTACAGGGCTTTAGATTTTTTACATGAATTTCCCATGTGCCGTCCAATTTCTTAGCGTAATTAGTGTCCATACTGCAGGATATGGTCAAAGACTGAGGACATACTGCAGGAAACAGTCAGATTGTGAAAGTGCTACAGGAGATGGTCAGAGACAGGGGGCGTGTTACAGGAGATGGTCAGAGACAGGGGGCGTGTTACAGGAGATGGTCAGAGACAGGGGGCGTGTTACAGGAGATGGTCAGAGACAGGGAGCGTGTTACAGGAGATGGTCAGAGACAGGGGGCGTGTTACAGGAGATGGTCAGAGACAGGGGGCGTGTTACAGGAGATGGTCAGAGACAGGGGGCGTGTTACAGGAGATGGTCAGAGACAGGGAGCGTGTTACAGGAGATGGTCAGAGACAGGGGGCGTGTTACAGGAGATGGTCAGAGACAGGGGGTGTGTTACAGAAGATGGTCAGAGACAGGGGGTGTGTTACAGGAGATGGTCAGAGACAGGGGGCGTGTTACAGGAGATGGTCAGAGACAGGGGGCGTGTTACAGGAGATGGTCAGAGACAGGGGGCGTGTTACAGGAGATGGTCAGAGACAGGGGGCGTGTTACAGGAGATGGTCAGAGACAGGGGGCGTGTTACAGGAGATGGTGAGAGACAGGGGGCGTGTTACAGGAGATGGTAAGAGACAGGGGGCGTGTTACAGGAGATGGTCAGAGACAGGGGGCGTGTTACAGGAGATGGTCAGAGACAGGGGGCGTGTTACAGGAGATGGTCAGAGACAGGGGGCGTGTTACAGGAGATGGTCAGAGACAGGGGGCGTGTTACAGGAGATGGTGAGAGACAGGGGGCGTGTTACAGGAGATGGTCAGAGACAGGGGCGTGTTACAGGAGATGGTGAGAGACAGGGGGCGTGTTACAGGAGATGGTCAGAGACAGGGGGCGTGTTACAGGAGATGGTCAGAGACAGGGGGCGTGTTACAGGAGATGGTCAGAGACAGGGGGCGTGTTACAGGAGATGGTCAGAGACAGGGGGCGTGTTACAGGAGATGGTCAGAGACAGGGGGCGTGTTACAGGAGATGGTCAGAGACAGGGGGAGTGTTACAGGAGATGGTCAGAGACAGGGGGCGTGTTACAGGAGATGGTCAGAGACAGGGGGCGTGTTACAGGAGATGGTCAGAGACAGGGGGCGTGTTACAGGAGATGGTCAGAGACAGGGGGCGTGTTACAGGAGATGGTCAGAGACAGGGGGCGTGTTACAGGAGATGGTCAGAGACAGGGGGTGTGTTACAGGAGATGGTCAGAGACAGGGGGTGTGTTACAGGAGATGGTCAGAGACAGGGGGCGTGTTACAGGAGATGGTCAGAGACAGGGGGCGTGTTACAGGAGATGGTCAGAGACAGGGGGCGTGTTACAGGAGATGGTCAGAGACAGGGGGTGTGTTACAGGAGATGGTCAGAGACAGGGGGTGTGTTACAGGAGATGGTCAGAGACAGGGGGTGTGTTACAGGAGATGGTCAGAGACAGGGGGTGTGTTACAGGAGATGGTCAGAGACAGGGGGTGTGTTACAGGAGATGGTCAGAGACAGGGGGTGTGTTACAGGAGATGGTCAGAGACAGGGGGCGTGTTACAGGAGATGGCCAGAGACTGCAAACATCCTGCAGGAGATAGTCAGAGACTGTAGACATACTGCAAAATATGGTCAGAGACTGTGAAAATACTACAAGAGATGGTCAGAGACTGTGGAGACTCTACAGGAGATGTTCCGAGACTATGGACATACCTAAAGGAACAGTTTAGAGACTGCAGACATACCTACAGGATATGGTAAGTGACAAGTTACATGAGATGGTCAGAGACTGCGGATGTATTACAGGAAATGGTTAGAGACTGGAGATGTACAACAGGTGTACTAGAGGAGATGGTCAGAGGTTGTGACTATAATACAGGAACAGGTCAGAGACTGTGGACATACTACAGGAAATGGCCAGAGACTGGGGGCATGCTGCAGGAGATGGTCAGAGACTCCGTGTGTATTACAGGAGATGGTAAGAGACTGGGGACATTCTAAAGGAGATGGTCAGAGAGTGCGGATGTACTGTGCGTGAGCGAGCCTGCAGGTGTGACCCCATAGCAAGCAGCTTGCTATGGGGGCACACAGAGAAGAAGAGGAGCCTGGAGCACCGGCGGGGGACCCCAGAAGAGAAGGTTTGGGGGTTGCTCTGTGCAAAACCATTAAACAGAGCAGGTAAGTTTAACATGTTTGTGAATTTCCATCTACAACATATTCTATCAGGAGTATCCCTTTACTTGTTGGATTTTCATTATGGGGTAGTGGGATTTGCTTAATGATTCAGATTTGGATGTTCACATTTTTCTCTCTGAATTTCAGGCAGACCAGAAGATAGACATGTGCCAGCAGGAGGCAGAGGAAGTGACCGTGTTAATGAAAAATAATGTGGAGAAAGTTTTTGAGAGGGAAGGGAAACTGGAAAACCTAGAGGGTCGCGCTGAGGAACTGAAATGTATGGTACGTTCATGTGAGCAGCCCCATTACCATAATACAGAATTGTGATATAAGGAGATTATTACATAATAACTACCGAGCCAAACCCATGCTTGGGACAAGTGCAGAGCTAATTCCTCCTAAATGTACGCATGGAGAAACGTATTTCACATACAGATCACAACCAGTTCTCCCAGTTCTATACAAAGCATCTGACATCCTCACAAAGTATGCTTCTGATACCTGCCTTATAATGTTTAGCCCATAACTTATGGTGATCAGTACCCACCTTATGGTAATCAATACCCACCTTATGATGATTGATACCTACCTTTCAATGATTGACAGGACATAAAGATGATGGAAAGCTCAACTCGTTTTTGGTTCTTTGCCTTGTTTGAAAAAAATTAAAACAGTACTGTAGCTGCTGACTTTTAATAAACAGACACTCACCTGTCCAGGGGTCTACCGCTGTCTTCACCCAAACCTCTTGTTTTCTGGTCTTTGGGTCCCCGGCGCCAGCATGTGTGCCATATCAAATGCTCCCACTGTGCCAATCAAAGGCCTCCACTGTGCCCATAAAATGCTCCCACTGTGACATCAAATGCTCCCATTGTGACATCAAATGCTCCCATTGTGACATCAAATGCTCCCACTGTGCCCCATCAAATGCTCCCACTGTCCCCCATCAAATACTCCCACTGTGCCCCATCAAATACTCCCACTGTGCCCCATCAAATGCTCCCACTGTGCCCCATCAAATGCTCCCACTGTGCCCCATCAAAAACTCCCACTGTGCCCCATCAAATACTCCCACTGTGCCCCATCAAATGCTCCCACTGTGCCCCATCAAATGCTGCCACTGTGCCCCATCAAATGCTCCCACTGTGCCCCATCAAATGCTCCCACTGTGCCCCATCAAATGCTGCCAGTGTGCCCATCAAATGCTGCCAGTGTGCCCATCAAATGCTGCCAGTGTGCCCCCCCTGCCGTCTGCCTGGCCTTTACCCTGTCTTGGTGGGGCTGCGGGGGACGGCGGCGGCCAGCGAGCTGTCTCCTCCATGCTCCTCAATGTCTTCTCCCATCTTTTCTTCCCATCCTCTGCTATGATTGGACGATTAATAGGCGTCCAATCACAGCACCTGTCGTTTCAGCCAATCAGGTGACGGGTAACAGAGGCGGTTCGGTGTTAGGAAAGCGAAAAGTAATTTGCTTTCCTAACATAGCTGGGTGAACTGCGAACGCCAACCATGGTGCTCGCTGTTTACCTTTTTGACGCCTATTAGAGCCTATGGCTCTAGTCAGCTGCTTCAAAAACACCCCCACCACTGTAATTCAGGCGCCCGGGGCCCGAAAGGGACCGGGCGCCTGAATACAGGGAGGCAGCCGTGGCCTTAGATAGGGGGTGCATGAATCTATCTATTGGTGATAGAGGGGGCGGCAGGAGAGAGGGGGTGGCGCCCGTTCGCCCTTATGGACGATCTGCCTCTGCCCAGAAGGTTGTGGGCTGGGAGAAAGGGAGGAGAACTTCTAATGGATCGTTGCAGCAATCTCACCGGAAGTGGGAGCGGGTAGCTATCAAGAGCAGGTACCCACTCTCCCTTCCCCCAACAAAGTGCCAAAAATAGAAGCCCCGCCTTCTATTTAGGGCAAAGTTCTACTTTAACCATTTGTGTACCAGTCTGTATATACCCATTCATTCCCAGGCCATTTTTTTTATCAGTTTTCAGTGCTCTGATAGTTTGACTGAATGATTTATTCATGTAACACTGTATCCAAATGTAATTTATTAAAATTTTTTAGAAAGATAAAGCTTGTTTTGGTTGTATTTAAAGTGAACCTCTACCTTAAAGGTGATGTTGTGGCGCCCTGACTCCTCCACCCTCCATCTCTTATGCCGCGTACAGACGGTCGTTTTTTGCGATGAAAAAAAACGACGTTTTGAAAAACGTCATTTCAAATGACCGTGTGTGGGGAAAACGTCGTTTTATGTCTTGAGAAAAACGACCAAAAAAAAATTCGAACATGCTCGAATTTTTTGTGTCGTTTTTCAAAACGTCGTTTTCTGTGTCAATTAAAATGATAGTGTGTGGGCAAAACGACGTTGAAAACGACGTTTTAAACCCGCGCCTGCTCAGAAGCAATTTCTGAGACGGGAGCGCTTGTTGTGGTAAATCTACTGTCCAGAATGGCTTCAGCACATTCGTTCGTTTTAATAGTAATGAAGAAAAGACTGCGCAGCATTTGACACAATGCATTTAAATGCTACACTAAAACCCTAGTTTGTTGTGGCTCATCTTGTTACATAGTTCTGACAACCTTTTTTGTTTTTGAATTATTTTTGTTAATTTTCTTTTTTTTTTGTTTATGCACATCTCCATGTCCCTTTTTTATTTTGGGTTGTTTAATGTATTTGAGCAAATGAATACCATGTTTAATGTTTGTTATTTTGGAGTGTGTGAAGTCACCACAACAACATAATATCTTATTATGCAAATTACCCACAAGGAGGTTGTTGTCCCTTGTTAATTTTTTTTTTTTTTTTTTTTTGGTGAAATGTGTTTGCCTCCTCACTAATGATCTCTATATATGTTTAAAAAAAACACATGTGAACTTTTTTCAGAAACAAACAAATACATTTATTCATGTATAAAATAAATAAAATAAACTTAAACACATCTGTCAAACCAAAACATATCAAAAAAAAAAAAAAAAGCCCGGAATAAAGTAAAGGAGACCCTGCTTGGATTTTGCAAGGCAAGGGTCCAGCAAGCAAATAATCCAGGCTGGCAATGCCAATGTTTTGGGATTAGGGGCACCATCTCCTCACTTCTTCCTCTTTGGTTGAGGCTTCCCTGCAGGCTTCCCTGCAGCCTTCCCTGCAGCCTTCCCTGCAGCCTTCCCTGCAGCCTTCCCTGCAGTCTGCCTCCTCGGGGGCTGGGTTTCATGAGCCAAGTTTGTGGCAGGAACCAGAGCAGGCTCAGGAAGAGGAGGAGAAGGATCAGGAGCAGGAGTAGGAGAAGGAGCAGGAGTAGGAGAAGGAGCAGGAGTAGGAGAAGGAGCAGGAGTAGGAGAAGGAGCAGGAAGAGCAGAAAGCACAGGAGTGGGAATCAGCCCAAGATCTATATTTTCATGTAGGTTGCCCAGTGAGGCCATGCTTATGGCCTTGAATATGATGTATTCGCAGCGCACACGCTGGGCCCGCTCTAGATTTTGTAGCTTGGCTGCGATGAGCGCTGCGAATCCCTCTTCCTCAGATGGTTGTTCTCTGATGGCCGCAGCTGCTTGACGGAGAATGGCCTGGGTCTCCTCCTCCATTTGCATCAGTCTCCTTGTTCTTTTTCCTGGAGCGCGAAAAGGAGGGATCTGGGAGATGCAATCCCGCCTGCGTGACTCCTGTATCCCACTGGGGCCTGCCACCTCCTGGCTCCGAGTGGCCTCTGCCTCACCCTGTCTCCTTGTTGGGCCTGCCACCTCCTGGCTCCGAGTGGCCTCTGCCTCACCCTGGCTCCCTGTGGGGCCTGCCTCCTCCTGGCTTTGCTCTGTGTGTGTCTACAAAAAAAAGGATCTTATTTAATTTTTTGGCTTCATTAATCACACACATTTTACAAATCATGACATATGCGAAGTGAATGCGGAAATAGATTTAAATGAGGCCCGCCATCCCTAATTATGTTGCCCCTTACCCAGCTTCAGATATTTGCCCCCTGGAGTTGTGTGGGGGGGGGGGGTTGATGCTGACTGAACCTGCTAAGTAGGGTGCGTTTCTCAAAGCTAGGAATGTCTGTTTAGTTAAAAAAAAGTAGAAAAAATGTTAATGAACACAAAGTTTGTTAGATATCTGTGACCCCTTCCAGGTGTCTAGCGTTTACCCCCCTAATGGCGTAACATAAAATTACCCACAATCATTATGACCTCTGCATTTATGTATCTTGTCCCCATTCTGTTTTGGCCGTATTGGCTATTGCTATTTTACCAATGTTTTGACAACTCAGCTAAATTTTACACCACTTGTAACCTACATTTCTAATCATTATTATACTTTGCATTTCATTAATTAGTATTAAAATGCAATACCTGGCTCGATGGGTCACAATCTGTGTCCTCCATGAAGTCTAGATCTTCATCAGATGTAGCCTGCTCTTGGCTGCCGGGAAGACTGGACTGATTCCTTGGGGGAAGGGTAGACACGGATGCCCGTGTTTCGAGCTGGTCATCAATGAACTGCATCTGACCATAGTACCACAGGTTGGGTTTGTAGATGCTGTCAGCTGCAGCTCCAGATCTCATAGAGGCCAGGACTTGTGACCGTTGGGTCCTGTAGGTGCCCCTAATCGAATTAATTTTGTTTTTGACCGTGTCAGTAGTTGCGTGTGGGAGCCTTGGGCTAACAAATGCAAGCAGGGTCTCCAGTGCTTGCTTCCTGGCATCTTTGTTTTTGTTTATTTTGCTTTTTGTTTGCCAGAGCACAGGAAGTTCTTTCCAGCGTTGTATAAACTCCGTGAAAAATTCTGGCTCCTTGAAGGGGTCCATAATTTCTGTATGTAAAAATTAAATAAAAAACAAAGTGTCAGTAAAGCCACTACTACTACAACAAGCTTTTACCCCAGGGATCTGCAATTAGTGGACCTACAGCTGTTGCAAAACTACAAGTCCCATCATGCCTCTGCCTCTGGGTGTCATGCTTGTGGCTGTCAGAGTTTCACTATGCATCATGGGACTTGTAGTTCCGCACCAGCTGGAGGTCCGAGAATTGCATTTCCCTGTTTTACACCATATCATCTAGCCCACAAACTGATCCACTCTTCAGTAATAGAAATGTCAAAAATAGAGTTACGTACCGTCGTATTTCATGATCGTTTACTTCCGCCTTTTTCTTCAGACTGTATACGTCGCTTTCAATGACGTCGGATCCCTTTAAACACTGCGCACGTGTGACGCAACGCACGATACCCCGCCCCTGACGTTCCGTCTCGTCCTTTACACGCCCCTTTCTCGTTCTTTTTTTGTGGGTGTGATTTATGGTGTTGGAAGACAAGCAGCAAAAAATGTCAGGCTCAAGACATGAGGTAGGCCAGGCCCAGGCAACAGGAAGATCCAGGCGGAGGTACAAGGCCAAAAACATGGCATTCCAGGAGATGGTAGAGATGGTCACCATCTTCACTAATGAAGATTATGATGGGAAGCACGGGCCTTACCTGCACCCCAATAAGGTTAAGGCGGACATTACTGATAAAGTAATCAGAAGGCTCCGGCAGAAATTTGGTGAACGCAGGTCAAAAGAACAAATAAGAAAGAGGTGGTCAGACCTGAAAAAAAGAGAGCCAGAGCAACTTCGGGCAATAAAAAGATTGATTCGAGCAAAAAGTAAGTGAATTTTATGTTCCCTAATTTTAGGTGTTTGTTCTTTGTGCCATGTGCTTTTCCATTCAGGTTGAAATGTATTTGTGTGGGCACTAAAAATTGTCGTATGTGTTGTCGTTCATTCGTTAATTTAACTAATATAAAACGACGAGATTCCCGATAATTTGCAACATGCCTATTTCACATGGACAAATTGTAGTGCAATCACTGTATCAGCCACAAATAAAAACGTATTTGTCTGATTTATGTTATAACGAACGACGACTCATACGACCATTTCCTGTGTTCCCAAATATTCCAGTTTCAAAAAATTTATTGGGTTTAATGTGACATCAATTTGTAAACATTTATGTACATGTTTACCTAATTAGATCTTAATAATTTCGATATAAAATATGCACAAAAAGGACAGTATACTCAGCAGAGGATTTATACACATAGGGATTTATTTGTTTGAAAATTGTGAGCTAAAGTTTCATCTAAAATTTTTCCATTGTGTTTTCCCTTTCTTCAATCTCGTAGGGCGAAAGGAAGCATCAAGGCAGGACGCAAGTTCACAAGCCACACCCCCGAGGGATCTTGATGAATGTGAAGCTGCCACCACATCTGGTAAAGTATCATATTCAAAAGATACCCAGGTAATGTAGATGTAGGAGAAACATATTTGTAATACATGGTTTGCTTGCACATTTCAGGAGCAACTCGTGCTGGCTCCTCAATTGACAGGGACACTGCCCAGCTCCTCATTGCCGAAATTTGGTCCTGCCGGGAAAAGAATGAAGACCTACAGATAGCAGCCCGGAAAATAATAAAAAATGCAAAAAGTGTTGAGGTCCAGTTGAAAAATTTACTGGATGTTTTGGGTAGGGTGTGAAAAAAACCAAAAAAAAAATTAAAAAATGATTTCATCTCATTCTTGAATTTAAAAAAAAAAAAAAAAAAAAAAAAAAAGATTTTATATGTTTACTGATCAAAAAAATACAAAAAAATGAAAAAATAAGATTTTATATGTTGATTGATCAAAAAAATACAAAAAAATGAAAAAATATGATTTTATATGTTGATTGTTAAATAAAAAAAAACTAAAAAAAAAAAATATGTGATTTTACTTGTTCGACCAACCAAAAAACACATGTGAGACTGAAAAATTGGTTTCACAAAATATGTAAAATAAAAATTATGCAGATCAATATATTTGTGGCTTGTTATTTTAGATCAATGATGACATTAAACCTAAAAAAAAGTGAAATTTAGGCTGGGAACATAGAACGAGGAAGGATATTTAGTCCATCCAAAACACATGCAACTATGATAACCTAGGAGACAAAGAAAATACACAAACATTCAAAACAATAAGAACAAAAAATACAATGTTTCTTGCATAAAATATTTATTATGTTCATTCACCAAAGATCAGGCATTGGAATGGCCCCCCTACCCATAAAATAGTCAACATATGCCTGGCGCACTGCACGTGCGTTTCGGGGGGCCAAGCCTGGATGGCCTGCCTCATGGGCCGCCTCTGGGACATCAACTCCCTCATCAGGCAATAATGTCAAATAATTTGAAGAATGTCTTCGTAGAAAGTTATGTAATATACAACAACATAAAATAATATTGTTCCACTTATATTCTGCCATGTTTATGGCGGTTAAAAACAAGCGAAATCGACTGACCATAATGCCAAACGCATTTTCAACCACTCTTCTGGCTCTGGCCAGCCTATAATTAAAGACCCTCCTCTCATGGGTGAGGGCACGTTGGGGAAATGGCCTCATGAGGTGGGGACCCAAGGCAAATGCCTCATCACCAATAAAAACGAAGGGCAGCCCCTCTTCATTATCCTCCGCACGTGGCAATGCAAGGTCCTCCGCCTGAAGCCGTTGGGCAAACTCGGTCTCGGCAAAGACCCCGCCGTCTGACATCCGCCCATTTTTCCCCACATCAACATAGAGAAAGTCATAATTGGCAGACACCACCGCCATCAGTACGACACTGTGGAACCCTTTGTAGTTGAAATAATGGGATCCAGAATGGGGTGGTGGCACGATGCGGACGTGCTTGCCATCAATAGCTCCTCCACAGTTTGGAAAATTCCATCGCTGAGAGAAGTCCGCTGCCACAGTCTGCCATTCCTGTGGTGTTGTGGGGAACTGTAAATAAAGCAGAATTTTTTTTTTAAGATAGTACATTACTAACAGAATATCAGCAAAGATTATTGGATCCTAAAAATAAAAAATATTAGTTCAGGTATTATTGTAAAAACAACAATATTAAGGGATCACTAAGCAGATTAATCACACCCTCTCATGGTAAGAAAAATTAACATAAAAGTGTGATGGGGGCCCCCCCCCAAGATCAGTTTGTGACCTCCAAAAAATGATGGTTTAACATCAAATTAATACAAATAGACAGTTACAAAAATAACATTGGGGGGGGGGGGGGGGGTTGGTCGTGCACTACAATGGAGGAAAAAAATCAAGGGGGATATAGGGACTAAGCTAGGTGGGTTTGCCACTAACAAAATAACCCAAAATAGACATGTGGGCTAGATAAAAAATGCATGTAGGACCAAAAAAAAATACAATAATACATGCATGGAGACAAAGGTAACATTACCAGCATATTATTAAAAAAAGGTTAATTAGGGACTGTTTAACTACTTGCCGACCGCCCACCGTCGTTATACGTCCTCACTTTAGAGATGAATATCTCGGTAACGGCAGCAGCTGCTGCCACAATCGAGATATTCATCTCTTCTGTGGGCGGCCGTGTTAACGATAATGGCGGTCTCCGCGGCGCATTCGCCGCGAGATCGCCGTTATCGGTGGCGGGAGAGGGCCCTCCCGCCGCTCTCCCGCGCCCTCCGCCGCTTACCGTAGCCATCGGTAGCGGCGGAGGAGATCGCGACCATCCGGCAGCTGAGCGGGGACGAGACTGAAGGAAAAATCTCCTTCGCCCGTCCCCATAGCTCTGCTGGGCGGAAGTGACGTCAAAACGTCAGTCCCGCCCAGCGTCTTAAAGAAACATTTTATTTTTTTGTCATTTGAAAAAATGACATTTCCAAATTTTTTTTTTTTTTTTTTGCATTTAAGCCCAAATATGAGATCTGAGGTCTTTTTGACCCCAGATCTCATATTTAAGAGGACCTGTCATGCTTTTTTCTATTACAAGGGATGTTTACATTCCTTGTAATAGGAATAAAAGTGATAATTTTTTTTTTTTTTTTTTTTTTCAGTGTTAAAAATTCTAAAATAAATAAAAATAAATGCGAAAAGCAAAAAAAAATTTTTTTAAAGCGCCCCGTCCCGACGAGCTCGCGCGCAGAAGCGAACGTATACGCGAGTAGCGCCGACATATGAAAACGGTATTCAAACCACACAAGTGAGGTATCGCCGCGATCGTTAGAGCGAGAGCAATAATTTTAGCCTTAGGCCTACTCTGTAACTCAAAAAATGCAACCTGTAGAATTTTTTAAACGTCGCCTATCAAGATTTTTAAGGGTAAAAGTTTGACGCCATGCCACGAGCGGGCGCAATTTTTAAGCGTGACATGTTGGGTATCATTTTACTCGGCGTAACATTATCTTTCACAATATATAAAAAAATTGGGCCAAATTTATTGTTGTCTTATTTTTTCATTTAAAAAAGTGAATTTTTTCCAAAAAAAGTGCGCTTGTAAGACCGCTGCGCAAATACGGTGTGACAAAAAGTATTGCAATGACTTCCATTTTATTCTCTAGGGTGTTAGAAAAAAAATATATAATGTTTGGGGGCTTTAAGTAATTTTCTAGCAAAAAAAAATGGTTTTGTCTCGTAAACACCGACTCTGAAAAACAGGCCCGGGGCTAAAGTGGTTAAAAAACAAAAGAAGAAACATAGTCTATGCATTTAAAGGACAGAACTTACCTTAATATAGTCCTCCTGCAAAACCTGGATTATGGCAGAACACGTCTCCGGGATTATGACGCCCAGAGACTGGGGGGAGATGCCCGTCGAGAACTTCAAGTCCTGCAGACTTCTCCCTGTTGCAAGGTATCGCAACGTAGCAACTAGCCGCTGCTCAGCAGTTATGGCTTCCCGCATATTGGTGTCCTGCCTGGTGATATATGGCGACACCGAAGCCAAAAGCTGCTGGAATACGGGGTCAGACATCCGAAGAAAATTCCTGAAATCATCAGGGTTATTTTCTTGGATCTCCCGCAGCAGAGGCATATGAGAGAACTGGTCCCTGCAAAGAAACCAGTTCTTGGCCCACAAAGTCCTTCTCCTCCTCCTCAAGGACCGGAGCCGGGATGCAGCACACATCATAACAACATGCACAGCACGATCTCGGCGACGAGAATGTACCCGCAACATGGCTAGAAAACGGTCGTCAAATCAGATCGGACTAAAAATTCTGCCCTGAAGTACAGAAAGGCCTCTGAAGAACGACCTGCAAAACAGCAACGTGCACACAAGAACGCACTTGCAAAACAAATACGTCCTAAATACAAGCACTGTATCACAGATCCGACTACAAATACACAAACTGTACGACAGAAAACGAAATTTTAAGCACAAACACTGAAAAGCACGAATCGTCTCTCACCAAACTTTTACTAACACGCAGCAACACGATATCAGCAAAAGAGGGCGTCTTCCGCATGCAAATTACCCTTTATACTCCTGTCGTACGTGATGGACGTCAGCGCGCATTGCTAGAGATTTTTCAAAAAACGATGGTCTGTATGCTACGTCGTTTTTGAAAATGAAGTTTCAAAAACGTCGTTTTTTTCATCACATCAAACGTCGTTTTTTTTTCATCGCAAAAAACGACCGTCTGTACGCGGCATTAGACCACTTTCACACTGAGGCCCTTTTCAGGCGCTTTCACGCTAAAAAAGCTATTTCCATTAAAATCAATGAATGCTTTCACACTGGGGCAGTGTGCTGGCAGGGCGGTGAAAAAACTCTCCTCTCCATTGAAATTAATGGAAAGCTCTTCAAAAGCACCTGAACAGCTTTTCAAAAGCACTCAGTGGGGTAGATTCAGAAAGCAATTGCGTCTGCGTAACCATAGTTACGCAGTGCAATTGCTTAGTTGCGCCGGCGTATAGACTGCTCCTGATTCAGAGAGCTCGATACGCCGACTGCAGCCTAAGATATGACTGGCATAAGGCTCTTATGCCGTCGTATCGTAGGCTGTATTCTTACGCTGGACGCTAGGTGGCGTTCCCGTAGTGGTCAGCGTAGAGTATGCAAATTGCATACTAACGCCGATTCACAACCGTACGCGCGCCCTACGTACGCAGTTTACGTTCGTCGGGTTCCGCGTAAGGCTGCTCCTGCTATTAGCAGGGGCAGCCAATGCTACGTATACCCGTCGTTCCCGCGTTGCGATGTTTAAAAATTACGTTGTTTGCGTAATGGACGCCATTTACGTTCACGTTGAAGCAGAAGACGTCCTTGCGACGTCATTTGCCGCAATGCACGTCGGGAAAGTTTTCCGAGGGAGCATGCGCACTACGTTCGGCGTGGGAACGCGCCTAATTTAAATGATCCACGCCCCCTACGGGATCATTTAAATTACACGCCCTTACGCCGGGCATTTTTAAGGAGCGCCCGCGCAAGTTACGTAGCTACTGCTTCATGAATGAAGCGTAGCGCACGTAATTTACGGAGGCGCATCGTTAAAGCGGTACGCTGCGCCTCCGTAAGAGGGCGCAATTCGTACCTGAATCCACCCCAGTGTTTTTACTGGCAGTTTAGAAGCGCCTCAGTGTGAAAGGGGCCTTACAAGTGGAAATTTTTTTGGGGTTTTTGGAAAGTCCTTTAATTGTGCCCCCCTTGTCATTATCTCCACAGCATAGGGGAGGTGTTCTGTAGTCCTCAGAGAGAATTCAGGGATGATAACAATATTTGGGAAATCAGTGCAGTATGGTCTGCTCACCGCAGAAAGTTAGAAGCTCGCTGGTTGGGTCATGTTATAAGATACATATTAAAATAAAGAACGCATGAAATAAAATAAGCTCACTGGTTGGCAGGCTCAGTGGGTATTTTATTTAATTTTTTACCTATCGAAAACATATAACTAAACTCTTTCAATTCTATATTTAACAGACCAAAAAGAGGAAGTTTGTTGTTAAGCTAGCTATACACTTTTCGATTTTTTTTATGCAGGAATAGGTGCACAGGCCTGATTGCACACTGTCTGCGGTTGGGTTCCGTGCAGCTGCACACTTGTCAAACTCAGATGTGCGGGGGAGTCTGTACATCAGCTGCATCTTAACTGACAAACATAGGCTGCCTGCACACAGCTCCATGCAGTTCCATAAATACAAAGGGGCAGATCCACAGAGCAAGTACGCCGGCGTATCTACTTATACGCCGGCGTACTTTAAAATTACCCGCGTCGTATCTTTAGTTTGAATCCTCAAACCAAGATACGACGGCATCTGGGTAAGATCCGACAGGCGTACGGCTTCGTACGCCTTCGGATCTTAGATGCAATACTTCGGCGCCCGCTGGGTGGAGTTTGCGTTGTTTTCCGCGTCGGGTATGCAAATTAGCAATTTACGACGATCCACGAACGCACGCGCGGCCGTCGCATTTTCTAATGTCGTCTGTAGTCGGCTTTTTCCGGCGTATAGTTAAAGCTGGTATTTTGCGGCGTATAGATAGACTTGCCATGTTAAGTATGGCCGTCGTTCCCGCGTCAAAATTTGAATTTTTTTTTTTTTTTTGCGTAAGTCGTCCGTGAATAGGGATGGACGTAACTCACGTGTAAGTTAAAAAAATGATGTCCTAGCGACATCATTTCGCGCAAAGCACGGCGGGAAATTTGGAAACGGAGCATGCGCAGTTCAATCGGCGCGGGGACGCGCTTCATTTAACTGAATCAGGCCCCCTAATCGCCGATTTGAATTCCCCTGCCAGAAATGCACTACACCGCCGTAACTTTCGGCGCGCAATCTTTCAGGATTCGAACCAAAGCCGGAAAAGTTACGGCGGCGTAGCGTATCTCTGATACGCTGCGCCTATCCATTTCTATGTGGATCTGGCCCAAAGAGTCCAGGGCATACAGCAATGATACCCCATCATAGAAGGGTTTTGTGTTAAAATGGCAGCTGGCGCTACCAAAGCGTAATGCTGCGTACACACGATCGGAAATTCCGACAAGAAAAGTCTGATGTGAGCGTGTGTGCTCCATCGGACTTTTGCTGTTGGAATTTCCACCAAGAAAATATTGAGAGCAGGTTTTCTATTTTTCCGATGGAAAAAGTTTATTCGCAAAAAACGCTCGTCTGTATGCAATTCTGACGCGCAAAAAAACACACATGCTCAGAATCAAGCAGAAAAGCCGAACTGCCTATTAAACTTCATTGATCTCGACTCATCATACGTCACAGCGTTCTTGATGGTCGGAATTTCCGACAAGATTTGTGTGACCGTGTGTATGCAACACAAGTTTGAGCCAACATTCCGTCAGAAAAAAATCCACGGTTTTCTTGTGGGAATTTCCGATCGTGTGTACGTGGTATCAGTCCAATGCAATATACCACAAGCACACCACTTTAACCGCAGTTTTACGGCGGCAGGTCGGCTCTGTCAAATAAACATGTGATTATCCTGTGTTCACATGTAGTATTCCACTCAGTCCCCTCCAACCATTAACCGCTCACCTCTACCACAGACAGAACAGATGATTTAAAAGATCCCAAAGCTTCCAATCGTCTTATCTTGTATTTCTCCGGTATATGTAAGGGATTTAGAAAAGAGGAAACTTCATAGTGCAGTAAATAATGGTTCCTTTATTCCAAATTTTGCACAAACGGCAAGGAAATTGATACAGACCCAGCCGCGAGCTGTCACCTGATGCGTGGTGACGTCACACAAAGACTACCCTTACCCACAGTCCTGTTTGTTAATCAGAACATAGTGTGCCTGCTGATGTCTTGGACTAGAGACCCATGCTGCTCCAGACACATGAACTCTTGCATGCTGTATGGGCCCGTGTGCCCGTGTGATGAGCCTTTAAGCGCACTATATCATAAAGAGTGGGTGGCCCTGCCAGCCTCCTCCTGCTGCCCAACGTCCCTCGCTTGAAAAATCAAAGGATCCAGGTGACAAATTGTCAGCCGAACAGCAACTGTATCCAATCTGATGCAGCCACTGTTAGATTATTATGAAAGCTGGTGGGACTAGCTGTCAAAATACTATGGGAACGGAGATTGGTCTGTCCATGCTGTATAATGTGGATAGAGGAATCTGTAATGCCCTGTACACACGATCGGAATTTCCGATGGGATAAAATATGATGGAATTTTCCGTCAGAATTCCGGTGACGTAAAAAACTAAGACGAGCCGAGAAAAATGATGTTCAATGCTTCCGAGCATGCGTCGACTTGATTCTGAGCATGCGTGTTTTTTTTCTCCGTCGGAGTTCCACACAGACGATCGGAATTTCCGATCGGATTTTTTTCCATCACAAAAAAATAAAACATGTTCTATTTCTAAACTCCGAAGGAAAGAAGTCCCACACACGGCCGGAATATCCAATGAAAAAATTCCGTCTGACTTTTCTTGTCGGAAATTGCGATCGTGTGTACAATTTTCTTTTTCTTTCTTCTGTTCAGCCTACTATGATTGTATGACCAGCCTTTAGGCAGGCCATACACAGTGCAAATATCTTTCCTGCAACCACAGACGTTTTGTCATTAAAATTTTGACAGCAAATTCGAAGAGAAGATCCTTGCTCACTGTCAAAACAGGGAGGGGGGGTTACTGTATCTATAAGGCCCCATGCACACGAGACACAGATGCAAACTCATCTAAATACAAGTTTTCAAACGCAAAAAAACAAATTTCGCCGCGTTTTACTGCGTTTGCGTTTATAAGCGTTTAGTTAAGAAACATCATAAGACCCTCCCTAAGCTCAAAAAACAGTATTATTTAACCATTTCAGCCATTTTGTGAGACCAGAGTGAGTAGCAGCTGAGAGAGCAGCAGTGTACTTGTATTTAGCGTGTCACTTGCCACATCACCTGCCACAAGTTGCGGATTGTCCACTTGCCACGTCACCTGCCACAAGTTGTGAATTGTCCACTTGCCACGTCATCTGCCACGTCACCTGGCCACACCACCTGCTACAAGTTGTGGATTGTCCACTGGCCACGTCACCTGGCCACGTCACCTGCCACGTCACCTGGCTACGTCACCTGCCACAAGTTGTAGATTGTCCACATGCAATGTCACCTGGCAACGTCACCTGCCACGTCACCTGGCCACGTCACCTGCCACAAGTTGTGTATTGTCCACTTGCCACATCACCTGGCCACGTCACCTGCTATGTCACCTGGCCATGTCACCTGCCACAAGTTGTGGATTGGCCACGTCACCTAGCCACATCACCTGGCCACGTCACCTGGCCACAACTTGTGGATTGTCCACTGGCCACATCGCCTGGCAATGTCATCTGGCCACGTCACCTGCCTCAAGTTGTAGATTGTCCACTTGCCACATCACCTGCCACAAGTTGCAGATTGTCCACTTGCCATGTCACCTGGCCATGTTACCTGGCCATGTCACCTGCCACCTCACCTGTTCACATCACCTGGCACGTCACCTGGCCACAAGTTGTGGATTGTCCACTGGCCACGTCACCTGCCACAAGTTGTGGATTGTTCACTTGCCACATCACCTGGCCACGTTACTTGCCACGTCACCTGCCACAAGTTGTAGATTGTCCACTTGCCACATCACCAGGCCACGTCACCTGGCCACATCACCTGCCACAAGTTGTGGATTGTCCACTGGCCACGTCACCTGCCACAAATTGTGGATTGTCCACAATGCAATGCAAGCGATTACAGTTTTTTTTATGTTTTTTTAATGTTTTTTCATCATTTGCCATCATTTTTGAGATTTCTAATGTAAAAAAATAGGTCACCTTTAAAAACGCCTATAAACGAAATTGCGGCAAAACGCCGGTACTGCGTTTAGCGGCGTTTTGCGTCTGAAACGCGAAAACTTTTGCGTCTGAACCCATTTTTTTGCTTCTGAAAAAACGAGCATAAACGCAACTGCCGAAAAACGCAAACGTGAGTGTGTGCATGGACACATAGGATAACATTGAAAAAGCTGTCCAAATGCCTTTGAACACACGTTTACCAGCGTCTCGTGTGCATGGGGCCTAACATGTTAGACCCTAAATATAGGTGTAACCTGTTACAAAAGATGAACTTATCTTTAAGCTGGCCATAGATGGATCAAAATCTGTCTGGTTTAGCATCCACATCTAATTTTCTTCTATGGCCATCCTCGCTCGACTGAAGTTGATCTAACCATTGACTTCTGTTGATTGAGGAAGTTGGAAAATCTTTGTCGATCAGTGATTCTGACAGCAAAGGAGTACCGCTGTCAGAATACCATGGCGCAGCAAGGAGGATTTCTCCATCTTCCTCTATCGCATGGATCGGGTGATACATTGAGTTTTATTTGTCATCTGTCCCATTGGCTGAACAAATAAAAACAAATGATGAATCTTTGGGCAGCCATATACTGATGTCTGTATACTTGTCCCTCAGTGCTTCGGTATCCTGTATACTTCTGGCCGAGCTGGCTGTGATCCCAGGTCATTTCTGTATAAGTAACTTGATCTAATGAACATGCTGATGATACAAACATTAACTCCATTTCTTCCCTGTGCAGGCCGGCGACTTCCAGAGGATAGCCCAGAAAGTGGAGCGTAAGACCCGATGCGAGAAATGGCGCATGTACATCATTTGTGGAGCCATTGTTCTTGTGGTTGTAATTGTCATCATCATCATTCTGGCCGTCGTGCTTAGTGGAGGTGGAGGTGGGGGAGAGGCCCCACAAAATCCAACAAATCCATAATAGACTTGGGAAAGACTTGGGGGAGGGGGGGGGCAGCCGATCTCCTCCAAACATGGGACATTCATGGATACAGAGATATGATACAAAGGATCTGGTTGCAAACATGGAGCCTATATCCTCATAGTCCAATGAGAGCGTTACTTTTCATCAGCCAGATGACCGATCGACCTCTGAACATCTATCAGCCAACATACACAGACCTCAAGGCTGTTCTTCCATTGTATGTGTACAGATAATAGGAAATACTCTGCTAAGAACTGCCAATAACCATAATACCCTACTGTGTGCTGCGCGGATCATGCGCTCCGTACACCGCGCTGCACAGAACTTGAAGCAACGTCGACACCTGTCAAGTCATGCCCCTCCCCCTTTGTGCAATGTTCTGTTCCAACGTGCATTTATGTACAGTTCCGTTCTCGAGTTGATTTATTCAAATTGGAGTGAAGCCATAGTAACGTTTTAGTGTCTATTGTTGCAAGTCCAGTTGTTTTATTTCACAAGTGGAGACTTGAGACAACAGATTGATTTTCTTTAGCTAATTAAAGCGATGGTTCCCCCTTAAAAACAACTTTTTTTTATTCCACTGCCCCCCCACATTCCATCACGATTAAGGCTCTTATTATTTTTTTCCTGCTGTACATACCTTAGTACAGCATATTCACCCGTGCATCTGGGTTGCGAGTCCCGCGGGAGTGGGCGTTCCTCACATGCTGTTGATTGACGTTTTGCCCAAAAACGAGCTCCCCCTGTCGCGTAAAAGCTGCGTCACGGTTGGCGAAAGGAGCCGAACGGGGAGTCGGCGCTATACTGCGCATGCGCATCGCCGTTCGGCTCCTTTCGCCAATTGTGACGCGGCTTACGCGACGGGGGGTGAGCTCGTTTTTGGGCAAAACGTCAATCAACAGCATGTGAGGAACGCCCACTCCCGCGGGACTCGCAACCCGGATGCACGGGTGAAGATGCTGTACTAAGGTATGTACAGCAGGAAAAAAATAATAAGAGCCTTAATCGTGATGGAATGTGGGGGGGCAGTGGAATAAAAAAAAGTTGTTTTTAAGGGGGAACCACCGCTTTAAGAAAGTTGGGTGGGCAGTGGATACAATTTCCTACAGGGAATGTATCTGCATGGAGTTTGTTTGTTGTCATTGAGCCTGCTTTTGTCAATTGTTTCTAAATGAACCTTCCTCAGAAACTGAGTGTTCATTTGTTCTGTGCGAATGGGGGCAAAATCAAATGTTACTAAGCTATTTTCTCCCAAGGTTCAATGTACAGTGGAACCTCAGATTACGAGCATAATCCGTTCCAGGAGAATGTTTGTAATCCAAATTACTCGCATATCAAAGCATAGAAGTCAATGGAAACGAAAATAATTTGTTCCGCGTTGAAATACTTGGCAATCGTTCGGCTGCCCTCGGAAACCCCCGGAAAGGCTTCGGGAACGGAGTATTTCCGGTCGGCTCCGGCAAATGAACTGGAAGGCTTTAAGGGCTCTTTCACACAGGCGGCCCGTTCAGGTCCACCTGCCAGTTTTTTTGGCAGACCTGAACGGGCGCTTGGTGCTCCTCTATGGAGTTGCGGATGTCAGCGGTGACATGCCCGCTGACATCCGACCCGCCAAAGTGTGACAGAGGAAAAACCTACTTTTTCATCCGTCTGGCGGATCGGATCAGGTTCACCTAATCCCCCCATAGGGGGGAGCGGAGAAAAGACAGGGCGGTCCCTGCACAGTGTGCGGAAACCGCCCTGTCATCCGTTATCCGCCCTGTCATCCACCGGCTCAGCGGGGATCAACGGAGCGATCCCCGCTGAGCAAGTGGAGGTTCACGAGGCGGATCATTACTGATCCGCCCCATGTGAAAGGGGCCTAAGTAAGCAGAGCTGACGAGCAGGATCATCAACAGGTGGATCGCTGTGGAGAGATGGGAGCTGGCAATTAGCTGACAGCTGAGCTGCCAGCAGAGAGAAGGAAGGGCTGAGCACAGCCCTGACAGAGTGTTTTCAATTGGCTCCAGCGCCCCCGCACCTCTGGCCAAATGCAGTACTGCACACCGCAGAGGCTTGAATCCTGCTCATTTCACAAGACAACCGAGTCAGGATTTTAAAAAAAGTATATTGCTCGTATTGCGAAACGCTCATTAACCGCGTTACTCGCAATCCGAGGTTCCACTGTAATTAATTTAAATGGAATAGAGTGAGCCCAGGTTCACACTGGGTACGATTTGCTTCGATTTGAGATGCGATTTCACATGTGAAATCGCATCTCAAATCGGCGGCATTTGCCGGCAATTGTCGGCAATGACACCGTCCTAATCGGTGCGACGCCGCATCTGCGGCGCTGCACCGATTTCAAAAAGTAGTTCCTGTACTACTTTTTGCGATTTCGGGCAGCGATTTACATTGACATCTGTGCAGAAACCTGCACAGATGTCTCTTAAATCGCGGCCGAAATCGGGACTGCCTGCGGGAGTGAAGCCGTGCGAGTTCAGCTGAACTCGCACAGCTTCACTCCCGCAGCCCAGTGTGAACCAGGGCTCAATCAGGAAAATGCAGCATTATGGCCAGTAGATGGAGCTGATGATCATAGGAAAGTAATACTAATTTATTATGATTGTCAGCTCCATCTGGTGGCCGTTATGTGGTGTTTTCCTGATTCACTTTTCCGAACCACTCTATTTTGAATGAACGAATAACGTTCTTCCTGGAGAGAAAGTCACCTACAAACATTTGATTTGCCCCTGTTCACATAGAACAAATTACGTTTTATAGAACAAATAGCTTATCCTTTAAGCTGGCCATAGATGGATCAAAATCTTCCCGATTTAGCATCTACATCCAAATTCCTTCTATGGCCATCCTCGCTCGACTGAAGTTGATCTAACTATTGAAAATCTTTGTCAATCAGTGATTCTGACTGCAAAGGAGTCCTGCTGTCAGAATACAATGGCGCAGCAAGGAGGATTCCTCCATCTTCCCCGATTGCATGGATTGGGTAATCAATTTGTTTTTGTTGAGCTGATGATCATAGGAAATTAATACAAATTTATTATGATTGTCAGCTCCATCTGGTGGCCATTATGTGGTATTTTCCTGATTTCATTTTCCAAACTACTCTATTTTGAATGAATAAATAACATTCGGCCTGGAGAGAAAGTAGCCTACAAACATTCGATTTTGCCTCTATTCGCACAGAACAAATGTACATGCAGTTTCTCAGGACAAATAGTTCTGCACTTTTTTTTTTAATTCAAACATAATTGCTATAAGTGTGAATGTGTGAGTGAGAGAAGCATTGATGTAGACGATATCAGAATATGTAAATAAATAAAATCAGACTTGATAGCCTTTAAGACTCATTTTATTTGTTTGTCTTTTTCTTTATGTAGAAATATCCTGTTATTCTGAACACAGACTTGCACGCTACTTCCTTATATGTGTTAGTATTATACTTCTGAACGATGGACAGACCTACAGTCTGATGCTGCATGATATCCCTCTTCCCATGAACATTTCCTCTATTTGGCCATACTGTGATACATCTGGCATCTGTGCCAGCATCGCCCTGTGTGCCGGACTGCCGAGCCTGGGAATGGCGTCTTGCTGTACTGCACTGCTGTGTTGTAACCCCATTGCTGGCATTCCATAAAAGTGTCTGATGTTTGTGTACAGCTGATATGATGGAGGGGGGGAGACACAGGAGGCAAACAAGGAATGAGGATCCGGACAACTTAGATTCATAGACAAACAGAAAACACATCCAAAATAATACAAATCACTAAACAACCAGCTGAACATGCAGACAATAGGCATCCAAAATAAAGACATTAAAGTGGAACTAAACTGTATCTGAGCACCACAAACCAAAAACGCTATTAAATTCATTTTTAACCACTTCAGCCCCGGAAGAATTTACCCCCTTCCTGACCAGAGCACTTTTTCTGATTCGATACTGTGTCGCTTTAGCCCCCATTCACATCTAGGCGTTTTTACGCCTGTAGCGCTACGCCGCTGCCGCCAGAAGGCTGGAAACACATTTCCCTCTATGGAGATGGTTCACATCTCCACGCCGAACGCCTGCCGCCTGAAAAAAGGTCCCGGACCTTTTTTTCTGGCGTCTTTCGGCGTTCGGCTAGGAGATGGGAAGCATCTCCATAGAGGGGGTCAATCTGGGGCACATCTAGGCGGACAATACCGGCGTTTTGTCGCCGCAAATCGCGGTACAAAACGCCGCTATTTGTACCGCGATTTGCGGCGACAAAACGCCGCGATTTCGTCCGCCTAGATGTGAATGGAGCCTTAACTGACAATTGCGCAGTCGTGCGACGTGGCTCCCAAACAAAATTGACCTTTTTTTTCCCACAAATAGAGCTTTCTTTTGGTGGTATTTGATCACCTCTGCGTTTTTTATTTTTTTGCGCGATAAACAAAAATAGAGCGTACAAAGCAATATTTTTTACTATAATAAACATCCCCCAAAAATATATAAAAAAAATTGTATTTTCCTCAGTTTAGACTGATGTGTATTCTTCTACATATTTTAGGTAAAAAAAAAAAAAATCGCAATAAGCGTATAGAGATTGGTTTGCGCAAAAGTTATAGCGTCTACAAAATAGGGGATAGATTTATAGTATTTTTATTATTATTTTTTTTTTTTTTACTAGTAATGGCGGCGATCTGTGATTTTTATCGTGACTGTGATGTTATGGCAGACACATCGGACACTTTTGACACTATTTTTGGACCATTGACATTTATACAGCGATCAGTGCTATAAAAATGCACTGATTACTGTGGAAATTACACTGGCAGGGAAGGGATTATCCACTAGGGAACGAGGAAGGGGTTAAGTGTGTCCTAGGGAGTGATTCTAACTGTGAGGGGGCTGGGCTACAAGTGACACTACAGTGATCACTGCTCCCGATGACAGGGAGCAGTAGATCAGTGTCCTGTCACTAGGCAGAAGTTTACACTGGCATCTCCCTGTTCTGCAGCTCCGTGACAAGATCACGGGCACCTGGGCGAACATCGAGTCACACTCACGAAGCTTGCGGCAGGCACGCGCACCCGCAATCACGCCATTTAAAGGGAACGTGCAGGTACGTCCATATGCACAGTCGTGCCATTCTGCCGACGTAAATAGCCGTGCAGCGGTCAGCAAACGGTTAATATTCAAAGCAAACTCCCCCATCCATCCATGTCCCCATGCTTTATTTTGTTGAGAAATCACTTTAAAAAACATCAACCTAGCATCCCTGCCCACAGCCATTTTAAGTTAGGGCAGAGAATTAATGTAGTATTTTCTACCTGGAATACATCTATCCTTAGCTCAGGCATGCAGGCAGGGGAGGGGGGGGCTGTCAGGAAGGATCCGTTCTCGATTGGCCAAAGGGAGAAGAAATGTTATTGGCCAAGGGGGAGTAGGAGGAGGAAGGAGACGCGTGGCCAGGGGAGAAGCAAGGGGAAAACCAACGGAGCCACCACTCTAGGGATCACCATCCGGCTCAGCCACCCAGCATTCCCCAGCTCGAGAAGGGCAGTCTGCCAGTGTTCAACGGGTTAATGTCCATCCCCCACCGAGGGGGGGTAGCGTTGGTTTGCTGACCCCCCGCCCCCCCCCCTGAATGATTAAGCACCAGCCGCCACTGCTGATTACTGCTAATGATATAATTTTTATTTCATGAAATCTTGTATATAGTCCCTTATCATCCCCTCCAATAGCTTGCAAACTATTGATGTTAGGCTAACTGGCCTGTCATTCCCAGGGATGTATCTCGGCCCTTTTTTTAAATATTGGTGCTACATTGACTTTTCTCCAATCAGCTGGTACTATTCCAGTAAACGGTCCATAAAAATTAGGAACAATGGTCTAGCTATCACCTGACTGAGTTCCTTAAGGTGTGTGCACCTTCCTCAAAACGTGGCCTGCAGGGAAATCGCATGGTAATTTTCCTGCACCCGCAAGCATACTCCGTTTTTAAATGCGTAAATAAATGAATGGCAGTTCTGCACATTTTCTCACAGCAGTTGCAGGTGTGGGCGTGGCTGCGATTCCCACACCCGCAACAACCAGCATAGATGTGAATCCAGCTGTCCCATGTGCCAAAAAGGTGTTGCGTTAGCCCACACGGGGAAAGTGCATATTTAAGCCTAGTACACACAATGGGCTAGATTCAGAAAGAATTTACGTCGGCGTATCTATTGATACGCCGCGTAAATTCAAAGCTGCGCCGGCGTATCTTTTTTTTTTTTGTATTCAAAAAGCAAGATACGCCGAAATTAGGCTAAGATCCGACTGGCGTAAGTCTCTTACGCCGTCGTATCTTAGTTGCATATTTACGCTGGCCGCTAGGTGGCGCTTTCGTCGATTTACGCGAGGAATGTGCTAATTAGGTAGATACGCCGATTCAGAAACGTACGTCCGCCCGGCGCATTTTTTTACGTCGTTTACGTTAGGCTTTTTCCGGCGTAAAGTTACCCCTGCTATATGAGGCGTATCCTATGTTATGTATGGACGTCGTTCCCGCGTCGAATTTTGAACATTTTACGTCGTATTTTCAGGTGAAAACTGTACTGATTAACCATTTAAAGACCAGCTGCCGCAGTTGTATTGCGGCAGGTTGACTCCCTGCATGATCCGCAGTGAGGCTGGGTTCACACTGATATGACACAACAGTCATTCCGACTTTCATCCTACTTTGCTCTGCTACATTGGTCCTACATTTATCCTACATTGGTCCTACATCCATCCTACTTTCATGAACAGGATACTACTTTGATCCGACTTTGCGATAGTCTGACTTGTTTTTTGACCAATCAAAACAATCCCAGTGTGAGATAAATTATTTTTACTGCTGCTGTAATCACAATGTCGGATGACACAAGTCGGATGGTTAGGACAAGGCTCCTACTTTGATCCGACTTCAATGATATTCAATGGACTGAAGTAGGATCAATGTCTGACCAAAGTAGTACAGGGAGCATTTTCAAAGTCGGACCAGTTAAGACGACTCCCATAGGGAAACATTGATTTTCACACGTCATGCGACATGAGCTCCCAATGTCGGAGCGTTTGTCGGACAAGTGTGAACCCTGGCTCATTGTACGTTGGCAGCTTTAAGAGGAATATGGGGCGCGTGCTGCGCCGGCCACCTCCGATTGCTCTACAGAGTGACTGAACGGGGATCTGTCAATGTAAACAGACAGATCTCCGTTCTGTCAGGGGAGTAGAGAGAGATTGTCTGTTGCTAGTGATCAGGAACAGCGATCTCTCTCTCTCTACTCCCTGTCAGTACACTCCTCCCAGAGTTGGACACACCTCTCTAGAGAACACTTAACCCCTTGATTGCTCCCTAGTGTTAACTGCTTCCCTGCCAGTGACATTTATACAGTAATCAGTGGCTATTTTTAGCACTAATCGCTGTGTACATGGCAGTGGTCCCAAAAAAAGTATCAAAGGTGTCTGATCTGTCCGCCGCAATGTCGAAGTCCCTCAAAAAATCACTGATCACTGCCATTACTAGTAAAAAAAAAGGAATAATAAAAGTGCCATAGATCTATCCCCTATTTTGGAGATATTATAACTTTGCACAAACCAATCAATACACACATATTTTTATTTTTTTTACCAAAAATATGTAGAATACCTATTGGCCTACACTGATGATTTTTTATTTTTTTATCTTTTGGATATTTATTATAACAAAAAGTAAAAAATACATATATATTTTTTTTTAATTGATGTTGTTTTTTTGTTTATAGCGCAAAAAATAAAAACCGCAGAGGTAATCAAATACCACCAAAAGAAAGCTCTATTTGTGGGCAAAAAAAGACAATTTTGTTTGGGTACAGCATCGCATGACCGTGCAATTGTAAATTAAAGCGACGCAGTGCCGAATCGCAAAAAAAATGGCCTGGCCAGCAAAGGGGCAAATCCTTAAAAGTAGTTAAATGAAAATTGTACAATCTGGCTACCTAAAAAAGTACCAGGCGAGCCAGTGCGGTCAAACATGTTTTTGGGGCGTCGGTAACTCTCTATTAACAGATCAGAAATTTTGTGCGTTTTGCATGCGGTTTGAATCGCACAGGAGCAAACAGCACGTTCCTGTGCGATTCGTGTGTGGGCACGGTGTGAACTTTCATTTTTCTATAGAAGGGTAATCTGCTCTGGATATCAGATCATGTTGATTCAGATAACGCTCAGAGGAATTAACCGTAAGTATGGAAATAGGGGAAGTGTATAAATATTTTGAGGAATGGGAGGGGGGGTATAAGAGAGGCAGGCTGAGATATTAAGATTGCATGAGAACTCGTATAAACGGAACAAAGCAGAGATCTCAGATAGTCTATGAATTGAGTACAGCTAGAGACACAGACGTGTTTGTTTGCAAGTCATGAGGCCAAACAGAATGTTACCGGGGCCCTAAGGGAGCAGTACAGCAAATAGGGATCTGTAAATACGTCTATTATGTAAATAGTGTCTGAGAAATGCATTGTGCACATATAGTCGTCATCTATATCTTGTTTCATGAGACTCTAGCTTGGGGTCACACAGGGCAGGATCCAAAGGCTCACACATTATCCAGCCCTTCCTGCCTGCACTGTGTGTAAACGGCTTTCCTCAACCCATACAAATAAATGCATAGCTCCCAACTTGTCCCTGATTTCGAGGGACTGTCCCTGATTCCGAGCAATGTCCCTCTGTCCCTATTTCCTCCTCATTTGTCCCTAATTTTGCTCTGATCTATATAGTTGTATATAAAATGCACTACTTATCTTTCAAAAAGTGTTTCCCAGCTCTAAACTTTTAATCCAAATTCTAAATTGCTGCATTTGTCAATTTTAAATGCCAATATAAAGGAAAATTAGTTAAAAAAAAACACATGTGGATTTAACCAGTTGCTTACTGGGCACATAAACCCCCTTCGTGCCCAGGCGAAATTTCAGCTTCCGGCACTGCGTCGCTTTAACTGACATTTGCGCGGTCGTGCGACGTGGCTCCCAAAAAATGTACGTCCTTTTTTCCCCACAAATAGAGCTTTATTTTGGTGGTATTTGATAACCTCTGCGGTTTTTATTTTTTGCGCTATAAACAAAAAAAGAGCGACAATTTAAAAAATATATATATATTTGCTATAATAAATATCCCATTTTTTTTTTTTAACTATTTTTTTTCTCAGTTAAGGCCGATACATATTTTTCTACGTATTTTTGTAAAAATAAAAAAAAATCGCAATAAGCGACTGGTTTGCGCAAAAGTTTTAGTGTCTACAAAATAGGGGACAGAATTATGATTTTTTTAAATTATTTTTTTTTACTAGTAATGGCGGCGATCTGCGATTTCTATTGGGACTGGGATATTGTGGCGGACATATCGGACACTTTTGACACAAATTTGGGACCATTCACATTTATACAGCGATCAGTGCTATAAAAATGCACTAATTACTGTATAAATGTGACTGGCAGGGAAAGGGTTAACACTAGGGGGTGAGGAAGGGGTTAAATGTATTCCCTGGGTGTGTTCTAACTGTGTGGGGGGAGGGGGCTGACTGGGGGAGGTAACCAATGCTGTGTCCCTATGTACAAGGGACACAGATCGATCTCCTCTCCTCTCTGACAGCACGTGGAGCTCTGTGTTTACACACAGAGCTCCACGTCCCTGCTGTCACCTGCTGTGTTTCACCGCCGATCGCGTGTACCCGGCAGACATCGCGGCCGCCATGTACACGCATCGGCTCTTCAGCGATGCGCCGGGACAGTGTTTACCCACTGCGCGCCACCCAATGGCGCGCGCGGGTAATGCTTTTAAAAAGACATCCAATGACATCCACCCGGCACTTGAGAGCCGCGCTGTTGACGTCTTTTGTCAATAGCGCGGGTCTGAAGTGGTTAATTAACCTTTTTTGGGGGTCATGTCCCCTTTAAGGGGCGTGTCTTATGCCTACCTACGTTTGCTAGTAGGTGTCCCTCATTCCCCATCTCAAAATGTTGGGAGGTATGTAAATGTCCTATAGATATCATTATAAAAACTGATGTTTCAGGACTGGTTGGATGCCAATCAACTTAGAAGAAAAATGAATGGCACTGTACAAACTTATATGAGCATTCAGCACACAGTAAACACAGGTGTGATGCGGAGCGCCGGAGTTTGTTGGGCCCTGGGGGTTAATAGTAGTGGAATAATTTTGTATATTTTTAAACAGATTTCTTCCTTGTAAAGGGGGTGGTGGGATTAGGTCATATCATGGTAAGCACAAGCAAAAATAATTAACTACCTTGTTGGCCAGACATAAATGCAAAGGCAGATAAGGCAACACATATTGTGAAATGCATACATTTTAACTAAAATGAATTTAAAGAGGAACTGCAGTCTTCTCACATCATTTGTAATAAAAACATCTTTTGCCATTCTGAAGCTTCCCTCCAACCACTTTGTATATTATTTTATATATACTGTGATTCTGTACTTGCCAAATATACTGCAGAAATCTCCTTCCACTGGCTGCAATCCTTTTAACTGTGGGCAGCTGAAGCTGCTGCCTGTTCACTTCCTGGATCTACACAGACACACAGAGGCACACCTCAAGCTCTGCAGGCCTGCAACTTTCATTGGCCCTCTAATGACTCCCCCCCCTTTCCTTTCTGGAAAACTCTCTTGAGAGAGAGAGCTGTGGATGATGTCATAAGCCTAGGCTAATGACCAGACAAGGAACAGAAAGTGGGCTGTATAAGGAATTTATTGGCAGAAAAAAAAATGTTTTACTATCCAAAGTTAAAGGGTCACTAAAGGAATTTTTTTTTTTTTAGCTAAATAGCTCCCTTTAACTTACTGCAGTCCTGGTTTCATGTCCTCATTGTTCGTTTTTGCTCTGATGTTGCTGTAATCCTTCTCTGTTCTGAACACTTCCTGGTTATCTGTTTCCTGATGAAAAAAAGTCATGGGAGCTTTCTCTCTGTGGTCACTAATCAATGAGGTGTGATTACTGTGGGCTGGATTCAAAAAGAGTTACGCCGGCGTATCTTAGGGTGCAATTTTTCCGCTGTCCGCTAGGTGGCGCTTCCGTTGATTTCCGCGTAGAATATGTAAATTACTAGATACGCCGATTCACGAACGTATGCTTGCCCGTTGCAGTAAAGATACGCCGTTTCCGTAAGAGATACGTCGCGTAAAGATAAAGCTGCCCCCTAGTTGACGTAGCCAATGTTAAGTATGGCCGTCGTTCCTGCGTCGAAATTTGAAATTTAACGTTGTTTGCGTAACTCGTCCGTGAATGGGGCTGGACGTAATTTACGTTCACGTCAAAACCAATACGTCCTTGCGGCGTATTAGGAGCAATGCACACTGGGAGATTTGCACGGACAGCGCATGCGATCGGGTCACAGAACATTAGCATAAAACACGCCCCCCTGTCCCACATTTGAATTAGGCGGGCTTACGCCGGCCGATTTACGCTACGCGGCAGCAACTTACGGAGCAAGTGCTTTGAGAATACAGCACTTGCCCGTCTAAGTTGCGGAGGCGTAACGTAAATCCGATACGTTACGCCGCAGCAAAGATACGCGGATCTACGTGAATCTACCCCTGTGTGTCTAAAACCCCTCAACACCAATCAGTTTAGTTTTACAAAACCATCACATTTTTTTTTTCAACTGCAAACATTAAATTTTACTGCTGCATAATAAAAAGTCATTTTGTTTAATGATTAAACTGGAGGCAAGGATCATTTAGCTTTAGTACAGCCTACAAGCCTGACTTCCCTGATTCTAAATCTGTTATATATTAAAGACGTTGTAAAGGTTTGTGTTTTTTTCACCTTTGCATCCTTTGCATTAAGGTGAAAAAACATCTGGCAGTCATCGACCCCCCCCCCCCCCCCCCCGTTTTACTTACCTGAGCCGTGGAACTTCCCACGGCGGAGACACGCTCTGCCTCTGCCTCTTCCCTTCTGTTTGAATAGACTGATAGCAGCCCAGCCATAGGCTCCCACTGCTGTCAATCAAATCTAATGATGCGGGGGGCGGGGCCGAGTCTTACATTCGGCATCTATGGACACCGAATGATGGACTCCCGAGTGTGCCCGCAAGGAGCGCTTCTCCTGGGGGGTTATCTGATAAGAGGAGGAGCCACGAGCGCCACTGAGGGAGGAGGATGTTCGGGGGCACTCTGTGCAAAATGAACTGCACAGTGGAGGTAAGTATGACATGTTTGTTATTTTATTTTTTAAACTTGAAGCTCTACAATCGCTTTACGCTTTATTGCTGTAGCGCCCCCAAGTGTTCCTATTAAACCGCAATCAAAAAGATTCTAAAAATGCACAACGGTTTCAGATCTGCTGGTCTTTTCTGGCTGAGGACTTGAGGGACCTACACCTTTACTTTGGAAGCATGTACAGTGCTATCATTCCATCCGGTGTTCTGTCAGATGAGCAAACCCGTCAGATTAGGTAACGGAAGTGGCCTTCCATCAGCTGCGCATGCTTTCCACCGATACCAGGTTTGGAAATTCGAAAGAAGACCTGCAGTCAGAAGGCGGCAGCGGACATCTTACTACACCCAGCTACGTCTTGAATTTCAGAGTCATTTTAGCAGTAACGTGATCCCCTGAAGCAGAACACCAATGCCTTGTTTCCACTGAGCGGAACGGTTCGGGTCGGTACAGTTTGGAACAGTTAAAATGGTCCGGTCTATTCTGGTGAGCGTTTCCACTGCAAATCGGACCATCAGGGACCATACAGGGTTTAGAAAAAATGCCTAGCGTGTCCACCAATCAGTGGAATGTATTGTAGCTCCGCCCTAACCGAACCGTTCCATTTTCTATGGCCCCACAGCTGAAGCAGGACCCAGAATGGTGCGGTACGGTTCGGTTTTATGGCACGCTTTCATAATGAAAACACCCAAAAAAGCGTAAACAAGGCATAAGTGTACCCAATCCATACGGCTCCCATACTGCACTCTATACCGCACTAAAAATGTAGATTATATTAGGCTGGGTTCACACTACGGTTTTCCCGTCCGTCAGCCGCATACGATTTCAGTATTGAAAACGTACGGGCACGGACGGGAAAACGTATAGATAGAGAATGCATTGCAAATCGTATGCACTCAGATGCATCCGGGTGCGTACGATTTGCTGGCAAAACGTTTTTTAAACGTACGCAAAACCGTGTTCAACCACGGTTTTGCGGTCGTTTTTAAAACAGTATGGCAAACGCATACGTTTTCCTTTAACATTAATGTCAATGGAAAACGTACATATGTGCGGTTCCATACGTTCCCGTCCGTTTCAGCCGCATACGGTTTTCCATATAAATCGTATGCGGCTGACGGACGGGAAAACCGTAGTGTGAACCCAGCCTAATTCGACTTCTATTGAAGGGGATCCAGCATAATTTCAGTCAAAGGAAATTCCAGTTTAAAGCACATTTACTGTTCTAATTCCTTTAACAAAGACAGAAAATAATTTTTTTTTTTACACTTTTCAATAAAAAAAATGTGTGTCTATGCATACATTGTAATGATCCTTTCCTGTAGAATACAATTAGGTAGATTCACAAAGAGTTAGGCTGGCTTATCAGTAGATAAGCCGACCTAACTCTGAATCTACGCCGGCGTTTGTTTAAGCTTATGCTCAAACAGAGATACGCTTAAACAAAGCTAAGATAGGCCGGCTTGCGCCGTTCTATCTTAGCTTGCAATGTTTCTGATGGCCGCTAGATGACGCTTCCATTGCGGCCGGCGTAGATTATGTAAATGAGGGGATACGCCGATTCACGAATGTACGCCAGGCCTACGCCGTCGAATTACGTTGTTTCCGTAAGGGATAGGCCGCCAAAAGTTATTCCACCTATGAAGTGGAATAACAATGTTAAGTATGGCCGCCGTTCCCGCCGTGAGGTTCGAATTTTTTACGTCGTTTGCGCAAGTCGTCCGCAAATCGGGAGTTACGTCGTTTACGTCCACGTCAAAATCAATAGGCCCGTACGGCGTACTTAGCCGCAATGCGCCCTGGGAAATGTAGTCGCCCGGCGCATGCGCAGTGTAAAAAAACGTCAAAAAACTTGAGGTCAAGCCTCATTTCCATACAACACGCCCGCCTCCAAGTCATTTGAATTAGGCGCGCTTACGCCCGCTCGTTTTAGGCTACGCCGCCGTAGATTAGCAGGTAAGTAGATTGAAAATCACTACTAGCCTAACTAATTTACGGCGGTGTAGCCTAAACAGGCTAGGCTAGGCCGCCCTAAAGTTAGGGCAATGTGTGTGAATCTACCTAAATAACTTCATCAGTAAAAATGTAAAGGTGTTAAAAAAATAAAATAAGAAACAGGCTGCTGACAACTCAATTATTTTTTTTTGGTCAAATCCCAACAGAGGTGTCTAACCCCTCACCACTTTATCCAACACTTTAATCTGGACTCCATTTGGTCTCGATCTTGCTGGGCAGTTCTAATGCCCTGTACACACGGTCGGTTCGTCTAAAGAAAAAGAACCGATGGATTTTTTCATCAGATATCCGATGAAGCTGACTTTCATCAGTCTTGCCTACACACCATCGGTTAAAAATCCGATCGTGTCCAACGCAATGACATAAAACACAACGACGTGCAGAGAGAAATGAAGTTCAATGCTTCCGAGCACCGACTTGATTCTGAGCATGCGTGGATTTTTGACCGATGGATTTCCCCACAGACGATCGTTTTTTTCTATCGGTTTTTTAACCATACGAAAATTTTCAAACAGGTTCTATTTTTTTTCACCGATGGGAAAAAAGCTGATGGGGCCCACACACGATCGATTCGTCAGACGAACCGATCGTGTGTACAGGGCATTAGACTAAATCGTCTTGACTGCGATATTGCCCCTTTAACTGGATTGTGCGACTGAGTGCTGAGAAATCTGTGTTATCCCGTCTGTGTTTATCTACTCTGTGTGCCCTTATTGTTACTTGTGCCACCTCAGCATTTCATGGGTCATGTGCCCATAACCCTGCACAGTGAATGCCAGCATTGTACCCGTATACAAAGTGCCAGTAAATCATGAAACTGAGGAAGAATTCCCGTAAAGACTATCACGTCATAGTTAATTAGGGAGAAAAGAAAGAAAAACAGGAATGCACAAGGAAGTTATATGGTAAAAAGTTTGTATGGAATAAAAATCTACTGTAAAAGACAACGTTTCCACTACGTTCACATCTATCAGTTTTTTGGGGCATTTTGCATCTTGCAAAAAACGCACTACATTCCAATAAACATGGTTTCCTATGGATGTAGTTCACATCTCTGCGTTTTGGTGGTGCTGCGTTTTTTGAAAAGGGTCAGGGACTTTTTTCCCGCAGCAGATTGCGTTTTGTGTGTAATAGACTTCAAAAGCAAAAACTGTGTGTGTGTGTTTTTCATTTTGACACTTTTTTGTTAAATGAGTAGGGTTACAATGTACCCCGTATTAATTCACATGGGGTGGCGGGATCTGGGGGGCTTCTAGTTTCTGATAAGCCCGCCACCTACAGACCCCCACAACCACCGCTCAGGGTTGTGAGGAAGAGGCCCTTGTCCCCATCAACATAGGGACAAGGTGCTTTGGGGTGGGGGGGCCACCTCAAAGCACCCCCCCAATGTTGGGGCATGCTGGTATGGTTCAGGAGGGGAACGGCTGCTCTCTCATCCCCTCCCTTTCCTGACCTGCCTGGCTGCATGCTCGGATAAGGGTCTGGTATAGATTTTGGGGGGCGGGGGTCCCATGCTGTTTTTTCCCGATTTTGTTTTTGGCAGCAATTATTTATTTATTTTTAAATTCAGCTGTCAGCGGGGAACCCTGCTGACAGTTAATGACTCATCGGTTGTTAAGACCATGGCAGCCGGCTTCACGACCAGCTCCTTAGCAAACAGCTATATACAGTGGGGTAGATCCACAAAGAAATTACACCGGCGTATCTATTGATACGCCGGCGTAATTTCAAAATTCCTGCGTCGTGTATCATTGTTTTGAATCCTCAAAACATGATACGAAGGCATCTCGGCTAGATCCCACAGGCGTACGTCTTAGTACACCGCCGGATCTAAGATACAATTTTTCGGCGGCCGCTAGGTGGCGTTTCCGTCGAAATCCGCGTCGAGTATGCAAATAAGCTATTTACGGCGATCCATGAACGTATGTCCGGCCGGCGCATTTTTTTCCGTCGTTTGCGTTCGGCTTTTTCCGGCGTATAGTTAAAGCTGATATACTGAGGCATACTCAATGTTAAGTATGGCCATCCTTCCCGTGTACAATTTTGAATTTTTTGCGTCGTTTGCGTAAGTCGTTCGCGAATAGGAATTTGCGTAGAATGACGTCACCGTCGTAAGCATTGGCGGGTTCCGGTTTAATTTCGAGCATGCACACTGGGATACCCCCAGGGACGGCGCATGCGCAGTTCAAAAAAACGTTGTTTACGTCGGGTCACGACGTATTAACATAAAAAACGCCCCCATCACAGCCATTTGAATTCCGCGCCCTTACGCCGCGAGAGATACACTACGCCGCTGTAACTTACGGCGCAAATTCTTTCAGGATTCAAAATAAAAAAGATAAGTTACGGCGGCGTAGCGTATCTTAGATACGCTGCACCCGGGGCAGATGTCTGTGGATCTGCCCCAGTGTGTTTAACCACTTGTCTACCAAGCACTTACACCCCCTTCCTGCCCAAGACATTTTTCTGAAAAAAAAGTTCCTGACCCTTTTCAGAAAATGCAGCACAGCAAAACGCACAGATGTGAACTACATCCATAGGAAACCATGTTAAATGGACTGTAATGCATTTCTGCGAAAAGCACCAAAAAACGCATAGGTGTGAATGCAGGGTAACACCACGTAGGCTTCAATTTTCTTACTATACCATTACCACCTTTTCAAGGAAGATTGCTGATTTACTGTAATCATTTACCGATCAGGAAAAGATCAGACAGGTGGCAGTCCAATTTAATAGTCAATCATGTGTGTCTTTTAATACACTGTAAAGATGATATATGTATTATCTCCAGGCAGTGGATCCATATCCATTACAAGAATATTCATACAGGTTGGGACTTGCATTCTACTGTGGCCAATGTCACAGGTTGACATAAGTTATAAAAAAAAAATTATAAAAAAAAATAAAAATACTTTTTTGACATGTTATATGATCAGATATCTTGCAGTGTGTGACTTATAGCAAACAAAGGCAGGAATATGATAAGACTGAAGCTGAACAGAACAAAGGGGAGGCAATGTTATAGAAGGAAGTGGTGAGGAAGTGATGGCCACAAGTGCACACTGCATAGTAAAGGTAATACAATAGCTGCTTTAATTTGTGCCTAATTACATGTAATGACAAGCAGTCTTGTGTCGCACCCTGCTATGGGCAAAGCACAGGGCAGGGCCTCTGGGAATTGTGCTTTATACAAAATTATACGTTTTACAATTTTAACTATTACAGTTTACAAAGGTGAGATATTAATTAAAAGGTATCATACACGTGACAGGAAAAGTTTGCTTGGCCATATATTCTGAAAAAACTGCTTTTAGAAGGGTTTATGTGTAAACCTGAATTCTATGCAGAGCTGGTTCCTCATCAGAGGTGAAGGGTGTAGGACCAGCTTTACCATTATGCTCATGTAGCACCCTCTAGTGTAGAGTGCTAGCTGTACATTGTTTGTAGTGTAGGAAAGTTTAGCCTGGTGGAGAGCCAGGCTGGGATGCATCTAGGCCAGGGTGAGTGACTCAGGAAAGCTGGATGACTCATCAGGTAGCACCCCTGGTACCTCCCCCCTACTTGATGTAGGGTGACCACATTTCCAAACTACCATTCAGGGACACCCCCCTTCCCAAAAATCAGCTTATGCTGTAACGAATCACAGCACAGTGATTGGACACAAGAGGCGGGATTTATGATTACTCCAATCACAAGCAGGGGGCGGGGATTGTGCTCCTCCAGGCATTCCCGGCCAGGACAAGTACTGTCAGTGAGTAAAGCAGTGATGTGGCAGCCTTTTTTGGGGGCATCAGATTGGCTCGGAGGGTAGCTGTGTCAGTTTCATTCTGGGACACTGTATTGTCCTGGAATGAAGGTGCCCGGGACAGACCTGCAAAATTCGGGACTGTCCCGTGCAATCCCGGACACGTGGTCACCCTAACTTGATGGAACCTTGGAGAAGCTTCCATAAGAATCGGAGGAAGGTTAGGAGGAGCTGCCAGGAGAATTGAGGAGGGCTCCAGCCAATCCCCAGCAGGTGGGCTGGCAGGGGGCACTGGGCAGGCACCTCTTAAATACTCTGGGGTCCTGCCAGCAGGGGACAGTCGGGTAGAAGCAGGAGATGGAGTTCTGAGGAGGCTGTCAGTGGCTCTTGAGGATGCCATCTAGTCTGGGGAAGGAGGGGTGACCTCGGGCCTAGGCCCGGGTGCTGGAGGGATCCTCTTACAACACACAGAGGAGTCCTGTCCTGGATGCACAAGAGCAGGTGTGAGGACAGTGGGAGAGAGTCAGTACGTCCAGGAGATCTCCAAGGTGAAGTCAGCAGGATGACTGGTGAGTGTGCAATCTGGGAGGACTACGGTGCAGTCAAGGAGGATGGTGGAGACTTGGCCAAGTGGGCAAGTGAAAGGGGCAGCTGCAGCCAGGCGGGCAGGCAGTTCCTGAAGAGGTGGTGCTGGGATCAGTAGCTACAGGGAAGCAAGCTGGACACTCTATTTACTACACAACCCAAGGGGCCCGGGGTCTCTGCCTGTAAAGGGTCCTTTGCTACAAGATCTGACTGTTGCTCTTTTTGCCAGGATCATTAAAGTGTCCAAGCTGATTCTGGAGTTCTGTAAGCGTGCCGGAGGCAGTGAGGAGTGTATATAGCTGTATATAGGAAGAGTTGTCCCTAAAGAACTGTAAGTCGAGTGGGCATCCCTTCATTTCCCTATTCCCTATCCAAGTTTTATCACATCAATCAGGGATGGACTGGCCATCGGGACTACCGGGAGATTCCCGGTGGGCCGATGGCTCAGTGGGTCGGGTCGGAGGTCCGCGGCTATCTACCCATCAATTGCCGACAGCTGGCGCCTGACGGGTAGATCGAGATTTCGGGAGCATGCAGAGCAGCGCAGGAAGCGTGTGTAATATGTTCTCTCTCCTGTCACGGCACTCACCCTGCTCCCTGGCGGCCCCTCCTCTCCTCTCGTCCATCCCCATTTGCTTGTGACATCATCTGGGATGGACGAGAAGAGAGGAGGGCCCGCCGGGGAGCCGAGTGAGTACCGTGACAGGAGAGAGAACATATTACACACGCTTCCTGCGCTACTCTATATGCTGGCTGGTAAACGATGTGCACCATAATGTGCCCTGTGCCCTAATGTGCTATGTGCCCCATGCCCCGATGTGCTGTGCCTCAATGTGGTGTGCCTCAATGTGGTGTGCCCTGATGTGCTGTGATGGGCCCTGATGTGATGTGCCCTGTACGTGTTGTGCCCTGATGTGCCCCGTGCCCTGATGTGCTGTGCACTGTACCTTGATGTGTGGTGCCCTGGGCCAGTCTGGATGAAGTCCAGAGCCACATTTTTGCCCCAGTCCAGCCCTGCCCTCAATAAATAACAAAAACAAGCACTGGACTGTTTCTTGACTCTGGGAGCCTGAGGAAATTCAGTGTGCCTGGGTGTGCAGGGTGGGGGATCCCTATTCACCAGCAGCTCCTATGTGGGGTGGGCTACACTCAGTTAACATGTTCCTATAGGCAGCAAAGGCAAAGAAAAGGCTTATCCCCAAACTGATTATGAGCACATGATTTGTACCATTTTCAGTAGGAAAATAGTCATGTCATACAAGCCTATTCACACATTGTAAGAATAATCTAAGCCAGTTGAGTGCCTACAGGTTTCAGTGATCAAATTCTAGCCCTGGAGGGGTTGTTGTATCTTTAGTAGATGGACAATCATATGCACCATTGAAGTGCTTTGTCACTCTGAGGGGCCTGGGTAATTGCGCAGTGATTTAGGAAAAAAATCTTGTTGAGACTGCAAAATGTGAGTCTTATGGACTTTGGCTCACTATTGGCAGAGCGGGGCTACCCTTAGCTGGGGCAGGGGAGAAGAGTATTTTCTCTAGGTAAGGACCAATGGACCATAATTTAGATCATATAACCGTTTTACATCTGGCGTTATATAGGTCCCAAGATACGATAGAGTGTCTGTACACCATTCAAAGGGGAAAGCTCTCTGTAACTTTTTGCTCATGAATTGGCATAACTAACGACTTTTCAATTATTTTTTTTTTTTATTTGATAAAAAAAACAAATTTCTCTATCTCCTTCATTAATTCCATCATGGATTCCTGAGGTGAGGAAAGGTACAGTAATAAATCATCTGCGTACGCTGATATCTTTTGTTCTGTAGATCCAATTTCTATCCCCTTGATCTTCCTATTTACCCTAATTGTACATAAAAATGGCTCCAGCACCAGAGCAAATAACAGTGGGGAGAGGGGACACCCCTGCCTAGTCCCATTCCATATCTCAAAATAATCTCCCGTTTACTTTTACCCTTGCTCTGGGATTTGCATATGTAGCGCCCCCCCCCCCCCCTACTCTCAGTACAGGCGCTACACAAAAGTTAGTGGGGAATGGGAGACTTAGTTTTACTCCCATTCACAAATTATGGAAATTTAGGCTGCTGTCCATTCCAGAATTTGTCCTGTAGGTCAGTCTGCGCTCCAGGGGTACGTTAACACCCCTGGGCGGCAGTTGGCGCTAGAGGGATTCTGGCAGACCCACCTGCTCCCAGCAGCCAATCAGAGGAGTCTTCCATCGTTGGGCATGCTGGGGGGGGGATATATCTGGGGCAGCCACTTTTGGCGGGGTTCTGCTTGCAGGGGCCCGAGTTCCAGGTGTGGTACCCACCTTCAGGGTACGCGCATCCATTGGCCCCCGCCACCGTGTCCTGCCATGGTGAGGCCGTGTACCATGTGGAGCCTCTTCCTACTATTGAAAGGGGCCCCAGTGACTTAGCTGGGAGCTGTGCGATGGGGGATTGGCCCGGGAGAACCTAGAACTAGAGGTTGTCCAGGAGGCCCAGACGAACCATCGGGGATCCGGTCACCACACCGTATGACAGGTATGCTCAAGCTGTCAGTGGGTGACATTGATTGAACTGACTGGGAGGATTTGCTCAAACTGTTTCATCACAAAAATCCAAAATTGTCCAGCCTGTGGCAGAGGCCTGTTTCCTCCCAGTGATTTATAAGTGACGCTCCGGCTGCCAGGCCTGAGATAACTGCCTGTCCAGGGGCACTTTACCCACCCTGATTGGGGTGGCGACGAATTGAGCTGCACCATTGCTGAGAGCTTGCTCTCTCTGAATATCCAAGGCCTGATACTAAAAGTTCCTCTACGCTCATCAACCTTCTCTATCGTGTGTCATGTTGATGTTGGCCAGGTTGGGCCTTGGAATAAAGCATTGAAAAACTGAATTGGTGTCTGGACACTTGCTCTTTACTCACACTCACAGAAGTCACCCCTAGACCAAGTCAAGAAGGTAACTTAGAAAGCCGGTTCCAAAACTAATCAGCGGCTCCTTTCGGGGGTGAGCACTACACATACAATGCCATCACTCATCCCATCATCCTTTCTTTCAGGCCCATCTCCCTCAGAACTCCGACCATGAAAGCAAAGTAAAGGTTTTAACTTAAGTGACTAAGTTTGACTTATCTTTTATACAGGGCACTGAAGCTGGGATGAAAATATCATATAAACTCTGCGGGTCTCTAGTAGTATCGGCCAGGAAAAGGACTTGAGAGGGTTGGCCTCCGGCATGTCTCAATGTCAGTTGGGCACAGCCTGTGAGTATGCATTTGTACACCCACTGGAGGCCGTGGGTGACTTGGGACAACCAGCCCCATTGTCTGGAGAAAAGTCCTGGGTTGGTCTTTTTTATAGAAGCAGAGCTTGGTTAAACAGAGGTGTCAACAAAGAAATAGGCAGCCAGGGATGAACTGGAAAGGTTCAGGCTCTCACTGTCAGGAAGTATCTGACGGGCCCTATGAAACATAGCAAGTTTCTGAAACTATGGTTCTGGGGGTATGAGGAAAAATGTTGCCAACTGTGAAGCAGCCTCCCACATACTATAGAAGAAATAATAGGAAATGCTACATCAAATATAAAAAGAGGGCACATATTTATTTGTCCTACTGTTGATTCCTCATGATGTTGGCTCTACCCTATATAGAGCTTAGAATCTGCTCTTTTAGGGTCCAAATAAAACTCATCAGTTACACTTCATGCAGATATACTGCACTACTCACACAGTATATCTCATAGCCTGTGCCATTGACCTTACCTTGCTCAACCGCATAGTAAGTCCTACCATGTTTGCCCGAAAATAAGCCCTACCCCCAAAGTAAGACCTAGCGTGATTATCAGGGTGGGCTGTAATATAAGCCCTACCCCGAAAATAAGCCCTTTTAAATTTCATTAAAAATCCTGTAATCCGTTTTGTAAAACTGGGGCAGTGTTTCTGTTTGTTTCTGTATTAAAAATTTCATGTTTACACCCACCGCTGACCCGCCGGAGGTCCTCTTCTCTCCTCCCGGCCGATGTCTGCTGCCCCTTCCTCTTCTGTGCACGGAGCAGTCTGACGTCATCGGGGATCTCGGCTCTTCTCTTTCCTCTCCTCCTCCCCGCTGATGTCGGCCGACCCTCCCTCTTCATTTTACAGAGTGGGCTGATCTCAGAGGGGATCTCGGCTCTTCTCTTTCCTCCCCGCTGATGTCAGCTGCCCCTCCCTCTTCAGTTCACGGAGCGGGCTGACGTCAGAGGGGATCTCTGCTTTTCTCTTTCCTCCCCGCTGATGTCGCCCTCCCCTCCCTCTTCAGTGTCTCTTTCCTCCTCTCCTCAGAGAAGACGAGGGAGCTGTTATAAAGATGTTATAAAGATGTTATAAATGGTACTTTATATAAAACTGTGGGCACACTCCACCATATACCAGTAAAACAGATTACATAATGTCATAATGATGATAAAAACTTTCTCCTGACCTGACCTGGGGGGGCGGGGGTGGTTGGGGGCAGGGGAGGAGAAGACAGAGGACATAGGACATTTTTATAAAATATTTTATTGATTTATTTCATGCTTTAAAGGAACAGGATTTTTTTAAGGGTTACAACCACTTTAGGGTGTCGCCAGACAGACTTGAGAGTCATTTCACACTTTATGTGTATACGGTATTGATACAGTAAGTAAATAAGCCCTACCCCGAAAATAGGCCCTAGTGTGTTTTTTGTAGCCAAAATTAATATAAGACTCGGTCTTATTTTCGGGGGAAACACAGTAACTCCAACTACAGTTTTCAGGGACCTATGACACTTTAATAATTTTCCACCTAGAAATAGATGGTTGGATAAGTGGCAACCTCTAAACAATTTATCTCACAGAGTGGATGAGGTATTCTTTCTGGGGATCACACTGTGCTTCAGCTACTGTGATGCCTGTGGTCAGTGAGATGAAATTAGCTAAATATACCTCCCACTGCTTTAAAGATTGCAAAGTAGAAACTAAAAAATGTAATGTATGAATAATGCAAATAATGGAACCAAATTTATACAATATTCTTTATAACAAACTGCCATTAAAGAGCTGTTTAAGAGAGTCCTAGAGCATTAACCTATGAGGAGAATAGAAGGAAATTAAATAATCCAGTATTGCAGAAAAAAACATCAGGCCACCTGGCAAAAGTGAGGAGGTTGGTAGGGTTCTGTTGACAGGTGGCAACCCATTCCATTGAACAAAGGAAGTTAGTAGGTCACAATTTCCTCAATGGTAGAACAGATGGTGGGAGAATAATCCACACCTGGTGGTTTATCTCATGAAAGATAATCTCTCTTCTTTGGATTGATGCCAATAGTGATTTGCAAAACTATAAAGGTAAGACCACCCTGCTGCTTTTTCAATAGCATACAAAGATACTCCCTTAGCTACAGCCTTACCGAGAACCTGCTCGGTCAGTCTTTCCCTCTACACATGGCAGGTTACCCCAACAGGAAAACTCAGATGGAGCTTTGGTTGGGAATCCCGGCCGTATGTATGCTCCATCGCAGTTTTTCCCCATAGCAAAACTCCCAAAAACCGCTGGGCAAAAGTCTGCCGGTTTTCCCGGCGGGAAAAAAGAGAGCAGGTTCCCTTTTTTTGTCCGGTGGTTTTTGGGCAGTTTTCCCATCTGAAAAACTGCGAGGAGCATAAACCCCGGCCGGGCATACACACGGCTTTGCAGTTTTCCCGTCGGGAAAACCGGCCGTGTGTATGAGGCTTTAGTGGAGACCAGCATTCTTTAATGGGTCCTAAACGAAGCAGCATTAATATCTCTAGAATTAACTCGACACCCGCCGAGGCGTTTGTTGTAATCCTAACATTTGGTTCTTTTGCAGAATGGGTCTTAATAAGAGGACAGTTTTTACAGGAGGACCCTCCAGCTCCTGTTGTTTCTCAACTCTATTCTATACTCATTTATGTATCTTCTCCCAATCCCCCATCCTATACGCAAGTCTTGGAAGCGGAGCTTCACCACACTATTTCTCTTTCTCTTTCTCTTGACAAAAGTGCTTTATCCTGACCCATAAAATGTCTCTAGCCACGAGAACCAAGAAAAGGGTTTAATAGAATAACCAGTTGGTAAACATGTCCATCGGTTCTTTATCGTTTCAACTCATCAATATCCGACACATGCTGGCGTTGCCATGTCTTCCATCGTACTAGGGTGCATATTTGGTGGGACTGCCCCATTATCCGTAGATTTTGGCAATTTATTTTTAAAGGGTCACTAAAGGAATTTTTTTTTTTAGCTGAAATGATTGTTTACAGGGCATAGAGACATAATAGTTAACTGATTCCTAACTGATTCCTTTTAAAAATGATTAAAAAATAGATAAAAAACAATCATATAATGTGCCTGCAGTGTAGTTTCGTTTTTGTTGTTGTTTCCTGGTTCTCTGATGTACAGAGAGCCACTAGAGGGCAGTCAGCCAATAGAGAGCAGTGATACTTTGTCTAAAACTCCTCAGCACCAATCCAGTTTCGTTTTACACACAATAATCACATTAGTGACCACCGTGAGAAATCTCCCAGCACTGTGGTTATCAGGAAACAGGCAACCAGGAAGTGTCCAGAACAGAGAGGATTTACAGCAACATTAAAAGCAAAAACGAACAATGAGGACATGAAACCAGGACTGCAGTAAGGTAAAGGAAGCTATTTAGCTAAAAAAAAAAATTCCTTTAGTGACCCTTTAATTTGTACTGTAAATTGATGACGACTTCTATTCAACCCTCCTCTGAAGTAGCCCTACTAGCCGTGCTATCTGGACCCTTCAAATGTGTCAAAAGTGATGTCACGGCCAGGGCACAATCCCCGTCACTGGAAGTCAACCACTGTACCTTCCCTGGGGGAATGGGCCAAAAGAGCTGGACTCTATTAGAGACCTTGAAGGACTGTTGGCACAGGAAGCAGGAAAGGAAGAACAGTTTTCTCTCACCTGGACCACATGGTCCATGTTCAACAAAGGTTTTTATCATGGCCCAAGAGTGACTCTGATTCCATCTCTACGCAGCCATGGCGGAGTGTATCTATACCCTGCTCTTATCTTGCTTTCCTCCCTTGTCCCGACCTGCACCTTTCTCATTGTCTTTGTTATTCCCCCTGCCATCGTGGTCCATCCATTCAACAAAGCATCATTGATGTATAACAGGGGTCTTGAATTAAAATTTATGGAGGTCCCATCAGTAACATTTTCTTTCAGCAGAGGTCAGAATCTCATGTTTGCACTATAACCCATCGTAGTCCCCTTTTAAATAATTTTTTTCTTTTTTATCAATTGTGTTTATATTTTAATGTAATGTGACTCTGTCTGCATTGTTTTCTTGGAGACCTTTCAACACTTATCGATCTCCATATTGCCTTTATGTATGTACCTTTGTTAGTGTTACAATGAACACAGATTGAACAAATAAGGGGACAGATAGCGAATCCAACACTCACTGGGTTACAGAAGGATATTCAAGAAAAATTTAGTTTTATTGCAGGAAATGCCTATACAAATATTTAATACCTTGGAAATGTTCATGTTTATGGCCTCCTCCTCAGAACACCTGCATCCCCAACAAGTATAAGGCCCCATACACACGATAGAATCCATCCGCTGAAAAATCCCAGCGAATGGGTTTCAGCGGATAGATTCTATGGTGTGTACAATCCAGCGGATCTGTTTCCGCGGATTTTTCTCCCATGTCTTCAAATCTATCCGCTGGAATCCATCCCAACGGATTGATCCGCTGGTCTGTACAGACTCACCGGATCAATCCGTCCAAAGGGATCCCCCGCATGCGTCGTAATGATTCGATGCATGCGTGGAATTCCTTATATGACTGCGTCGCGCACGTCGCCGTGTCATCATCGCGGCGACGGCGCGACACGTCATCGCCAGAGGATTTCGGCGCGGATTTCGATTCGAGTACACTCCATCGCATCAAAATCACCGCAAATCCTCGAGAGGATTTATCCGTGGAAACGGTCCGCTGGACCGTATCCGCGGATAAATCCTCCCGTGTGTACGGGGCCTAAAACAATGCTGGATGCCTGATGGATGGATGCCTGATGGACTACAAAACTACAAACAAATGGAAAAAAAAACATAATTTGCAGCCACTATGCCCATCAATTGCAGCCACTGTGCCCATCAAACTCTGCCAGTGTGCCCATCAATTGCTGCCAGTGTGCCCATCAATTGCCACTACTGTGCCCATTAAATGCTGCCAGTGTGCCTATCAATTGCCGCTACTGTGCCCATCAATTGCTGCCAGTGTGCCTATCAATTGCTGCTACTGTGCCCATCAATTGCTGCCAGTGTGCATCCCCTGCCCACCTGGCACTTACCTGTCTTGGTGGAGCAGCGGGTCACGGCGGCAGTGCCCTCCACGCTCCTCTCCTTTGCTATGATTGGACGCCTGATAGGTGTCCAATCACAGCGCCTGTCATTTCCGCCAATCAGTCAACAGGTAACAGACCCGATAACCTGAGAGGCGGTTCAGTGATTCACTTTCCTAACACAACGCTGAGTGAACTGCCAGCACCCAGCATGGCGCCCGTTATCCCGTTATTCCCCTTTTTGGATGCCTATGGCTCTAATCAGGTGCTTCCAAAAAATACCCAGCTACTGTAATTCAGGCTCCCGGCCCCCGAAAAGGGTCCGGAGCCTGAATAGGGGGTGGCATCGGCAACCATAAATAGATTAATGCAATGCATAAATCTATCTATGGTAATAGAGGGGGTGGCAGGAGAGAGGGGGCAGCGCCCGTGCGCCCTTACAGATGCACCACCACTTCCCCACCCTCACTGTCCAACTCCACATGCATGCATTGATTTCTTTCCCAGCAAAACAGTACTGCTGCCTTGACTTATGTGAGCCTACCCACAGTAGTGGTGAGCGAAATGGCCTAGGTTTGGTTCCTGAGAGGATACGCAAACCCAGCTTGAAATCTACAAAAACTGAACATTGCGCCCAAACCCATTGAAGTTTATCAATCTTGTATATTTTTTTTTCTGCCCTTTTTCAAGACCAATTTGCAAGCTTTTCACTAAAAAGGCCATGGCTAGCTGGGCACTGTCATGGGGGAATATGTGCCAATGGAAAAAAACAAGAACCAATTAAGCTACAGAAGATTTTATCTCCTTTATGACCAGGCCATTTTTTAGGTATTGGGCACTGCGCTATTTTAACTGGCGATTGCGCGGTCATGCAACGCTGTACCCAAACTAAATTTGTATATTTTTTTTCACACAAATAGAGCTTTCTTTTAAAGGTATGTGATCACCATTGGGTTTTTAATTTTTTTTGCGTTGTATACAATAAAAGACCAACATTTTTTTTTAAAATATATAAATGTTTAACTTTCAGCTATAAAACATATCCAATAAAATAAAAATCTTTATACATTTTGGCCAAAATGGATTCTTCTACATGTTTTTGATAAAAGAAATCCCAATAAATGCATAGTGATTGGTTTGCTTGAAAGTTATGGCGCCTACAAACTATGGTATATACAGTATACTGGATTTTTATTTTTTCATACTACTAATGCCGATGATCAGCAACTTATAATAGGACTGCAATAGTGTGGTGACACTAACTATACAATGCAGGGGGGGACTAACTAACTGCCACTGACATCACCAGAGACATTGATACAGTGATAATATTCTACACTGTCACTGTACTGACACTGGATGGGAAGAGGTTAACATCTAGGCCAATCAGTGGGTTAAAAATGTGCCTAACTATGTGTAATGTGTGCTGATTTTACTAACTGACCTCTACGTTTCTCATCCCTGCTTTACGTTTTGGGATTTTTTTAATTGTCTGTCTTTTCTTGTTTAAAGTGCAAAAAAATAAAAATCGACTCAGAGGTGATCAAATACCACCAAAAGAAAGCTCTATTTGTGGGAGAAAGGACATAAATACAGCACAGAGGCCAAGTGCCTAGCAGCAAAGGGATTGCTGGTTCAAATCCCAACCATGACACTACCTGCCTGAAGTTTGCATGTTCTCCCTGTGTCTGTGTGGGTTTCCTCTGGGTAGTCCGGTTTCCTCCCACACTACAAAGACATGCTGATAGATAATTGGATCCTATCTAAATTGGCCCTAGTATGTGTATGTATGAATGTGAGTTAGGGACCTTACATTGTAAGCGCCATGAGGGTATGGACTGATGTGAATGTACAATATATATGTAAAGCGCTATATAAGTACCATAAATACATTTGGGTACAGTGCCCCACGACCACGCAATTGTCATTTAACCACTTGCGGACTGCCTACCGTCATTATACGGCGGCTGTTTGATGTTAAATACTGAAGTTAGGCAGCAGAAAGCTGGCATAACCCCGGTATCTTTTTAAACAGCGGGCGGTCCGCTTTCAGATAAAACTGGTTTCTGTGGCAGATTTGCCACAAGTTCACTTTTATTGGGTCCTTTCCGCTTCCTTTTTTGGGTCCTTTCCTTTATCAGGTCGTTTCCTCTTCCTTTATCAGGTCCTTTCCTCTTCCTTTATCGGAACCTTTCCTCTTCCCTTATCGGGTCCTTTCCTTTATCAGATCCTTTCCTCCTCCTTTATCGGGTCCTTTCCTTTATCGGGTTCTTTCCTCTTCCTTTATCAGGTCCTTTCCTTTATCGGGTTCTTTCCTCTTCCTTTATTGGGTTTTTTCCTCTTCCTTTATCTGGTCCTTTCCTTTATCGGGTCCTTTCCTCTTCCTTTATCGGGTTCTTTCCTCTTCCTTTATCGGGTCCTTTCCTCTTCCTTTATCGGGTCCTTTCCTCTTCCTTTATCGGGTCCTTTCCTCTTCCTTTATCGGGTCCCTTATTCTTCCTTTATCGGGTCCTTTCCTCTTCCTTTATCGGGTCCTTTCCTCTTCCTTTATCAGGTCCTTTCCTTTATCGGGTTCTTTCCTCTTCCTTTATTGGGTTTTTTCCTCTTCCTTTATCTGGTCCTTTCCTTTATCGGGTCCTTTCCTCTTCCTTTATCGGGTTCTTTCCTCTTCCTTTATCGGGTCCTTTCCTCTTCCTTTATCGGGGCCTTTCCTCTTCCTTTATCGGGTCCCTTCCTCTTCCTTTATCGGGTCCTTTCCTCTTCCTTTATCGGGTGCCTTCCTCTTCCTTTATCAGGTCCTTTCCTCTTCCTTTATCGGATCCTTTCCTCTTCCTTTATCGGGTCCTTTCCTCTTCCTTTATCGGGTTCTTTCCTCTTCCTTTATCGGGTCCCTTCCTCTTCCTTTATCGGGTCCTTTCCTCTTCCTTTATCGGGTGCCTTCCTCTTCCTTTATCAGGTCCTTTCCTCTTCCTGTATCGCACCCTTTCCTCTTCCTGTATCGGGTCCTTTCCTCTTCCTATATCAGGTCCTTTCCTCTTCCTTTATCAGGTCCTTTCCTCTTCCTTTATCAGGTCCTTTCCTCTTCCTTTATCAGGTCCTTTCCTCTTCCTTTATCAGGTCCTTTCCTCTTCCTTTATCGGGTCCTTTCCTCTTCCTTTATCGGGTCCTTTCCTCTTCCTTTATCGGGTCCCTTCCTCTTCCTTTATCGGGTCCTTTCCTCTTCCTTTATCAGGTCCTTTCCTCTTCCTTTATCGGACCCTTTCCTCTTCCTGTATCGGGTCCTTTCCTCTTCCTATATCGGGTCCTTTCCTCTTCCTTTATCGGATCCTTTCCTCTTCCTTTATCGGGTCCTTTCCTCTTCCTTTATCAGATCCTTTCCTCTTCCTTTATCTGATCCTTTCCTCTTCCTTTATCGGGTCCTTTCCTCTTCCTTTATCGGGTCCCTTCCTCTTCCTTTATCGGGTCCTTTCCTCTTCCTTTATCGGGTGCCTTCCTCTTCCTTTATCAGGTCCTTTCCTCTTCCTTTATCGGATCCTTTCCTCTTCCTTTATCGGGTCCTTTCCTCTTCCTTTATCGGGTTCTTTCCTCTTCCTTTATCGGGTCCTTTCCTCTTCCTTTATCGGGTCCCTTCCTCTTCCTTTATCGGGTCCTTTCCTCTTCCTTTATCGGGTGCCTTCCTCTTCCTTTATCAGGTCCTTTCCTCTTCCTGTATCGCACCCTTTCCTCTTCCTGTATCGGGTCCTTTCCTCTTCCTATATCAGGTCCTTTCCTCTTCCTTTATCAGGTCCTTTCCTCTTCCTTTATCAGGTCCTTTCCTCTTCCTTTATCGGGTCCTTTCCTCTTCCTTTATCGGGTCCTTTCCTCTTCCTTTATCGGGTCCCTTCCTCTTCCTTTATCGGGTCCTTTCCTCTTCCTTTATCAGGTCCTTTCCTCTTCCTTTATCGGACCCTTTCCTCTTCCTGTATCGGGTCCTTTCCTCTTCCTATATCGGGTCCTTTCCTCTTCCTTTATCGGATCCTTTCCTCTTCCTTTATCGGGTCCTTTCCTCTTCCTTTATCAGATCCTTTCCTCTTCCTTTATCTGATCCTTTCCTCTTCCTTTATCGGGTCCTATCCTCTTCCTTTATCAAGTTCTTTACTCTGAGCAATGGCAGTGCATACATAGACGGCACAGGAGCGCCGCCCCCTCTCTCCTGCACCACTCGCACACCAATAGATAGATTAATGCAATGCATGAATCTATCTATTGTCGCCGCTGCCGCCCCCTATTCAGGTGTCCGGCCTCTTGTCGGGCGCCGGGCATCTGAATTACTGCGGCAGGGGGTGTTTTTGAAAGCGCCTGATTAGAGCTGTAGGCTTCCAAATTAGTAAACAGCAGGCACAATGCTGTGCGAATTTCCGACAACAAATGTTCGATAGGAGCTTGTTGTCTGAAATTCCGACCATGTGTCCAACGGACATTTGCTGTTGGATTTTCCGACAAAAAAAATTTGAGAGCTGTTTCTCCAATTTTCCGACAACAAAATTCCGATCATGTGTGGACAATTCCGACGCACAAAATTCCACACATGCTCTGAATCAAGTACAAGACGGAAGTGCTTGGTCTGGTAAAACTAGCATTCATAATGGAGATAGCACATTCGTCACGCTGTAACGGACTGAAAAGCACGAAGACTGAAAAGCGTGAATCGTCTCTCATCAAACTTCTACTAATACGACTGGCATTGAACTTCCCTTTGCTAGTGCCGTCGTAGTGTTGTACGTGACCGCGTTCTTGGCAATTGGAATTTCCGACAACATTTGTGCGACTGTGTGTAAGCAAGACAAGTTTGAGCCAACATCCGTCGAAAAAAAAACCCACGGTTTTGTTGTCGGAATGTCCGATCGTCTGTACGTGGTATAACATTGGCCTGCCTGTCAGCCAATCAGGTGCACCGGGTCTGGTTACCTGTCATTTGATTGGCTGAAGCGACAGGCGCTGTGATTGGATGGCTATCAGGCGTCCAATCATAGCAGAAGACGGGAAGAGGACGGAAGAAGACATTGAGGACTCGGAGGGAGTGTGGAGGACAGTGGCGTGATCTGAGACAGGTAAGTGCTGGGTGGGCAATTGATGGGGCACACTGGCGGCAATTGATGGGGCACACTGGCGGCAATTGATGGGCACACTGGCAGCAATTGAAAGGGTACACTGGTAGCAATTGATGGCGCACACTGGCAGCAATTGATGGGCACACACTGGCAGCAATTTATGGGGCACACACTGGCAGCAATTGATGGGGCACACTGGCAGTAATTTATGGGGCACACTGGCAGCAATTGATGGGGCACACTGGCAGTAATTGATGGGGCACACTGGCAGCAATTGATGGGGCACACTGGCAGTAATTGATGGACACACTGGCAGCAATTGATGGGCACACTGGTAGCAATTGATGGGGCACACTGGCAGTAATTGATGGGGCACACTGGCAGCAACTGATGGGGCACACTGGCAGCAATTGATGAAAGATGGCCCCCACTCGGCTCCCGTTGAGCTTGCGCGCAGAAGGGAACGCACACGTAAGTCGCGCCCGCATATGAAAACGGTGTTTAAACCACGCATGTGAGGTATCACCATGATCGTTAGAGTGAGAGCAATAATTCTAGCCCTAGGCTTTCTCTTTAACTCAAACTCAACCTGTACAAATTTTTGAACGTCTCATATGGAGCGGGTGCAATTTTGAAGCGTGACATGTTGGGTATCAATTTACTCGGCGTAACATTATTTTTCACAATATAAAAAAAAAAATAGGCTAACTTTACTGTTGTCTTATTTTTTAATTCCAAAAAGTGTATTTTTTCCCAAAGAAATCGCGCTTGTAGGACCGCTGCACAAATACGGTGTGACATAAAGTATTGCAACGACTGCCATTTTATTCTCTAGGGTGTCTGAAATATATATATATAATGTTCTAAGTAATTTTCTAGCAAAAAAAAAATATATTTTAACTTGTAAACATATCTCAAAAAGAGGCTCGGTCCTTAAGTTGTTAAACTTTCAAAGTAATGCAGTGCTGCATCCCAAAAAAATGGCCTGGTCAGGAAGGGGGATACATTTCCCAGAGGTCAAGTGGTGATTTTATTGGATGTGCGGCTGACCATATTCTTCTCTTCTACTGTCAAGCCTGTGATGAAATTCTGTCTTCTATTCATCCACACCTGTCAGTATTTATTGCTGTCTCTGTTAGCTTCACCCTCTCTGTCCTGGTGTCCATTATTATCAAAGGTGAAGGAAAATCACACATTTTGGGTCGTTTCCAGAATAGTACTGAGGTGAAACCCTCCAATGGGGAAATTAGTCCTGTTGACACCCCGGGATCCTCTCACTTCCTGTTTTGGCTATGGGACAGGAAGTGAAGGGAAATCTTTCCAATGGGACACAGATGACAAAAACCTGACAGGGATTCTAATTCTCCCCATTATTACTCTTATCTAAAATGGAGAAAAAAGTTAGCTGTAGTTCTCTTCTCCCTCCAAAACTAAGACATGTTTGGCTTTCCACGTAACTGAGTGGAAGTGAGAACTGTGTTTACACGTATCTGAGTGGAAGTGAGAACTGTGTTTACACGTATCTGAGTGGAAGTGAGAACTGTGTTTACACGTATCTGAGTGGAATTAAGAAGTCTCCTCGCTCCCACCCATGTACAGCTCAGTCACACTGGAAATCACTGCACTGGGACGTTGTTATCTACATTAGACAGATAAGCGACCTCAACACTAATCCCTCCTTCCTCTTTCCGCCCCTTTCTCTACAATCACGTGGTCAGTTAGATCACGTGACTATTACATGGCTTCTTCCGGGATTTTATCTTTCCGCCCCTTGCTCTACAATCACGTGGTCAGTTAGATCATGTGACTATTACATGGCTTCTTCCGGGATTGTATCGAAGGACCCCGCCTCCTTTAGACGCCTATTGATGCCAAGGGAAATTCGAGCTCTCTGATTGGCTGAAACGCGGATCCGTGAGTCTGGCCGCTCCTACTGTGTCACCTGGGCAACTTCCGGAAGTCTGTAAGTGGAGGAACACCGGCCGGGGTGAAAAGGTAATGTGTGTACTGTAACTGTCATTTTCGTTCGGTGACAGTCCCTCTGTGTGAGTGGAGGAGGTGGGGATCAGGTAATCAGCAATTGATGTACACACAGTGGCAGCAATTGAGGGACACACACTGGCAGTAATTGATGGACACAGTGGCTGTAATTGGTGGACACACACTGGCAGCAATTGATGGGCACACACTGGCAGCAATTGATGGGCACACACTGGCAGCAATTGATGGGGCACACACGGGCAGCAATTGATGGGGCACACACGGGCAGCAATTGATGGGGCACACACGGGCAGCAATTGATGGGGCACACATGGGCAGCAATTGATGGGGCACACTGGCAGCAATTGATGGGGCACACTGGCAGCAATTGATGGGCACACTGGCAGGGGGGAATTTATCAAAACTGGGGCATCTGTCCAGGGTAACCAATCAGCTGCTAGCTTTTTTTTTTCAAAGCTTAGAGGGGTGGTTCCCCCTAAAACACATTTCTAACAATACATTCGTAAGACCCGTTACACTGCGGGTAGGCTGGCTTTTTTTTTTTTTTTTAGTACATACCTCGATCTCGGCGTTTCGTCCCTTGTCAGTGGGCGTTCCTAGTTGATTGACGTTCCTCGGACGGGCGCATACGTGACGTCACGACTTTCCGAAAGAAGCCGAACGTCGCTGCGCAGGCGCCGTATAGAGCCGACTCTATACGGCGCCTGCGCAATGACGTTCGGCTTCTGTCGGAAAGTCGTGACGCGCAGTATGCGCCCGTCAAAGAAACGTCAATCAACTAGGAACGCCCACCGCCAAGGGACGAAACGGCGAGATCTCGGTATGTACGAAAAAACAAAAGCCAGCCTACCCGCAGTGTAACGGGTCTTACGAATCTATTGTTAGAAATTTGTTTTAGGGGGAACCACCCCTTTAACTGAACAAGCTGAAGATAGAAGCTGATTGGTTGCCCAGCACAGATGCTCCAGTTTTGATCAATGTTGTGCTATGTGTGTCCATCTATGAGCAGAGCTGTCATCCTGTGATGTGTCTGGGTAAAGGGGAATCCTCCTTACTGCTCATTGTAAACCTGCACACTACCATCCATGACACTGATGATCCAGGCTGGCTGGGATTGGATGGGCACTGAACATTGGGCAGTGTGTGCCCCAGCACCTTCCTCCGCATCTTGAGCTAGTCTCACATCTGTGCGGTGAGAGAACGTGTGCATAATAACATACAGTGGCGGCTGGTGCTCCAATTTTTTTTGGGGGGGCGCAAACAAACGAAAAAAAAAAACCCATCAATTGCAGCCTCACTGTGCCCATCAAACGCAGCCACTGTGCCATAAAATTGTTGCCACTATGCCATCAAACGCAGCCACTGTGCCATGCCATCAAACGCAGCCACTGTGCCCATCAATTGTTGCCACTGTGCCATGCCATCAAATGTCGCTACTGTGCCATACCATTGTCGCCACTGTGCCCATCAATTGTCGCCACTGTGCCCATCAATTGTCGCCACTGTGCCCATCAATTGTCGCCACTGTGCCATGCCATCAAACGCAGCCACTGTGCCCATCAATTGTTGCCACTGTGCCATGCCATCAAATGTCGCTACTGTGCCATACCATTGTCGCCACTGTGCCCATCAACTGTCGCCACTGTGCCCATCAATTGTCGCCACTGCCATGCCAAACGCAGCCACTGTGCCATGCCACTGTGCCATCAATTGTCACCACTGTGCCATGCCAAACGCAGTCACTGTGCCCATCAATTGTCGCCAGTGTGCCCATCAATTGTCGCCACTGTGCCCATCAATTGTCGCCACTGTGCCATGTAGGGTTGCCACCTCATCCCTTTAAAACAGAACACATATGAATTACACAGGTTCTGTGCCTGATTAAGGTGGTAATTGAACTCAAGTGGAGCCTTATCTAAATTAAATTAGCCTCAGAACCTGTGTAATTCATATGTGTTCTGTTTTAAAGGGATGAGGTGGCAACCCTAGTGCCATGCCATTGTCGCCACTGTGCCATGCCAAATGCAGAAAATTACTTAGAACCCCCAAACATGATATTTTTTTGTTTTAAGAAATGGCCCTAGAGAATAATATGGTGGCTGTTTCAATTTTTTTTTTTTTTTTTTTTTTTATGTCGCACTGTATTTGTGCATCAGTTTTTCAAATGCAATCTTTTTTGGAAAAAATGCACACCAAACTTTAGTGATCACAAACCCAATACAATACCACTTTTTTCGTAAAAGATGATGTTACACCGAGTAAATAGATACCAAACATGCCATGCCTTAAAATTGCGCACATTCGTGGAATTATCCATAGGTGATGCTTTAAAAGCCTTTGCAGGTTAGCAGTTTGGATTTACACAGGAGGTCTGGCACTAGAAGTATTGCTCTCGCTCTGACGGTCATGGTGATACCTCACGTGTGTGGTGCGATCACTGTTTATATCTGCACGTGGGACCAACGTGTGCGTTCGCCACTGCATGTGAGCACGGGCGCTTTTTTAAATTTAATTTAAATGTATTTATTTTAATTATTATTATTTATGTTATATTTTTTATTTTGACACTTTTCCTTTACTATCACATTAAAGCAATGTAAACATGAATGTGCTCCATGCCCACACAAACACACCTGCAGAACACCTCATAGATGAGAACCTAGACTAAGGTCTGTTTCATGTGGGCGTCGGCTTGTACATGAACAGCAAACTTTGACAAAACATTTCTAGAGCTTTCAGAAAGCTTTGTTGTACCATTCCACTCCAGTTTGTAACTGTTATGCCGCGTACACGCGAGTTCGGGTTCTAAAAAATGACTTTTTTTTAATGTGTGGGCTCCAGAGCATTTTTTTAACGATCTAAAAAATGGCCATTAAAAATTTCGAACATGCTCTAATTTTTCACGACGTTTTTAACGTTGTCTTTTTTAAGGTTGTAAAAAAATGGTCGTGTGTGGGCTTTAACGACGTGAAATAAACGCACATGCTCAGAAGCAAGTTATGAGACGGGAGCGCTCGTTCTGGTAAAGCTAGCGTTCGTAATGGAGTAAGCACATTCATCACGCTGTAACAGACTGAAAAGCGCAAATCGTCTTTTACTAACACAAAATCGGCAAAAGCAGCCCCAAGGGTGGCGCCATCCGCATGGAACTTCCCCTTTATAGTGCCGTCGTACGTGTTGTACGTCACCGCGCTTTGCTAGAGAATTTTTTTTTCGCGATCGTGTGTTTTTGACCCTTAAAAACGTCATTTTTTAGAACCTGAAAAACGGTTGTGTGTACGGGGCATTAAACACAGATCCTAAAGGGAGTGCTGATTGCCACTTTAAGTAAGCTGCTAGCAGACCTTCAAAAAGCTGCAAGAAGTGCTGAAGCCTGCTAGCAGCATGCTTTAAGTGGCAATCAGCACTCCCATTAGGATCTGTGTTTAACAGTTACAAACTGGAGTGGAATGTTACAACAAAGCTTTCTGAAAGCTCTGCACATGTTTTGTGAAAGCTTGCTGTTCACACTACTCTTATACAAGCTGAAGTCTGTGTAAAACAGACCTTAGGGCCAGTTCACACTAGAACAGGGGTGCCCAAACTTTTGAAGAGCAAGGGCCACTTAAGCCAGGGTTTGACAAATTTGCTTGGAATCCAGGAGCCAGCTAAAAAAGTTAGGAGCCAGAAAACGCACCCCGTCCCGACGAGCTTGCGCGCAGAAGCGAACACATACGTGAGCAGCGCCTGCATATGTAAACGGTGTTCAAACCACACATGTGAGGTATCGCCGCGATTGGTAGAGCGAGAGCAATAATTCTAGCCTTAGACCTCCTCTAACTCAAAACATGCAACCTGTAGATTTTTTTTAAACGTCTCCTATGAAGATTTTAAAGGGTAAAAGTTTGTCGGCATTCCACGAGCGGACGCAATTTTGAAGCGTGACATGTTGGGTATGAATTTACTCGGCGTAACTTTATCTTTCATATTATTAAAAAAAATGGGGATAACTTTACTGTTGTCTTATTTTTTAATTAAAAAAAGTGTAATTTTTTCCCAAAAAAGTGCGCTTGTAAGACCGCTGCGCAAATACGGCGTGACAGAAAATATTGCAACGATCGCCATTTTATTCTCTAGGGTGTTAGGATAAAAAATATATATAATGTTTGGGGGTTCTAATTAGAGGGAAGAAGATGGCAGTGAAAAATAGTGAACAATTACATTAGAATTGCTGTTTAACTTGTAATGCTTAACTTGTAATACCAACGGCCACCACCAGATGGCGCCAGCTCACACATCTGGTGGTAATAACTTGTAATACCAACGGCTCACCACCAGATGGCGCCAGCTCACAAAAAAAAATGTTTTTTGTTTTTTTTGCCCACCTTCCAAGCCAAGTCGCCAGGACACCATTTCTAGTCGCCATGGCGACCTGGCGCCCGGGATTTGTCGAGCCCTGACTTAAGCGACTCGGTAACCGGTTGCAGGCCACAATGAGAGGAAAGGATGGAACTTGCAGGTAATAACAGAAGTCTATGGCTCAGTGCAGGTAACCCCCAGGTGAACTGCTCTGCATATGTGGATCAGTTTGAAATCAGTCCAGTAACCACTGCAGAACAGATATGCCCATATATACACTGTGACTTTAGTAATAAACTTACCTTTAATAACAGTATTCTATTCCATCCCAGAGCAGGAGGTCGCGGGCCACATCAGAGGGCTCCGCGGGCCACTGGTTGGGCACCCCTGCACTAGAACATGGTGCAGGAAAGGCACATTCTGTAAGCATTTCTGGCACCACATGTGATCACACTGCTCTTGCAGGATTCTTGTGGGTGTCATTAATTGTTAGGACACCCCAAACATTTTGCAAATGCAGCCCTCTTGTGGCCACCAAGTCATTGGCACCACAGTAACATGCGATTTGTAGAAGTAGCACCTGCCATATATTTGGCATCTTCCCGTGCATTTGGAGGCCATTGAAATCAATAGGCTGTGAAAAGCAGAGCCTATAAAAACACACGTGTTCTAGTGTGAATCTGTCCTTCCATAGGAGAAGCCTCTGGAAGGAAAAATATGGGGCTGCTGCTACTTGCCGCCTCTGGCAATGCTAGTTGCCTGGCTGTATCATATGACCGTACTTCTGAGCCAATAACCAGAACAAGCAGGCAGCAAATAAGTCTGATTTTTATATCTCCAGGCCATTGATAACGCATTGCCCTGTCAGCCAGGCAATTAGCATTTTCAAAAGGGGGGAGGGGCTGAGCAGTGGCAGCCTTCATATTCCACTTGTGACTGGCTTCCTTCATTCTCTGTGGTCACACATCAGGACAGAAGCCATCCTTGGCATGTTGTAGATGTACATTGGATCCTTGGCTCCTGTCTTTCTGTATGTATTATATAAATGTATATTTGGGACGTCACCTTTTGTTTGGTTATTTGTAGGTATGGCGTCGTACTTTGATGAACATAACTGTGAGCCCACAGTGCCGGAGGAGCAGTATCGCCAGAATGCCTTGTTAGAGCTGGCAAGGTGAGCAACCTCAGCGACATTCTGGATGAGCGCGGGGTGCGACCAATCCCAGAAGCATGTTGTCACTCCTGCCAAATCATCGGCCAGGGCTTTTCCTGCCCCACAACTGTACGTAACAAAGGGCTGCGACATCATTGACCTAACATGGACATCAGGGGGTTGATTTACAACAGGGGAGTGCAAAATCTGGTGCAGAGAAACCAATCGGCTTCCATTTTTTTTAAAGCTTAATAGAACAAGTTGACGGTAGAAGCTGATTGGCCACCATGCAGAGCTGTACCAGATTTTGCACTCTCCAGTTTTAGTAAATCAACCCCAATAACTCAACAACCTTATCCAAAGATGGCCATGTGATCGTATTAGGTGAATGATGTCACAAGCATCCCTGCCCCTTTGTTCTGTATGGCTGCAAGGTGGGCATGGCCATGGAGTGCGGATTTAGTGGTAGTGACCGCTTGCTTGGTGCTCATCCCTAATCAACACACGTCCTATACGCTTCCTGTTTTGCTGATTGAATGTTGTTGTTTTTTTTTTTAACATGAACCCAAGTTTTGTCCTTGTAAATTTTTGTAAAGTTCTCTCCTGTGTTGACTAATTGCTCTAATTCCCCTACAAGCTCCTCCACAATATAACCAGTTGAAGCTGCACCAGTTATCTTGAGCCCATCTTAATTTCCTGTCTGAAGAACTTCAGTCCCCATCAATCCCCTCACCACCTGATCCATAATGTTGTCTGCTTCTCACAGCTTTGCCCGCTATCAATCATTTTATTCCCAGTCATATGAAAGAACAGACCCCCGGCATCCCTTCAGGCATGCATGCCCAAGCAACTAATCAACAGATGGCACAGCTAAAACTGGGTACACACGTAAAGTGTTTTTTTTTTTTTTTTTTGTTAAACTTGTAGGCTGAAAGAAAAACTGCTGGAAGATCGCTATACTAACACAAACGATGTTAGTGGAGCGATCTCCCCCAGTTGTTTCTTTGTGTTCTGACAGGGGCCTACCTCCCTCTACTACCCAGATCTACCACTATGCCTACCTCTACTACCCAGACCTACCACTATACCTCCCTCTACTACCCAGACTTACCACTGTACCTCCCTCTACTACCCAGATCTACCAATATACATCCCTCTACTACCCAGATCTACCAATATACCTCCCTCTACTACCCAGACCTACTACTATACCTCCCTCTACTACCCAGACCTACCACTTTACCTCCCTCTACTACCCAGATCTACCACTATGCCTACCTCTACTACCCAGATCTACCACTATACCTCCTTCTACTACCCAGACCTACCACTATACCTCCCTCTACTACCCAGATCTACCAATATACCTCCCTCTACTACCCAGACCTACCACTATACCTCCCTCTACTACCCAGACCTACTACTATACTTCCCTCTACTACCCAGACTTACCACTATACCTCCCTCTACTACCCAGACCTACCACTATACCTCCCTCTACTACCCAGACCTACCACTATACCTCCCTCTACAACCCAGACCTACCACTATACCTCCCTCTACTACCCAGACCTACCACTATACCTCCCTCTACCACCCAGACCTACCACTATACCTCCCTCTACCACCCAGACCTACCACTATACCTCCCTCTACTACCCAGACCTACCACTTTACCTCCCTCTACTACCCAGATCTACCACTATGCCTACCTCTACTACCCAGACTTACCACTATACCTCTCTCTACTACCCAGACCTACCACTATACCTCCCTCTACTACCCAGACCCGCCACTCTGGTGACTCCCAAGTTCAGCCTAATATAATTCTTTTTCACTCCTCCAGATTTTCCTGTGTCTACTTTGCAGGATCGAGATGGAGGGCATTCTCATGATGCTCATCGAACCAAATTAGCCTAGGAGGGCATGGTACTCGGACATACCCAGACTCCTGGCAGACACTGCATGGGCACTTCCAGTGTGCCTAGACTTTCTGTCCTAAGTGCCAGATTTACTTCCCTATTAAAGGCTAGGAAATTGACCTCTTTAAAAGTCTATTTTGCATGGTATATGACAAGGAACTTCCAGCTTGGAAAAATAACTCAATGGGACATTCTTTATTTCCTCCAGTTTTGTCTTGAACAGGTTCTGACCCTGAGTACTATCAAGGGAAAATTTTTGTCCTTGGATATTCAGTTTCAGAGACCTCTAGGGTCCATTCACACGGGCGGCCTGCCTGGCAGACTGCTTTGCTCAGCGGGGGATCGTTCCGCTGATCCCTGCTAAGCAGGCGGATGACAAGTCCGTCTCCCCCACTGTGCTGAGACACAGACCTGCTTGAGTCCCGCTCTCCTCTATGGGGAGATTGGATGAAAATGGGCCGCCTTCATTTTTCATTTGATCCGATAGATGGATGGAAAATAGGGTCACCACCAGTCTGGTTTTGGCAGCTCGAATGTCAGCGGACATGTCACTGCTTACATCTGCCGCTCCGTAGGGCTGAATGGTGTGTCCGATCGGGTCCGCCATGATAAACTGAAAAGCCTGTGTGAAAGGGGCCATAGCCTCTCAATCTCTAGTTAAAGCCTTTGTTCAGGGCGTAACCCACCACATATCTGCTGTTATTTGATCTTTTAAGTCCCTTTGGGATTTAAGTCTGGTTTTCTTGATTCTGCAGAAGCCCCCCTTCAAACCTGATAGGGATATTCTATTTTCTGACCTTGCTTATAAGGTGTCCTTTCTGGTTGCTATCTTATCTGCCAGGAGAGTCTCTGAATTAGTGACCATCTCCTGTAAGAAACCCTGCTTAATGCTGCATATGGACAAAGTTGTTGCAAGGCAATAAGGCCACTTTTCTGTCCGAGGTGGTCTCTGCTTTCCAACCCAATTGGAATATTGTCCTTTCTTTTCTTTTCTTTTCTTTTCTTTCGTTTTCTTTTTCTTTTTTCTTTTCTTTTCTCTTTCTTTCTTTCTTTCTTTCTTTCTTTCTTTCTTTCTTTCTTTCTTTCTTTCTTTCTTTCTTTCTTTCTTTCTTTCCTTCCTTCCTTCCTTCCTTCCTTCCTTCCTTCCTTCCTTCCTTCCTTCCTTCCTTCTCTGAAGCACCCTAGGGAAATTTCCCTTCACGGTCTGGATGCAGTGAATGCTATGAGAGTTTACCCTCTTTGTGCTTCCTGAGGGCTCCTGCACTCCACTATTACTAGGTGGATCAGACAAGTTATGATTATATAGTATGAAGGATAGGGTTCTTCCCTTCCCTGTTAAGGTGCAGCCTACTAGTTGTGTTAGTGCTGTTGCATCAGGCATCTGTATTTTAGTTTTGCAAGGTTGCAAGTGGTCTTTCTGTTTACATGATAAGTTCTACCAGGTGCATGCCTTTTTCAGTTTCAGACGTAAAGTGTTAAAAGCTGCGTCTGTCAGGCCTTCCAGTCATAATGATTTAAAGAAGACTTATTTACTGTATGATCAGAAAAATAGCTTTTTGACTTGGCAGTAAAATCTGCTTTCTGGAGTACAGCACGGGACCCTAACCTGTTGCTATGATCTCCCTATTGATTGCTACAAAACTGAGGCTTGTATAGGGGTTTCCCAGCAGATTTTCTTGCCGGTGTGCAATCTCTGAAAGATGGCTGCATATAACCCAGCTGTAATGATTTAAAGGAGCCTGTGTCCTGTACTGTACGCTAGGAAATTCTAAAAATCATATATATATATATATATATATATATATATATATATATGTGTGTGTGTGTGTGTGTGTGTGTGTGTGTGTGTGTGTGTGTGTATATATATATATATATATATATATATATATATATATATATATATATATATATATATATATATATATATGTATGTGTGTGTGTATTATCTGCTGGGTTACAAATGGTTCCTCTTGGAAGGTGTATGCCACCTCCTGAATCACTGCTTGTTGTTTGTTTTTTTTGTTTTTTTAAATTTACGCTTTCATTGAGCACCAATGGTATAGCTTTCGCTATACTTCGGTGCTCCAAAGGAAAGTTGTGGCTCCCCTACACAGCAGTGAACCCATTCAGCATAGATGGGGAATCTAGTAAATTCTCATGTTCAGTCTGCGGGGCTGAAAGAGAAATGTAAACATGTATGGCTAGCTTTCCAAAGCATTGCACTGATTTTCCAGCTTGCTGGGCTGCCAGTAGCGGACTTATGAGGGTTAATTGGGTCCGAAACCCACCAAAGCAAGAAGCTGTAAATCTGGTTAGCCGTCTTCATTATAATTGAAGTCACACTATTTCCCAGACTCTTCATACTTGGCGCCTTGATGAACTTTTAGCTCTGTCAGTGATAAACATTGTTTCCCCCTTTCCTAGGAAGGTAAACATTTAAAATGTCAACTCGGGCATTTTCCTATTTCTTGTACGTTTTCCAGCAGCTTCCTCTTTCCTAACCTCTAGTTCTAAATCGTACAATCGGCCATTCAGCTGCATTGTTAAGACACGGTCTGGCTTGATGCGCTTCCTTTTCCTGTACAGTTCGTTATTCAGGGGACTTCTAATTATTCTCGGCCTTGTATTTATATCATAGAATGCTCTCTGGGGGAATTGTGCTTCATTTGTGGTTTGTAGTAATGCCAGTTTGCTTTTGCCCTCATATATCCGTTACTTTTACTTGGAATGCGTTTTGATGCCTCTGCCTTTCCATAAACCACATTTATTTATATGGAGCTTCCTTCCCAAGGATTAGAGCTAGGTTTACATGGCTGGAGTCTGGAGCTACGCAAAATGTAGCACCTTAAAGTGGAACTGAAGGCAAAATTACTCGGCTATGCTCTAATGGTCTAAGGCTGGATTCACACCTATGCAGTTTTAGTGCATTTTGCAGATTTGCACTACAGAACGTGTTGCATAGGAAACAATGTTAAATGGACTGTAGTGCGAATCTGAAAAATGCAAAAAGCATTAAAACTGCATAGGTGTGAATCCAGCCTAATGCCTGCGAGATTCCTTTTCTGGCACGAGCAGCTTCTGGGTGCCGGTCTTTGACTGTCATGATTGGCTGGTGCGGGATGTTGTCATTCATCCTAGAACAACCACTGTGCTAGAAATGTAAATGGAGATGCACAGCGGGTACGTGTATTTTAAGAGCCTGCCTGTTGGCAATTTTTTGTTCTTAGCTTTTAGTTCCGCTTTAACACCAAACTTCTTCAGGCAGCTAATAAAACATTACCATTAAGCCCCAGTTCACACTGACGCAGTCTAGGATTCAGAGCGATTCCTGTACACTTCCCACACTGCATCACAATCGCACGCCGTTAATGTGAACCATGTCAATCTTAAGATGGCTACACCCCAACAACAGTTAGCAAAACACAGTGCGATTGGCTGAATAGGATCACAGGTATGTGAACACCCCTGCGATCTGATTCCAGTGCGGGTGCGGTGCGATTTGAGCCATACAAAATGAATGGGCTCGAATCGCATGTAATTTGAACAGGAATGCATTGCGATTCCTGTCTATCACATGCCATTTCCCACACTGCACCACTGGGAATCTAGGCTTAAGCCCAGGTTCACACTGCTGCGGGTTAGAAATCGTGTAAGTTCAGCTGAACTCGGAGGATTTCTAACCGGCAATACAGTTTGACTTCAGGGGGCGATTTGTTGACATCTGTGCGGGTTCATGCACAAATTTCTATTCAAATCACCCCCCAAAATCACCAAAAGTAGTACAGGAACTACTTTTGGGAATCGGTGCAGCGCTGCACCAATTTGGACGGTGCTATTGCTGGCAATAACCACTGATTTGGCATGCAATTTGGCATGTCAAATCAGCCCAACTGAACTTTCTGTTTAAATTGGTAAATTAATTTCAGGTGCATGAAAACTAAAGGTGCTCAGAGTCTAAGCATTCATTTTCTATAGGAAGCAGCCACAGCCTCAGTAGAAAAGCCTGTGCCTGACCAGCATAATGTAAAGAAGGATCCTTGCTCTCTGGAAACAGACCTATAGCTCTCCAATCAGCAAATCTCACTCCTCTGGGTATTCCAGTACAATAAAAAGAAGATTCCACCATGACAATACAATCCTGTGTTTTCAATTTAAATGGGTTTCATTTATTACCTTTTAAGCAGGTGGTAAGCTAAATCTTTGCACTCTTGAAAGGCTATGGGTGCCCTTGCTACCAAACTTCTGGGTGTGTTGGTCAGCATGTCCTCTACTGGGTGTTGTGGTTCCTCCTGCTTGCCCCTACAGCCCTACTGTGTTCTGTAGTGATGCAGGGGACAGATAAATATAGTGGAGGATACACTGACACACCCAGAAGTGCCAGATATCAGCAATGCCTGTAGATCTTCAAAAAAGTTTTTCCTGCTGAAAAATGTAAGTGGAACTAAACCCTCCTTCATCCTTTTTAGCCAAGGAGGCTGCCATCTTAGCCTCTGTTTGATCTGCAACTGCCATGCCACACATTGTGATCAGTTATTACCCCAGCCATTTGATGGTCTAAGGCCCCTTTCACACTTGTGCAACTTGTCCTACGACTTGGGACTGCAAAGTCTCATGACACATCATACCCCATGATTTCCAATGAGTACCATTCATATCTGTGTGACTTCAAAGTAGTCCCTGCACTACTTTGGTCTGGCTTTGATGCGACTTGAGGTTCATAGACCTCAAGATTACACAGGCATTGCTTCAAGGTTGCGTGACTTTCAGGCCATACAAGTGTGAAAGGGGCCTAAGGGTTTAGTTCTGGTTTAAAGTGGTTCTAAACACTACAGATTGTTTACGTTAATGCATGCTATGCATTAAACGGAACTAAGCCCATTGGTTTAATGGTTTAAAAAAAGTTATTTTGCCGGCAGGCCGGAAATGCTAAATGTCACATTTGCTTGTGTTCTCAACCAAACTGTGTCATAACTGATCACATGTCCAGCACTATGGCAGGTGCAGATCAAACAGAGGCAAAGATGGCAGCTTCCTTGGCTGAAAAGGATAAAGGAGGGTTTAGCTCCACTTTAAAGTAAAAAAAAAAAAATGTTCAACTGCCTATTAAATGTATTGGGTTGGCAGAAAAATTTGTGTAAATGTCTTGTGGTGCCTTCCTCAAAGGAAAAATATTTATTTTTAATGTCCAATTTTGGAGATTTATCTCCACTTAGAGCCGGTTCACACACAGGCGGCACGACTTTGGGGGCGACTTGGCAAGGCGATCTCAAGACGACTTGAGAGGCAACTTGCAAAATGACTTCTGTATTGAAGTCAATGCGAGTCGCCCCCAAAGTCGTACAGGAACCTTTTTCAAAGTCGGAGCGACTTGCGTCGCTCCTATTAGAACGGTTCCATTGAACAGAGCGGAGCGCGACTTGTCAGGTGGCTGAGTCGCTCCTGTGTGAACCGGCTCTTACTGTCTCAAGGCAAAACAGGAAGTGAGGGGAGATCTCTCAAAGACGGCTGTCACCAGAACTAGCGTGCCCATTGTCCCTGTTCCAATGACAACTACATTTTTTTGATTTTCTCACACTTTCAGCCCCAGAGACAATGGGCCACCAGGACAAATAGAAAGGCATAACTTCCCCAGTGGGGATATGGCAATAAAATAAACCTGACAAAGGTTAAAAGAGGTTCTTTATTTTATGTCCGTCCTGTTTTTTTTTTTTTTGTAGAAATATTATTTCTTTGTCAATGTCTCTTAGGAGTCTCCTCAGTGGGATGGATATTGATCTTGGGCCCATGGATCTTACAGACTGGGACCACAGACTTCCTCCTCCAGCTTCCAAAAACATTGTAGAAAATTTGCCAAAAGTCATTGTGACAGCAAAGCAGGCAGGTAAGGACCAGCATTCTGTTTAAAGAGCACCTGTCACTTACAATCAACTTTCTGGTTATTTCACAGCCCTCCTAATATTTACCTGTCAAGTACAAGCTTGGGAGGCAGCCAGTTTGCAGACTGGTCAGCAGCACTGAGAAAACCACTCGACAAAACTTAAAGAGGTGTTCTGCCCACCCCCCCCCCCCCCCCACGAAAAATGTAAAGCCAGCAGCTACAGATAATGTAGCTGCTGACTTTTTCTTAATATTGGGACACTTAACTGTTCAGGGTTCCCACGATGTCTGCACACCAGATGATTTTGGGTTCAGCTGTTAGGTGCTGCTGTCGCCATTCCTGGTAAGGGAAAACTGGCATTGAAGCTTTTCGGCTTCACAGCCAGTTCTATTGCACATGCACTTTTCTAATTGGCCTGACAGCGGAGAAAGGAGGAGAGGGGCCAAACTCTCGAGGGACGGCACCATCTCTGGAAGTAGGGAAAGGGGACCTGTCAAAAACGGACAGTTTGAGTGGAACTCTGCTTTATATAGGCCTTGTATCGTTTTCTCTGGTACAATATTTTTATTGACATAAAGAATAAACAAAAAGGGAAGAAACCAGATAACAAATTCCCACGCAGGGGATATGGGCATGGCGTATAAGACAGAAAATCGCAGGTAGAGATATAAAATAAAAACATAAAGCGTGTTGTAAAGGCATAAATTATAGACTAACACTGACCTGCAGGCCAAGGCTGGCGCCTCGTCAATATGCGTTTTTTTTTTTGTATATAGTTTTATTCCTCATCGTATAAAATGGTTCCAAAGCCCGGGTCAAAGAATAATAAATAAATCATCCTTGCAGTGATGCCCCCATCCCCTGTATTGCAGGGGTTAAATACTTGTTATATTTAGGGGTGCACAGTGCAGGCTCAATCACTTATCCCACTCCGGTGCTCTCTGTGGCCAGATTCTCGGCGTCCTCGTGTACAATACAAGGATATTAACCCCATGTTGTATGCTTAGGACCAGAGGTGGTCAGTTTACAGAGCAGGCTGCAGGGCGGTTACTTTGCTGGAGCCAGAAGTAAGGTAAGTGTTTGCCTTTCTCTGTGCAAACCTGGGCATAACAAGCATTTCACCCTTGCAGGGTGGGGGGGCTGGGGGGTCAAGGGTGAATTTGTTAAATTCCTGGAGCTGGGCAGAAAATAGCGACATGTGTTGTGTATCAGTGACAGGTGGGAATAAGCAGAAGGAGGAGGATGGGTCCTATAATGTGTTCTTGTTCCTTACAGACGCTGCCCTCAAATGTCCGGTGTGCTTGTTGGAGTTTGAGGAGGGAGAAACCGTTCGGCAGTTACCTTGTGAACACCTTTTTCATTCAGCCTGCATCCTGCCATGGCTAGGGAAGGTAAGAGAACCCGTTTCCTTATGTGTGAGGGTTATGGAGATCTATGTTATGTACTAATGAATGGTTCCCTCTCTGTCTACAGACCAATTCCTGCCCCCTCTGCAGAGATGAGCTACCCACCGACAGCCCAGACTACGAGGAGTACAAACAGGAAAAGGTAATTCATACATCAATTCCAGGAAGGTGGCTGGTGCTTACAGATATCATAGA